>NC_060125.1:192055939-193255939 GCF_021461395.2 Schistocerca americana
GAACCGTCGCCCTTCCCGAATGCGAGTCCAGTTTTACAATCACTGCACCAACTCGCTCGGTATATACGAATTCAGCTCTTACCAAATGAAATCGGGACTCATATGACCAGCCATAGTTTTCCAGTCGTCTACGGTCCAATCGATAAGGCCACGAGCCCAGGAAAGGTGCTGCAGGCGATGTCTTGCTGATAGCAAAGGCACTCGCGACGGTCACCTGCTGCCGGGACCCATTAATGCAATATTTCGCCGCATTGTCCTAACGGATACGTTCGTCGTACTTCACACGTGGATTTCTGCGGTTATTTCACGCAGTGTTGCTTGTCTGTTAGCACTGACAACTCTACGCAAACGCCGCTGCTCTCGGTCGTTAAAGAGTGAAGGCCGTCGGGCACTGCATTGTCCATGGCAGAGGTAAAGCCTGAAATTTAGTACTCTCAGCACACTGCACTCGGAATATTGAATTCTGTAACGACTTCCGAAATGGAATGTCGCTTGTCACTAGCTTCAGCTACCATTCCCCATTCAAAGTCTGTCAACTCCGGTCGTAGTCACGTCGGAAACCTTTTCACATGAATCACCTAAGTAGAAATGACAGCTCCGCCATTGCACTGGCTGTTTATACTTTGTGTACGCGATACTACAGCTATCTGTATATGTGCATATCTCCATCCCATGACTTCTGTCACCTCAGTGTCTTGAGCACCTGTACAGTATCGTTACAGAGTAATAAATTGGATTTCAGGTCGCCGTGCCAATTACTTTTTTTTTAATGTTTTGAAAGCACACGATAATTCTATGACAACAGTGTGACTTTTTTCTTGACTTTCAGCTGCTTACTAATTGCAGGGAGCACATTACGTCCACATGCTAACACCTTTTTATTGGTCTTTTTCACTGACGCACATGTACATCAGGGTGAGGTACACGTTCGACGGGCGTTTCATAGGACGTGGAGGACGCATAAATTGGCCAGCCCGTTCTCCTGATCTTACACCTCTGGACTTCTTTCTGTGGGGTACGTTAAAGGAGAATGTGTACCGTGATGTGCCTACAACCCCAGAGGATATGAAACAACGTATTGTGGCAGCCTGCGGCGACATTACACCAGATGTACTGCGGCGTGTACGACATTCATTACTCCAGAGATTGCAATTGTGTGCAGCAAATGATGACCACCACATTGAACATCTATTGGCCTGACATGTCAGGACACACTCTATTCCACTCCGTAATTGAAAACGGAAACCACGTGTGTACGTGTACCTCACCCCTCATGGTAATGTACATGTGCGTCAGTGAAAAAGACCAATAAAAAGGTCTTAGCATGTGGACGTAATGTGCTGTTCCAGTCTGCTGTACCTAAGGTCCATCACCGTTCCCTCTGGATGCCTACGTAATTCGGTGCTCTCCGATACACACGATCGAACAGCGGAGGAGTGGTACTCAAGCGTCAACTTTAGGTTACAATATCTCCGGATGTAATTAACATTTTACAATGGAACAAACGGCACTGATTACGTATTTGTTTATATGTTCAGATGTGCTAATAAAACTAACGGGGTTCCATTTAAAAAAACGTAGGTTTGTGTTAAAAAACATGCTTCTGTGCATTTTTTTATGGTTTGTATTAACCAATTACCAATTCGGTCTGTGGAATCGATTCGTCAGTATTTGATGTGGTTTATGAAATATATCCAGCGGTAGCGTTAGGTGACTCACCCTGTATATTAGATTCAGTGGGATGTCTGGAGACGTACATAACGTGTGTTGGCCTACTAATCCTAGCGGCTTCTATGAGAGGTTCACATTGGCGGGGTCAGGCTGCCGGTGGTATCACTGCCACAGGGTGACGTAGGTACACAAATACTTACTCAACGCGTCGATCGTGAACAAACTTTCTCCCGTTGAGATAACACTGTAAATGTCTCTAGCGACACCGGCTAGATACAAATTAAATCTGTGATGCAGTGCATCAAAATTCCTTACCTTACTTGTTGGAGCCTAATCTCGCTCACATTCTCATAACCATCAAAATTTCACTTACATGCTAAAAGCGTACGTGAACATCAGAATGTCCATGTACGTCTGACGTAACCAATAATGCACTGGGAACACCAGACAACATACATATATTTGGTACGAACCGATTGAAGTCCGCACACATACATTTTCGCACAGTTGAGAATGCTTAATACTTCTAGTTTACCGAGCGAGGTGGCGCAGTGGTTAGCACACTGGACTCGCATTCGGGAGGACGACGGTTCAATCCCGTCTCCGGCCATCCTGATTTAGGTTTTCCGTGATTTCCCTAAATCGTTTCAGGCAAATGCCGGGATGGTTCCTTTGCAAGGGCACGGCCGATTTCCTTCCCAATCCTTCCCTAACCCGAGCTTGCGCTCCGTCTCTAATGACCTCGTTGTCGACGGGACGTTAAACACTAATCACCACCACCACCACTTCTAGTTTATGCAAACAACCATTCACACAGCTACTGCATTCATATCACATCGAAGAGCATTGTTCTTCACAGTTCGTCATGTCGCTGATCACTGATACCTGCTTTTAGAAATGCCTAGCTACTGAAAATACTCGTACCAAAGAAACGATGACGAATGCTGGTGGCCGTGTTCACCTCATTCAAGAGATGCGAAGAAACTAATATTTAAAAGACTCGGTGGAGTTTATGGAACGCCATTTATATCCAGAAATGCACATCCTGATTTTTCAAAAAAAAACCATAAAGTCTTTGCAGTCATGTACTAGAATTACTTCCATTCTCCTTTTCTTCCTTTCTGCAAGAGCAGAAGAGAGCCATGTTCACTGACGACGCCGCTGTTGAAAGTAACGACGAAATCATTTAAATTTCCCCTGCTGTAATTGTTATTACACTCAAGCGCCAAAGAAAGTGGTACAGGCGTGCGTATTCAAATATAGCGATATGGAAACAGACAGAATACAACGCTGCGGTCTGCAACAACAAGAGTCTGGCGCAGTTGTTAGATCGGCTACTGGTGCTACAATCAACATTTAAATGGGTTTGAACGTGGTGTTATAGTCGGCACACGAGCGATGGAAGACAGTATCTCCGAGGTAACGATGAAATGGGGATTTTCCCGTACGACCATTTCACCAGTGTACTATGAATATCAGGAATCCGGTAAAACGTAAAATCTCCGACATCGCTGCGGGCGGAAAAAGATCCTGCAAGAACGGGACCAATGTCGACTGATGAGAATCGTTCGACGTGACAGACGCACAACTCTTCCGCAGATTGCAGAAGATTTCAATGCTGGGCCATCAACAAGTGTCAGCATGCGAACTATTCATCGAAACATCATTCATATGGGCTTTCGGTGCCCAAGGCCCACTCGTGTACCCTTGATGACTGCACGACACAAATCTTTACGACTCGTCTGAGCCGGTCAACACCGACATCGGACTGTTGGTGTCTGGAAACATGTTGCCTGGTCGGTCGAGTTTCGTTTCAGATTGTATCGAGAGGATGGACGTGTACGGGTATGGAGGCAACCTCATGAATCCATGGACCCTGCATCTCAGCAGGGGACTGTTCAAGCTGGCGGAGGCTCCGTAATTGTGTGGAGCGTGTACAGTTGGAGTGATGTGGGACCCCTGATAAGTCTAGATACGACTCTGACAGGTGACACGTACGTAAGCTTCCTGTCTAATCACATGCATCCTTTCATGTCCGTTGTGCATTCCCATTGACTTCGGCTATTCCAGCAGGACAATGCGACACCCCACACGTCCAGAATTGCTCCAGGAACACACTTCTGAATTTAAACACTTTCGCTGGCCACGAAACTCCCCAGGCCTGAACATTATTGAGCATATCCGGGATGCCTTGCAACGTGCGGTTCAGAAGAGATCCCCACCCCCTTGTTCTATTACAGATTTATGGTCAGCCATGCAGAATTCATCGTTTCAGTTTCCTTCAGCATTACTTCATACGTCAGTGGAGTCCATGCCATGTCGTGTTGCGGCATTTCTGCGTGTCTTACACGATATTAAGGAAGTGTACCAGTTTCTTTGGCTCTTCAGTGTAGTAACATCAGTGTATAATTCGCAGACTTTCCCGACTGAAACCCTTCAGCCATGTAGTTGAGAAGATAGTGAAATGGAAAGGTGTATGCATTATGATTGCATGTAGTAGAAAACTGACTCACAGATACAGAGGTATATATGAGATGTGAAACGAAGCTGTTACGTCTGGTGAGACAACTACTTACTTCGACGTGTATGCTAAAAGTCTGTTCATGACGAGCACTAAACTGTGTTAGTCACATCTGAAGGGAAATGAAATGTTTGGGAAACTGATGTGCTTATTACATACACTACGAAAACAATTTTATTGTATGTGTCGTGTTGTTGACTAAATGAGTCCTAGGAAGGCATTTAGAAACGTTTCTACTTTTTATTTACAATATCAATGAAACAGAATGAAAGTTTTCCTGAAAGTGCACAGTGAAGTACATACATCGTCGCAGTACTATTTGGAACAGAATAGTTGTAAAATGGTTGGTAAATTTAAAGAAAAACGCTATGAAGATAATTGCAGAAAACTCCATATTTATGCAAAGGTATATTTGAGTAATTAGTGAAACACTTGTGGTCCACGAACATTCAACGAAAAATTTTGAAAATACACGGTGATGCTAAGAGGCTTGAAAGAACATAGTTAATTGCAGTGTTGTAATTGACTCATCAGACGAACTAGTTGGAAACTGGCGAAATTAAAATGAATTGTTTATGTCAGAGGCACTACAAATGATAACAGATTGGTAGAGGACTGACGTTTAAAGCTTTATCATACAGAAAGGTACTGGTCTCATTTCGAGACTTTTAGATAGGAAGATAGGAAAGGCAGCTAAAGGCGAGAACTACTGCGCAATCAGCTTAACAGCTTATGGCTCCTAGTTGCCGAGATGAATAGAGTACAAAAGAGATGAAAAGAAAACTGAAAAATGTGATGTTAGAGGACTAGCAGTTTGACTTTAGTAAAGATAACGACTCCGCCAGAAATGTAATTTTGACGCTGAGCTTGATAGAGGAGGCAAGGCTTTAAAAACAGACACTTCAATAGGAAGAGATAGCGTTCGACAACGTAATATGATGCAAGATGTCTGAAATATTCAGAAAAATAGGTATAAACTGTAGAGAAAGAAGAGTGATACAGGATGATTTTGATAAATGTGGCCAACGGTAAACGATCCATGAATGGAAAAGGAACAAAAAAGATCATATGGACAAAGGGCCGGAAATGCTTTCCAAGGGAGATATACCCACTTAAAGGTGGAAATACGAGATCTTTGACAGTGCAGGCTTCAATGACTGAAAGGACACAGGAGAACGAGCCAGGCAAGCGGGAATGTTCCGTCTGTACTAGTGTTTTAGTTCCACGCTCCAGAGGGCAGTAGTGTTGTCCAAGACGAGGGCACGCTCACACATCGTGACTCCCTCTGTTGTGGACGCGTGCCGTGTAGAGCAACGACGAGAGACGATGACTCTGTACACTAATCAGGAACAGCCTGACATGGATTTGAAATATGGACAGCCAAATGGCAATGGGTGGTCGGCAGCACAACTGTACCGGGAAACGTGTCCCTGTCGACAGCAAAATTGTTTTCAACAGTATTTCGTCATTTATGGAAAGGTAGTTATGGGAATTGGTAACCGAGAAAGGTAAGTGCGTCCGGTACGTTTGCAGGCCTCGGAGGAACAGGTGTTGAAAACTGCAGAGTATGATCTCAGTATCAGCACCAGGTATATGGCCCTCCACGACGGAGGGACGGGGTCGGTTTTGTTTCTGGTTCGTTGCTCAGGCCATGACACCACTGTAATTTCTGTCATCCATCCTATTAATAGATGCGGCTACCTTTACGAGTGGTGGTATCGTCCGCGTTCTCACCGCCCTCCTGTATGCTACGGAGAATCCCCACGGTATGGTGGCAGCGTACCATCAGCACTGGTACAGTCTCAGTGTGTGGTCGGGGATTATTGACGACCACCTCGTGGGACCAGCCGTCCCTCCACAAGGCCTTACAGGCGGGGCATACCTGCACTTCTGCATGTGGCCCTGCCTCAGCTGCCGGAAGATGTACACTTGGTAGTACGAAGGGTAATGCGGCTACTAGATGACGGTCCTTCAGCTTACTTCCGCCTTTCCGTGCGGAGACATCTCGACATCATCTGTCCCGGCCGATGTGTCGAACGGTGTGGTCCAGACGCATGGCCCGCCCCGTCTTCGGACCTCGCCCTTTAGGTTTCTACCTGTGAGTCATTTGACAGAAGTCATGTATGCGGAGCCAATTGCAGACACCCAGACACTGAAACAGCGCATTCGTGCTGGCTGTCACGCAAATCGGTCGCAGGGCGGTACTTTTGAACGTGAGCGTCAGTCGCTGTTGCGTAGTGTTCGCGCATGCTTAGAGGCTCTTGGGGATAACTTCGGACACTTTATCTTAACGGTTGTCTCATCACAGTATGTTGTGCTCTGCAGTGTACTGTATGGGCATGATATATTAATAAATACCTTCTAACATAGACACCACACATTTCTGACCATATTTCCACATGACCAGGATTTCCGGCAGTTTGTTCAAAAATGGTTCCAATAGCTCTAAGCACTTAACATCTGAGGTCATCAGTCCCCTAGATTTAGAACTACTTAAACCTAACTAACCTAAGGACATCACACACATCAATGCCCGAGGCAGGATTCGAACCTGCGACCGTAGCAACAGCTCGGTTCCGGACTGAAGCGCCTTGAACCGCTCGGCCACAGCAGCCGGCCCCGGCAGTTTGTCCTCATTTAGGAAAGTCGCCCTGAATACAATAAGTGCGAGAACCAAAATGGAACAATGTGACTGGTAGATCAAGAAGGAAGTGATCGATTAGGAAAGGCGTTAACGCAAGCAAGGATGCAGTCTTTATCACTTAACCGCTCAAGTTGTATATCGAAGAAGCGTGACAGAAATGAAAAAAGGAAGCTTCAGGAGTGGGATAAAAAGCCAGGGTGAAAGGATATCAGTATAAGATTCGCTGATGGCTCTGCTAACCTCTATAAAAATGTAGTTACTGGATATCGTAGACTGAATTAACATTCTATTGGTCACAGAATAGGGATTGGGAGTAAATAAATAATAAAAAAGTAGCTGAAATTATACTAGCGATGAAACTTCATATCAGAATTGGGGACGACGTAGCAGGCGAAGTGAACCAGTTCCGGTACCTTAGAGATAAAACAATATTCGACGGACGGAATAAGGAGGATTACAAGCAAGTTAGCACAGACGAACAGAGTATTCCCTGCTAAAAGAAATCTACCAGTGTCAAACATCAGTCGGCAACGCCAAGCAACATGTGCGGTCTGGAGCCTCTCGCATATTACTTGACCCCATTTCGCACTTGGAAGCTTCACTGGAAAATCTTAGAAATAACAAACCTCTCTTGCGCGAAATCAGCTACTTATACATATTTCAGTAGTATAACTGCTATAAGCGCCCATGCCTCTACATTATTTCGGGCGATAATATTTCATATTCATCAATGTTTCTGGTAACGTATTCTACATATTTATGAACAGTAATCCCAATTTGAGGAAGAAATTTCTGAGAATGTATGCGTGAAGCACAGCATTACGTGGAAGTGAATCATGCCCTTTGGGAAAACTGGTAAAGCATAGGATCGAAGCGTTTGAGTTGTGCTGTAGAGGGATATTGAAAAACAGATGGGCTGATAAAATGAGAAATGAGAAAGTTATCCACACAATCGGAGAAAAAATAAATAAGTAAAAAAGCCCTGACTAGAAGAAGGGACTGGATGGTACGACATTGTTAACATATCAGGGAATAACCACGGCTGAAGAAGAGGAAACTATAAAGGGCAAAATCTATAGGGGAACACCGGTAGTAGAATTATACAGGTTGTCCCAGAAATGTTGCGACAAACTTCGAGGGGCTGTAGAGGGTATTTTGATGAACAAGTAGAGGGTAGGAGTCCATGTCTGGAAACGCTATCCAACGACGCTACAGATCGTCGAAGTTATAGGTGCCAGCACCTGCTTCTATGCCACCCCTTCGGCAGCAAACGTGACTTTGTACGCTGACGGACCATAGACGCAACGTCTCGTAGTGTTGTTTGTTATTCAGTGATCGCGGTTGATTGCCACGATCGCCAGTGGAGAAGATGGAGTTAGCTGCTGCGTAGACACGCCTTGTCTCCTGTGAATGCGATGCTCTGTTGCCTCGGTGGATGAGTTACGGACAGGGTATCCATCTGCAGTTTCTTTTTCTCCTGTATGACGAAAAACACTGGAGATTTTAAGGGTTCCATGAGAAATATAAATTGCAGATGGGAACCGGTGTCCGAAACCATCAGCCACAAAGGCAACAGAACATAGCATTCGAGGAGGCATGGTCTTCCTACGCCGCACTAGCTCCCATCTCCTCCACCAGCGATCGTGCCAATCATTCACGGGCGATCATTGTGTAAGTAGGCTGTTTAGGTTTTTATGTTGGTAACGCCACGTAGCGCTCTGTATGAAAATCACTGACTGTGCTGTGTGCAGTCTGTAGCTGATTTGTAGTGTTGGGCAGTTGGATATGAACAGCGCGTAGCGTTGCGCAGTTGGAGGTGAGCCGCCAGCAGTGGTGGATGTGGGGAGAGAAATGGCGGAGTTTTGAGAGCGGATGATCTGGACGTGTGTCCATCAGAGACAGTAAATATATATTATGACTTTTGAACACTATTAAGGTAAATACATTGTTCGTTCTCTATCAAAATCTTTCATTTGCTAACTATGCCTATCAGCAGTTAGCGCCTTCAGTAGTTAGAATATTTTATCCAGCTGGCAGTATTGGCGCACGCTGTATTGCAGTAGTTCGAGTAACTAAGATTTTTGTGAGGTAAGTGATTCATGAAAGTTATAGGTTATTGTTAGTCAGGGCCATTCTTTTGTAGGGATTGTTGAAAGTCAGATTGCGTTGCGCTAAAAAAAAATATGTTATGTGTCAGTTTAGAGAGAAATGTCTTGAGAACGTTCAGTTTTTTCCAGCTGTTTGAAAATCAAATTACGTAAGAGGTTTACCAGCACTGTCATTCTTAATTTTTCTAAGGGAATGTTTCAATTGAATAATGAATATCATTGCGAGGCGTTCCACCTTGATCCGTCAGCGTATGAAGTCACATTTGCTGCCGAAGGGGTGGACTAGAGGCAGACGTCACTTCGACACTCTGTAGTTTCGTTGGATCTCGTTCCCGGACATGGGTTTCTATCCTCGATTTGTTCGACAAGATACCTTCTACAACCCCTCGAAGTTTGTCACAACATTTCTTGAACACTTGTATACAACAAACAGTCGAGGATGCTGGGTGTAAGTGCTACTGTGAGATGGAAAGATTGGCATACGCGTCAAACCAGTCAGAGTACTGATGCCAAATGTGGTTTGTATGCACTATCGTAAATTTGCTGTAATCGTGAGATGTACTACTAATACAATATTTTTCTTGCTGCATGGTGTCTATGGTAGGTAGCCCTCAATGTCGATCAGTAAGTTGAGTGACTTGTGGCCATCTGCTCGTCCCTGAAAATGAATGGTGTTCGTTGGTCACCTTTCTAAAAAGTTAATATTTTGATGCGGAATAGATTTCTATGATACGGATGACTGTGGAAGATTTCCGGTTCGAGGCAACGAATTTTTGAACAGTGCGTGGTATTGGATACATTGAGTTTGAGTGAAACTTACACCAATGGCTTATTGTTGTATACGTGGAGTAAGTTGATGGACGTCAACCAGTGGATTCTATGGACCCACTCAGGTCAGTGTCGTTCTCTTGTTGTCCTTGCACGTGTTTCAATTATGTATCTGTATGCAAGACACTCTTCTCTGATTACGTCTGAGTGATTTTGATAACATAAGCAATGCAGATTTTCCTGAGATTTTTGTTTACTTCGTATTTGACCATTGGAGTTCATTCTTGTATAGCGTAACAGCAACACTACAGCCAGTGTAGGAGGGGGAACGTCTGCATTAGCCAATGCTCGGATAAAAGATGTTCGTTGTGTCTTGTACCTGGTACACGAGACCAGTAGTTGTTTCAGGTCTCACTCTTCACTGTACAAATCGCATAACGGAGATTTCTTCAGTCATATTCTAAAGAAGTGGATTGGAAGTTTGCCGTGATTTAAGTGTAATCGTTGTTATGAATCGTCTGCTTCTATTCCAATCGATAAACCAAGGAGACAATGTTATTTTAGGTTGCAGCTGGCCGTTACTCATTCGTTTCGAAATCTTGGTCGAATCCCAGTTCGTCTGCCAGTCTTTCTCTCCTTTTGATTGATTAAGCTCATCGTTTCTTGATAAGGAAATCTATTATTTAGAATTTCGTTTTAGTTCATTGCTCTTTTCTATAAGCTGTGTACTATTTCATTATGAAAGATGCCACAATATCCTGTTTACTTATTTGTAGCGACTTCTTTAATAACTATATACGAAGATAGTAACTGTTGCCGAAAGAACAGATACCATTGATGACCATGCAACTTCTCTAGAATAAACGATAATTAATTGAAACCCTCAGCTGCCGACAGGTGTTGTTGATGTACTTCGATGGGGACAGCTGAAAATGTGTGCCCCGACCTGGACTCGAACCCGGAATCTCCTGCTTACATGACAGACGCTCTGTCCATCTCAGCCACCAAGGACAGAGATGAATAGCGCGACTGCAGGGACTTATCCCTTGCACGCTTCCCGTGAGACCCACAACCCATCTGTCCACAATCTACATATTTAATGTTCCTAATAGATATTTGCCCATGCACTCATTACTCGCGCCAATTAAGGTGACGATTCCCGTAAGTCTGTGCGAATGCGCACAGGTTGCCCAAACTCTTACGGGAATCGTCACCTTAGTGGGCGCGAGTAATGAGAGGATGGATTATGAACATTAAGTGGACAGTTGGGAATGTGGGTCTCACGGGAAGCGTGCAAGGGATAAGTCCCTGCAGTCGTTTTATTCACCTGTGTCCTTGGTGGCTCGAAGGGATAGGGCGTCTGTCATGTAAGCAGGAGATCCCGGGTTCGAGTCCCGGTCGGGGCACACATTTTCAGCTGTCCCCATCGAGGTATGTCAACAACACCTGTCGGCAGCTCAGGGTTTCAATTAATCATCATTTATTCTTTAATAACATCTGTAATTATAAGCGACAGACTTTAGTTACATTTTGGTTTTTTTTAGGCTCTTAGCACGCTTAGTGAATCGGCTAATATCACCATATTGCTTCGTGTGCAAGATCTGCCGTATTGTACTGCTTCCCCAATTGCGATGGCTTCCGCTTGGTGAATGGTTTCCTCCTTAGACTGCAGGATTGTATACAGGGTGAACATTAATAAAACTGAGAAGCTGCAGCAACGGATTCCTGACTGGAAATGGAGGAGAAGAGATCCTATGACCACGGTGTCCGGAAATGGACGGTATGCGTACAACGGCAACAAATCGCCGCGGAATACAGTACAGAGCTGCATCGCATCCACCTCACTACAGATGTTCAAAGTGGCCTCCTTGGGATGCAGTGCACGCATACACACATTGCATCATGGATTGCCGCATGCTTTCGCACGCTCCGACCTATCTACAAATAGTGCCACAGGCGTCGTGAACACGCTGTTGAAAGGTCTCCACATCAGGAACTGGTCTAGCATACACAACGCTTTTCAGATGCACCCAAAGGTGAAAATCCAAGGGGTTTAAGACGGATGATCTAGCAGGCCATGCTACAGGGCCTCTGCGACCTATCCAATGTGCGGGGAAGATGTTATTGAGGTGTCGGCGAACTGTATTGCGGAAGTGGGGTGGTGCTCCGTCATGTAGGAACCACATAACCTGTCATATTGCCAAAGGCACATTTTCAAGCAGCCCAGGCAGAGTGTTCCGTAGGAAGTGCAGGACATTCCTCCGTCGAGGCTTTGGGGAATAATAACCGGTCCAAGTATGTGGCGCGGCTCCCCCCGTGGGAGGTTCGAGTCCTCCCTCGGGCATGGGTGTGTGTGTTGTCCTTAGCGTAATTTAGGTTAAGTAGTGCGTAAACTTAGGGACCGATGACCTTAGCAGTTTCGTCCCGTAATACCTTACGACTAATCTCCAAATTTCCAAGTATGTGGTCTTCAAGAATCCCTGCCCACACATTAATGCAGATGAGACGTATCAACCCTTCCCCGAGGTTTGTCTGTAGCCCACATATGACTATTATGCAGATTGATGATGCCAGTGTCGGTAAAGGTGTTTGGTCAATAAAAAGGACTGATGAGAGAAATGTTATAATTGTGCTGGTCTGGTGCAAAAACCATCGACAAAATACTTCCTGTAGAGGTAAATAATTCTTGCACTCTTTGCAGGTGACAGGAATAGTAGCGGTTGTCATGTAGGATACACATAATCGTACTTTGGCTTACCCCATATTGGCGGGCCACTCCCCTGGTGCTTGTACTAGGCTTCGTCTCAATATCCTGTCGAACGCAGTCCTCCAAATCTGGTGTCCACCGCCTCTCTGTACGTTCATCTGTCCGGAAGGAACCATGGTCACACAAACGCCCACAAAGGACTTGAAATGTGGTGTGCGATGTGGTTGGTGTCTGTGAGGGTACCTGTTTCGACATATCCGTGCTGCCTTTCGACCGTTTCCATCTGCTTGGCCGTACACAAACACCATCTCGGCTTGCGAAAGACCATCCTGCTGCTTACAGTACGCTGCGTCTATCACACAGCCTGCAACACACAGGGAACACCTGGAATATGGTCAGAGGAACTTTCATTTGTCAGCGCCATCTACCGTGCCAACAATACGTTTCCCGAGACATGTTCATAGGAATTTCTTTCCTCCATTTCCAGTCCGCAATCCGTCCCTGCAGTTCGTCGTTTTTAGGAATTTCTTTCCTCCATTTCCAGTCCGCAATCCGTCCCTGCATTTCGTCGTTTTTATTAACGTTCACCCTGCATTGCGCGTCGTACTTCGTCGCCATCGATGGTCTTCGACTCATCCGTATATATGTTCGTCTAGTTCAAGATGATGGTAGTCAGCAAAACATCGATTTCAGTCCTTAAGTTTCGAGAATCTTTGTATTGTGCCATACTATCGAAGATTAATAAAGTTTGATGTCGGGCTAAAAGTTCTGGTAAGTTTTCGTATTTCTGTATATTATTTTCATACAAGGTCTACCATTCAAGAGATTTCATAAGCGGGTTTCTTCTATTTCCACTGAAACAGTTACATTTTTCTGTGTCTCGACAACATTTCATTAGTCCGTTGATTAACATGTGTCCTGCGTAATTTGCTTCAAGTTTTCCCCTTGTGATACTTAGGAGGAGTACCTAGGAACTTCGCTCAGTGGAAGGGGAGTCAAAATAAGCAAACCGTTTCTGAAAAAACGACAGTAAAAGTTTTCGAGGTATTTGCCAGGCACTGTATATACCTTTTACTGCGCGATATCCTGACACGAAATGGTGGCTCAGTGGTTATCGTCATGGGTTCTTAATTGTGCGTCCCGTATTCGATTGCTGTTTTCATTTTTTTTCTATTTTATGTTTACTGTTTCCATTTATCTAGTTATCTCCGTAGAAGTTTACTACACGAATGTTTCTTACCAAATTAGGGGAAACAAGGGTGTTATATTAATTGTAAAACTTGAGCTGGATTCGACAATACGTGTTACACATTTATTACACGGAATATGTGTGTATGGTATGTTGAAGGGTTAAAATCTTCTTTAATTCTCGCATTCTGACATATCATTCTCGTATCATTTTTATATTAATTCTTATATTTTATTCACATGTTTATTCCTCCGGAAGATCTGGTGTACTCCCTTGGATTATACCGATCCTAAAAATTTCGAAACACAGATATTCAAAACACTGCGAGCGTCACACGGAGGCAAGTTTGCCACAGTAACATTTCTTTCTATGAATCTCACTCGGGAAAGAAACGTCGTTGACGTTGGTGAAGATTTCTCGCTTTGGAAGTAATGTCACAGCAAAACCATACATAACGAATCACTTTTCCGAAAACTAGCGCTTGCAACTTATTATGAATCATGATACGCGACAGGAATTTCGCCGAAAACAATTTCAAATAATTTTCTCACTTTTTTTTTTTTAATTCAGTCATCTGACATACAATTAGTAGGCGGATAAGGACAACGTTATGTCAATATACACTGCAAAACATTTTTTAGTAATCTTCTGCAGACATGGTTATAGAATTGAAAAACAAATATTACATTAGTAATCGGGTTTCGAATACGGGGCGGAAAATTAAGAAGCCGCGAAGCTAATCACTGTGCCATCAGTTCGTCTGAGGATACTGCGCGTTAAGAAGTACATAAAGTACCTGCAAAATACCTCGAAAACTTTGACCGTCGTTTTTTTTTTTTCCAGGAACGGCCGAGTATCGATGGATAAGCCTAGAAACGTGTTCACTCTTTGACCCCTCTCCCACCGAGCGAAGCTTCTGGGGAATTGCGTTATGGGGCTTCCCGTGTTCTCCTCGTTAGTGGCGTTTACCTGCCTCAACATGGGTTAGAAGCTCTTTTGCGGTTATACCGCTAATAACATATCCTCAGCAGGGACCTAAGATTGCTGCAAGTAGAGAAGCGACAGTTAAGCCTAGTTTACACGAAGACACTGGATTGCACCACTCGTTGCATGTAACAAGTTGCACGCAAGTAGTTTCGTATACATCTGTAGACACGCCGCCTATGTACACTTCAGTTTCGTCGTTTTGTGAGTGCCGTAGTCACTTGCAAAAAAACTTTTGGCAATTGTACGAGATGTGATGGATTTAATCTTGTTTGCATGAAATCGCAGCACAAAGCAAAAGATAAAAAAATAAGAAGCGTGTTTGGATCCATGTATGAATAAAGAAAAGAAAAGACGTCAGATCGGCTGCTCACGCACCTTGCTTAAGAAACTGCACTGGAAGACTCATACAGTTATTTTAATCATCTAAACTACAGTTTATGAGTGGGAAGCACTGGCGTGACGTTTTAAATAAATTAATGTTGAATAAACAGTTCAGTTTTCCAGATTTCCGCAACCTTTTCCCTTGTCAACTATTTTCCTTAAAAAAGAATCGGCCATCTCCAAGCACGGGATTTTAGCCTTGTGGTCGTAGGCTGTTCCGCAGCTAGATGTTTTGCTTGCCTGTATTTTTCTTAATTCATTCGTGTGTATACTCTTATAATTTTAATTGAATGGATTTTGCTCTGAAGCTCAGATATTGTCTGCGGATCGCATGTTCAGATCGCGTATGACTCTCTCAAGCGCCCGATGACCTCGCTGTTTGGTCCCTTCCTACAGATCAACCAGTCTCAAGCGCACCTACAGGTCGCTGCTTGTTTTTTTAGTTAACGCGCACGCGCAGTGGCCTGTAGCGCAGTTGCCTGCAACCTAGTGTCGTCGTGTAAACTGGGCTAAAGCCTAGTTACAAGGCGACACTGGGTTGCACGCAACTGCACTACCGGCCGCTGCGCATGCGCTCCGTGTGTTTGCGCAACTCGTTGGTGAAACTAAACGCTTTCGGCGTGTTCCAACTTTGGCGACACTAGTTGCATGAGCTTTGAGGTTAGGTGTGTTCGTAGAGTGTAGAAAACTGAAATATGAAATGGGGAACGGAGAATAATGTTCGCTTTACTGATATCTGTGCTTTGCATAGGTGTTTGAGGTATTTCAGTGATGCTGATTACAAAAATAAGCAACATATTGCTGCCGCTGAGACCGTCATGTGCATTATAATGTAGATGGTTTGACAATATCCGAGCTGCGGGGCGAAATTTATTTAGTTAGGAGCACGTATACAGCTGAATTAAGAAAAATAAAAGCAAGTGTAATTCTAGCTGTGGCAATTCTCTCGTGTACAAGACTAAAATCCCATCGTTCGAGTTGGCCAACTCTTTGTTAAGGAATGTTGTTGACAGGAGGAAAGGTTATACAAATTCAAGAAGCTGCATTCTTTATTCAAAATTCATCTTTTTAAAACGTCGCAACAGTGCTCCCCATTCACATATGTTAAAATTTTGAAATATTGCCACTGTTCAGATCTATCTTCAAGAGAGTAGTTTGCAAACCATTCTCTTCTTAGTGCGGCCTGCTTCGAATAACTACTGCGTTAATGTTAATAATTATTACTGTTAATGTTAATAATTATTGGTGTTAATGAAAAAGCGTCATCACCAACTAAAACCGCATCTTGTTTCATACCGAGTGTTCTGCAATACGATATGTGATTTCAGTTCTGGCAACAGTGCTTCATGCGTTACAGTACTTTTACTCCTTATTGCATAATGAACTCTATTTAGAAAAAACGTGAACAGTTCTGGTGACATTCTAAGATAATTAAAAGAACTTATTGGGTGCTGAGCAACCGAGCTGACGACTTTTCTTCATCCAGTCCGCCGGTTGGAGTGGCCGAGCGGTTCTAGGCGCCACAGTCTGGAGCTGCGCGACCACTACGGTCGCAGGTTAGAATCCTGCCTCGGGCATGGATGTGTGTGATGTCCTTAGGTCAGTTAGGTCTAAGTAGTTCTAAGTTCTAGGGGAGTGATGTCCTTAGTTAGGTTTAAGTAGTTCTAAGTCTAGGGGGCTGATGACCTCAGATGTTAAGTCCCATAGTGCTCAGAGCCATTTGAACCATTCATCCAGTCACGAATCGAAACACGTTTCTTATTTATTTTTTTTTTCTTATGCAGCGATTCCACGCAATAGGCTTTAACTCCATCTCAACTAGTGCGACGTGCAGATGCCAAAACTGTCATTTCAGACAGGACTCAGGGACCCACAAAACGATGAAACTGAAGTGTATACTGGTGTCGCCGTGTCTACAGTCAAATATGAAACCACTTGCGTGCAATTCATTCCACGCAACTAGTGGCGCAACACAGTGTCGTGTAAACCAGGCTTACGATCAGCGCCTCCTCCACGGCTGAGTGGAATTGCGAGTGACAGAATGTATGTTTCTCTGCCCACAGCCGCGCTTCATCGGGCAGGCGGGCCGCGGCAACGAGCAGGAGTTCGGCCTGCTGTCGCTGGAGTACGACGAGAACTTCTGCATGGGCGGGCCGGGAGTGCTGATGAGCCGCGAGACGCTGGCGCGCGTCGCGCCGCACATCCAGTACTGCCTGCAGCACCTCTACACCACGCACGAGGATGTGGAGCTCGGCCGCTGCGTGCAGCGCTTCGCCGGCATCCCCTGCACCTGGTCCTACGAGGTGAGTGACAAAGAGTGACGCGGCCGGCCGCTGCGCATGCGCGCTCCAGCTGAGCCACGAGCGATGAATCGCAGCGATCCATCAGATGGGAGGCCGATCGCTCCGCAGATCGCACGTGTGTGGAGATATCGAAGCGGTCGATCGCTGGTCGCTTGGTAACCGTAGGTAATGTGATCGATGGCGTGCGATTCGTGCACGCAATATGGCTGCCTGGCTAGTTAACAAAGGCGCGGGGCAATATGGCTGCAACTCGTTTGTCTATCAAACGCTATTGTACATTTTTGTTTTCTTTTACTTTGACCAAAGACTAGTAACAAATTTACGTTACAATTTATAGCAATCCAGGAAACACGACCTTCTCTGAGAAGTGAAGTTGAAGCCGGAGTTGCTATTTATATTAAAAGGTAATGTAAGATACATCCTCCGATTTTGCAGTGATTAGCTTGTCGAAGTTTGGGCTGTAGAAGTCGAATTGCTGGGAAGTTCATAGTAATTATTGCGATACAGTGGGCTGCACCTTATAATTTTGAGTTGTTTACGAAATAATTATACGCATTATTAGAGTTTTTAACTTCTAAATAGACTGTCATATGTACCAACTATAATGTTAAGAGGACATTTTAATTTAAATGTTCAGGGCAAATCTGTTACACAGTTATGCCCAAGTACCTAGTTATTTGAAACTTCCTGGCAGATTAAAACTGTGTGCCGGACCGAGACTCGAACTCGGGACCGTTGCCTTTCGCGGGCAAGTGCCCTACCATATGAGCTACCCAAGCACGACTCACGCCCCGTCCTCACAGCTTTACTTCTGCCAGTACCTCGTCTCCTATCTTCCAAACTTTACAGAAACTCACTTGCGTACCGTGTAGAACTAGCACTCCCGAAAGAAAGGATATTGTGGAGACATGGCTTAGCCACAGCCTGGGGGATGTTTCCACAATGAGATTTTCAGGAGTGCTAGTTCTGCAAGGTACGCAGGAGACCTTCTGTAAAGTTTGGAAGATAGGAGAGGAGGTACTGGCAGAAGTAAAGCTGTGAGGACGGGACGTGAGTCGTGCTTGGGTAGCTCAGATGGTAGAGCACTTGCCCGCGAAAGGCAAAGGTCCCGAGTTCGAGTCTATGTCCGCCACACAGTTTTAATCTGCCAGGAAGTTTCAGATCAGCGGACACTCCGCAGCAGAGTGAAACTCTCATTCTGGATACCTAGTTATTTCCTATGATCTAATTCTCCTTCATACAAGAGCTAGAGAATTAGTTGTGTTACTATTGATTGACAACATCACTATAGACACATCGAGCAAACTGTGTAAAGACTTGCAGTTAACTATAAGATTGGAGACTAAGAAACATAAAACGAAGATGTAAATAACCCATTTACAGCCAATGAAAAATATAATATGTTCTTTAAAGTAACCTACAATCACCAAATAAAGCGCTTCAAAACAACTTTGATAAATTATAACTCTCGTTTATTTTAAATTTATGTTTTGCAAGTATTCTTAGAGACGCTGCCATCTGTCGCTCGTGTGTCCTGCCCTTTAAGACGTCCTTCCTGTGCATTGTAGTGCTGCACTTGCACGCGTTTCCAACTGTTCAGCTTTTATCGCCAACGCTCCAGAAATCTCGGATCCTGCTCTAACTTCCGATCGCCCTGCGATCTAGGGACTTCTGTTGATACTATCTCCTACACGTATCTCAGCGTTATTCATGTAGTATGGCTTTTAATAATAAAAATAAATTTGAAATACGAGCTGTAATATCTTGTAGCAAGCACGTCGAACAGCAACTAACAAATAAATAAAAGGTGGTAATCACGTTTCGGTCCAACCAGTAACCGTCCCTCACCCAGGGCTCCTTAAAGAATAGAACTCCCAAGCGAAAAACAGCTTCAATTAGTCTTAAGAGTTCGTTGGCAGTCGCTAAGGGCTCTCGTTATCAAACACTGGATGAGTGTAGTCTGGGTTATTTGCGCTCTGTTTTAAGAAAAGCTAGTTTCTCACGCATCTCAGACTTTATGACGTCATACATCTTGAAATATGTGTCGTACAGTGATGTAATACAATGAGTGCAAAATGTGTTGGGAATAGCGTTAATAAAAATAATAATAAATTAGAAAGTTACGGCTGTTACTGATTTTAACTGCAATCGTTAATGTTTTCGTCGTTTCAATGTGTTGTTGGGGGATGTCAGCCGGGAAAAGTTCCGAAAAGGTTTGAAATTATGTGTAAAGTTTTTGTCCATAGTCGCTAAGTGCTCTCATTCTCAAATTTTTGTTGAATACATTATAGGCAGTTTGCCAACCATGAGTTAAACTTCAATAATTGACTTAAGTGTCAAACCTGTAACCGAAGATGATACCTCTTAATGAGTAAATTGTGACAGCAGTTTAAAATTTTAAATCCGTTCAGTAATTACATGAGGTATTCACAGATCAATTTTTTGTTGCCTCTGAAAGCTGTTGGATAGGCAAGTTGCTAATGGCATTGAATGAATGAGCGACTGTTTTAGTGTTTTAGAAATAGTCAAGTAAATTGTCGTGCTTCCTCTCACGCTGCGATCTAGTGCCGTCAATTAATACCCTCATTTCCAGGGGTCTTGCCACTGTAATTTATTCTCGTGATCGTAATTACAATCGGTTAAATACAAGTCATTTCGTTTTTACGCATTTCATCCGGAATGAATTTTCTCCCTTGCTTCATCTGGATGCTAACAACTTGTTTCAAGCTAATTAAAAGCCCACGAGTTTTTTATCTGTTATCCTATGTGAATGTTGTTGTTGTTGTCTTCACTCCTGAGACTGGTTTGATGCAGCTCTCCATGCTGCTCTATCCTGTGCAAGCTTCTTCATCTCCCAGTACCTGCTGCAACCAACATCCTTCTGAATCTGCTTAGTGTATTCATCTCTTGGTCTCTCTCTACGATTTTTACTCTCCACGCTGCCCTCCAATACTAAATTGGTGATCCTTGATGCCTCAGAACATGTCCTACCAACCGATCCCTTCTAGTCAAGTTGTGCCACAAACTCCTCTTCTCCCCAATCCTATTGAATGCCTCCTCATTAGTTATGTGATCTACCCATCTAATCTTCAGCATTCTTCTGTAGCACCACATTTCGAAAGCTTCTATTCTCTTCTTGTCCAAACTATTTATCGTCCATGTTTCACTTCCATACATGCCTAAACTCCATACAAATACTTTCAGAAATGACTTCCTGACACTTAAATCTATACTCGATGTTAACAAATTTCTCTTCTTCAGAAACGCTTTCCTTGCAATTGCCAGTCTACATTTTATATCCTCTCTACTTCGACCAACATAAGTTATTTTGCTCCCCAAATAGCAAAACTCCTTTACTACTTTAAGTGTCTCATTTCCTAATCTAATTCCCTCAGCATCACCCGACTTAATTCGACTACATTCCATTATCCTCGTTTTGCTGTTGTTGATGTTCATCTTATATCCTTCTTCAAAGACACTGGTCCATTCCGTTCAACTGCTCTTCCAAGTCCTTTGCTGTCTCTGGCAGAATTACAATGTCATCGGCGAACCTCAAAGTTTTTATTTCTTCTCCATGGATTTTAATACCTACCCTGAATTTTTCTTTTGTTTCCTTGACTGCTTGCTCAATATACAGATTGAATAACATCGGGGAGAGGCTACAGCCCTGTCTCACTTCCTTTGCAACCACTGCTTCCCTTTCATGTCCCTCGACTCTTTTAACTGCCATCTGGTTTCTGTACAAACTGTAAATAGCCTTTGGCATCGAAATTCTTATTTATAGGCCATCTAGAGGTAAAGCGTTGATTGGAAATGAGATGTCGTGGTATCTAATCCCGATCCAACCTTGGGTTTTTTCAGTCTGCTAGGCTTTACCTCTCAAGCTCACCAGGAATGACACGTGTTTTCGATTCCACGTTAAACTGTAGGTCCCCTTTCCCCGGTAGGATAACTGCGGTAGTTTAGGGATACGCAAGTCGCCGAAGTGAGCCACACGAAATGATTGTTATCATTATAGGCCACTTGGTAGCTTCAATATGGAAATAAATTGTTGTACTGGATTCAGACCCAAGGAATATTTTTCGAAGGACAATATTTTCGCCTTCGACTTTTGGTTTTAGTTAAAAATCTTCATAAATATTTGTACTGTATATTTATATGAGAAGTCTTACAGTAAAATTCTAAAAAAATAGAATGAAGTATTACAGCGGTAGGATTTAATGCTATTTTCTTCTGCGTTTCTCGGAACTGTAGTAGAGGCTGGGGTAGATGGCTTCCGTGGTGGGTGGTGGAGCCGTACTTCTAGTGCACAGGATGGCCTTCGGTTCTCCGCGTCGGGTGTCGTTGCAGCAAGGCAATGGGTAGGAACCACGCGGATGCCATCCGATAAATCATGAGCGTAGGACTGGCATAAGTTTATCCACAGTTTTACGGCAATAATGATGTTGCGTGCAGACTCGGCCGTTGGCCCTGGCGAGCGACTGGTGAGGCTGCTGATCTCGGCGGGCGATCTCTGAGGCACAGACGGCGCCTGCCGTAAGCAAGTCGTCGCGGCAGCGTCCCTTGTCAGCAGGCATAGAGTAAATATCTCTGGAGTGAGCATTGCCTTCTGCGCATGTTGTCAACATTAAACCAGGATTGTCACGTGTTTTCGAGACTTCGCTGTGCGTGTGTGCTTTCTGCAGCGTTTGAAGTTTATAATATCAAGAGTTTTTTGTGTTTCACCTTTTGTTGATAGTGTAATACCGATGGTGAATTATTGTTGTTGCTACGGATGCAAAGAAAAATATGTGAAAGGAGGGATAGTAACTTTTCATGGGTACATACCCTGTAGCTCTAATTATAGTTGTCATATTAGTAAGAGACACTGTACATGTTTAAAAATTTCGAGACGCATTATAATTAAGGCTTGATTCTGTAGACCTATTTTTCTACGATTTTATGACTATATAATAGATATTAAGGCTCGTACAATAGCTTACAAACGATCGCTCTTCCTCTCGTAAATTTGCTAATGGAACAGGAAAGGGAATGGTCAGTTGCTTCAGCAAATACTATCCTCCATGCATTTATCAGTGACTTGTCGATTATGTATATAGATTACTCAGTCTACTATTTATTTAATAAACTGGGAGCAAGTACGTAAAATGCGTTAGGTAAATACTTCAAAGTGTCACCAGTAAGAAAAATTGTGCTTTAGGTCGCAAAAACGAGAAAATAAATAAAAGGACAAATTAGCAGGGATATAATTGCTAATGCGTAGCAAATTCGGAGTTTTCCGGACACTTGCAAAAGTACTACCGTACTGTCAAGTCGTTTTGCAGGACTATCACTGCAAAAATGTAAGTCAGTCTCTGTAATACTATGAAGTGCCGTATCATACCGGAAACTACCAAAAATGGAGTGCATCTGAACTGTGACACCTATTGCAAAGAAGCAGGATGTAATATCATTTGCCCTTAAAAGTTACGTAGCTGGTTTATTCCCGGTATCAAATGGATACTGTTAAAATGTCTGCGCAACACATACATGAATAATTCACGACACGTACGAAAAGAATCCGTCTGTACTAGAGATGTAGTGACATTCTAAACATACAGGGCGCTATACGGACAAACACAGACGTCCCGAGAACACGTGACCAGGCCGGCAATGTATGTTGACAACACAAAATCTGTTCTACGCATGTGAATGCTCACTCCAGAGATATTTACTCTATGTCAGCAGGGTGAGAAACTGACAAGTCTGGGTTCCGGCTCTGACGGCGTACGGCTGTAGCCGCCTCCGCAAGATTGCTGGCGCAGGCGCACGTTTCACTGCGGGGCAGATTCGAACCCTGGACACAACCTCGGACGGCAGCCTAACAAGGAACCCCTTGAGTGCGAGGTCGCAAGTTCAGGCTCATTTCAAAGCGTCGTTTTAGCAATTATGACCGGAAAAATATTAGCTGCCAATGACTCACCATGTGGATCAGGAAAGCGGCAGAAAACGAGTGTCCAGGATGCGCAGAGATCAACCTTCTGTAGGGTGTGTGTATTACAGTACACAAAATAGACATTGCCGACATTCAAGAAATGTTCAAAACAAACCATTAACTTGCACCATGAACACCGAATGAGAGTGTAGGATGTTCAGCTAGGTTTTCACTCTTAAAAAATGCATATAAAATCATATAGGTATAATGGGGTGATGAGAGCTGATGGAATGTGATGACGTGTAACAGACTGCGAAGCAGTCTGTCTTGGAGCTTATCGTGAAACTGGCTTTCTTTTAAAGCGTAGCTGCAGACAGTGAGGTAATATGTTTTACAGACACGGTAAAAAGAAACATCCTGAGGCTGAATTCGTCCATTGGTTCGAGATGGTATGAATTGCAATGTCACACACTTTTTACGGGTGAGAGTTTGCTCTAAGGGAGTATGATTTTTATACGCAGACCGGGAGTCCAACAAAAGCTAATTATTTTGACCAACTGTTGACCAAAAGCAATGCTCATACCATAGTTCTATTTTTCTTACCCATTTTCTCACTCTCACTTTCTATGACGTAAATATTCCCTACAGCCCTCGCAAGATCACGCACACAAGAAAGAATCTTAGGGAGCATAGCGGTTTCTAGTTTAACACCTTTCCACAGCTGAAATCTGCCTTAGTGAATACCTGTTAATCTGACACCCTGATACGGCTCCATATGTCAAAGTGATGCACTCGTAATGTGTACTGAAAACTTCACTCCTCTTACGTTTGGAGCCACATAACCGTGGACTGACAACAGTGAACCAAAATAAATTACAGGTATCTTTTCAGTTATTAGGCGAAGCGACAGTTTATTCCTGCAGATGTTGAATAATAGATACCCTTTGTTTTTACACTTTTCTCCTTCTTTCAGTCTTAATATCCGTATGAGGGTTGTAAATTCTGTCTCTTGATACTGACTCACTTCCCTCCATTGAGATATTAGAAAAATGTGATGCATCAGAACCTGCAATGGCTACCGCACTCGCCATTAATAAGAGTCAACAATCATAAGTCAAAAATAAACGAAAGGGATACTTTTCAGACGCCGGAGCCTTGCAGGGACATAACACAGTACATGCTGTGTGCACCAGAGAACGCATTGCTGCAGTTTTACCGAATAACAGCGTTACTCGAATTTCGCCCTTCCTGTATCCACGTCATCAATTGCTCCGTTGCTTCTTGAGACAATTACCGTATTGTGTGCTCGTTGTTTTCAGCGAAGTTCTAATTTCTCATCCATTACACATCACATATATGTCTCCTTCATTGAAATGGAAATTAACCGTTTTGCTTTTGGCGAAAAAATTAACGTGTGGGCGGCCGGATCTCAGTGTCCATCGCGTGCAATATTACTCCAAATGACGACACTGCTGTGATGCTGTGATTAGCTGCCTGATGAACTGGCTGGCGATGATTTTCTTTTCCTTTTCTTTATTTTTTTACGTTTCCTTCTCTCCCCAGAAAGGGAAGAGCGGCCTGTTACAAGGCATACACTACCCTTTTCAACCAGATGGATTACATTTATGTATATATATTTATTATAATATTCAGTTGTTTTGCAGTGGTTTGAAGGTGCAGTAATTTCACTTTTATGACAAACATTATTAAAATTATATGAAATATCTTTAAAGGTAATTCAATACTAACAAAACGTTTAACTCAAAAGAAAAGAATTTTAACATCGAAGAAAGCTATTATTAGCATAAATGAAATTATTAACGTAAGGGAAATTAAAACAGTTTGTTTCAAATGGTACTCGCGAAAAAGGAAAATAGGTACGTGACAGGGACAATTATACTTATAAGGGTTAGACTCGGGAATTAGTCGATTTGTGCGTTCTGTATAGATCATATCTTTTCGCTATCTATGTTTTACTATGGAAATATAAACGTCTCAGATTAATAGACACACAAGGGGTTTGTTAATACAGCACAATTCCAGTTGAAAGATGTTTGCACTGTACATCACCTTATTCTGCAAGACGGTAAGGTTTGATATTCTGGTGTTCATGGACAGTACCAATGTGACTTTACCTGCAGAAGTAGAGAGCTCCAGCGTGCTCGTGTGTGTGTGTGTGTGTGTGTGTGTGTGTGTGTGTGTGTGAGTGAGAGAGAGAGAGAGAGAGAGAGAGAGAGGTCACTTTGTTTATGTCTCGTTACTGGCGTCCCGGCGTGAGTCTTGGGGTTGCTATGAGCTTCTGTACGCGGTAGGGTGACGTATTTATATTGGGACATCTCTTTGTTAGTTATTAAGTTTCTCACATCTGTTAGTTCGTTTGCACTGTATACACCGATGAGCAGCCGGCCGCTGTGGTCGAGCGGTTCTAGGCGCTTCAGTCCCGAACCGCGCTGCTGCTATGGTCGCAGGTTCGAATCCTGCCTCGGGCATGTATGTGTGTGATGTCCTTAGGTTAGTTAGGTTTACGTAGTTCTAAGTCTAGGCGACTGATGACTTCAGATGTTATGTCCCATAGTGCTTAGAGCCATTTGAACACCGATGAGCCAAAACATTATCGCCACCTGTTTACCAGCGTTATTCCACTTTTCAAACATAGTTCAACCGAGACTGTGCTTGGCATAAATTCTACAAATCATTGAGAGGGTTACAGAATTGTGTAACACCAGATGTCTACGCACCGGTCCAGCAATTCGCGCAAATTACGGGACGGTGATTTACAGGCACGCAGCTGGCGCCCGATGTGTGTTCCAATGGGTACAGATCAGGCACATTTGCTGCCCAAGACATCAGTGTGAGTTCACTATAAAGCGCCTCAAACCACTGTAGCACGATTCTGACCTTGCAGCATGGACAGTTATCGTACTGGAAGATGTCGTCGCCGTAGGGGGATACATCCAGCACGAAGTGATACAGGAGGTCCGCAATAATGTTCACGTACTTCACTTCTCTCATGACCCTTTCGATTACCACCACAGATTCCTTGGACGCCCAACTCACTGTGTCGCATAGCATAATTCTGTCATCACCGGCCTCCATCTGTGGCGCGGTGTATGTTTCGTGCAGCCATTCGCCTGAATGACTGCGTGTAAGGACCCAACCGTCGACCTGGTGTAACAAGATATGTGATTCATTCGACAGGTGACGCGCTTCTGTTGATCCACGGTGCTCGCTGCAAGCATGACGGTGTCGTTGGGTTAACACACGAACACTTAGGGGTCATGTGGTGTGGAGCTCCATGTTCAACAGTGCCCTTTGAACGGTATGGTTCTAAACACTTGTGCCTGCACCAGCATTGCACTCTGTCGTCAGATCTATCACAGGTCTGTGTCTATCCTGGATTATACAGCGGAGGATCCTCCGACCCCTACGTTTTGTGATGAGACACGGTCGTCCAATAGTATACGGCAAACTTTTTATTTCACCATACTTCAGCCGCTTTCCAAAGCTGCTCACGACTGTAGCACGCCAACAGACGATCAAATTCGCCGTTTCAGAGATTCTCGTTTCCTGTTGCAGCGGCACTACAATGTGACCTTCGTCAAAACCGTTTATATCAATGCACTACCGCATTTGCGGCCCGTCTCTTCGCTGTAATGACTGCCTATTCGTCTTTCTTCTGCTTACGTTCCTTCATTATTGCGTCACGTGTCCGCGACAGCACAACGAGGCATTCAGCCTCGCGGTGGGCAGTAGGCATAATGTTTTGGTTCATCAGCGTATGTTTGCCATAGTTTGCACATAGTTTTGTCTGTCGCGGTTCTACGTTTGCTATCCGGGGACATATCGTCGCTATCAGTTACGAGTGTTCTTGTTCTGATGCAGAGCAGTCGTCATTCAGTCAGTCTCGTTATTGCCCCTAGGAGAGCGGATGCGTATAATAGGTCGTATGAATGTCTTATAGATATGTACTGATTTCCTTTCATCGCGCCCTCAAAGTCGTGTATGCCAATTAGTTTTGACATTTCCTTACTTTGTCTAGTAGGTACGACAGATGTGTCTAAATATACCTCAATATACCTAGCAGTATTGTCGAGTCTCGGTGGCGCGTCCAAGAGTGTCAGTTGTATGTCTTCATCATTGAAAAAAATGGTTCAAATGGTTCTAAGCACATCTGAGGTCATCAGTCCTCTAGAGTTTTACTTAAACCTAACTAACCTAAGGACATCACACACATCCATGGCCGAGGCAGGATTCGAACCTGCGACCGTAGCGGTCGCGCGCTTCCAGACTGAAGCGCCTAGAACCGCTCGGCCACTCCGGCCGGCGCCCCCAGACAGGATTCGAACCTGCGACCGTAGCAGCAGCGCGGTTCCGGACTGAAGCGCCTAGAACCACCCGGTCACAGCGGCCGGCTCTGCATCATTCGTTGGCGTTCTCTGGTTAGGTTCCCGTGTCTAAGAAATATTGTCTGTGTTTTAATGCGATTTGGCCTGATTTTCCATCTGGACATCCAGGTTTCTAATGTCTGTATGTGTGTCCTTGTCTTTTGTTATACTGCTGTTGTTCTAAGACCTGTGCAACAACACGCAGTATCGGCTGCGTATAGCGCAATGTTTCGTCTGGCGTCGCTGTTTGTATGTCAGCCGCATACAGCGCGTACCATAGCTGGCATACGTAGAATGTGTCTTATGGTCAGGAGATCCCAAGATTGTTTGACCGCTAGTATTTGTTAGTTCATTTAACGTTACCCAGGGTGCACGTGTAGGCGTCTGCGAACTAGCTTGACACATAAATAATTAATTCGCTGGAATAAAACTCAAGATACAGCCTGAAACGACTTCACTCACAGTAACACACCAAAATACCTGTGGGTAAACGTTGATGGAACTCTTATACTTTCGCAAAACATCTAACAAAACAACCGAAAAGCTGAAAATAAGAAACATCATTCAAGAGCTATGTGGTACAATCTGAGGAGAATCAGCATCCAACCTACATTCTTTTGCTCTGGGTCTTACCTTCTTCTCAACCGCTGAATATTGTCCCCCTGTTCGGCTAAACACCCCATATGCAAAAGAGATAGGTGCCCAACTAAATAACGCCATGAGAATGATTGCTGGCGTAACTAAATCAACACATATACTATGCCACATTCCACGCTCTCAACAACGTCGCATAAATGCTCTCACAAATGAGTACAAAAAGAGCCTGGATAGTAAAAACCTAGCAGTCCATCAAGATGTCGAATATGCAAGCCATAACCGACTTCTGCTCTAGACGACTGCCAACAATAACAACAAGAATCGTTGTGAAAGATGATTTCAACATTACTAATTACTCAAGAATGGACTGGACAACAAAATAATAACATGCCATGTATCACCCAGAAACGACGCAATACAAGGTCAATGCTAAAGAGTCTGAACCCAACACGGCAGATGTGCCTATTTTTTTACACAATTGAGGTGAGCAACCGTTTGCGCTTAGTAACTACGGAGAACCACAGACCATCAGGCACTCACAGAAGAAGATTCAACAATATAATACGATGGAAGACGAGAAGACTTCCTGATGGCGACTCCAAAGTCGATAGTTCACACAAATATTTTAGGTTTTTGTTTATACGATTTTATATTGCAAATATTATGCTCTACACTGCATGATTTTCTTTTTTTCAAAGTGTCAAAAAGCCATACAACAAATAGATAAATAAGCTGTAGAAAGAGTACACCTCCTTGGAAGACGCTTGCTTTGGGGGTGATTGCTTCTGAAGCTTCTGCTGCTATGTGGACTTCACACGTTCTCTCTGTTAGACACGATTTAGTTATTCTCACAGCTCCGCTTGGAAGGCCTAGTTGACTTCATCCATATATGTAACTGGCTCTGAGCACTATGGGACTTAACTGCTGAGGTCATCAGCCCCCTAGAACTTAGAACTACTTAAACCTAACTAACCTAAGGACATCACACAACACCCAGTCATAACGAGGCAGAGAAAATCCCTGACCCCGCCGGGAATCGAACCCGGGAACCCGGGCGTGGGAAGCGAGAACGCTACCTCACGACCACGAGCTGCGGACTATATGTAACTGGCCATGGGCAAGCGCGGGTCTTTTATCCTTCCACCCGAGGGTTGAGACTTACAGGTTCCGTCCGATGAGGTGTACAATGCACAATGTGTCGATGAGCGCTCTGTGCACATCAGAAGCCAGTTTTGTTGTTACTTTCTTTCGACCTTTTGATTTATCTTGGCGCTGGTTCCGAGGCCTTAGTGAGGTTGTGACCGCAAACGGTTATGATTCACTTGTCTCCTTCTCGTATGTCGTATCGATTTTCTCCTGGCACTCCAGCAGCTGGAAGTCTGTGACAGCAATATTGTATGGTTGTAACTGATTATGCGTAATCCTGCCGGGCAGCGCTCTGCGTCTGCTGATTTGCTTGGCAGTAGTAGCAGTGTATTCGTTCAGTATACGCTATCGACACTCGTTCCACGGAGAAGGGAAACAACATATTATGTAGTTTCCCTCTTTCTTTTTCGTAGACAATTGTGAGTGACAGAATGCATCACCTGTAGACCATTACTAACACTATCTGTCTCCGTCAAAGTGAAGAATATTGAAACTGTGTAATTAACCTGTACGATACCGTTATATACAGCCCTGTGTCAAGTAGCCACAACAAGTTCTCTCCACTTTCTTTCCCCAAAGACTTTCGAAAGAAGCGTAACGGTCATTTTGGAACTGAAGCAATAACGTGAACGTTTTGAGCCATTTTAATGTGGTGTCTGTTACATTGTTGTAGACGTTTGATCAACGGCATCTGCAACAGCAACATCGGCGAAGAATCAGGTCTGGCTCACTGAACGTCTTTGCATTCCCAGGGCAGTAACCTTCGCAGTGCCTGGCGCTCAGATCGACAACCTGAAGGACTGGTTCTGGATTTACATGTTTATGTTCCCCGCCCAACTCTTCTGGACATGCAGTCGTAACCCATAATGCACTGATACTGTCTTTCGCCTTGGACTAAAAACGTTTATCCGTAGGCCCCACCACATATAGTAACTGATTGATGGAATTGACTGGACGTGTTGTTGACTGAGAAAATTTTCTTTCAACATAAAACTTGGTACTCTTAGAAGCGGACGAGTCTTGAAATGCGTACATTTTTATAATTCAGTATTTAAAATTATATGGGTTCACAGAAAAGCGAAGGACGTGTAACTAGTTTATAGGCCGTATAAGGACACCCGAAATTCCGGTTGCTCAGAAAGAGGAAACTGTTTGGGAAACGCGGTAACTTAGAGGTAATGTCCTTACCGTGAGGCTGTTGTACGCTTCTACTCCTCCTCTTATAATTTTGATGAAATGATATAGGACAGTCGCAAATTTAGGGATTCATATAAAGTTAAGCGGCCGTGAAATTTCAAAGCAATATAATTGGATAACGTTATTAATAGCAAGAATTACATTGATGTCTTCATCAATTATTTTACTGTGCTCTGTGACACAGCTAGCATAAAAGATTACTTGCTTATAGTGCAGGTCCTGTCAGCAAAACTTCAAATAGAAGACAATTATTTCGTACTGAGTATCATTTTGAATCACGGGCGGCAACAGCGGCCGTCTTCCAATACGGTGAAGCTCTGGAGACGTCTGGCAACGAAAAGGAACGTGGGAAAGACAGTGCATACGTAACAGGATTACTAATTTAATGGTGGACGTGTTTCTGAAGGAAAAAATGCGTTCCATGGTTTCATTTTCAAGAAAAAAGTGTTCTAAAGTTTCAAATTACGAGGCGAGGTTTCTCAGGCCTGTCTGGTTCAAAGCCATTTTTTATCATTGGAGATTGAAATGGGTTCTATTAGATCACCAGGAAATATGTCCACCCCGATAGCTGAGTGGTCAGCGTGACGGATTGCTGTCCTATAGGACCGGTTTCGATTACCGGCTGGGTAGGGAATTTTCTCCTGTCAGGGACTGGGTGTTGTGTTGTCTTCATCATCATTTCGTCACCATCCGGCACACAGGTCGCCCAATGTGGCATCGAATGTAATAAGACCTGCACCAAGGCGGCTGGACCTGCCCCGGAAGGGACCTCCCGGCCAATGGCGCCAAACGCTCATTTCCATTACCAGGAAACATTAAAGCGGGAGTCAGATTGGATAGGAAACTGAAGCACACTAAAACCCCGAATTAAGTAAATTTTCTTTTCTTTCGGGAATGCTAGTGGATCAAGACAGCAGTAGATCCTCTGAGGAATTTGTAAATTAAGGTGAGATTAAGGCGTGAGTTACTGTCTGTTGCAATACGTGATGCTCGTATTGCGGACACACACACACACACACACACACACACACACACACACACACACACACCGCATTGACACATACGAGGGAACTTCAAAAAATAAGTTACGCATAACGACAGGCCCAGTAACTCCTATCGTACGCTGTACAGTAGTCTCGATATTCCGAGCCATCCTGAGGATGAGGAGCAGGAAAGGTCAATGAAGGTATGGCCGAAAATGCGTTTCAAGCCCAGGTACACTCGCTTGAAGTTGGAGATAAAAGACCTTTGTCATTGTAGGTTTCAGTAAATGATAACACCCATGAGAACTCAGCAGGTGAGTGGGATACTTCTGTCTGTACTAGTGTTTTAGCTCTACAGTGGAAAGGGCAATGACCCAGAGCATCACCCACGAGAAGCGCAGAAATGCATCGTCTATGAGGGGCTCTGGAACGATAACTGGTCCATTAGGCAGATGCCAATAACCGCCTTTCATAGACTGAAGGTGAACCAGTGCAGATGGTTCTCTGCCGCCATAGCACAGTGATTGTCCATAGCCCAGTGGAAGGGAGTTGTGAAGGTTGGCGTACCTCGTGAAGATGGCATCATATGTGAATAGAAAGATGACAGAAAACGCAGAACTATGGTTGGCTGTGCGACGAATCAGTGACAAAATCGCCGCTACGGAGGTAAGCCCGTAGCTGACAAGTCCTGCGTGCTTTGTAAATGATACGGGTAGTGGCAGTTGAGGAGAATATACCGCGTGGTTGTCTGGCTTACCTCAGGCTAGCGAGCCAGCAGCCTGATCACGATCAAAGATCTTTTATCCTCATCCAGCAGTTTGTCCCCATTTAGATAAATCAACCTGCATATACACTACGTCATCAAAAGCATCCGGACACCTGGCTGAAAATGACCTACAAGTTCGTGACGCCCTCCATCGGTAATGCTGAAATTCAGTATGGTGTTGGCCCACCCTTGGTGACAGCTTTCACTCTCGCAGGCATACGTTCAGTCAGGTGCTGGAAGGTTTCTTGGGGAATGCAAGCCAATTCTTCATGGAGTACTGCACTGACGAGAGGTATCCATGTCGGTCGGTGAGACCTGGCACGAAGTCGGCGTTCCAAAACATCCCAAAGGTGTTCTATAGGATTCAGGTCAGGGCTCTGTGCAGGCCTGTCCATCACAGGGATGTTATTGTCGTGTAACCACTCCGCCACAGGCAGTGCATTATGAACAGGTGCCCGATCGTGTTGAAAGACGCAGTCGCCATCCCCGAATTGCTCTTCAACAGTGGGAAGCAAGAAGGTGCTTAAAACATCAATGTAGGCCTGTGCTGTGATAGTGCCACGCAAAACAACAAGGGGTGCAAGACCCTCTATAAAAAAAAAAAGACCACCGCCACTGAATTACACTGTCGGCACTACACACGCTGGCAGATGACGTTCACCGACCATTCTCCATACCCACACCTTGCCATTGGATCGCCACATTGTATATTGTGATTCGTCACTCCACACAACGTTTTTCCACTGTTCAATCGTCCAATTTTTAAGCTCTTTACACCAACGGTTCAAACCCCAGTCCGGTCGACCAGATGTAGGTTTTCCGTGACTTCGCTAAATCGCACCAGGCAAATGCTGGGATGGTTCCTTTGAAAGGGCACGGCCGATTTCCTCCCCCACCTCTGACACAATTCGAGCTTGTGCTCCGTCTCTGCTAATCTGGATGTGGACGGGACGTTAATTCCAGTCTTTCTTCCTTTTCTTCCTAACAATCATTACGGAATCCAGTTGACTCATGGATGTCGCTTCGGCGGAATTAACATCCTAAGCTTAATTAGTCTGTGATGTGGTGACAGTCTTGTGATTCTGTACGCTCACAGAAATCCAATGAACTGTAAAGTTTAGCTTCTCTACCAAGACTCTACCGTTCGCCGAGTACCTTGAGACTGGCGCATAAAGAGCAGCTGCACAATCCGACTCCACTTTACTTCACTTAAGACTTCAGCCCCTCCTTCACGGCTTTACTGTTCTGTGATTCCTTGACGACTGACTTGGTAGCACGGGTCCCTTCAATGGGTGGTCACTCAGCGGAAGACCGACCACACACGATCTGTTTAAGCAATATCACACCAGTCAAATATTCTTCAAAATAAGTACTGAAAATAAATTTGACAGCCTCGGGGTGGTTTATTATTGAGAGGTTTTCTCCTACTATTAGAACTGAAATATGAGTAATTCTTCATTAATAATTATGACAACGGCCTTGCCGCAGTGGATACACCGGTTCCCGTGAGAACCGAAGTTAAGCGCTGTCGGGCGTGGTCGGCACCTGGATGGGTGACCATCCAGGCCACCATGCGCTGTTGCCATTTTTCGGGGTGCACTCAGCCTCGTGATGCCAATTGAGGAGCTACTCGACCGAATAGTTGCGGCTTCGGTCAAGAATACCATCATAACGACCGGGAGAACGGTGTGCTGACCACACGCCCCTCCTATCTGCACCCTCAACTGAGGATGACACGGCGGTCGGATGGTCCCTATGGGCGACTTGTGGCCTGAAGGCAGAGTACTTCATTAATAATTAACGAATGAACATGTGAGTTTTGGCGCGCTGGCCAGAGGGTAATTTCTCGATCTTCCATCACGGCAAACACTATTTCTCACCGAAGTTGTTCATACTTCACCCAACATTATAACGTCTTGCGTCCGCTATTGTATCTTCGCTTAACTGCAATGTGAAGCGGGGGGACGAATGTTATGGCTCCCAGAGCCAGAAGTGCTACAACATCGACACTCAGACGTGGCGCAACGAAACGATTAGCACACCTCCAGACTCCACACTGAAGAAATACTGCCGCCTCTTCCGGCACGTCGACGAACAAGAAAATGGAGGGAAAAAACACTGTGCCGCTTGCGATGGGAGAGGAGTGGCGGAGAGGGAACCGGCTGGAGGCGTTGAGAAACCTCTCTCAATGGCGCAGTGGTCGACCAGCGCCGTGATGCAAGGCCGGGTCGCAGAGTCACCGCTGCACTCGGCCAGCCGGCGGCGGCGGCGGCGGCAGTGGGGGCCAACGACCTGCCGGAGTGCCGAGTGCGGAGTGCCCGACACCGACACCGACAGCTACCAGGACCAGGGGCCGCCTCTGGGGCTGCTCACACACCACTAAGCACACCCGCGTATTAATTCTCTTCCCTCAACTCACGCGCGGGGGCGAGGCGTTTACGTCGGCGGGAATGCAATAAAAATCGGCCGATATTATCCGAGGAAACGGTAATGAAGACATTGTTTACGTCCAGCTGTTCGGCATAGTGTTGTGTGCCCCCCTCTGTCTGTAACTTGTCAGCTCACTACTGTCCCAGGTATGGCATAAGTGGTGCTTCCCGCTCTACAGTGTATGGCGATTCTTCTTCTTTATGGAAGCCGGCTTCTGTGACCGCTGCTGCTGCTGCTAAGGTCGCAGGTTCAAATCCAGCCTCGGGCATTAATGTGTGTAATGTCCTTCGATTAGTTAAGTTCAAGTAGTTCTAAGTCTAGGGGACTGATAACCTCAGATGTTAAGTCCCATAGTGCTTAGAGCCATTTCAACCATTTTTTTTTTTTTTTTACTATTGTCCGTGAGTAAAGACGGGATTTGGTAAATATAATCCTGCTCTTTGAAGCGTTAGTCCGTGTGACTTGTATGAAGTAATCACAAATGAAATTTTAATAGGCAACTGTTTCCTTGTCGGTTGAAAAGGCATGCTTGGATCAGGTGGTGTTAAGTTTGTCCGTGGTATTACAATAGTTTTCCTGGTTTCAATCAGCTGAGCATTAAATGTCAATTCATTGAGTTTTGTTACAATCCTGTTTAGCGTTCACGTTTCTTATCAACAGCCGGCCGGAGTGGCCGTGCGGTTCTAGGCGCTACAGTCTGGAACCGAGCGAACGCTACGGTCTCAGGTTCGAATCCTGCCTCGGGCATGGATGTTTGTGATGTCCTTAGGTTAGTTAGGTTTAATTAGTTCTAAGTTCTAGGCGACTGATGACCTCAGAAGTTAAGTCGCATAGTGCTCAGAACCATTTTTTTCGTATCAACATGACAACAATGTTTTTCTTTAGTAAACCTCTATGTAGCAGTAATCCTGACAGACCTAATGAATGTAGGAATTCTACAGGATGCAACTGGTTGTCAGTCCTCTCGTTGGACTGTATGGAGCGACAACTGTAGTAAATGCGAAATATATAGGTTAGAACATAGTGTTCGCTTCTTACCTGATAGGCCTATTTCATTAAGGCCACAATAACCTCTAACTAGATTTTGAGATTTTTATTGCATTTCTTACTTCAGGTAAGCACGTTAGGCCGTAGTAGCAATAGATAAATCACAGTTTTTGGCCGGCCGGTGCGGCCGAGCGGTTCTAGGCGCTTCACTCTGGAACAGCGCGACCGCTATGGTCGCAGGTTCGAAATCTGCCTCGGGAATGGATGTGTGTGATGTACTTAGGTTAGTCAGACTTAAGTAGTTCTGCGTTCTAGGGGACTGATGACCTCAGAAGTTAAGTCCCATAGTGCTCAGAACCATTTTTGACAAACTTTAAAGCCTCACCTTCAGCAATGATGGATCATTCCCGCAGACACAACACCTGCGTAACACATGTTTTTGTCTTCCTTGTGGAGAGCAGGGTTTAGAGTTATCTGTACTTCTTAAGCAAAAGTGTGGTATAGATGCTTTGCTTCTTCCCACTGGTGACGCAGTGATCAGCACACTGGACCCGCATTCGGGAGGTCGACGGTTCAAACACACGTCCAGCTAACCAGATTTAGGTTTTCCGTGATTTGCCAAATCTCTCCAGGCAAATGCCTGAACAATTCCTTTGAAGGGGGACGGCCGATTTCCTTCCTCATCCTTGACGCAATCCGAGCTTGTGCTCCGTCTCTAATGACATGGATGTCGACGGGGCGTTAAACCAAATTGTCCTTCCTTCCTTCCTTGATCTTTTGACCAGCGAGTGATCTGTTCTGCTTGTGACAGCATACATCCATTTACATGATAGGACACTTCTGCAGCGCATCACACTGTTTTAAGTCTTAATAGTTGAGGTGCAGTTTAACTGGCACTCATTACTTTGTGCTAATTTATGCCGCATTTTAGATATGTAGTTGGTACATAGATGACCAATGAGTAGCCGAAAATTAACTCAAAATTTTTTTCATATATTCTATAGCTGTACAAATAATATGTTTCAGTTTAGTCCCATTGGAAATCTGTCCTCCAGTTATACGGTGCGGAATGAAGAGCACGTCAAATGGCGCCGAAATATGTGTAGGTGTAGAAGCGAACTGTTCCCGTGACTGAATGTCGATAAGGAACTCAGTGACTTTTAAATAAAAGAAAATGATTTTCGTAAACAAAGGCTGCTCCGTTGCAAAATAACTGAAAGTACAATTCAAAGGTCTGTGTGCAAAAGACGGAACGAGTAAAAGTAGGGTAGGAAACAACTGGGGATCATTGTATTGACTAATTAAAGTGAGAAAGCAGACAGCGCTATTGTATTATACAGGCTGATTATAATTAAACTTTCAAACCGCTGTAGAAATAACACCACTGGTCAGAATGACGTCAAATTGCAACGGAATATTATCGGAGAAGGGGGAAAACGTACGGCAGAAGAAAAATAAATAGTTACAAAATGTAGCAATAGATGGTGCTGTAAGGATCATAATTTAATAGTGATCAACTACAAATGACAAATGAATCACACAAGAATGCCTAAGGTGTACGTTTGATGTTAAACAAACTGTACTACTCAGTGTGCATGGGAGTACAGGTGTGATTCTGTTAGTTACGTAAGCCCATCCCCCACGGCAAGGTCATATCACATCGGATGGGAAACATCAGTTTTTAATTGTCCTGAGGCCAAAAACCACATAAAAAGCATGAATCAAAATCAAATCGGACTATTAATTTCCGTGTGGCTGGCGCACCACCTTTTCCTGCAACAAGTTGAATTCGAGAAACAGCATGTTCCACAACTGATTGAAGTATTTCTGGGTTCATTTTCAGAATGTGTTGTGCAATGCGTGCCTTCAATGCAGCTGAGTTTTCAGTCGGAACACTGAACACGTCTTTCAGATAGCCCCACAGCCAGAAGTCACACGGATTAAGATCAGGTGATCGGAACGGCCAGGCTGTACGGAAATGGCGGCTGATAATTCTATCATTTCCGAAATGGCGCTTCAGTAGCTGCTTAACTGGGTTTGCAATGTGCGGAGGTGCAGACCATGTTGCATAAAAATGATCCCATCCACACATCTACGCTGCTGGAAAGCTGGAATGACGCCGTTGCGCAAAATACACTCATAGCGCTTACCAGTGACGGTATAGGTAACAGGACCGGAAGCACCTGTCTCTTCGAAAAAATATGGCCCTATGATAAATGATGCCGTAAACCCACACGACACGCCAACCTTTTCAGGATGAAGTGGTGCTGGTTGATTTGCGTGTGGACTTTCCGTTGCCCATATTCGACAATTCTGTGTATTGACATATCCTGTCAGATGGAAGTGGACTTCGTCTGTCCACAAAATCTTCCACGGCCAATCATTGTACACTTCCATGCGAGCAAGAAATTCTAAAGCAAAGGTCTCTCTTCAGAATGAGATTTCCACTGTGCAGCAGAGTGTGCGCTGATATGAAACTTCCTGGCAGATTAAAACTGTGTGCCGGACCAAGACTCGAACTCGGGACCTTTGCCTTTTGCGGGCAAGTGCTCTACCATCTGAGCTACCCAAACACGACTCACGATTCGTCCTCACAGCTTTAATTCCGCCAGTACCTCGTCTCCTACCTTCCAAAATTCATAGAAGCTGTCCTGCAGACCTTGCAGAACTAGCACTCCTGGAAGAAAGGATATTGAGGGGACATAGCTTAGGCACAGCCTGGAGGATGTTTCCAGAATGAGTTTTAATATGCTAGGAAAGTTTCATTAAACGGGCACACTCCGCTGCAGAGGAAAAATCTCATTCTGGAAACATCCACCAGGCTGTGGCTAAGCCATGTCTCCGCAATATCACACACATCATCATTCTTGTGATTCAGCTTTACAATCAGAGCGCGGTCCTGCATTGAGACAGTCATGGAAAAGTCGTGTACCCGGCGTGTTTATACCGATGCGTCGTGCGCATGATACGTGTTTTCATTTACGTATTCTGACGCATACAGCGCCATCTATTAATCAATTTTCACACAAGTTTTTTTCTTCTGTCATACGTTTTTCCCCTTCTCCGATAATATTCCGTTGCAATTTGACATCATTCTGACCAGTGGTGTTATTTCCACAGCGTTTTGAAACTTTAATTATAATTACCCTCTTCATCTAGGGGTATACGTCTATTGAAACATGGCTGGATTCCGTTTCTTCAGACTTTCCGTAATCGGAATGCTCTACAGTCATTTATAGATGTTGTCACAACTCAAGTCTCGCCACACTGTTACTTGAAAGATCAAGCACTCACTATAAGAAGGCCGGAAGTTAATCTCTAAATGTGGTTCATAGGTCACATGAATCACTCTTGACGCCACACTTTGGAAGACGAGTAAAAGTTTCGTAACTTCGTTGGTAAATGTAAATTGCGTTACATTTGTTTCAGAACATAGTTTACGGGACAACGTTGAGGATCTATTCTGCAGCATAAGTGTGAAGACTGTTGACGGCTCCTGAACTCCTCAGAATACCTAATTAGAACTTCCCGTACGCAGTTCTGTCCGGCGTGTCACGTGCTGCACGACTTCATGACCTCCGCAGCAGGGCCCATAGGTTGCTTCTTTTCTTGGAACAGTGTCGTGTCTAAAGACTTGTTGGATACCAGAACTCTGCCTCTTCCAAGAACACGAGTTCCGGTACACGAGAGGACAAGTCTCCTGCGCAGTAGCATTTGCAGTTTAAAACGCTAAATTCTTTTAAGTTCGTTACGGGCAAAGTACAATACAGCTCGTTCAGAAATTGCAATGTAATAAGTTTTTCGCTAGAGATTCGCTCGGCCCAAGACAGTGTTTTAGTCCTGGTAGGTCTCCGTCACGTTTAACGGCTGTGACTTGGAACGAAGAATTTAGAAGAACTATGTACTAGTTACACTTTGGAAACAGTTCGTCATGACTAGTTTGACAGCATCAAATAATTTTCAAAGTGTATCTAAAACTTCAAAAACTCAACGGAAAAGTGTAGGAAAAGGACAGTAGATCGCAACAACAAATGGAGAATTATTCCTTACAAACGTGCCTGGGAAATGTGGAGTTCGGCACTGCGTACCGAGAAAACTAATCAGACATCCTTTTACGTCCTACCCAATCTGCTTTTTAGTACTGCTCACACTACGAGCAGTACTGAAGACCAGAAAAAAATTTCGCTTTGCACCGGAATGTGCGATGATTTGGAACTTCCTGGCCGATTAAAACTATATGCCGTATCGGGACTCAAACCTGTGACCTTGGCGTTTCGCGGGCAATTGTTCTACCGACTGAGCTACCCAGCACGACTTACGATCCGTCATCAGACGTTTACTTCCGTCATCACCTTAGATTCTACCTTCAAAACTTGACAGAAGTTCTTCTGCGAACCTTGCGTGTCTAGCGCTCCTACAAGAAAGGATACTGAGGAGACCTGGTTTAGTCGCAGCCTGGTGGATGTTTTCAGGATGAATTTTCACTCTGCAGTGGAGTCTGCGCTAAGATGAAACTTCCTGGCAGATTAAAACTAGGGACCTTGCATTCAGCAGACACTGCTCTTACCGGCAGAATTTAAGCTGTGAGGGCAGGTCGTTCGTCGTGCCTAGATATATCATTTGGTAAGAGCATTTCGTGTGAAATCCAACGTTCCATATTTGACTCCCCATTCCTTATACATTTATAGTCTCCCACGAAGTTTCATCAGATGACAGTCTTCAGATGATGTGCATGTTCTGACGATCAGCTTCACTGTATTGGTCAAGTTTGCCAGACTTCTTATTTCAGTGCCTTACTAGAACTCCTCTCAACAATCGCCATTACAATGAGAAAATGAGTTTGTGAAAACTTTGAATATTGTGAAGCTACAATTGAACCTGAAATCCGATTCACGATGCAGCTTAAAAGATATTCAGATGCACTGTGCACTGCTAACGGTGAAAGTAGCGAAAAGTGGCGCGGAAAAAGTCTTTGGACTGCGCAGTGATCGATCTCCCGTCATCTTGCTCCATAACGTTGCACACTGTTTCCAAGTCACTCCGCCATAAATGTCGGATTGTGTTCCATTGTCGAGGACACCATGTCGGCGATTGTTGTGTTGACGACCTACATTTGTGTTTGCACCTGTGCCTGCCAGAAGTTACTCCATCTTTTCTGTAAGTTAATTGCTTATCTTGGAAGAATATATGGTTTCCTGAGAATTCTGATGCCCAAACTAACCACGTTAGCTTTTCATTTGCCTCCGCAATTTTTCACATTGAACGCCGACAATTATTATCCATCGAATGTTAATTTATTAATTTTTAATTATTTATTCTTCCAGATTATATTCTGTTACCTTGCCATTAAAACAGGTGCATCAGTTTCACACTCGTAAGGTAATTTCACATTCGTAATGTAAGTGGCATCTCCAGTCGGCAGGCACAAGCTACAAGTGATCCATCTGCTTTTTCTCTCACCGTCACAAAGTTTCGTTTACGTCTGCAGCCGTGGAACAATGTTATGCATCACACTTTCCGTCGTCTCAGTAATGTTAAAATAGCGCACGAAGGCCGAACGAAGCGAAGAAAAGGCGATGCGATGTCCGTCAGTAATCAATCATACACTAATGATTAACCCTTGGGTTGCAACAAAGAAACATTTCTATACCACATTGTACGTTCAAATACGATGATTTTTAAATAGAACCTTGCACCTCTTCGATCGTATGTTTAATGGGCTTCGCTATGCCATTAATGCGTTGTCTTGCCTTTCATTACGTGGAATAATCATCTGATTATAACGAAACTGATGTTTATTTTGAGCTGTAGTAATGCTAATTAGCTTCTGTGTATCACCAATGTTAAATTGGAAGAAAATACTCAATGGTGTAATGGTCGTGACGCATTGCAGCGACGGTTCAGTCGTCTGTGTGGCCATCCTTGTTTATGTTACTGCTGTTTCTCGTAATTAAACTGCTTGTCATTCAGTTTGGAACATAAAAAATGGTAGCATATAACGAAATTTTACCTACTGTGTATATGCAGTGTAGAAGAATATATGATTGTACGTGAGTGGGGGGGTATGTAGGGTGCGAAATTTAGTACACAGGGCTGCTACACGTGCCTAGGCATAGTGTGGAACTGAACTAGGATGAGAGATAACGATACGTCATTCCATGCTGCTTCATCGCTATGCCAGAGTTCATGAATAGTGGTGGTTGGCGAGCTGTGGCCCGCTGGTCTCTGGGCAACCGATGAACAGCTGTTTTCAATGGGTGACCCCTTTGGAGAACGTGCTGGACAGGCAACAGTCAGACTCTACGCTTACCGAGGTACGTCATGAGCGTACTGACATCCGCTCTTGGGTTGTCATGTTGAAAGATAGCGCCTCTGAGACCTCGAACAGCTACCGATCTCAATGCGTCAGAATTAAGGCATGCGAACCAGAGATGATTGTGTAATGTACCCAGTGCCACGCCATAGCATTGCGTGCAGTGCTGGGCTCGCACGGCAACGACGAATGGAATTTGGGAAAGTTTGTTCTGTTCGGGCCCTCCACATACACAGATACGCTGATAAGCCAAAATACTATGACCACCATCCACCGCTACGCTGGATCCTGTATGTGGCGTTGTGGGCATGTGACGCGGCAACAAAAGTGTGTAAGCGCAGCAGGCACGGACAGGGGATCACCCTAGCGAAGATATAGGCTGCAAATGGGGAAATCCATTGAGCTAAGCGACTTTGAGCCTATGAACTAATATCTCGGAAGCGGCGAACCTGGTCGAATGTTCACATGCCACTGTCGAATCTACAGAAAGAGGTAGAAGGACAGTGAAACTACCACTAGGCTCTAAATGGTCGGACGTCTACGACTCTTAACAGAACGTACGGTTCAGAGGCCTGTTTGCTCTATAGATTAGGATAGATGGTGATCTGTGACATCCCTGCCGAAGAGCACATTGCTGGTGCACGCACAAATGTTTCGGAGCACACCGTTCACCGTACGTTGTTGAACAAGGAGCTCTGCAGCAGAGCACCCCTACGTGTTCACATGTTGACCCAATGACATCGTGAATTACGACTGCAGAGAGCACGAGATGCTGCATCCGTAACACGACGTGAACAACAGTTGCTCACAGCAGTTCCAGTCGAATCTGAACAACGTGTTCTTGTATACAGGCCTTCAGATCAGGTAGAGACCGAACGTGTCCCTGGTAAACCTGTTCTTTTAGATATCCCCCAAGAAAAAAGGAACATGGATTCGGATCAGGTCATCTTGCAGGCCATGCATCTGGAAAATCTCTGGAGACAACACATTCGTCGAAGGTTGCATTAGAAAGATCTTTCATTGGACGAGCGACATGAGGTGTTGCTCCATCTTGTATAAAAACAGTAGTTTCCACACAGTTGCGCTCTTCCAAAGAAGGAATCACATGCTGTACAAGAAGGCTTCGATAACGTTCAGACAGGACACCTGGCAGGCCCTTCGAGCGAATTCTCTTCAAAGAAGAACGGACCGAGAATAAGGGTGCTTGTGAATCCACACCAGTCACTTACGGCGCGTGCAGTGGCTCTTCGTGCTCATATTGAACAAATTGTGTAAGTGACAGTTAATTATAAAATCGTATTATGCCTGTCTCACTTGTTTGATCTTTTCTACCTACATCCTCTTTCTAATCCATTACATATGGAAACATTTCTATGTGTTTTTTTTTTTTTCATTCAGAAAAACTGGAACTAATTTTTTTTTCCAGCGTAAATCGATTCTGCATTAACACATTAGAATAACTACCAAGTTTCACTTCCATGTGATAATTTCAGCCTACACTGGACCTCTGCTTCACTTTAATAATAGCCACCCAGCAGATGTTTATTTTTCCAGATTATATCCTTTAAACGCCTTGCGACTGTTCTTTGCTCTTCCGACTTGTTCTCTAACCTCATTTTCGACGTTTCCACTACTGATCGGGATATTTAAATTCCATTACGAGTTGGATAACGTGCTTCCATCTTTCATCTAATTGGTTCCACTAATATTGTCATACATTCGGCTTTTAGAGTCGTTATGACCACATTTAGGTTTCTGGCTGCCACATGAAAAACACACATAAAAGTTTCTGCACGCCATATTCACTGTTAGCGGCACTGCATCGTCAGTTTAGCAAAACCTTCTTTATCACCTTGTCCATTGACTACATTAAAAAGTAGTGGGCTCAAAGAGTCACATTACCTGATATCACTGTTAACTGCTATACAGCTCGTTTACCTGGAATCAATTTTCGGCTGGATGTTGTTGTTGGAATAAATATCTTCAATTGTTTTTATTAAGTTAGAAGGAACGCTCCGACTGTAGAACAGGTTTACCGTATGTCTCAACTGAATCCTATCGCAAGCCCTTCTGCAAGTTAAATAAAGAAAGATAAGCTGTTCTGTTGTATTCAGTGGACTTCTCTACAGCCTGCCTAAGAATGAATACCGCATCTGTACGTGACTTACCGGTTGTAAAACCATACTGCTTCTCTGAAAAGTTTAGAATGTTTTTTTTTTGTTTTCCGTCCTATTATTTTTGTTATGAGTTTAAGAGTTGAAATGAGTAAAATTATCCGTCTGTAACTGGATGAGTCTTTCTTATCTCTTTTCTTGTACATGAGGATAGTATACTTGTTACCCATTCATTTGCAGTTTTTGTTAACTGACTTGTTTAATTGTTCAGTTAATGGATGTCCTCTATACTTCAGTAATGCATTGGGAATCCACTCCTTCGTCAATGACCAATAGAAGCAATATGAGGATGGTTTGATCTATAATAGTGAGCGTCATAAACTGATACAGCTTCAAAATAAGGCTGCATCTAGTTCGTGCGAAGTTATTTTCCAAATTACTTGAATCAGCTTTGACGGAAGTCCCTCGTGTTCGTCAAGAATATGAAACTGTCTGGTTATGGGACAGACAGAAGCAGAAAGATAAATTTAGTACTGCTGCCACACGCAAATGATACAAGATGAGTCTCTGGTGGTGCTGTGTTAGTTACAGATACTTTCACTTAGCAGCAACCTGATAAATACAGAGACATAAGAAGTTAGAAATTTTCGGTATTACCAGAGCAGTAGATTTTGTTTAAATTTTATCTGTTTGAAGTTTCTCCACCGAAAAGCATCAGTAAGATACCTGGTATATGAAGTCTGATACCAACATAGCATTCCGTGTAAAGACTGAGTTAGGTGCGCCAGTTCACGTGTTCCTTGAGTAAATAACAGAAAGAGTCGCCTACGGAGGTCATCGGGAGGAAATCCTCAAGTGGGAAGCTCTTAGCGAGAACTAGGTGAGTCAGTTTACTTCTGGCTCTCTGGACATGGGCCACTAATTCGTTAACTCGATAATCGGCACAACAGCGCATCTTTTCTTCCTCTGCTCCACTTCGGACAGACGCTGTACAGGCAATCAAATTTTACTTGTCTGGAACATGTCGATACGCCTGCTCCGGATAGGAAATTTAGTACTACTAGAACTGCTGCCAAACCTCATTCGAATGTAAATAATCAAAAAAAAAAAAATGAAAACCTACGAATTTATCGAAGAAGATGCCTGGAAAGCTACCGATCGAAGTGAAGCACATTCACAAAACTTCCAAAATATGCAATTAAACAATTTTTATTCCAAAAAGTAACAAAACTGAAAAACTCTTCCAAAAAAATAAAACGGACTGTACACTCAGATAACGCTATTGGTTTGTGGGGGAAAACCAAGGTCATTTACCATGGTTGCTCATTTTTTAGATTTACACTTTCCTTTTTATCCCTATTCTACTTGACAAGTTGCATGTTGATTTGTACTATCCTTTCATCTGTTTGGTCGATTGAAGCTGTATCTGAAATAAAAAGTATAAGGCTTCATTTCACTTGTTATTTGTGTGCTGTATAGCCTGGCATACTCAAATAGCCTGGCATCTTTTAGTTGCAAGATTTGTACGATGACATCGCAGTGTGAGTCATAAGGCTGCTAGTAACTAAGACACATTTCAAATTATTTGGCATGACGATTTATGATAACGATTGTTATTATTATTATTATTATTATTATTATTATTGTTATTCAAAAATAATGTCATAAGGTCAAATTGGGACTAATGTTACTCTATAGAGAGTAGAACTAATGAGATGTAATACGATGTTAATTCCACTTAAGGTTGTCGCTACGCTTGTCCAAGCTTACATTCCATCACTACACAATGCCATCGTCGTCGACATATCTGAAGTCTGATATAAGCTACTCTATAACATGCTGCTTAACGACCGTATCGAGCTTAGAACGCGTGTTAACCAGGTGCTTCCTCACCGGACCGAAGAAATGAAAATTATTATTGGAGGATGTGGGCATGTGACATGACGGACGGCGCAGTGTTAGAATAGGTACGTGATACGTTTCAGCGCCTTCAGTGGACAGGAGTGCTGAAACCATTCAGTCCCTTCAAAAACCACAGCATTAACAGCTACGCCGTTTTTCAGTACAGGAACATTTAATTCACGGTTTCTGGATAAGCAGCTTAATAATTACGCCGGACTGAGAATTATATATTAGCGGTCTTAACGCCAATACCGAGTAATATTGCACCTGGCCTCCATAATGGCCTTAGTTCGGCGAAGAAGGCAATCCAGAAGTTTCTCAGCTGAAACCTCTCCCCAGGATGCTTCTTCATGTTCAGCACATCCAGCTGAAATCCCTCTTCCGGATGCTAACTAATCTTCCGTGAGTAATTTTACTCTCTGACGTTATGCTTTCCTAGACTTACTCTGTGGGGTGCATTCCCTGCTGTCAGCCTAGCTCGCTCGTGGGAAGTAGATTATTGAGTGTCTCACTTTGTTATTTTATTTTACTTCACGCATTTTGACTAACTGAAGTTTGGTGATCGCAGCTGGATTTGACCACCTTTTCAAAAAAGTTTTACTGAAGCGCAGACCATGGATGGGACGTCGCCCAGTACCCAGTGTTGTAGTCACTCCACGTCGGGAGTCGTCGTCGGGTACCTGTACGGTGGTAACCCCCTGATCGCGCAGGGGTCGCACTATTGTTGCCCGGAATGTCACCTCCCTGCGCATGCCAAGGAGAAGTGCCTATCCATTTGGGGGCATCGGGACTCCAGGCAATGGGTATCAGGCCAGGCACCCTTTGCTCTGGCTGGGTGTCAAGAGCCCTCGTTCAGAGTAGGAGGCATCATGGCAGAAATCTGGCGACATGGGAAGACCAAAGCTATCAGTCTGTGGCGGCGAGTCTCTGGCAATCTGCTCCTTGATAAAAAGTTGCCAAGGCTGCCCCATATTACTCGTCCAGACTGGTTGCTAGGTTTGTAGCTCAACGGCACCTTCGGTTTTGAAGTTATTGGACTGGCCACTGGCACCTTCCATACAAGTCCTGTGGACAGTCTGCTCGCGGAAGTGGGGATCTTCCCTCTTCAGTTCCAACGGTACCGACTTTTGCTCACCTATTGAATCATCCAAGTTACCAAATCTTTTGGAATTCAAGGGTCATCGACCCCCTGACCCCTGGCCATGAGTGGGGTTAGCAATAGGAGTGCACCTCGCTGTCCCCTACCGGGACCTCCGCATAACTCGCTTAGAATGTGCTCCCCGTGTCTTCCCCAGACCGCGAGTTAGGACCAATTTGTTACAGGGGCTTAAGGTTCAGCGACCACCGTGACCTTTCACCTCCTGTTTCTCTCACTCTTCAGGAGTATCAGGTAACTGCCATCATTTACATGCTTTTACGTCTCCCTCTGGTCAGGAAAAACGTTTGCTGCCGGGAACGTGCACTGTTTTAATGGCGAAGCTGACAGCCGTTAACAGAGGTCTACGGTTGTTAAACAATTATCTCGCAGCCGCGTTTCAGTTTTTAGTGGCTCGAAGACAAGTCTCGAGGCTATTTATCAACGTTACTCTTGTCACGCTGTGATATCTGCTATTCACGATATTCTCTCTGACGTTGACAGTACTGCCTGCTCTGTTGTCTTCCTCTGTGTCACGAGTCAAGTGGGTATTCCGGAAAATAACTTGGCCCATCGTTTGGCTAGAAAAGCGATTACTCGCCCAACATTCGCTTTAACGATCAAGGTTCGGATTTGTGGACGCAATTAAGACCTCTCCTTAATCGGAATTCCAACATCATCTGGTGGACTACTATCTCCCCTAATAAACTTTGCGCTATGAGAGAGACTATTGCTGTATGGTGCTCCTCCTTCCTTTCCTACAGGAAGGAATGCGCTGCTCCATGTCATCAGTCATACAAGATCAATCAATGGTTTTTCGGGTTCTGTGCCTCAGTCTGTAAAAACGGAACCCTTACAGGATAGCTTTGTTGTCAGTCTGACAGTTAAGTACCCTTTTTCTAAGGAACGAGTTAACGAATAAAGTTCAAGTTTATATCACATATTAAAGTCTGTGGTTCCCTGGCAATGTAAAAATTTTGAGCTTTTATGTCAATTCAATCAAAAGATACTCGAAAACTCATTCATCGAATCCTATAGGGTATTTTTCGTTGGGCAAATAAAAGAATCCGAATTATATCACACGAAAAAAAGTTTTTTGTGATTGCTTATGTGACTGACTGTTCGTCCCTCTGTTAAGACCCCTTTCACTCAGGGACGGGTAAAAGTATCAAATTGAAACTCATGTCACATACTGAAGTCTATGGTCCGTTGGCGGTGAAATAAACGTAAGCTCGTGAGTCAATGCAACCAAAGGATCCAGAGTTTTATGTTACATGTTCTGATACTCGCAAACGCACTCATAAAAACCAATAAGGTGTTTCCCGTTGACCTAGAATCATGAAATTTGGCAAGAAGCAAGGTTCCAAAGTACAACTAAAGGGAAAAAAACGAAAATTGTTAATTTTTAATTATATCATACGAAAAAATATTTCTTTTGTCATCTGTTACCCGAGGTTGCTCTTGAAGTTAAAGGATTCAGCAGACTGGGTCGCGATGGTAACTCAGATACTAAGAAGGAATAACCTTATTCCTGAAGGTATTTTCGTTCTGTCGTTGCAACTACGAAAAATGCTTGGTTTCTTCACCAGACGCGTTACGCTTTATTGAGGTAAACTATCATCAGTGGTCTGTAATTAAGTTAATTGAAAAAAACATGCATTTTTTGTAGCTGCAACGACAGGAATTATAAAGCAACTACAGACAATATGGCCACACAAATGAATACCCTTATTGTTCACTTGACGCGTTTCGGAGTTAATCCATTGCTGCACGTAGATTTGGCGTTTCGCATATAACTTGAAACGCCATAACTACGTGCAGCAATCGCTCCATGATTTCCTTCTGGCTGCCCACAATATGCACAGTCTCTCAGATTATTTGCCTCCTATTGGTGGACGATGTACGGACAGTTGAAGTGGTTCTTCTGTCTTTTTTCTGAGAAAGTAGTTTTTATTAAGTTTTAAAGTACTTTTTTTCGGGACGGTGTCAGTGTGGTTGGGGTTGGAGTGTCTCTCGCCGCGTGCTGGGTGTAGAGGGACCATCGACTGCCAGCTGCCTCGGTCGTTCCCCTTTTACTCTTATTTTAACTGCTTTTAGATGCTGTTACCCCCTTTTTTGCCACAACTTATTTTACGATTTAGAAGTAGCACTCCGATGACGATAAGACCTCTGTGATTCCTTATCCTTGATACTAGCTGATGACAAAAGAACAGTCGTGCAGATTTTTATGCTTTCTCCGAGATAGTGGATGCTGTTCCCATCTTTGACACTTTGACTATAACGGATCAGGGATGAGGTTGCTGAGGGAATGACGGGTCCAGTAGAGTGCAGAGCCCCAGAGGACACTCGTATGGCCCCATCCACCTAGTGACCTCACTGTTTCTCACGCCTTATCGTATTATAATCGGTCCCACTGATGTTACATTTATAGCCTTCTCACTTCTACTATTACAAATCTGGCACTACAAGGCCTTACTTTCGCCATAACTGTCTTAGCCCTTAATTGGGTTTATGGTGGGTCAGATAAGGGCGACTTTTGTCTCGCAATAGATGAGCCCTGGGGGAGACTTCGTCTGCTCTCTGATCTGCATATTGGTCCGCCCCATATACTTTAATCCCGCTTCAAATTATTTTTCAGCTGTGGCATAAATATTGCTTTCAGTGCCTCGAATTTACTAACCCTACATAATTCCATGTTTTAAACTTTTTACTGGCGTCACTAACTCCAGATGAATCATCTCTTGGCCAAAGGACTGATAATCTCCCTGTGTAGTCCCTTAATCACCCTCTTCCCCCACCAACCTATCCAGCTGAAACCATTCATTGATAATTAGATCCAATAGAGCTACCAAACTGTTGGGATAATGATTGTTGTGTACCAAACAGTCCTACACATTTTGTATAGGATTAAGATCGCGTTATTGTGGACCAAATGAGGTGTGACAGGGTGTCTTACTTTTTATGAAATCAGGAAAATATGCGTAGAGCCCTGTTAACACAGCTGTTACCATTTAGGAAGGAAAGAGACTCCGTAGCATATTGGTTATGAAGATGTAGGAAAGAGGGCTACGCTTGGTCACTAAAATGCTGAAATGTGACGGGCGTTTTTTCTCCGCCAATCTCGGTTTAAGGAATGCGAAATTTTTTGTGGGACATCGTGGAATATTCCCGCTTCAGCCCTTATAGATTGATGAAGTTACGATAGGTTGCGGTGCTATAAGTAGCATTCAAAATGGCGTCGGTAACGGAGGTGCGTTCCAAGCAGACAGCTGTCATTTTCTTTTGGCTGAAAACCAGAGCATCGCAGATATTCACAGGGGCATGGAGAATGTCGACGATATGGCAGTGAACAAAACCACGGCGAGTCGCTGGGCGAGGCGTCTGTCACCATCGCAACAAAGTCACGCAAACTTGTGTGACCTTCCGCGCGTCGTCCGGCGTCCCCAAAATTTTTCTTCACTATTTAAACCAAATGAGGGAACATTTAATTTTAGATGGCTGGACGGGGATTTGAACCGCAGTCTCCAGAGTACGAGAGCTTTGCGTTACAACTACACCACCTCGCTCAGTGGCAGTATTTGAGGAAGGCAGTTCTCGCGACAGCAGCAGCAATTGCCTTCCGTGAAAGAGAAGCCCCACAGGGCGTTGACCCGGTGGCGTGGGAAAGGCGGCTATAGTCGCCGAGGAAACGCCAGCTGTATGGAAGCCTTACCGTAATACCTCGTTTCTTTTTCCTAATTATGTGAAACTGAGTTATTATTGGAAAGAGGCTCCACGGCTTCTGGTCGTCCGGCCGTGGTGGCTGACATGATATTCAAAATTGGAGACACTCGAACACGCAAAGGAACTGGCCAGTCGTGAGACGGTTACATAACGGACACCTAAATGATCCAGTCCCATTTTGACGACTCAAGAGACCTGAAGAGCTCTGTAATGAAACTGCGTAATTATTAAAGTTCGTTGTGTTGCTTGTGACTGGTTGCTACTCTATTTCATAATTATTATTAGTACAACACCAGAGTCACTTACCTTGATGTTTCATTTATAATACAACCTGTCGCATGTTTTATAAGCATTACGACACCGAGATGTTCGTCATTTTTGTAGCTGCAATGAGTTTCTTTATTTATAATATTTCAAGAGGGGATGGTGACGGACCGTCTTGATATTACGTAATTTGCTCTACGTAAGACTGGGATTCACACTTGATTTCAGTATAACGCTGTTTGTTTACAGTTTGCTCTAAAACCGAAATTTTAATATTAAACGTATTTGACCTGTATTTACATTTTTTAGTTGTAACATCAGTGGTCGTTGTTGCTTTGTCTAGAAATCATAATACGGGAAAGGGGGAACAGTTAATTTTCATAGGTAAGTGCCACACTGTCACTTGGCTCTAAGCCATTGTAGGTTGGCTACAAAAACTCTGTTGTGCTCATCTGAATGCTCACTCCATAGACAGTTCACCGTTTTTACTCGTATGTCGTGTGATTATTGTACATACTTAGATGTAACTAATGCTGCTCTAGTACCATGTGTAAAGGGACAGCCTCCTCTAACATTACTTTTCCTCAACAACAGTAGTCGATACCAGAAATATTTTTAGAATTTTGGACAGGTCAGTATTTTCTCAGCTGTTTTTCTGAAAAGTTTCATTATAATTTTATACACTACATGTTATATTTCAAGCTAAAATTTATGAAAAGGAATTACTTTTTTTTCTTTATTATAATCGATATGTTCTAGCTCTGAATGAACAGTTAAAATTATCTTTTCTAGAAACATTTGAAATTACGAAATATTTGGCACACTTAAAATTTCTATTATTAAATAGGCAATCTACTACTGTTTATTATTTTTATTTCTGGATTCATTTATAAGATGATAATCTAAACTAATAGAAATTCATTCGTAAAAAAAAATGGTAATCCCTTTGGGATACTGTTATTACCGCAGAGTGAAAGAGTAGTATGCATGCCTCTGATGCGATCCGACGCATTTTTGTATTTTGGACAAACAATGTAATTTTGGATTGTTGATGTCAAAATTCAAAAGACAGTGTGATATAGAAAAATGTGACACAATAAATTACCATGAAAATAAAAATACTGCGAAGACATTCTTCAAAATTATTTAAATCAACTGAACCATGAGAACCTAAAATGTGGGAGATTCAGATTCAAGAATTAGACCCCTGAACATGAAGAACTGGAGCCAACTGTGAGGAAAGATAAGTAAAAAGTTTGTTATGAATCTTACTCCTCTCGAATCTTCTGAAATGACTTCACCATCGTGGACAGTAGCAACAACCAGAAAGGGAGGGGTAGATTACACATGCGCTTCCCAAGCGTCTTCGAGAAATCGAAGTGCAGACTTTTATGTGCGTTTTGAATACCATACGAGAGAGACTGTCGTCGAGCAGCCAAGTTAGCGCAACCTGCTAAGACAGCTGATTACAACTCAGGAGTATGATTTGTTGTACAAATGTTTGATGCAAAATTAGAAAAAATATGGGATTTTTCCAAAGCTCGCCTTTATGCCGCCTTAATTCTGCTGGGGACACTTTCAATGAGATGTCTGTATCTCTGTAGAGGAATCGAAGCCGATTCTGCCGGCCGTTGTGACCGAGAGGTTCTAGGCGCTTCAGTCTGGAACCGCGCGATCGCTACGGTCGCAAGTTCGAATCCTGCCTCGGGCATGGACGTGTGTGATGTCCTTAGGTTAGTTATGTTTAAGTAGTTCTAAGTTCTAGGGGACTGATGTCCTCAGCAGTTTGGTCCCTTACGGATTCACACACATTTCAACATTTAAACAAAGACGACGACGACGACAACGGTTACTGACACTATGTCGTCGAAAAGAGGTGAATTAGTGGAAGTAAGGACGAAGAATTAGAGATGAGTGCCCCGTCGACGGTGATATAAGTGCAGAAGGAGAAGGGGATAGGGTAAAGATGGGAAAGGAAGTCGGTCGTGTCGTTTCAAAGGAACCACCACGAGATTTGTCTCGAGCAAACACGGGAAAGCTCAATGTGGATGGCCAGGGAATGCAAGTTCTGGGTCTCCACTGTACCACCTCGCTCGGTGCATACTAGTAGGGGCAGATCCCGTTGGTTTTATGACGAGAGCCCCGCGGTCGTAATGTTACGCATCGTGAATTGAGACGTACAGGCTACAGAGACAGCTAAAGGGAAGCTTAATTGTTCGTGTGTGGCTGCAGCTGCGTCGTACGGCACGCCTGTTAGCTGCAGGAGGTGGCGGCCCCAACCTAGTTGTATGTAGTGCATGTTTTTTTTTTTGCTGCCAGCTCTCATCTGAGTTAATGTAACTCGCTATGCACGGCATTTCCGGTCCTACCGACGACCATAAAACCTAGTAGCACACCCCATTGCACGCCTCAGCGATGCAAAACAGGATGTCATGTGGAGCCGACACGGGCTGGTGGAAATAGTTGGCTGAAGGGCATATAGCGAAGCGAACGCACGATGATAAGCAGAATTTTCCTGAAGTTTGGATATCCGGACGGGGACAGCGAAAGAGTAGTCAGTTTTAGTGCATAAGGGATTTCAATTCATTTACTACGAGGGGTGTTTGAAATGTCCGTGCAAAAATAAAACCTACTTACGTGTTTGGGGTGAACCTTTTTCATTTTCCGACATAGTCTCCTTTTAGACTTATACACTTCGTCCAACGCTGTTCTAATTTGTTGATCCCTTCCGAATAATAGGAATTGTCGAAGTTCTGCAAAATAGCTATTAGTTGCTGCAATCACCTCCTCGTTTGAATAAAATCTTTGTCCCGCCAGCCATTTCTTCAAATTTGGGAACAAATAGTAGTCCGATGGAGCCAAGTCTGGAGAATAGGGAGGCATGTGAAACGAGTTGGAATCCTATTTCATTAATTTTGCGACCACAACTGCTGAGGTGTGTGCTGGTGCATTGTCGTGATGGAAAAGGACTTTTTTGCGGTCCAATCGCCGGCGTTTTTCTTGCAGCTCGGTTTTCAGACAGTCCAATAACCATGAATAATATTCACCTATGATAGTTTTACCCTTTTCCAGATAGTCGCCTGCGAATCCCAAAAGACAGTCGCCATAAATTTTCCGGCCGAAGGAATGGTTCAAATGGCTCTGAGCACTATGGGACTTAACAGCTGTGGTCATCAGTCCCCTAGAACTTAGAACTACTTAAACCTAACTAACCTAAGGACATCACACACATCCATGCCCGAGGCAGGATTCGAACCTGCGACCGTAGCAGTCTCGCGGTTCCGGACTGAGCGCCTAGAACCGCGAGACCACCGCGGCCGGACGAAGGAATGGTTTTCGCCTTTTTTGGTGCATATTCTCCCTTGGTAACCCACTGTTTAGATTGTTATTTGGTCTCAGGAGTATAGTAATGGGCCCATGTTTCATCCACAGTGACGAAACGACGCTTAAAGTCCTGCGGATTCTTCCTGAACAGGTGCAAACCATCATTGCAACGCTTAACACGATTCCGTTTCTGGTCAAGCGTGAGTAATCGCGGAACCCATCTTGCGGAAAGCTTTCTCATGTCCAAATGTTTACGCAAAATATTATATACCCATTTATTCGAGATGCCCACAGTACTAGCCATCTCACGCACCTTACCTCTTCTGTCATCCATCACCATATCTTGGATTTTATCAATGATTTCTGGAGTCGTAAGCTCCACAGGGCGTCCAGAACTTTCAGCATCACTTGCACCCATAAGGCCACTCTGAAAATTTTGAAACCATTTGTAAACTGTTCTAATCGAAGGTTCAGAGTCACCGTAATGTTTATCAAGCTTGTCTTTAGTCTCCTGAGGCGTTTTGCCTTTCATAAAGTTATGTTTAATCACCACACGAAATTCTTTTTCGTCCATTTTTTTGACATTCACACGAATGCCAAACACAAAAAAATAGACCAATCTGGCTGAAACCTGGTGTGTATTCTTTCCAAAGATGCTACTAACTAAACATGACCTCGATACGCGCCGGTGGTGCCACCTCTTGGACTTTGCGCAGACTTTTCAAACTTCCCTCGTATATGCAGCTCAGCAGAGAGTTTCATCAAAACCAATTCTTCGTATAACAGCCGCGTGTATCGTTTACATATCATGCAATCGAATAGATCATAACTTGAATACATACCAACTTACACGCACAACTTATTATAAATGGATATTAAACTGAGATTTCAAAAGCTGTGGGGTACCGATAGGGAATTAACGGAATTTGAACGAGGAATGGTAGATGGAGTTAGAGGCATGGGACATTCCATTTCGGAAATCGTTTGGGAATTCAGTATTCCGAAATCCACAGTGTCAATGGTGTGCCGAGTATACCAGATTTCAGGCATTACTTCTCATCACGGACAACACACTTCAAATGGCTCTGAGCACTATGGGACTTAACATCTATGGTCATCAGTCCCCTAGAACTTAGAACTACTTAAACCTAACTAACCTAAGGACAGCACACAACACCCAGTCATCACGAGGCAGGAAAAATCTCTGACCCCGCCGGGAATCGAACCCGGGAACCCGGGCGTGGGAAGCGAGAACGCTACCGCACGACCACGAGCTGCGGACGACAACACACTTAACGACGATCGAGAACAGCAGCGTTTGCGTAGACAAGCAATGCATCCCTTAGGACAGTGCGGCGAAATTTGGTGTTAATGAGCTATGGCAGCAGACGACCGATGCAAGTGCCTCTGCTAACAGCACAACGTCACCTGCAGCACCTCTCCTGAGCTCGTGACCTTAGACTACTGGAAAACCGTGACCTGGTCGGGTGAGTCCCGATTTTATTTGGCAAGAGCTGTTGGTGGGTTTCAAGTGTGGCGCAGGAGCCGCTATGCCACGGACCCGAGTTGTCAACAAAGCACTGTTCAAGCTGGTGGTGGATCAATAACGGTGAGAGCTGTCTTTACGTGGAACGGATTGGATCCTCTGGTCCAACTGAACCGATCACTGACTGGAGATGGTTATGTCTGGCTATTTGGAGACCATTTGCAACCTCTCATGGACTTCATATTCCCAAACAACGATGTCATGTGACCAGACCACAATCGTTCGCTTTGTGTTTTAAGAACATTCTGAACAATCCCATCAAATGATTTGGCCACTCAGATTGCCAGACATGAATCCCACCGAACATTTAGAGGACATAATCGAGAGGTCAGTTCTTAGACAACATCCTGCTCCGGCAATGCTTTGATAATTATCGACATCTATAGAGGCAGCACGCCTCATAACTAATATATTGTATATAAACACACACCACGCCATTATGGAGCCACCACCAGCTTGCAGTGTCATGTTGACAAGCATTTTGTAGCACCACATTTCAAAAGCTTCTATTCTCTTCTTGTGTAAACTGTTTATCGTCCATGTTTGACTTCCATACAAATACTTTCAGGAAAGACTTTCTAGTACTTAAATCTACATTCGATGTTAACAAAATTCCCCTTCTTCGGAAACGTTTTTCTTGCCGTTGCCAGTATATATTTTATATCCTCTCTATTTCAGCCATCATCACTTATTTTGAAACAGTAAAACTTGTCTGCTACTTTTAGTGTCTTGTTCCCAATTCCATTACCATCACCTGATTTAGTTCTACTACATTGCAATATCTTTGTTTTGCTTTTGTTGTCGTTCGTTGTATTCTCCTTTCAAGACACTGTCCATTTCGTTCAACTGCTCTTCCAAGTCCTTTGCTGTGTCTGCCAGAATTACAATCTCAAAAATTTTATTTCTTCCCGCTGAACTTTAATTCCTACTCCAAATTTTTCATTTGTTTCATTCACTGTTTGCTCAAAGTAAAGATTGAACAATATCAGGGACAGGCTACAACTCTGTCTCACCCCCTGCTCAGTCACTGCTCCCATTTCATGCCTCTGAACTCTTACGGCTGCTGTCTGATTTCTGTAAAAGTTGTAAACAGCCTTTCGCTCTCTATATTTTACCCTGCTTACGGCTTGTCGAGTTCCGTCGATTTGCTGCACTACATTCTAACTTCTCGTACATTTGCGGTAAAGTGGCATTTGGTTCGAGGAAGTCTTCTATTAAGAAGAGAAATATTTGCTGTATTTTGGCTGTAAGATAAGGCGACCAGGATAAACAGTGGTCACCACACATCATGCCGAACAGGTGTTCGTACTACCTTAATGCAAGGAGTGAATTCTCAACAAAAGACAAAACACCATCCAACTCGAGACACGTAGACGCCTCCCCTCGCCGCTGCCCCCCCTCCCCCCCCCCCCCCCCCAAACACACACACCTCCCGCCCTGACTCCGATCCCCACTTTCCACGCGAACACAATTCCTTCGATTCACATCATAACTCAAGGGGACCTTGTAACACCAGGGACCTAAAATTTCTCAAAAAATAAGGCATAATATTTGGTGTCACGTTTGAAACAATGCAGGTATTTTCATGACACCGGTAAAGTGTCCACATTTTCAACAGAAATAAGGAGATGGAGTAGTTCTCAAAAATGAGGCTGGCCTTTGGTACATGGTCTACCGGATGCACTGAATGTGATGCACCATCGTGATCAATAATTTCTGTTGATCGATACTTCTAACACAAGTCTAAGGGTAATACAAATGTAGCAAGTGTCATTCTATTCCTTTGGTGTATTCGACCACTAAAAATATGAATATAAATATCTGTATTTCAGAAACATTCTGGTAGTAGCAGACTGACAGAAATATTGGTGAGATATCTCGGGGATTTAAACATTACTGCAATATTATTAGGACTTTAATCCTGCTGAATCAAGTACTTTTATTTCCTGCAGGACGGAGACAGCCTAGCTTAGGACAAACACTGTCTGCAGAAGAAAAAGTCATCAACTCGTAGAATGATAAATGTAGTGTGTGAACAATTCACAGAGCCAAGGAAAAGTTTTACCTATGGCACTTCATATAAATTATAGACTTTTAAATAATTTTGTAAAGACTTTAAATGTAAATGGTTCTGCATTCACCTATTTACGTCAAAAATTCCACAGGCTAAGTGTGAAAAAGTTGAAAAGTGTTGTTCACCAGAAAACGCCAGATAACTGTTGTAATCAATGGTTCAATGGCTCTGAGCACTATGGGACTTAACATCTATGGTCATCAGTCCCCTAGAACTTAGAACTACTTAAACCTAACCAACCTAAGGACATCACACACATCCATGCCCGAGGCAGGATTCGAACCTGCGACCGTAGAGGTCGCGCGGTTCCAGTGTTGTAATCAGGATCGCTACAAGCTACATAGGCTGCTTGGATGCTGGCAGTGCGTATTTAAATAATATTTAGTGATGTCTTGATACTTTTTATTTGCCACAAGAACTATCCTTCTGGAAGGTGTACTATTCGTAATCGGAAGCACAGTCTTTCTGAGAGTCTCTTTTCTCTAAAAGTAGCCAAAAAATGCCGGAAAATGCAACGTTTCCTTGTAAGGGCGTGCTCTAGACAGCCAATGGGAGACAAGAAAACGTACTTCTCTGGCGTTTCACGTAATCTACCTCGCATCCAGCTGTTGGCGACGCAATATGTGTCGCCAAGCTGAGTTTTTGATATATTGCACATTGCTCAGCATGAGGCCAGTTAGCCGAAACGTATTGGCGAACACTTGTATTCTAATCACCGGAAGCAACATAATATGCTCATTACAATTACCAGCTTCTGTAGCGTATAACATCTTCAGATCTGTGAGACTTTAAGCTGCAATGAATCTCAAGAAAAATATTTGTTATCGTGGCAAAATGATTCGCCAGCATTCGAATAGAAATAAAATTATTTTAAAGTAAGTTCCTCTCGATCGACAATCTTATCACGTACGTCAAGTCTGCTTTTTCGAATTTGTGTGGAATTCCTTTAGTCGTCTTATTCCGCAAAAAAAAAATAAAAAAAGTCATCTTGCACTACAGGGCGCCTATTGCGGTAGCAGACGTGAAAAGCGAAAGGTTATAGTAGTGCTCTGTGCGGTACAGGCGAAGTTGGTTGACGAGGTCGCCCAGTTCTGAAATGACATTGACCCGTTTCAATTTGTTATCTCTGTTCAGCCATGGTTTGACGAACACGCAGACCAACTTCACAACTTCCGCTGGCCCGCCTGTTCGCCCGACCAAAACAATATAGCCCCTTTGTTGTCGGTTTTAGATTGCAGAATTACATGCAAATTTCATTCTGTCATCTCTGCCGAAACCAAGTGCTGCACAGCTTGACGAGTAGTTCGAATGCCGTTTGTAAACCGTTCTTGAAATGTGTGCACCTAGTCCGCGTTACTGTACGACAGGCTAAAAGATGTTCAGCAAGTTTTATGTTCGTTCAGATGTTGGGTTCAACTTAAAACTCGCCTGCTGCTTTTGCACGAAGGGAACGAATGAAATAGCGTTGTGATAAGGTTGCGAATAACTGAGAGGAGCTGACTTCAGATTGTTGCTCACTGATGCAGTGTTCCGGTTTGGTGTAATTTCCCTAAACCACTCGGTAAAGTGTACTGAGTGTAAATACTCTTTATACAGAGCAAGCTTTTTATTTCATGCACTGTGGAAAGCACATTCTGGAGGAACGTAGGATGGCTGCGTCTCCTTACAGTTTTGTACTGACATACAGACAGAGAATTGCAAAATGCGAATTATTAGAAGGGAAACTTGCAGGATTTTTGCTAGCTGATGACTCAGCGCATACAACCGTTACTCAGCAAGCACACTTCTATCACGCCGTCTGGTAGTCATAACGGGACCAATGAACTTTTGCTGCTTGGCGAGAGACCACGATTACTGACAGACGTTTCTTGAAACCGCCGTCATTCGTTTATCGATCGTAAACTATAAAAGCTACTTCTGGAGGGTTCCTGACACTGTTCACTGCGAAAACACCTGCACCAAGCGTCGCGATTTTTGCACACCGACTGGCTGAAAAAAAAGGTGTTCGTTTATTGAACTTCGTGCCGTTTTTTATCATGCTGTTAAGAGACTAGTTTTATTCTCGTAGAGCTAAACATACTTGCTCAATTGATGTGTGATGTAAAGCGAACACTCCTAATCTTTGCACCTAGCGTGGCGATTTTGCACACCGACTGGCTGAAAAAAAAGGTGTTCGTTTATTGAACTTCGTGCCGTTTTTATCATGCTGTTAAGAGACTAGTTTTATTCTCGTAGAGCTAAACATACTTGCTCAATTGATGTGTGATGTAAAGCGAACACTCCTAATCTTTATACTGTCACAAGTAATGTAGCGTAAATCTTCGTCAGAGCCAACCATTCGTAGTGTGGTACTCCAGGAAAACAGTCAAAAAATTATCAGCAGAAGAACGGCGAGAAACAGCAATTGACCTCATTAAGCAGGTCGAGATATCGATTCGTGGTTTTAAACAAGTGATGTTATCCAGAGACGTGAATATGACTGTACACAGTTAACGGTAGCAACTTCTTTCATCAACCTAGGTATTGCAGCCGAGCAATTTTTTGTTTATTTTTAATTCATAACTACTGCTCTTTACAAAATGAGTATTGTTTAAAAAAAAAAAACCCTTGTACGTCTTTGAATTTCAACGTTTCACAAAAACATCTGCGAAATGTGTAGCATGTGAAGCCTTAGTCTGTTTCAAATGGTTCAAATGGCTCTGAGTACTATGGGACTTAACTTCTGAGGTCATCAGCCCCCTTCAACTTAGAAATACTTAAACATAACTAACCTAAGGACATCACACACATCCATGCCCGAGGCAGGATTCGAACCTGCGACCGTAGCGATCCCGCGGTTCCAGACTGTAGCGCCTAGAACCGCTCGGCCACCCCGGCCGGCGTAGTCTGTTTCACAACAAGCTAACTGTGTTGCAGCATGTGCTTCTCTTATTCGCCACCGAAGTGTAAAAGTGGAATTTCAGTGAAGTGGGTAAAACAGAGCGGATTGGAACGGTACGCACACTTGACGGGGGACAACATTCAGTGACGGAAAAGAAATTGTAACACCAAGAAGAAGGACTTGTGCGACATAAACGAAAGTTGGTAGGCGTGTTTCTACATCTGAAACATGATGTGTATTGAAATTTCGCGCCAATCGCATAAGAGGGGTACTAGTAGCGCGGCTGTGAGAATACAAATCAGCTTTGCTTTACGTACACGCTGTAACGGTCGTGAGCGTTAGTTACCTTTGAGATTGGACGTGGAGGGTTGATGTTAGTCAAGAATGACTTTAAGGCGACAAAGATGTCATTATCAGCAGCTCGATGAGTTTGAACGAGCTCGTGTAATGGAGCTACGAGAAGCTCAATGTTTCTTCTGCATAATGCAGAAAAGCTCGGCAGAAATGTAGCCAGTGTACATGACTGCTGGTCGTGGTGGTTACGACAATGTACGGTCGCAAGTGGACAGCCACATGGTACTATCGAGAGCGAAGACCATCGTGTTCAGTGTAACGCTCTGGCGCCTGGTACTACATTTGCTGCAGCAATTTGAGCAGCAGTTGGTACCACTGTGACACAACGAACTGTTATAAATCGGTTACTTCAAGGAGAGCTCCAAGATAGACGCCGTGTAGCTACATTCCACCGCCGTATGCGTCTTCAGTAGTGTCAAGTGAGAGCTCATTAGAGGGCAGGGTGGAGGTCTGTTGTGTTTCCTAATGAATGCTGGTTCTGCCTCGGTGCCAGTGACGGCCGTGTGTTGGTTAGGAGAAGGCCAGAGAGCCTGCAACCGATTTGTCTGCGTGCTAAACACCCTGGACCTACATCTGAAGTTATAATTTGGATTGCTATTTCGTATGGCACCAGGAGCACTCTCGTGATTATCCCACGCAGCCTAATTGCAAATTCGTACGTCAAGCTGGTGATTCGACCTGTTGACTTGCCATTCATGAACAGTATCTCAGGGGATGTTTTCCAACAGAATAATGCTTGCCCACATACCGCTGCTGTAACCCAACATGCTCTATAGACTGTTGATATGTTGGCTTGGCCTGCTCGATTTGTCTCCAATCGAGCACATATGGGACATCATTGGACGACATCTCCAGCGCCATCCACAAACGGCAGTAACAGCTCCTGTATGTACGACCAAGAGCACCAGGCATGGAACTCCATCGCACAAACTGATATCCGTCACCTACACAACACAATGCAACGCTATTTGTATGCTTGCTTCTATAGTCGGGCGGTTACGCTTGTAGATAGTGTCGGAAGTTCCATGCGGCTTTTCGCGGATGATGCTGTTAGTATACAGAGAAGTTGCAGCATTAGGAAATTGCAGCGAAATGCAGGAAGATCTGCAGCGGATAGGCACTTGGTGCAGGGAGTGGCAACTGACCCTTAACATAGACAAATGTAATGTATTGCGAATACATAGAGAGAAGGATCCTTTATTGTATGATTATATGATACCGAAACAAACACTTGTAGCAGTTACTTCTGTAAAATATATGGGAGTATGCGTCCGGAACGATTTGAAGTGGAATGATCATATAAAATTATTTGTTGGTAAGGCGGGTACCAGGTTGAGATTCATTGGGAGAGTCCTTAGAAAATGTAGTCCATCAACAAATACTTGAGTATTGCTCATCAGTGTGGGATCCGTACCAGGTCGGGTAGACAGAGGAGATAGGGAAGATCCAAAGAAGAGCGGCGCGTTCCGTCACGGGGTTGTTTGGTAAGCGTGATAGCGTTACAGAGATGTTTAGCAAACTCAAGTGGCAGACTCTGCAAGAGAGGCGCTCTGCATCGCGGTGTAGCTTGCTGTCCAGGTTTCGAGAGGGTGCGTTTCTGGGTGAGGTATCGAATATATTGCTTCCACCTACATATACCTCCCGAGGAGATCACGAATGTAAAATTAGAGAGATTCGAGCGCGCAAGGAGGCTTTCCAGCAGTCGTTCTTCCCGCGAACCATACGCGACTGAAACAGGAAAGGGAGGTAATGACAGTGGCACGTAGAGTGCCCTCCGCCACACACCATTGGGTGGCTTGCGGATTATAAATGTAGATGTATTAATGTATCAGCATTTCACGTTTCCAATTATTTATGTCGCTCTTTCATTAACCTATGCTCTTGAGATGTTAATCACTTAAAAATGTTACCTAGAAAATGTATTCTCGAAATTTCATTACTCTAGGTTAATTACTTTTTGGTGTTGCGGTTTTTTCGTTAGTGTCTGTGCAACAGTATTTTTGGTGTATTTGTACTAAACCACTAAACAACCAAAAGCCACAGTCACCTCATTATCAAATGATGCAACAATAATATCAATTTGGGTAGTCAATAATATAAGGAATTGGCTTTCTTCACTGGACAGACCATTGCTTAACAGAAACAAAACACATTGCAAAGGGTTTCTGATGCGGAACTCTAGCAAAATGGGAATTTTATCATCCCAAAGTGACGAGTCAGTGAAGTGGACCATTTTAATTTGGTAGGACTGAGGGTAAATGAAAGTCTTTTTTGCATACTTTCACTGTATTAGGACTGAGGGTAGATGGCTTTTTTTGCTTACGTTCACTGATTACCTCGTATGGTGTAATGTTCTAGGGCAACTCTCTGCACTCACCAGAATATTCTTAGTCCAGAAAAGGGCGGTCGGACTGATCTGCGGTATCAGTTCGCAAACTTCCTGTAGGCCGTAATTCAGGTGTCTCGCGATTCTAAGTCCGCCAAGACTGTATCAATCATCAGATTTATTGTTGTCAATATTGACTCATTCAGAAGAAAAAAAACTGTGCAATTCATTCAGTGAACACCAGTGAAAAAGAAGGCTATGCACTTGTCTCAGACTTCCTGAAGCATATGCAGAAAGTTGTTTATTATACCGTAGGTTTCATTTTCAAAAGACTTCCAGCAGAACTGAAAAAGCGAAGGAATAAACACGAAGTAATCAAATCGAATTTGAAAGCTTTGCTTGTGGCACACACTATTCGTTTCAGGAGCTCTTTGCAGTAGCTGAAAACGTGTTTTCACAATATCTTATTTATTCATAAACTCTCATTCAATTTTTTTGTTTTATTAATTCTTTAATTCTTTTGATTATAAATTTTCTATTCAGCTTCTATAAACAATAACTGACTCGTTCGTGACCATGTAGCTGTGTCTCGCACGGTCTAATGGGACTTGATAAATGAGTAACGTAATCTGCAGTATGTAAATTGGCAAGCGTAGGAAGTCAACAAGACGTCTGGCAAAGGTTTCTTCAACAGCTCGCGTTTCTGCTCTCTTCGGATTTGTTGACCTCCAAATATCTATTGAATGTGAATGCTGAATTTAATAAATGACCATGATGGACGATAAATCTTGGTATATTAAAATCATTTTTACTGGTTTTAGGGTCCGTCTATATTACTTTCCGTTGATAAGGTATTCAGCGTGACCTTACGACTTATAGTAAGGGATGAGTTTTATTTATTTACTTATTTATTTAATTTTCACACAAGAGTGTGGAGAACGGCCACGGTCGTCAAGGTGTCAGGGAATACACTGAGGAGCCAAAGAAACCTGCCTAATATTGAGTAGGGCGCCCACGAGCGCGCAGTAGTGCCGTAAGACGACGTGTCACGGACTCAAGCAATGTCTGAAGTATTGCTGGAGGGAACTGCCACCATGAATCCTGCAGGGCTCTCCATAAATCCGTAGGAGTACGGGGGGTTGGGAGGAGGTGGGGGTGGAGATCTCATCTGAATAGCACATTGCAAGGCATCCCAGATATGCTCGTCAACAGTGTTCATGACTGGCGAGTTTGGTGGCCAGCGGAAGTGTTTAAACTCAGAAGAGTGTTCCTGGAGCCACTCTGTAGCAATTCTGGACGTATGGGGTCTCGCATTGTCTTGCTGGAATTGCCCAAGTCCGTTGGAAAGCACAATGGACATGAATGAATTCAGGTGATCAGACAGGATGCTTACGTACGTGTCACCTGTCAGAGTAGACGAATCAGGAGTTCCATATCACTCTAACTGCACACGCCCCAGACCTTTAGAGAGCCTCCACCAGCTTGAATGGTCCCCTATTGATATGCAGGGTCCATGATTTGATGAGGTTGTCCCTATTAATACCCGTACACGTAGAGCCGCTCGATAGAATTCGAAAAGAGACTCGTCCGATGTCGGTGTTGATGGGCCTAGGCGAGGCGTAAGGCATTGTGTCGTGCAGTTATCAAGGGTACATAAGTGGGCCTTCGGCACCGAAAGCCCGTATCGACGATGTTTCGTTGAATGGTTCGCGCGCTGACTCTTGTTGATGGGCCCGGAATTAAAATCTGCAGCAATTCTTCCGCGAATTGCGAAAGCTTTTCACTTCTGCCACGTTGAACGATTCTCTTCAGTTATCGTTGGTCCCGTTCTTGCACGATTTCTTTCCGGCCGCAGCGATGTCGGAGATTTGATATTTTACCGGATTCCTGTTCACCCCCGGTAGCTGAGTGGTCAGCGCGACACAATGTCAATCCTAAGGGCCCAGGTTCCATTCCCGGCTGGGTCGGAGATTTTCTCCTCTCAAGGACTGGGTGTTGTGTTGTCCTAATCATCATCATTTCATCACCATCGACGCGCAAGTCGCCGAAGTGGCGTCAAATCGAAAGACTTGCACCCGGAGAACGGTCTACCCGACATGAGAGCCTAGACACACGACATTTTATTTACCAGATTCGTGATATTCACGGTACACTGGTGAAATGGTCGCATGGCCAAATCCTCACTTCATTGCTATCTCGGAGATGCTCTGTCCCATCGCTCGTGCGCCGACTGTAGCACCACGTTCAGACTTACTTAAACCTTGGTAACCTGCCATTCAAAATTGGTTCAAATGGCTCTGAGCACTATGGGACTTGACTTCTGAGGTCATCAGTCCCCTAGAACTTAGAACTACTTAAAGCTAACTAACCTAAGGACATCACAAACATCCATGCCCGAGGCAGGATTCGAGCCTGCGACCGTAGTGGTCGCGCGGTTCCAGACTGTAGCGCCTAGAACCGCTCGGCCACCCAGGCCGGCTAACCTGCCATTGTAGCAGCAGTAACCGATCTAACAACTGCGCTTGACACTCGTTGTCTTATTTAGGCGTTGCCGACCGCAGCGCCATATTCTACCTCTGTACTTTAATATGCATGCATATACCAGTGTCTTTGGCGCTTCAGTGTAAAAATACTTCTACAGTTGTACTAGGTACAGTGCGCTGATCCTGTCGGAAATACTGCGGGCGTGGGTCTATGACATTAGTCAGCTGATAATTTCTGCAGCTCTCCGATTAGAATAAACAGAAGGGGTGGCTCTTCATTCCCAATGTTGGAACGACGCTTCCCGACGGCCTTGTCCGACGCCGCGTGGCCGCACCGCCCAAACGCTGCGCGGTGACGACATCAAGGCGGCAGACGCACAGGCGCAGGAAGCCGTCTATTCCTGGCCGGCTGCTTGGGAACGCGTGCTGTGTTTACAAACAGCTGCCAGCCAGACTGGGCGGCGCGGCCGCTCCGGGGTCAGAGGGCAGGGCAGCGGCGCGCTGCCGGAAACACCGACCGACCGTCCGACTGCTCTTTATACTGACAAGGGAACCTCCCCATCGCACCCCCCTCAGATTTAGTTATAAGTTGGCACAGTGATAGGCCTTGAAAAACTGAACACAGATCAATCGAGAAAACAGGAAGAGGTTGTGTGGAACTATGAAAAAAATAAGCAAAATATACAAACTGAGTTGTCCATGGGCAAGATAGGCAACATCAAGGATAATGTTAGCTCAGGAGCGTCATGGTCCCGTGATTGGCGTGAGCAGCTGCGGAATGAAAGGTACTGGGTTCAAGGCTTCCCTCGAGAGAAAAGTTTAATTTTTTATTTTCAGACATTTATTATCTCTCCGTCCGTACGTCCGATGCGAGGAAACTGCGCCGTAGTGTGGGGACGCTACCCCTAAACAAACATTGAAACACACGACCTCAGCCGACCACAGCGCACGGAAGAGAGAGTATTCCTGCTAACGAGGCTCCCTGGCTGGCAGTTGACTGTTCGCTACTCTGGACGAGAGTACATTAAATACGTGAGATGTGTTCCGTGGGCAATATGAATCCAGCAAAACACAGACACTAAACTTATTACAGTGAACATAGACGTCAATGAACAAACGGAGAAATCATAACTTTGCGAAAATGAAGAAAGTAAACTTTTCACTCGAGGGAAGACTTGAACCAAGATCCTCTCGTTCCGCAGCTGCTCACGCTAACCACGGGACCACGGCGCTCCTCAGCTCACAGTATCTTTGATGTTGCATATCTTGCGCATGGACTACTCAGTTTGTATAGTTTGCTTACATTTTTCATAGTTCCACACAACTTCTTCCTGTTTTCTCGATTGATTTGTGTTCAGTTTTTCAAGGCCTATCCACTGTGCGAACTTATAACTAAATCTGAGGGGGTGCGATGGGGAGGTTCCCTTGTGAGGTGACGAAAGTCCTGGTATAGCGACACACACATGTACAGGTGGCGGTAATATGGCGCACACAAGGTATAAAAGTGGAGTGCTTTGGCAGAGCTGTTATTTGTACTCAGGTGAAAACGTTTTCTTCTTGATTCTGGCCGCACGACGGGAATTAACACACTTTGAACACAGAATGATAGTTGGAGCTATACGCATGAGACATTCCATTTCGGAAATTGTTGGGGAATTCAATATTCTGGGATCCACAGTGTCAAGAATGTGGCGAGAAAACAAATTTCAGGCATTACCTGTCAGCACGGACAACGCAGTGGTCGACGGCCTTCACTTAACGACCGAGAACAGCAACGTTTGCGCAGAGCTGTCAGTGCTAGAAGACGAGGAAAGATGCGTGAAATAAACGCAGAAATCAATGTGGGACGTACGACGGACGTATCCGCTAGGACAGTGCGGTGAAATTTGGCGTTAATGGTATGTGGAAGCAGAGGACCAACGCGAGTGCCATTGCTAACAGCACGACATCCCCCGCAGTGCCCCTCGGACTTGTGACCATATCGGTTGGACCCTAGACGACAGGAAGACCGTGGCCTTGTCACATGAGCTCCGATTTCAGTTGGTAAAAGCTGACAGGTTCGAGTTGTGCGCAGACCCTCCAAGCTGTCAACGAGGCACTGTGCAAGTTGGTGGTGGCCCCAAAATGGTGTAGTCTGTGTTTACTTGGAATAGACTGGGGTCTTCTGATCCAACTGAACCGATCATTGATTGGAAATAGTTGTATTCGGCTACTTGTAGAGCATTTCCAGCCATTCATGGACTTCATGTTCCCAAGCAAAGGCAGAATTATTATTGTTATCAATGTGCCATGTCATTAGGCCACAACTGTTGGCAGTTGGTTCGAAGAACGTTCTAGTCAATTCGAGCGTATGATTTGGCCACCCAGAACGCCCGACATTAAGCCAATCGAACACGTACGGGAGATAACCGAGCTGTCAGTTTGTGCACAAAATCCTGCCCCGGGAATACTTTCGCAATTATGGATGGCCATAGAGGTAGCGTGTCTTAGTACTTCTATAGGGGACTTTCAACGACTTTTTGAGTCATGCCATGTCGAGTTGCTACACTACGCCGAGAAAAAGGATGTCGTACACGATATTAGAAGATATATCAGGACTTCAGCCACCTCAGTGTAACGTTCCAGCCAGTGCTGCTCAGACGACGCTCTTAAAGCCTGGAGCATACACTATCGAACGCGAATTCTCTCTGGTGTAAACGATAGGAAAACGTGAGAGCGCAACATTCTATCGTGTTCGGTTCGCGTTCTGTAGTGCTCGCTCGTGATCGGCTAGTTGTAGGTCTCGTAGCGAACCGTCAAAAGAAGTTCGATTCTCTTCGCTAACAGTAGAGAGAGCGTTCATCGGCTGTTTTGTGTTCGAAATGCGAACTACTTTTGTTCTTAACAAGAATTACGTGAGCACTAGCGTGGACTGAAGAGCATGTAACGCTCGTCATAGGAGAACTTAGATGTCATAGATGTTTGTGCGATACTCGAGATCCACAGTACAAATTATGAAGAGAAATAAATACCATTGATAGGAAGTTCCCGCTTTTTTCAAAGATCCAACTGGAGTATCGAGAAAGACGATAAATTCATTAGATGCTACTATCAGGCGGGGACGGAATGAATAGCCACAGGATCCGTATTTCTGTTTAATAAAAAAGAGTAGCACAATATATTTTCTTAAAAATAAAGCTGTACGAGTATGTATATAGTGTACTGATTAAAACGAAAAATATACATAAGATCTGATCGTTCTCGTTGCCTCTGTCCTTGATGATTGTAGTTACTTAGCTCAAGTATCACTTTCATTTAGAGGTTCTTGATATAATAACCGAATAAATAAAAATCTTTTCTTCGTGAACACTCTGTCTCCCTCCTAACAATTAATGACAGTATCTTCCTTATACGCACTATAATAAAATCCTTGAACTGCTTCGCATATGTCACTTCTGAAATCAGAGTCTATGCGAGATATAGATGCCACTGAAATGCGAAATAGTTAAAAAAATGTGTGTGAAATCTTATGGAGCTTAACTGCTAAAGTCATCAGTCCCTAAGCTTACACACTACTTAACCTAAATTATCCTAAGGACAAACACACACACCCATGCCCGAGGGAGGACTCGAACCTCCGCCGGGACCAGCCGCACAGTCCATGACTGCAGCGCCTAAGACCGCTCGGCTAATCCCGCGCGGCTGCGAAATAGTCTTTGCTTCTTCACAGGAAAACATCAATGTTCCAGCGATCAGGACGACCGTTGCAAACACACGGCCTACTGCGTAGAATTAATCACAGATCTGGCTCGTGGAATGGCAGCGTACACAACTGTAGACATGGCAGAAGCCGATTTCGTGGATCAGCTGACGGCAATGGCGTTCGCGCTTAACGTTTCTGCCCGGAGAGGTTTCCAGGACGAAGGTTCCCTGGCAGGAAAAAGCTTGAACCCATTTGTCATCGACTTAGGGAACATGGGGCATTTAAGCCTGATACTCAAGACCGGTGGAGACCCAGAAGCACGAGGACACCGCAACGGAAGGCGGCAGTTCTTCATGCAATTGAAGGCGACCCTAGTGTCAGCACGAGACAAGTAGCTGCAACACTGAATGTTGATTACATGACTGTCTGGCGAGTAGATGCATGTATCAGTGCCCACAGAGGGCATATTGAACATCTCCTGTGAGAAAGAGTTGCACGTGGTATGCTGATGCATTGTGTTCTTGTGTGTCTCCCACGGTTAATGACATGGAGAAAATGAGTTGCAACATGGAACCAAAGCGTTTCCAGATCCATGTTTATGTAGCACAATTTCTTTGTGTACGTGTGAGGAATGTGTCGTGCAATTTGTACCGTACATTTTTTGTTACAACCTGTAAAATAGAATTAACTGCCAACAACACTTACTTGAAATTTAAAGGAAGATTATACTATTTCATTATAAGTTTTATAAAATTATTTCTGTAAGCTGACTTTTCTCAGGTACTGCATTTTTAAGTTTTTGCCGGGGTGCGAATGTGCAAGTTTTGGAACAATGTTAAGGAAGGCCGCAGGTGGTTTTCAGTCTTAAGTGCACTACCTCCACGCTTTTCATGCTTAGGTGACCTTCACAACCCTTCATTGCTTCCCTACGCCATTTTGCTTGCTTCATCGAAATCAGCGCGCTGGCCATATATAATAATCCTATCCGAAAAGTTCTGAACGTGGCCATAACTAGTGTTGTCGAAAGAAACCTGTGTTATTAAGACAGAAAAGACAGACACTGCGTTCGTAGTGTTAGTGCTCTATGTTGGTTCACAAGCGAATGCTAGTGAACAATGGCGATTCGTCTGCGAATGCTCGTTCGTTCATGTTCGCTTCCATTCGCTCCGGTGTTAACGGGGCTGAACTGACAAGTTAAAGTCGGCTGACACTGGACGTCAACGAAATGGAATGGAGGGCGACGGCACCGTGAATGGTGATGTGTTGACACTAGACGGAATGTCAACGCAACGTCACCCCAGTACGAACGGTAAAGAACCAGGTTTGAGAAATGATATTTAGAAGCCAATAGGCTGTATGCATAGCCTTTTTACATTATCTTTGTTTTTCTTTTCTTTTTTTTTCAAAATATCAAATAACATCAAAAATCCTTTCGTTTGTCCTTCAGTAGAGATGACTATTTCGGTGTTAAAAAAAAGATTATGCAAGAAAAATTGCTTCATCAACTTACGTTCTTATTTATACACAGTGTAGGCTTTCCTTAGTCCATAAATAATGAAACTTAAATTAGTTTTCTCTTTCAGACATCTGGTTTCTTTCGTGGAAGAACACTCATAGAAAAAAATATCCAAGCCGTCGTGGAACATTTTCAGTGTCTCACGAGAACAAAACAAACACTAAAATAGAACTAAGAAGACAGAATAACACGTAATCCAATACTGTCAACTGACGAACCTCCGTTACCGGCCGCTGTGGCCGAGCGGTTCTAGGCGCTTCAGTCCGGAACCACGCGGCTGCTGCGGTCGCAGGTTCGAACCCTGCCTCCGGCATGGATTTGTATGGTTTCCTTGGATTAGTTAAGTCTAGGGGACTGATGACCTCAGATGTTAAGTCCCATAGTGCTTAGAGCCACTTGAATTGAACCTCCGCTAGAACACGATACCTCTCACACGCACCACCGCCAACGTCAAAACTTTTCGAGCATCCTTTTTCCGTTCCGTTTCGTTGACGGGTTGTGCCAATGCCGCCATTTGAAATGCGTTTTTTGTCGTCCCGTTCCGCCTTCTTCCGTCAAGTATAAATTAACTTCTGTTCGGTCTTTCCGACTAGTGCGCTCGCTCCAGGATGGTTCAAATGGCTCTGAGTACTATGGGACTTAACATCTGTGGTCATCAGTCCCCTAGAACTTGGAACTACTTAAACCTAACTAACCTAAGGACATCACACACAGCCATGCCCGAGGCAGGATTCGAACCTGCGACCGTAGCAGTCGCGCGGTTCCGGACTCCGCGCTTAGAACCGCTAGACCACCGCGGCCGGCTCTCGCTAGATCCGCATTCGCCCTGCACGTGCAAGAATCTTATCCACAAGACGTTTTATCCGTATCTCACGATATTTTTGGTGGAATGCTTCAGCCCATTCAGTACGCCGAAGCTGTGGCAGTAGGATTTCCGCTAGCCTAAGTTTTCGTCTGCTGAGATCCAGACATTTTAATTTACGTTCCACTGACAGAAAACGTGGACGCCGGTCATGATTACACTTTAATACAGCTTTGCCTGTCATATTCTTAGTACGTTCTTTAAATTACTGATTACTGAAGTAATTAATGAAAAAAGTTTTCTGAAATTTTCTGCAGGACATTTTCACAATGTTGAGAAATCAAATGAAGTAGTGTTATGGAGTTGTAGTCAGTTCTTGCGTATTGTTTGAAGTTATTCACACAGGTCACCTATCAACTGTACGTTAATTCACATTAATGATAATTCATGTTAAGGCGCTACACTTCACTATGTAATAAACATTTCATTGCATACATGAAAATACCCTAAAGGGGAAAAAAAGTCGCAACACCAAAAAATAATTAATGGAGAGTAATAAAATTTCGGGAATACATTTTCTAGGTAACATATTTAAATGATTAACATTGCAAGATCAGAGATTGATGTAAGCGCGAGATAGACAATTGCAAATGTAAAATGCTGGAGCATTAATAACCGTTGTAACCGCCAGAATGTTGAACGCAAGCATGCGAACGTCCATGCATTATGTTGTACAGGTGCTGGATGTCAGTTTATGGAATGGCGTTGTGTGCCTGTTGCATTTGTTGCCGGCCGCTGTGGCAGAGCGGTTCTAGGCGCTTCAGTCTGGAACCGCCCGACCGCTACATTCTCAGGTTCGAATCCTGCCTTGGGCATTGATGTGTGTGTGATGTCCTTGGGTTTAAGTAGTCCTAAGTTCTAGGGGACTAATGACCTCAGATGTTAAGTCCCATAGTGCTCAGATCCATTTTTGCATTTTTTCGGTCAATACAGGGACGGTTATACTGTCTGTGGATAATGCTGTTGTTGTCATCCTATGAGTGCAGACAATTGTAGCGTTCGAGCAGGCCAAGGCAACATGTCAATGATTTGTGGAGCATATTGGGTTACAACAGCGGTATGTGGGCGAGCGTTATCCTGTTGGAAAACACGCCCTGAAATGCTGTTTGTGAATGACAGCACAAAAGTCGAATAGCAAACTGACGTACAAGTTTGCAGTTAGGGTGCGTGGGACAACCAGGACAGTGCTCCTAGTGTCATACGAAATCACTTCACAAACCGTAGTGCCACGTGGCTGTCTCGAACCCAGTTTCCTTGCGACTGCACATTCTCGTGGCCACCATTTCCAGCAATCATGTACAGTGGCCACACTCCTGCCAGGTCCTTCTGCAATATCTCAGAAGTAACATCCAGCTTCTCTTAGTCCTGTTACACGACCTCGTTCAAAATCTGTGAGGTGCTGATAATGGCGTCTCTGTCATCTTACAGACATTCTTGGCTAACATCAACTCACGAAGTCCAGTGTCAAAGGTAACTAATGTTCACGACCGTTATAGTCTGCACTTAAAGCAACCAGATTTACATTCTCATAGTGGCTCTACTACCGCCACTGTTACACGACTGGCGCGAAAACTGAATAAACATCATCTTTGAGATGCCGAAACACGCCTACCAACTTTCGTTTGCGTGGCACGGCTCCTTCTTGGTGTTGCCATTTTTTTTCAATCAGTGTATGCTTAACAGGAACATTGCTTCTGATATGTACTGGTCGTCTGGTTACATCATTTCGCACGCGTCATATTAGGTTGAGGTGTCCTCAGGTGGATGGAGGTACTGTGACAGTGTAAACAAATTAGTGGCACGCAGATATACAATTTATTGTGCTGCGATACTTAGGTGGATAGCAACTCGTTGATGTGCTTGCGGCCAGCTGCTGCCCCTGATCGCCGCTTATCACCACGCGGAGGTCCATCTCAGTGGCGGCGGCGCGGATGTTGCCGACTGTGCCGTGCTAGTTTGGTTGGGGATGAATTTCAAAGCGCCGCCAGTAGGAAACTGTCTCAGCGCGCCAGCTCCGGTTGCGTCCGTTGCCGAGGACACAACAAATTCAATGATTTTATACCGAACAGTATTTACATATTCCCGAAATACCGTCGATTTGGAACGACCATCACAATCTGAAATGATTATTTGCTTTAGTCCGTAGTCGTACTTTTATTTGGCGTATTGGCCACCAGCTTCGTATCCAGCCCTTCATCATCAGGCCATCCTAGATCAACAAACCGCAGTACACAGTTAAAATAAATCATCAAGAAATAAATACAAAATATTTTTTTTCTCTGTGATAGCAAACGCATGGTATACAGTGCAACCCTAAAATACTGGTTATTTATACTGCAGAGGTGTACTGTATACAGTGTGTTTGCTATTATGGAGAAAAATTATTTTGTAACTATTTCTTAAAGAATTTTTTAATAAGGGCTGTGATTTGTTGATCATGGGATGGTTTGATGGTGGTACTTGGTACCGAAACCGGTAACCAACAGGTAAAACAAGAGTGCATCTATAGACTGAAGCAAATTCTTTTTGAAGATTGTTTATCACGTATACCAAGCACAAAATGGAGACAGGCCATGAAGTGAAGATTCCATTGGATTGATTATCGTAGAAGAACCTTCAGGTAGCTTTGTGGAGCTTTTGGTATATGTTTAAGTGAACTCTGTTAACAACATACGAAAGACGAGTGGCTCGGGCGTAAGGCAGCAGCTGTCACGACGGAAAATACGTGCAGTTGTACCGAAAACAAGGAATATGAGCCTTTAAGATGTGAACAGCGTATCTGCCCATTTCAGGCCACTGCGCGTCGAAGCCAGTGCAGTGGCACTTCGTCTTAAATGCGTAATAATACTAATTAAAAACAATAGTGATAATAATAATAATAATTATTATTATTATTATTATTATCGAACGAGAGTAATGGAGCTAGACGAAAATCGGGATGTTGACAGTGCGATTCAACTTTTAACCACATTTTATTGTGGATATCTGCAGATATCACCACTGATATCCGTATCGACGCAGGCTTTTATCCGCGGCGTAGTCACTACTGCGGAGATCCGCATTCTGTCTACTGTGTGTTTCGCAGTTCCTGTTCCAGGCTTCCAGCAATTGTGGGGGGAATTAATAGATGAAGTTTTGATAAGGTCTATATGTCCGGAAATGTACCGTTTGAATATAAAATAACTTAGAAGATCAACTTTAAATGCGAACATTTTAAGTTAGGCTTTACCGTGACTGTTATTGACATTAAATGAAACAACAAGTTTACTGTTACCAATCACCGTTTTATTTATTTCCACGACGCGTTTCAAAGGTTTGAACCTCCATCACCGGGTGGATTTACATTAGTTAGTATGATATTTGTGTGTGTGTTGTGTTACAATTTTTTTGGATGAACTTGTGGCACTGCCTAGTGGAGAAACAAGACACTATTTCAGAACATGGTTTTGGATTGCTTCTGACAAAAAATTAAACTGATATCTAATGGCAAACATAAAATAAGTAAAATAGAGTACCTCCAGTGGCCACAGGTTCCTTTCGCTGCCGTAACACATCACATGTGTACTGTCAATTCCTGATCTTCCACTTCAGGGTGGAGAAGAGGGCGCTGTCGTATGTTCCTGCTGTAATTATGACATCACATACCTCTCTCGTCCTAATATAACAACGGCAGCGAGGCCTGATACGTTCTGAGCTGGGGGGGTTGACTGTGCTGCTCCGCGGACGCGCCTCAGTCTCGACTTTCAAAAATACGTCCTTCGTCACGTAGAAGAGAACCCGACGACGAGTCCTCGAAACATGGTCCATGCCATGTGCTGCTGTAGAGCACGCAGGTCAGAGGTCATTGTCTCCGCTTTGTGCGTACCGTGAAGCACGAGACTTGAAAGTGATCCGATCTTGAAACTTATTTTATAGTCAAACGGTACAATTTCAGACGTCGGTTCTGTATCAAAATTTAATCTACTAACTAACGTCCATAAACCGTAGAAACCTGCAACAGAAACACCGTGAATAGCAGTCGTTACATAGTCGTCAGTGTATACATGGGAACAATGGATGTGTGTAATTTCTCTTATGTGCGACAACAATGTGAGTAGTGAAGAGGCAAACTATAATCCAACGAGTAACGTCTCTCTCTCTCTCTCTCTCTCTCTGTGTGTGTGTGTGTGTGTGTGTGTGTGTGTGTGTGTGTGTGTGTGTGTTCGTTTACTACCTGCTACACCGCCCTCCTTCCTCCACCTTCCTACATTACCATAATCCTGATTTGTTAAGGTGATCTTCGAGACCATTCCGGTGCAGACGGCGACGGGGCAGTATTCGTAACAACCCAGAGTCCCCACTGGCGTTAAAAAAAAACTTTCGATGCTGCGACTCATCTTCTGTGACTTTAAACTATAGCAATTATTACTATCGTAAATCGTACCACTGACAGTGTCCTCTAACTTTTAACCACAAAGTAATTACTATTGCGTATATCCGCAGATGTGCCCTCGCAGTTTTTACTGCAGATATCCGTATCCGCTCAGAGCTCTAACTGTAGTAGGCGGCGAACAAGTCTGATACGAACTGTATGAAGCTGAGCAGGCGCTCATTTGACCGAAGCAGAGACGACTGGCGCTTGCGACGTTACCGACCAGCGTGCTCCGAGTACGTACAGTCCAAGACAAATCTAAACGACGCACCGCGAAGGAATCATCCTTATGGGTCACAAATGACTACATGGGATGCACACGTACAGACAAACGAATGATAAGAGTTCTAGAAAAAATGGACGATTTATTCAAGAGAAAGAGCTTCACAAATTGAGCAAGTCAGTAACGCATTGGTCCACTTCTGGGTACAGTGTGACAATTATTGAACTATATGAAAAAAAATCTAAATTAGTTATAAACTACGCCGTGCACACACTTTATTCAACATATAAACGTCACTACAGATATTCGGATTTAGACTATGATGTGTTCGATATGCCTGCCACCATTGGCGATGACGTGGCGCAGACGAATAGCGAAATGCTGCAGGACCCGCCGCTGAAGTGTCGGAACATCGATGCTGTCGTTGGCCTCCTGAATGGCTGTTTTCAGCTGAGCAATGGTTTTGGGATTGTTGCTGTACACCTCGTCTTTAATACAGCCACCCAAAAAGAAGTTGCATGTATTCAGACCCAGAGAATATGGCGGCCAATCGAGGCCCATGCCAGTGGCCTCTGGGAAACCCAGGACCAGAACTCGGTCCCCAGAGTGCTCCTCCAGGACATCACTCTCCTGTTTCGATGGGGTCGAGCTCCGTCTTGCATGAATCACGTCTTGTCGAAATCAGGGTCACTTAAGATAATGAGGATGAAATCAACTTCCAAAACCTTCACGTTCCGTTCGGTAGTCACCTTGCCGTTAAGGAATATCGTACCGACTATTCCGTGACTGGACATTGTTTAGCACACAGTCACCCGTTGAGGGTGAAGAGACTTCTCGACCGCGAAATGCGCATTCTTAGTCTTCCAAATGGGTTAATTTTGCTCATTGACGAACCCATCCAAATGAAAGTGGGCTTCGTCGCTAAACCAAACCATACTAATTCTCATCATGCACCGCATACAACCGTGCAGCTTGAACGTCGCAACGCAACCTTTCAGAAGTTATGACGATTTTATTTCATGTAGTTCAAGAATTGTCACCTTCTATCCCACCACTGCCCGGGTTGTCTTCGGCTGGTCATCGTGGCTCAATTTGAAACGGGATTCATCACTGAAGACAATTCTACTTCAGTCAGTTAGATTCCAGGCTGAAGACGTGTCTGGAGATATCCCGGGCAGCACTGGAATACCAACATGACTTACATAACATGTACTCGCATTTGCGGATATGGACAACCATCAGTTGTATAATGGAACGCCGACAATGAATTTTTTGCCAGACAGGGCCTGAACCCGGGTTTCCCGCTCATCGCGATCGGTCTCCTTACCATTCGCCTATCCGAGACATGCTCTACAGTCAGACCCAAACTTCCATATGTCGTCAACCACCTGTCTGTAACCTGCACTCGTACATTCATTGTTTATATTCCCGTACAGAGGAGGCAGTTTAAGAGAAAGTCCTTTGCCCGGTATCGGCGAATAAATACGATATTGTTGCCCCTGAGTTTAGAAATATGAAATGTGTTCGCAGTTGCGAATATGGACAACCATCAGCTGTACTGCGCTCCGGCACAAATTTTCATTGTCGCCTTCCATTACACAGCTGATGGTTGTCCACATTCGTAACTGCAAATACATTTCGAGTATTTTAGATCAAAAGGAGAGCGGTGCATTTTGCCGCGAGATCATTTGGTAACCGTGAAAGTATCCAAGGAAAAATATTTAATTGTGGGAAATTGCGGAAATTATCCAATAAAATGAAAATTATTTAATTTGGAAATTTATAATGAAAGGAACTTTCGAACATCATTGAACAATGAAAACTTACAAACAACAATAATCGATAAAGGCACGAAAATCAATGCGACAAACATCTTTTGGTTACTGAGTCGTTTCTGTGTCAAAATCAAATTCAAAACATCTTCTCTCCAATAATACTCAATTTTTAGCTATTCTCTACTTCTCAAAATTTTTCATCTTCAACAGGGAACCATCTACCCTGGTTCACAGCTTCTCATCTAAGCCAACTGATCACCATCACGGATCCCCAAGACTCAACTACGACTCGCTCTCCCCACTACGGCTGTTCTGCCAACCGCACGCTATTTTACTCAACAATGCTTCTCTTAACACTGAAAGACAATGTATTCTTTCATTTATCCAAACTTCAAAAATGTATCTATTGAAGTTAAGGACAGACGTAGGGCAAAGTACATTCTTGTACTTAAACATATATATCTACAAAAATATTACAGCGAAAGTAGTAAAACTTGAGACTATTATGTACAACATAATGTTTGATATTCTGTGCAATTTTTGTTTGAAAATGCGCATCAACATACCTTTTATAAGGATTTGAGTTTTCAATTACCATTGTTTTTATAATGTGCCTTTTCTAGTAAACTAATCAAGCAATAAAACTGGAATTTCACAGTTTACATATGCATAAGAGGGTTATAAAACGTGTGCGACAGATTTTTGTTTAACGTCATAGCTGCTTTGAAATTAATTTTTCAGTTTTGTGTTATCCGTGACTACTTTTCCCAAATTTTAAAGGAGAACGTTTCACAGAGAAAAGTTCTTTAAAATAACGGAAAAGTGCTGCACAAGATTATTCAGTAAGCAGTTCATAAGAACGATGCCAAATTTCAGGATGTTAGCTTTTGTAGTTCCTGAGAAAAATGTACGTTATAGCTCAAAAAAGTCAGTTCGTGGCAGTTCGAATTTAATGTTTTTATTTCAGTGTTTGACAATATTGTTGTACCTATAGTGACTAATGCTGTCTATATCCATAATCTTTATTCTTTTTCTCGTCTTCCTGGAATAATCTCTTCCACTGCCTTGTGCATTTTTTTCCCTATTACCTGAGCGCTTCATCGGTGCTTCTGACACCCAGAACTCCGGATAACAGACACTCAGATCGGTATCAAGCGTTGTATGTAGATAAGAGTATCGACCACAACACCGATTTAGTTCTTGCTTTGTGCTGTCGTCCATGAGAACATGCGTAAGCGGCAATTAAAAGTAATACCAGAACGACAGAGCACAGGAAATGCGTATCTGCGAATAGTGGGTTTGGAGATCTTGCATAGGTGAGTTGGTAGAACGTGAGGGGGTCGTGCCAGAGGTCCCGGATTCACTACACTGTGTCTTTCTTCCCCTTCATTGCTAATATCTACAGCTTCCTCAACAGCTGCTTTCATGTCCTTCTTGCACTCAACTTCATGAGCACTGAGGAGTGTTGTGTCGCAATTAATGAATCTAGTCGCTGGTGCAGGCGTTATCATCAAGCCCAAAACAAATTTGTGCCTTCTCTGCCTACACCTAAGCATCTTATGCCTTAACGCAATCTTGTGTTAGCCTCATACATCTTGCCATCTGTCACGGAGAGCAGATGTCTTGAACTGAACATCATATTTACAAACTTTGCACAAAATGTGTATATTACTTACAGTGCGGACTCTGTCACTGGTATCGTACAGTCTAAGGCCCTTTGACGCACAGTTACCACATGCGCATAAAACATTAACCATATGGGCAACTATTTCTAAGTCATTTACACAGCATCATCAATTCCTTCAGTAATTTTCTTCTTTGATGAGCTCAGTGACTGTCCAAAATTGTTCTTCACACTTATGAGTAGCATCTGTAATACTGTTATTTAAATTTCCTGTACCTTTTACACGTGAAATTCGACATTTACTCACATTTTTGGATATGCGTACACTGGTACGACCCATTTCGAGCAAAACAAGTTGATATATGCAAAACTAAAAACTGAAATAACTTTGTAGCACGTGCTATTTAAAAAAAGACTACGTTTAAACAAAGGAACAAGCGAAATAATCTTTCTCACAGCCTTCTACACTCATCTGCAGTTCGTTACCACTGTGTGAACGAAAAATTAACGCACAAAAAATTTCTCACGTAGAGAAGATGTGAACTACAGCATAGGAAGAAGGGGCGTGGCAGGCGGAGACGCCCAAACAAACTTTTTTAAAACTTATTTCTAGTCAGAATTCGATTATGAAACTTCGCGTAATAAAAGAATCGATCTGGTAAATTACTCAATAAAAAATTCAGTTTTTCGCAGTTTTGCTCTACATCTGCTCTTAAACTTTTTGCAGTCGATCTGTTGCGCAAATGACTGATAAACTCGTGCTATGGAAAATTATGTCTTAGTAAATTACAAGTACATTCGACAAACTACTTTTTTCAAATAAAATCTTTTCATGATGTAAGTGCCAGACAAAGTGTTTCTTGAAGATTCTCCTATAATATATGCCAAACTAATCTATAAATTGCTCCTATATCATGCTAAATAAGTGGCTTTCTCCTTGCACGAACCTTTCCACCGTCTTACTGTGACAGAGGTGCTCTTCAAATTCCAGTGTCAGTCCTTATAAAAAGGGGGCGGGGCGCTAAGCATCATGGGAAGTATGACTGTTGCAAATTCTGCGATCTTATGTTCCACGGAAAGTCAGGTAATATACTGTAAGTTTTCACATGAACCCCACGAAATGAACATGACTAGAAAAGCCACGAAATTCGAATTCATATGCCGTCTTTCCGACAGTCATTTTTCCGCCACGCCTTTCGCTAAAAGAGCAGGGAAGGAGGGAAACCATTGTCGTGCTAGCAGTACCCTCCGCTACGCAGCGAAAAGTGCCCTGCAGCAGGTCCATCGGCTCGTTAAGCAGTCTTTCGAAACGGAACCGAACTGTAAATTCTTGGCGCCTGCTGGACGCTTGACTGTAAACATGTCATACTTTATAAGCAAGCGTAGACGTCTGCAGAAAGACGCTTTGAGCTTGTTTAGTACAGACAGATGTGATTTACAGACAGATGTGATTTATAGTTTCCGTTTTGAGCCCATTGCATCAGCCTATAATTAAGTCGTTAGTTCTTAGTAGTTATTTTTTCCACGGTAGTGATGCAGGGCAGTTTAAAATGATGGTATTTAACAGTGCTGCATACGTTAGGAGATAGTTACCATCGAGGGGAATACGTCGAGCTGGCAAGATAATACCAACGATTTGATTCAGACCTACGCACACTAAGTCCACTGATTAAGAGTTCTGTCTGCCACAGACAATGTAATAATTTTGCATCTGCAAGATATACGCGTTAAGGATTAGATGAACGACCTAAGAAAAAGAAAGAGCGCCGATAACTTTCTAAAGCAAGAAACACAATAGGCATACTGTAGAGTAAGTCTGCCGCTGAAGCTACTAAGAACTAGGACAAAAGTACATAAACGAGTTTAGAGCATAATTTGATGTGTAAATGTTTATTTTGTTTTCCTCGTAATAAATCTAGTGTTCAAGTCTGCATAATTGCCTACAGAAGAAGTATGTAATTTTTTATCATAACATGCATTTATTTACATTTGTTTAGTCATCAACTAAAATGTATTTATTTAACTATGTCAGTGGGACCGCTATAAAGAAATAATAACGCAATAATGTGTTAAGTGCCTGAAGATAGGGCTGCAGGGCTCAAAATGGTTCAAGCTTTAAATTAAAACGTCAGTAATTTGCAACAGAATTCAAATGTTCTTCCCTTGATATTTCACGAATTTAGTAAGTCACTGCTCCAACAATAACCACTATGTTTAGAATTAGGCTTCTCAGTTGTTAATAAGGTAAAGGGAATGAAGATACTCTAATGAGCCAAAGTACAATGTCCACTGCCCACCGCGAAATTGAATGCCACGTGCTGTAATTCCGGACACGCGACAAGGTAAAGAAAATATATTGGGTGTATCAAAAAGGACTTTACAATTTAGAAAACTCTTATTGATTTATTAAGTTAACCTATAGAAATGGTTTTGGTGTCATTTTATAGAAAAATACTTTAAGTTCTTTATCATAAATGTAGGAAAAGTTAAAAGTGACGTTCATTGGTTATGTTGCACACCTCCCATCAGAATCTGATTTCTTGCCAAACACGCTGCAGCGTGTCAGCCGTTACTTGTTCAGTTGAGAGGTAGGTTCTAGCTCTGAGCTCTGACAGAGAAGCAGGCAAGGGTGGAACGAACGAGGTACCTTTGATGATTCCCCGAAAGAAAAAGTCAAGAGGTGTCAGGTCCAGTGAACGTGCGGGCCATCCAATTGGCGCACCTCGGGCCATTCACTTACGTAGAGAGCGGATACTTGGGAACTCCCGGACGTCTTACCAAACACTCGAAACTTGATCTACTTTCCTTCAATATGGTACCAAGACTAAATCTGTAAGTCGTATGAGTAAGTTTGTACAAATTTCCACAGTTGTTAAGTCCTTTCTGATATCCCCTATATAAGAGGAGCAGCGATGTGTTGGGAATAATTTTGACAATATGAGGTGCAAACAAGGAAATCCACTGACATAAACAACGTTGACGAAGGACAGTGTGTTACGGCCCTGCGCCTGGAAAGGAGCATCTTGGAAAGGCGATGTTTGTCGGCTGTTCGCCTGCTGCTGTCGTGAGCTTTTATCGAAAGTTGCTGAAGGGCAGTGAGCAGGAGACACGCCTCGTCTAAGAACGTGGTGGACGGCGGCTTGTCGGCTCTCTAAAGCAGGATAGGCGGCGATCTGCGCAAATCTGACGACAGAGTGCAGTACTAGCACACGCACAAGTGTTTCTGAGTGCAGCAATCAGCACACATTGTTGAATATAGGGCTTCGCAGCAGACGATACCTAAGTTCCCCATGTTGAATCAACATCGCCTACTACGATTGCAGTGAACATGGGCTCATCAAGATTAGAACTGTAGTGTAATGGAAACGTCTCGGTTGGTCGGATGAATCACGTTCCTTGTTATACAAAGACAAGGTCGCTGGTCGTGTCCGGATACGCCGCCATCCAGGAGAACTGCTGCTCGAAGCATGCATCACGCCAAGGACGCAATCCAGTTGGGGATATTATGCTTTGGGGGACATTCACATGGGCTTCCATGGGACCTGTGGTAATAACTGATGGCACCATGGTAGTTGTGGACTACGTGAACATTGAAACTTCCTGGCAGATTAAAACTGGAAGTTTCATATCAGCGCACAGTACGCTGCAGAGTGAAAATCTCATTCTGGATACGTGAACATTATTGCGTACCATCTGTAACCCTTCATGCTTGATGTCTTACCGACGACGATGACATCTTCCAGCAGGATAACTGACCGTGTTACGTGGCCAGAACCGTGCTACAGAGGTTTCAGGAACATGATAGCGAATTCACATGGGTTTATTGGTCACTAAGATCATCTGATCTTAACCCGATGGAAAACGTCTGGGACCCTGTCGGGCCCCACAAACCACCGGCCCGCAACTTACTGGAATGTCGTGATCTGTGTGCAGACGTGTAGTGCCACATACCCCCGAAACCTACCAGGGACTTGCCGAATCCATTACACGCACAGAAGCTGCAGTATTACGTTCCAGAGTGACCCGTCACGCTACTAAAAAATGTTTCAAATGGCTCTGAGCACTATAGGACTTACCAGCTGAGGTCATCAGTCCCCTAGAACTTAGAACTACTTAAACCTAATTAACCTAAGGACATAACACACATCCATGCCCGAGGCAGGATTCGAACCTGCGACCGTAGCGGTCGTGCAGTTCCAGACTGTAGCGCCTAGAACTGCTCGGCCGCTCCGGCGGGCCAACACGTTTCTAAGCCGGTGGTTATGCTCGTACTTAAGGAGCAGTCAAATGGAAAAGATACAGGCGTAAAAAAGTAAGTAAACCGTTCATTATTTGATAACTGATCGCCATAACTATTACTGTGGGCGGGCCTATACTCTGCAAAGGTTATTTCGACTACGCTGCAGAAGTTACGCTGGGGCCCGCATCTCGTGGTCGTGCGGTAGCGTTCTCGCTTCCCACGCCCGGGTTCCCGGGTTCGATTCCCGGCGGGGTCAGGGATTTTCTCTGCCTCGTGATGGCTGGGTGTTGTGTGCTGTCCTTAGGTTAGTTAGGTTTAAGTAGTTCTAAGTTCTAGGGGACTGATGACCATAGATGTTAAGTCCCATAGTGCTCAGAGCCATTTGAACCATAGCCAGTTACGCTGGGAAGCCCTTACACATCCCCGATATCTCCTGATGCAATTTCCAAATTTTTGGTGCCCTGAAGAAAGACATTCCTGGCCGTAGATTTGTTTCGGACGATGAGGTGAATGCTTGGGTTCAATCATTGTTCCGTAACCAACCATAAATATTTTTACACGAACGCACTGAGCATCTTGTCTTACAGTGGGATACATATATTATCAGTTATGGAGATTATTTCTGAAATAATAAGGAATTTGAAACTTCCTGGCAGACTGAAACTGTGCACTGGTCCGAGACTCGAAATCGGGACCTTTGCCTTTCGGGGGCAAGTGCTCTGCCGACTGAGCTATCCAAGCACGACTTGCGACCCATCCTCACAGCTTTATTTCCGCCAGTACCTGGTCTCCTACTTTCAGAATTTCACAGAAGCTCTCCTGCGAACCTTGTAGCACTAGCACTCCTGGAAGAAAGGATATTGCGGACACATGGCTTAGCCACAGCTTGGGGGATGTTCCAGAATGAGATTTTCACTCTGCAGCGGAGTGTCCGCTGATATGAAGCTTCCTGGCAGATTAGAAGTAAGTGCAGGACCGAGAATCGAACGCGGGAAAGGCAAAAGTCCCGAGTTCGAATCTCAGTGCGACACTCAGTTTTGTTCAGATCAGCGCACACTCCACTGCATAGTGGAAATTTCATTCTGGAATAAGCAATTTGCTTACTTTTTTTCATGTGTCTCGTTTTCATTTGACTGCAGCTTATAGTTCTGAGTCGTCAGCGTATATTCACACTCGAACAGGTGTAACCCTACCTCACGAGTCCGCATCTCGTGGTCTAGTGGCTAGCGTTGCTGCCTGTGGATCGCAGGATTCCGGGTTCGATTCCCGGCCGGGTTGCGAATTTTCTCTGCCCGATGACTGGGTGTTTGTGGTGTCCTTATTATTTCATTATCATCATCATTCGTGACAGTGAATAGAGTGGACTGTGTAAAAAAATTGAACTGTGTAAAAATTGGGACTTAGTACGGGCGCTGATGACCGCGCAGTTGATCACTCCACAAACCTCATTAACATCGCCATGCACTCAATGACAACCCTTTTAGTTTCGTTTACTTATTTATTTATTTGTTTATGTATTGTCGAGTGATGTAGTACAGAACTGAGACACAGGGTTCGCATTTGGGAAGAAGGCACTATAAATCATCGTTTCGGCATCTAGATTTAAGACTTCCGTGGTTTCTCTAAATCCTTTAAGGGAAATGGCAGGTTCGTTCCTTTAAGGATACGACCAATACACTTCGCCGTTCTGAACCTGTCCCATGTTTCCGATGACCTCTTCGGCGACGAGACGTTAAATACTAACATCCCTAACTTTGAAAAAATGCTTTTGCTATTACTTACCCTTGTAACTGCAATAGAACTCTCACTTTATGGATGTTGCGTCCTCTTTATCAGATCGTCATTACTGGTCTGTCTTGTGAGACGCATTCACCACGCAAGACTTTTTATGATTTTTTCGTGTTGAGTACCTTTGTTTTTCCCTTACGGAACAGCTGTCACGTATTCAAAGCCTTCCCCGAACGTGAAATGAAGTGAGAGAACTCCACGTAAGGTTCATGTTCTCAGTCGGTACGTGAGGCGTATTCAGATGGCGTTACTGGTAGTACACTGCCCAGACCGGCCGGGATCTGGGTGAACCCGTCCAACTGATTAACTACCATCATGACAGCGTATATTCCGCAAAGAGCAGGGTAATCCTGTATTATGTACGTACATACATTTTTTACACAGTGAGCCGGCCGGTGTGGCCGTGTGGTTCTAGGCGCTTCAGTCTGGAACGGCGGGACCACTACGGTCGCAGGTTCGAATCCTGCCTCGGACATGGATGTGTGTGATGTCCTTAGGTTAGTTAGATTTAACTAGTTCTAAGTTCTAGGGGACTGATGACCACAAATATTAAGTCCCATAGTGCTCTGACCTATTTACACAGTGAGTTTCGCTATTTGTGTGTCACATTCAGGTCGCATCGAAACAATTTCCTGATGATCTTCTTATTATGAAAAAGAAACTTTGTTTTCAAATGTTAAGGAGCTCTAAAAAAGACACGAAATTTAACCGACAGGAAGAAGATGCTGTGATATGCAAATGATTAGCTTTTCAGAGCATTCACAAAAGGTTGGCGCCGGTGGCGACACCTACAACGTCGTGACATGAGGCAAGTTTCCAACCGATTTCTCATACACAAACAGCAGCTGACCGGCGTTGCCTGGTGAAACGTTATTGTGATGCCTCGTGTAAGGAGGAGAAATGCGTACCATCACGTTTCCGACTTTGATAAAGGTCGGATTGTAGCCAATCGCGATTGCGGTTTATCGCGTCGCGACATTGCTGCTCGCGTTGGTCGCGATTCAGTGACTGTTAGCAGAATATGGAATCGGTGGGTTCAGGAGGGTAATACGGAACGCCGTGCTGCATCCCAACGGCCTCGTATCACTAGCAGTCGAGATGACAGGCATCATATCTGCATGGCTGTAACGGATCGTGCAACCACGTCTCGATCCCTGAGTCAACAGATGGGGACGTTCGCAAGACAACAACCATCTGCACGAACAGTTCGACGACGTTTACAGCAGCACGGACTATCAGCTCGGAGACCATGGCTGCGGTTACCCTTGACGCTGCATCACAGACAGGAGCGCCTGCGCCTGTGATGGTGTACTCAACGACGAACCTGGGCGCACGAATGGCAAAACGTCATGTTTTCGGATGAATCCAGGTTCTGTTTACAGCATCATCATGGTCGCATCCGTGTTTGGCGACATCGCGGTGAACCCACATTGGAATGTATTCGACATCGCCATACTGGCGTAGCACCCGGCGTGATGGTATGGGGTGCCATTGGTTACATGTCTCGGTCACCTGTTGCTAGCATTGACGGGACTTTGAACAGTGGACGTTACATTTCAGATGTGTTACGACCCCTGGCTCTACCCTTCACTCGATCCCTGCGAAACCCTACATTTCAGCAGGATAATGCACGACCGCATGTTGCAGGTCCTGTACGGGCCTTTCTGGATACAGAAAATGTTCGACTGCTGCCCTGGCCAGCACATTCTCTAGATCTCTCACCAATTGAACACGTCTGGTTAATGGTGCTCGTCACAATACGCCAGTCGCAACTCTTGATGAACTGTGGTATCGTGTTGAAGCTGCATCGGCAGCTGTATCTGTACACACCATCCAATCTCTGTTTGACTCTATGTCCAGGCGTATCAAGGCCGTTATTACGGCCAGAGGTGGTTGTTCTGGGTACTGATTTCTCAGGATCTATGCACCCAAATTGCGTGAAAATGTAATCACATGTCAGTTCTTGTATAATATATTTGTCCATTGAATACCCATTTATCATCTGCATTTCTTCTTGGTGTAGCAATTTTAATGGCCAGTAGTGTACGTTTCTTTGACGGATATGTAATATAGAACTTCCTAGGGTGAAACTCATTAAACGTTATCCAAGTCAAAAATGTAAGAAGTGTAAGTAAGAGCTACATTGAAATTCGCCACTATCTGTAACATCAGATATATTGGTAATTGCGTAACCCTGCATGTTTACATTGAAGTCACCACAGCAATACAGCAGCGCTCACCCTGCAAACATCACTTTTGTGATGCCGTAAAACACGATAAACGCAGTTCATATTTGGGAATTATTTCTCGAAACGCGTCGTGCAGGCAAAACAAAAAAAACCACGACTGGCAGTAGCAGGTGTCACTGTATGGCAAACAAAACTGTACGATTCCCTGCTAGCAGATGTGTATCGCTTAACATGGTGCAAAACATGGAGGTTAAGTTTCCAGTAGGCTTCAAACATGGCGCCACTTTGGGCAATCTATATTGTTTGTACATGTCGTTGGTTCAGAGCGTAACACTTCCAGTTTCCGACACTATATTTCACAGGAAGCAAGGAAAACCAGAGAGAAGGCGCAGTGGTTAGCACACAGGACTCACATTCGGGAGGACGACGGTTCAAATCCACGTCCGTCCATCCTGATTTAGGTTTTCCGTGATTCCCGTAAATCGCTTCAGGAAAATGCCGGAATGGCTCCTTTGAAACGATACGGCCGACTTCCTTCCCTAGTCCGTTGGGACCGATGACATCGCTGTTTGGTCCCTCCCCCCCCCCCCCCCCCCCCCGAATCAACCAAACAGCGAAAGCAAGGAAACAAACTGATCCTCTGACTTGCGCTCTGCGAGAGAATACTGTAAGGACGGCATCGTAATCGATTAGACAAGTTACTGTGACACTGATAACCACCTGGTATGTCAGGTTCTATCCTCAAGTGCTTTACACGCAATGAAGCTCTTCTTTCTTAAGGTAAGATTTAAACTGCAGCATTATTTACAGCCAAAATAATTTTTTTGAATGACGGCAACCTGCAATAACAGCTGTAATTAGTTCGATAGAAATATACTTTTGTTTTAGAGTCCACTTACTGCATACACTCCTGGAAATGGAAAAAAGAACACATTGACACCGGTGTGTCAGACCCACCATACTTGCTCCGGACACTGCGAGAGGGCTGTACAAGCAATGATCACACGCACGGCACAGCGGACACACCAGGAACCGAGGTGTTGGCCGTCGAATGGCGCTAGCTGCGCAGCATTTGTGCACCGCCACCGTCAGTGTCAGCCAGTTTGCCGTGGCATACGGAGCTCCATCGCAGTCTTTAACACTGGTAGCATGCCGCGACAGCGTGGACGTGAACCGTATGTGCAGTTGACGGACTTTGAGCGAGGGCGTATAGTGGGCATGCGGGAGGCCGGGTGGACGTACCGCCGAATTGCTCAACACGTGGGGCGTGAGGTCTCCACAGTGCATCGATGTTGTCGCCAGTGGTCGGCGGAAGGTGCACGTGCCCGTCGACCTGGGACCGGACCGCAGCGACGCACGGATCCACGCCAAGACCGTAGGATCCTACGCAGTGCCGTAGGGGACCGCACCGCCACTTCCCAGCAAATTAGGGACACTGTTGCTCCTGAGGTATCGGCGAGGACCATTCGCAACCGTCTCCATGACGCTGGGCTACGGTACCGCACACCGTTAGGCCGTCTTCCGCTCACGCCCCAACATCGTGCAGCCCGCCTCCAGTGGTGTCGCGACAGGCGTGAATGGAGGGACGAATGGAGACGTGTCGTCTTCAGCGATGAGAGTCGCTTCTGCCTTGGTGCCAATGATGGTCGTATGCGTGTTTGGCGCCGTGCAGGTGAGCGCCACAATCAGGACTGCATACGACCGAGGCACACAGGGCCAACACCCGGCATCATGGTGTGGGGGGCGATCTCCTACACTGGCCGTACACCACTGGTGATCGTCGAGGGGACACTGAATAGTGCACGGTACATCCAAACCGTCATCGAACCCATCGTTCTACCATTCCTAGACCCGCAAGGGAACTTGCTGTTCCAACAGGACAATGCACGTCCGCATGTATCCCGTGCCACCCAACGTGCTCTAGAAGGTGTAAGTCAACTACCCTGGCCAGCCAGATCTCCGGATCTGTCCCCCATTGAGCATGTTTGGGACTGGATGAAGCGTCGTCTCACGCGGTCTGCACGTCCAGCACGAACGCTGGTCCAACTGAGGTGCCAGGTGGAAATGGCATGGCAAGCCGTTCCACAGGACTACATCCAGCATCTCTACGATCGTCTCCATGGGAGAATAGCAGCCTGCATTGCTGCGAAAGGTGGATATACACTGTACTAGTGCCGATATTGTGCATGCTCTGTTGCCTGTGTCTGTGTGCCTGTGGTTCTGTCAGTGTGATCATGTGATGTATCTGACCCCAGGAATGTGTCAATAAAGTTTCCCCTTCCTGGGACAATGAATTCACGGTGTTCTTATTTCAATTTCCAGGAGTGTAGTTTGGGCTTTGTAACCAATTTGAAATGTTTGTGATGGCTTTCAGAAAGTGGCTACAAAATAATTTAATCCAGGAAACTGTAGGCAATGATTTTAGGTATCTCCATAAATTTTTGGAACAACAATGCATTCAATATAATGTAGGTTCTTGTGGTTGAAGCTCTTTTCTTCACCGCATTTGCTTCGTAATACGTAATAAGAAAATGCTGTTCTGCCGCGAACAAATACAATTTTTCTAGTTTTAGTACCATCCGTATTTTTCCATCTTCAGTGGATTCATTTATTCTCTTAGTATTACATACTCGTGTTGACGTGACTGTCCGGTACTTGCAGCACAGCTTTAATTATTGTCTTCCAATGTGTTATTTTTTGTAGATGTCGCGTTTTCGTGCTTCTTGTGGGTGGCTCAGTGGAACTTCCTAACACACACTGAACACATTGAAGATGGAAAAACTCCTCGGAAACACGGATGTGTTCTAAAACAAGAAAAATTAGGTTTGCTTGCTCACGACTGAACCACATTTCCAAATTACATAACGTAGCTTCATTTAGGAAAAGTGGTTTCGTAAGCATAATATTCCACTATCTTCAGTAACACTGAGAAGTTTATTTGGGGAACGCATTTGTCACGATCTACCTGTTGCTAGAAGAAAAAGTGGCACCCTTTCACGTCCCCGAGACAGGGAAGGGATAGACGGACTACTTGCCTGGGATGATGAGTTATGAACTACTGCTTACCCTGACGTGACACAAGGCCGCATAAGGGTGTGAGGTATAGGGGTTCAAGAAGGGGAGCGTCATCCCTTTCACACCAGGCCTGAATTACGGTGACGCAGGACTGCACTAAATCTCAGGGACAGGTGGGAGTATATGATGAAGCGATATGTAATGAAGGCACCATGAATAAGACTGACGATGAATCGCCTGTTAAAGTGCGATCTAGATAAGGGAATACAGAAGCTTTAATGGTTTCTCACACTTCGTTATCGTCAGTCTTTCGATTCTGCAGATTTTCTGTGCATATAAAATATTAATATTCATTTATTACAGTTCTACGTCGCGTGAAATGAATAAACGCCTCCAGTACCCGTCTTCTCTTGACTTCAGCTGTTGCACTCAGCTCTCACTTCATTCTGAGCCATTGTCCTACCTCAGTTTTCCCGAGACTCGACTTAAACAACACAATAAAATATAAGTCCATTTACCAGTTAGTCTGTCTTTATGTGCCCGGAAACGCTGCTTTGTGAACACAATTAATGATCACCAGCAGCAAAAAGGTCGTATATGTATATCTTTTGTTTGCTGGTGATCATTACTGCTCACAGTAACGACATGAGTAACCTTGCAAAAGATTCGTGAGCAGGAAGGCTGGTTTGAGCCTCACGGTGCTTTACTAAGCATGACTATACTGGAGTTGATATGCGCCATCCGTCTCCCGCCCTGTAAACGTGAGCTTCCGCGCAAATTTCGAGCTACAGTGAACATGAAATATGAATTGCACTACAACCTACTATCTGTGCGATCTGTCGGTACGACGCCCCCATGTCCCTCGTGGTGATGAATCATCTTTCCTCAAAGTCCGAAGGATGGCGATAAGCCGCACGTTCATGTGTTCTGGGCAAAATATGGAAACACTAAAACACAACACGTTACCAAACCTAATACGGTGTAGGAAAAGCGTTGGCGTTCAAAACAACTTCCAGTCGTCTCTGAATGGATACATACAGGTCCTGTATGGTTTTCAAGGGTATCTTATACCATTCTTCCTGAGAAATAGTATGATGTTCAGGTGATGATAATGGAGCTAGATAGCGATCACGCACCCTTTACTCCAAAGTAAACGAGAAAGGCTGAATGATATTGAGACCTGATGACTGTGATGGCCAGGGGAGATGAAATAGTTCACCCCCGTGCTCACAAAACCACTCCTGGACGCTGCGAGCTGTGTGAACAGGGGCACTGCCGTCTTCGAACACTTCCATCGCCATTGGGAACAGATACGGGGTGCTCAAAACGTCTCTCCATAGTGCCGTATGGTTGTTAGCCGCGCGTACCGTATGATTGTTCGCGTGCCCGGGTTTCTTCCCTTAAAGTGGACTCTCCCACCATTCCACTGTTTCGTTTATCTCAGTAAAAATGAATATTCAATAAATTAATAACTTGTATTTCACCGAGTTTCATTTCGGTATATTAACTGCGGCATATGGCACTGCGAAGAGACTTTTTGAACACCCCGTATTATATCATGGGATGGACCTGATCAGCCGAAATGGTAACATAAGCCTTGGCTGTAATGCGGCGTTGCAGAGTAACCATGGGAGCCATGGAATAGAGCTATATGGCTGCTCAAATCATCAACTAACCCCAGCAGTGTTTCAGTTTTGGGACGTAAAACTTGAAAATGGTGTGAAACAAGACTCATCTGACCATGTGGATTTCTTCTATTGGTCGACAGTCCAAGTTTTATGGCTTCGGCGCCACGTTTTCCTGTTACAGGTATTTGCATCACTGTAGAGTGGTCTTGGGATACCAGCTCGCCCTGCAGTTCCCTGCTTATGCAGCTCCCTTCGTGTTGTTTTGAAGCTGACAGGGTTTGCAGTGACATCTGCAGCTCTCGTCCTATTTTCCATTACAGTCCCCTAGAATGACGTTCTGTCACTATTACTAAATACACACCTCACCTGCGTTGTGACTTAACGGATGATGATTCTCCGCTTTACCTGAGTGCGTTGTAGACCTTCTACACGGTGCCTCTTGAAACACCAAGCACTTCGGTTCCCATGGTTACAGAAGCACCCACCACACGAGCACCAACAGTTTGCCCACGTTCGAATTCACTTAGCTCCAACGCAATACGTTCACAACTACACAGAGTACTGTTCTGACCACGACTGACTCTGCAGTGTATTGACTATTGGTCAAATAGAACAGACCTACTTGCACAACTGGCTAGCATCTGCAGTTTTGTTCAAGCATGCATTTCTCGCAGTGTTTCCGTATATTTGTCCAATCCCTGTACTGGTTGACAAGTTTCACATACGTCAAACTTTGCCGGCCGGTGTGGCCGTGCGGTTAAAGGCGCTTCAGTCTGGAACCGCGTGACCGCTACGGTCGCAGGTTCGAATCCTACCTCGGGCATGGATGTGTGTGATGTCCTTAGGTTAGTTAGGTTTAAGTAGTTCTAAGTTCTAGGGGACTGATGACCACAGCAGTTAAGTCCCATAGTGCTCAGAGCCATTTGAACCATTTTTACGTCAAACTTTGCTAAAAGTGGCCACTAAATACAGTATAAAAAAACCAATAGGTGAGACCTCACAGCACGTGTAGAAAAGAATTGAGTCTTGTTCAACCAACAACAGTTGCTAAGATGATAAGTTTATTTAGCAACCTATTTCAATCAAAAAAGATTATCATATCATCATTAGGTACGAAACTGTTTTTCCATCTAAGCATTTTTGCATGCTTGCTATGATTACGACATAATGTACAAAACATACCCTATGCAACATCGAGTAACAAGTTAAAAACATCATAAACCGTGTGCTTTCTCTCTGTATCATACGCAAGAAATTTCTGATATGTACATCGTCGTCCCTGGCCTGCCTGCTGCTCTTAGTTTATTGCGCTCCTCCTAAGATGTCCGCGACACAGCTGCTTATTTCGTTTCTTGTTGTCGATCACAGCTTCCTTCTATCATCTTTATTCTACTTCTATTGTTTGTACTTAGCACATGGGCCAGTCACGCAACAGTGCAGTAGCTGAATTTCATTCGTATGTTTTTTCCCCTTGGTCATCTTCGTTTAACAGGTAGTGATGTCATTAACAAAAATGGAAATTTGTGGTAAGGTCTTATGGGACCAAACTGCTGAGGGACGACACACACACCCATGCCCGAGGGAGGACTCGAACCTCCGACGGGGAGAAGCCGCGCGGACCGTGACAAGACGCCCTAGACCGAACGGCTCGCGGTTCTAGGCGCGCAGTCCGGAACCGTGCGACTGCTGCGGTCGCAGGTTCGAATCCTGCCTCGGGCATGGATGTGTGTGCTGTCCTTAGGTTAGTTAGGTTTAAGTAGTTCTAAGTTCTAGGGGACTGATGACCACAGCAGTTGAGTCCCATAGTGCTCAGAGCCATTTTTAGACCGAACGGCTACTCCGCGCGGCTCTTATTAACAAGTTATTCGGCACTGCATAGCGTGTTTTCGGTCGTTACTGTTGTCACCGTACACAGACTCTAAACTGCTGGAGTTTTTCGCGCCTGATGATGTGTTACATTCAAAATAGCTGCAACCTAACGCGATTCATCATAGGGAGACTCGGTGGTTCAATATGACTTTCAATACAAGAAAACTAAGCGTATGACCATGAACCCAAACCTTTGAATTTGCCCACTCAAACCTACTTACGATCCTTTGTAGCGAACTCGTTGCAAACGAGACCTTGAACCTGTTCAAATGGCTCTGAGCACTATGGGACTCAACTGCTGTGGTCATAAGTCCCCTAGAACTTAGAACTACTTAAACCTAACTAACCTAAGGACAGCACACAACACCCAGCCATCACGAGGCAGAGAAAATCCCTGACCCCGCCGGGAATCGAACCTTGAACCTGTATTCCTGACTATACTTACTCATAGTTTTACTAAACATAGGTAAACGTATCCTGCATCTGGCTAGTTGTGCCTCTTACTGGTGATCGTGATTGTGTGTGTGTGTGTGTGTGTGTGTGTGTGTGTGTGTGTGTGTGTGTGTGAGAGAGAGAGAGAGAGAGAGAGAGAGAGAGAGAGAGAGAGAGAGTCAAACACGTCCAGGTAAAATTACCTTCAAATAACGATCTTTGTTATTATCTACGTGAGGACAAACAACACATAAAAAAACTGAAATGCCGCTTGGTTTTAACAAAATTCACGTTTTCGTAAAATAGGATCCTCTTTCGGCGAAGTACACTTGAACATTTAAGTATGGTATTCCTGTTTATTCAGATTTCGACCGAGGTGCTTTCTTAAGCTGAGGCAGCTGTCAGCAAGATCTTCGGTTCAGCACGAGTGTTCGGCGCTATTCAGCTGGAAGGAGGCCGCTCGATTCGGCGCAGGCAGAAGCAGTCTGCGTAACGACTTGTCACGGCAGGGCAGGATGGGATAAGTGGGCAGCGCACGTGATTTGTAGCCTCCAGCACGGCCCTAAGTGAATACATTAGCCTCACGTGGAGAGCGGACGCCGGGCTGGGCTGCAGGCCGCCGTTGCAACTGCCGTGTTCCGGACAAAAGCTAGCTCCTGTGGTTATCAAAACTGAGTCAACATCTCTGTACGTTATTAAGATAGCGTATGACGCACTAGTACCCTCTATTTTCTCACTCTGGTCTTATGATAACCTCTTTCCTTAATTTTTGCCTACATTGCTTCACAGAGTCTTGAAAAGGACATTAGGTTGACACATTCCATATAAAAAATATGGTACACTTACACTGAGGTGACAAAAGCCATGGTATACATCCTAATATCCTGTAGCAGATCCCGGCGTAGTGCAACTACTCTACTTGCCAGTGACTCCACAAGCCATTGGAAGTCCCCTGCGGAAATATTGAGCCATGCTGCCTCTATAGCCGTTCATAATTGCGGAAGTGTTGCTGGTGCAGAATTTTGTGCTGAACTGACCTCTCGATTATGTGCCATGAAAGTTCGTTGGGCTTCATATCGAGCGATCTGGTTGGCTAAATCATTCGATCGAACTGTCCAGAATGTTCTTCAACCAAATCGCAAACAGTTGTGGCCTGGTGACATGGCGCATTGTAAAGAAGTCTTTAATGGCTGCAAATGGTCTCCAAATAGCCGAACATAACCACTAGCTGCCAATAATCGGTTCAGTTGGACCAGAGGACAGGATCCATTACGTGTAAACACAACCGACACCATTATGGACCTACTACCAGCTTGCACTCTGCCTTGTTGCCGACCTGTGTCCGTGGTCTCATGGGGTCCCCGCGCCACATTCGAACCCTACCATCAGCTCTTTCCAACTGAATTCGGGACTCATCTTTAATCGTCTAGGATCAAACCGATATTGTCGCGAGCCCAGGAGAGGCGCTGTAGGCGATGTCATACTCCCAGCAATGGCACTCGCGTTCGTGGTCTGATGCAGTAGCCCATTAACGCCAAATTCCGCCGCATTGTCCTAACGGATACGTTCTTCGTACATCCCACATTGATTTTTGCAGTTATTTCACGTAGTGTTGCTTGTCTGTTAGCACTGACAACTCAACGCAAATGACGCTGCTCTCGATCGTTAAGTGAAGACCGTCAGCCACTGCGATGTCCGTGGCATTGTCTGAAATTTGCTATTCTCGGCACAATCTTTACACTATGGTTCTCGGAATACTGAATTCCCTAACGATTTCTGAAATGGTATGTCCCATGCTTACAGCTCCAGCTACCATTCCCGTCTTGCGGCCATAATCACCTTAATACAAATGACAGCTCCCTAAATGCACTGTTGTTTTATATATTGTGTACGCGATACTACCGTTGACTGTTCATTTGCATATCACTATCCCATGACGTAAGTCACCTCAGCGTAACCAGTTATCTCGGAGGGTATTTACTTCAGCGAAATGTGTCAATTACATCGCTAAATTGTTTGAAAAGCTAGAGCCCATACATGTTTGTCCATACTCTGTTCCCAAAGGCTCTACACACAAGATAACTTTGATGTACTCCTTTGTAGCCATTGTTACAAGTCACTTTAACATTTTAGATTTATCTTGCCTTCTTCGGTTGTTTCAGTGAACAACAATTTGCCCAGAATCTGATCGACTTCACTGCCTCGATAATATTTTAGTTCTTCGCTAACAGTTTTGTCATAATTTATTTTTTTATTTATTTAACTTGATCTTATTAGGATCATCAGGCCCTCTCTTACAATGGACCAGGGTTTCACACATACAGTACATTTTTTACATCACAGTTTCCCAAGAAATAACAATTTTAATATAATTCATAGTTTTAACATGAATTCAATTTCTTAAGTGGCAGTGTGAGTAAATAATACTGACTATGAACTAATAAATTTATTACTGGCAGTACTTGTACTACTCCAGCTGCTGTCACTAACAATGATAACACTACTACTACTACTACTACTACTACCACCACTACTACTACTACTACTACTACCACTACTACTACTACTACTACTACTACTACTACTACCAATAATAATAATAATAATAATAATAATAAATACAGACATTAGACCATTCTTGCATAGACCGCCAAATAACCCACAAGTCGAAACAACAATAAAAACTATCAACACAATCATACACAACAAAATAAATGAAAACACAACTATGGAAGAGTTACAACTACTGGTTTATATAGGAGCACTCACTACACTAAATATACACACTAGGCAGAGATCAGAACCAACCAACACACAGAAGAAACCCACAAAACCAGCATGGCAACACAGGTTACAGATCAGAATAGAAAAACTGAGAAAAGACATCGGACAGCTAACACAATTTATAAGAAATGAAATGTCAGAAAAAAAACGAAAAAGGTTAGGTAAAATCTCACAACAAGAAGTGATAGAGCAATTAGATGAAAAGAAGCAGAAATTACAAGCATTGGCCAAACGACTTAGAAGATACAAAAAAAGTGAAAATAGAAGGAAACAGAACCAAACATTCAACACAAACCAAAAGAAATTTTACCAGACAATAGATAACACACACATTAAAATAGACAATCCACGAAACATAACAGACATGGAACACTTCTGGAGCAACATATGGTCAAACCCGGTACAACATAACAGGCATGCACGGTGGATACAAGCAGAAACAGATACGTCCAAGATGATACCACAAATGCCTGAAGTTATAGTTTTGCAACATGAAGTCACCCGGGCAATTAATTCTACGCCCAAGTGGAAAGCCCCTGGAAAAGATAAAACAGCAAATTTCTGGCTAAAGAAATTCACCTCAACACATTCACATCTAACTAAATTATTTAACAGTTACATTGCAGACCCATACACATTCCCTGATACACTTACGCATGGAATAACTTATCTGAAACCTAAAGATCAAGCAGACACAGCAAACCCAGCTAAATATCGCCCCATAACATGCCTACCAACAATATACAAAATATTAACTTCAGTCATTAAACAGAAATTAATGACACATACAACACAGAACAAAATTATAAATGAAGAACAAAAATCCTGTTGCAAAGGAGCACGAGGATGTAAAGAGCAACAGATAATAGATGCAGAGGTGACATATCAAGCTAAAACTAAACAAAGGTCGCTACACTACGCATACATTGATTACCAAAAAGCTTTTGATAGTGTACCCCACTCATGGTTACTACAAATATTGGAAATATACAAAGTAGATCCTAAATTGATACAGTTCCTAAACATAGTAATGAAAAATTGGAAAATCACACTTAATATCCAAACAAATTCAAATAATATCACATCACAGCCAACACAGATTAAGCGTGGAATATACCAAGGAGACTCATTAAGTCCTTTCTGGTTCTGCCTTGCTCTGAACCCACTATCCAACATGCTAAATAATGCAAATTATGGATACAATATTACTGGAACATACCCACACAAAATCACACATCTGCTATACATGGATGATCTAAAAACTACTGGCAGCAACAAATCAACAACTCAATCAATTACTAAAGATAACAGAAGTATTCAGCAATGATATAAATATGGCTTTTGGAACAGACAAATGTAGTCAAGGGAAAACACACTAAACAAGAAGATTACGTATTGGATAACCACAGCGACTGCATAGAAGCGATGGAAAAAACAGATGCCTATAAATATCTAGGATACAGACAAAAAATAGGAATAGATAATACAAATATTAAAGAAGAACTAAAAGAAAAATATAGACAAAGACTAACAAAAATACTGAAAACAGAATTGACAGCAAGAAACAAGACAAAAGCTATAAATACTTATGCTATACCAATATTGGCCTACTCATTTGGAGTAGTGAAATGGAGTAACACAGACCTAGAAGCACTCAATACACTTACACGATCACAATGCCACAAATATAGAATACATCACATACATTCAGCAACTGAAAGATTCACATTAAGCAGAAAGGAAGGAGGAAGGGGATTTATCGACATAAAAAACCTACATTATGGACAGGTAGACAATTTAAGAAAATTCTTTCTACAACGAGCAGAAACTAGCAAAATACACAAAGCAATCACTCATATAAATACATCGGCTACACCACTGCAATTTCATAATCATTTCTACAACCCTTTAGATCACATAACATCAACAGATACGAAGAAAGTAAATTGGAAAAAGAAAACACTACATGGCAAGCACCCGTATCATCTAACACAGCCACACATCGATCAAGACGCATCCAACACATGGCAGAGAAAAGGCAATGTATACAGTGAGACGGAAGGATTCGTGATTGCAATATAGGATCAAACAATAAACACCAGATATTACAGCAAGCATATTATTAAAGATCCCAATACCACAACAGATAAATGCAGACATTGCAGACAACAAATAGAAACAGTAGATCACATCACAAGTGGATGTAGAATACTAGCAAATACAGAATACCCCAGAAGACATGACAATGCAGCAAAAATAATACAGTAACAGCTTGCCTTACAACATAAACTTATAAAACAACATGTTCCCACATACAAGTATACACCACAAAATGTACTGGAGAACGATGAATACGAATTATACTGGAACAGAACCATTATAACAGATAAAACAACACCACATAACAAACCTGACATCATACTCACCAATAAAAAGAAGAAATTAACACAACTAATCGAAATATCCATACCCAATACAACAAATATACAAAAGAAAACACGAGAAAAAATTGAAAAAGACATCCAACTGGCTGAGGAAGTCAAGGACATGTGGCATCAGGATAAAGTTGACATTATACCAATTATACTATCAACTACAGGAGTCATACCACACAATATCCACCAGTACATCAATGCAATACAGCTACATCCAAACTTATACATACAACTACAGAAATCTGTAATTATTGACACTTGTTCAATTACCCGAAAGTTCCTAAATGCAATGTAACGTATACCGTACAGTTAAAAGGAAGTCGCGCTTGATCAAGGTCCGCGTCACCTTCCATTTTTAACCAGACATAAGGTCTGAGACAAGAAAGAAATAATAATAATAATAATTACAACAATAATAACAATAGTAACATAGTGGTGTACGTAAAAAGAGTTAATAGTTGTAAAAAGTAGATATTTTCTATTATAGCGAGTTCTGGGAAAAAGAAACTAAGGAGACTGCATCGGCTAAGAATACTGGGAAACGAGGATAATTAGGTTGAAAGGGTAACAAGTGCGTTCAGGGACAGTGGTAATCTTCATTGTTTCTTGTTCTTCTGAAGCTGGAGATGATATTCAGTTCTCTAACATAATCTGGGAGGTTATTCCAGAGTCGGGTTCCTGCTGCTGAGGACTTCGGAAAAGCGACCGATCGATAGAATGGGACAGAAAAGATTTTACTCTGATGGCAGCGGGCATTTCTGCCATGTTGTTGAGACAAGAGTGCAAAGGTCGAGGAGAGATATGAGGGACAATGTTAGTTGATAAGTTTGTAGAGAAGATAGAGGGTATGGGAAACACTGCGCTTGTCTGCACACAACGAGGATAGTTGTGCATATGATGGTGAAATGTGACCAGACAGCCGAACATCACAAATATAACGAACACAGGCTTTCATAGCCAGTTCCAGATGCCGTGGGCTTTCCTGAGAAAGGCCTTGCAGGATAATGCAAGATAACATCACTGTCATCAATAATTGGAAATATGAGTATTTTTAATTCTTTTTCAGGTCAAGAGGAAAGAAGCTTTTATATTTTTGTATGGCGTGGAGAGATGCTAATGACTTCTTGCACAATGCAGTTACTTTCTCAATCCAGTAAAGATTTTCATCGTCGAAACTGTAGGTATAAAAACTTGAAATTATTCGTTTTAGCGTCAGCTCCTACAAAAGAGAGTCAAGTAAAAGTGGGTCCTTACTAAGCATTCATGGACGGTCATTTCTAACAGAGATGAGATACGTGATGACACATCTTACCTTATGTTGGGTTTTGAGCACTAAATGCCGCCAGTCTGATGACATATGCATTCGTGGAGCCATTTGAGATCAGACAGCTACATCAGTTACATGTATGATGGCATTTTGAAGCAACGCTATGGAAATAATCCGTGCAGATAAGGAACACAAGCCGGCCGGGGTGGCCGAGCGGTTCTAGGCGCTTCGTTCTGGAACCGCGCGACCGCTACGGTCGCAGGTTCGAATCCTGCCTCGGGCATGGATGTGTGTGATGTCCTTAGGTTAGTTAGGTTTAAGTAGTTTAAGTTCTAGGGGACTGATGACCTCAGCTGTTAAGGCCCATAGTGCTCAGAGCCATTTGAACCATTTTTGAAGGAACACGAGAGGGGCTGAACACTGATAGTGCTGCCAGAAGTACTCCCGCAACACTATGCTAGCTGGTTTCCGGAGTTACAGGTGCTTATACTTGTAAGGCAGTATACATGTAAGGCAGTACACTAAAACAAACCATTCAATGGAGCGTGTAACTTTATATAATTGAAAAGAAAAGGACGCCTCTAATGTGAACTACAGTTACACCAATTGCTTTTTTCTTTCTTTCTTTCACTGGCGCCATGTCCTGCGCCGACGTAGGGTCGGCATTGTTAGGAACGGATTTGGCATGTTAATGGTTAAGGGGTGGCCAGATGCCCTTCCTGCTGCCATCCGTACCCCCCCAGGACGGAATTAGTGGACCCCCAACTGTCTGCGTCGAGTGTAATTAATGGAAGCGAGCGTGTTCAGATGTCTGCGAGTCGTGTAACTGAGGCGGAACGTGGGGACCAGCCTGGTCCTCACCTAACAGGATGTGGAAAACTGCCTAAAAACCATATCCAGGCTGGCCGGCACACCGACCGACGACGGTAATCCGTCTGGCGGAATCGATCCGGGGCCGGTGCGCCTACCCGAGTCCAGGAAGCAGCGCATTAGCGCTCTCGGCTAAACTGCACCAATTGCTTTATTATTCATAAAAAATCAATAACATTTGTTTTAGTGCTAGAGGCACATTCTTCCATGAACTACAGCAGGTGAATTGCTACTATAGGGCATTTACCACTCGTTGTATGATCCTTCATGGGTTGTGTGCCTTCAGCCGACCTCTGAAATAAAAAAAACAGTTTCACTCTTTTCTCGAGCCATTAGACCAGCGGGGAATGCGAATGACGGTGTAAGTAGGTGTTTCCATCTACAACAAACATAGTCAGGACTGAAAGTCGTAGGCAGTCATAATATGTGTCGGAAAATATCAAAAAATAGGTTGGGAATCAAATAAGGACTTCCTGCTCCTTACGGCTCAACATTCTTTAGCAGATGGCATTTTCTAGGCCATTTCTGATGCACAAAACTACTCTTGGTCTCTCATGCCCACGCATAATACAGGATCGCTCAGTCCATTAATGCTACACTACTGCTCATCCTATGTAGACTCAGATGACAAAAGTCGTGGGATAGCGATGTGTGTATACACTTATGGCGATGATATCACGTACACAAGGTATAAATGAGCATTGCATTGGGGGAGCTGTCGTTTGTACTCGGGTGATTCGCGTGAAAATGTTTCCGGCTTGATTATGGCTGCATGACTGGAATTACAAACCTTGAACACGGAATGGTAGCTGGAGCTAGACGCATGGAACATTCCACTTCGGGATTCGTTAAGGACTTCAATATTCCAAGATACACACTGTCAAGAGTGTGCCGAGAATTCCAAATTTGACGCATTACTTCTCATGACAGACAACGCAGTGGCCGAAGGCCTTCACTTAACGACCGAGAGCAGGATGTTTGTGTAGAGTTGTCAGTGCTAACAGACAAGCAAGACTCAGTGAGATAATCGCAGATATCGGCGTAGGACGTACAACCAACGTATCCGTTAGGACAGTGCGTGAAATTTGGCATTTATGGGCCATGGCAGCAGACAACCGACACTAGTGCTTTTGCTAACAGCATGACATCTCCTGCTCGGCCTCTCCTGGGCTCGTGACCATATCGGCTGGACTCTAGACAGTTGGAGAACCGTGGCCTAGTCCAGTGAGTTCAGATTTCAGTTGATAGTCGCTGATGGAAGGGTTCGAGTGTGGCGCGGACCCCACCAAGCTATGGGCCCAAAATTGTCAACAAGGCACCGTGCAAGCTGGTGGTGGCTTCACAATGGTGTGTGGTGTATTTACGTGGAACATAGGGTCCTCCGATCCAACTGAACGAAACATTGACTGGAAATGGTTATGTTCAGCTACTTGGAGACCATCTGTAGTCATACATGAACTTCATGTTTCCAAACCACGATGGAATTTGTATGGATGACAGTGCGCCATGTCACCGTGCCACAGTTGTCCGCGACTGCTTTGAAGGACATTCTGGACAATTGGAGCAAATGATTTGGCCAACCAGCGAACCTTTATTTTATCAAGGGGTCAGTTCGTGCAAAAAATCCTGCACCTGCAACGCTTTCCCAATTACGGACGGCTATAGACGCAGCATGGCTCAGTATTACTGCAGGGGACTTCCAACGACTTGCTAAGTCCACGCCACGTCGAGTTGTTGCAGTGCGACGAGCAAAAGAAGGTCCGACACAATATTAGCAGCTGTCCCGTTACTTTTGTCACCTCGTTGTATTTTCCTGCCTGTGAAGACGGCTATTATTATATTCTCGTGAGCGCCGGCCAGTCATGGCAGCGCGTCCGCTAAACCCGCCGAGGACAGCGTCTTCATTCAGCAGTAGCAATACAAGTCATCAAGGCGACGAAGAAGCTGAATGGGCTTGGGGAGCACAGCACGGGAGTTAATGGCCGCGGCTAATGGCGTCCTGTTAAGCTCGGCAAGAGGCTGCGCAGGAAGGGACTGGCAGCACATCGTGCGTGTCAGCGGGGGGCCCAAGCCTGCGATTAAAGACAATGGGGCCACGGGTGGGAGGGGAAGGGGGGGGGGAGGAGGAGGAGGCGGCGGGGGCAGCAGCGCAACAAGTGGGGCCGTCGTCGCCACGCCACAACTCACTCACTCCCCCACAGCCCGAGGGCTGCGGAGCTGAGTTATGAAGCTCTTCCTCCGTTTCCTCGTACTACCTATTCATGGCTCATAATGAGATTCAGAACTCAGTTGTTACTGCTTCCTCATCCTATTACAAGACCCGCGTAAACAGACGCCTTCGAACATCAGCGTACCGAACAGGACTCGTGTAAAGAGACGCCTTCGAAACATCAGCACGCTGAACAAACGAACAGTTACCGCACGAGATAGCATGCTAATACGGTGTCACGCGGCCGTTAATGGCTTTAATTCGGCGAGGAAGAATGCCCACAAGACTCTGGTATGCTATATCCAGTAGATGCTTAAATTTTGTAGTGCACTTCAAAAAAACGTCTCATCAGACAGAGGTTCCCCATACAATTGTGGTTGGTGGCGACTTCAACCTACCTTCGATTTGTTGGCGAAAATTCACAGCCGATGATAGTTATAAAACATAATCATAAACTGTGCTAAGTGCTTTCTCTGAAAATTGTTTTGAGCTGTTAGTTCAGGAGCCCACTCGAAATGTAAATGGTTGTGTAAACTTATTTGATCTCTTAGCAACAAATAATCCTGAGCAAACAGGAAGCATCACGAAGGATACAAGGATTATTGACCACAAGGTCTTTGTTCTGACCACCGCAACATCCAAATCCACCAAAAGAAAACGCAGTATATATATATATATATATATATATATATATATATATATATATATATATATATACAGAGTGAGTCACCTAACGTTACCGCTGGATGTATTTCGTAAACCACATCACATACTGACGAACCGATTCCACAGACCGAACGTGAGGAGAGGGGCTAGTGTAATTGTTTAATACAAACCATACAAAAATGCATGGAAGTTTTTAACACAAACCTACGTTTTCTTAAATGGAACCACGTTAGTTTTGTTAGCACATCTGAACATATAAACAAATACGTAATCAGTGCCGTTTGTTGCATTGTAAAATGTTAATTACATCCGGAGATATTGTAACCTAAAGTTGACGCTTGAAACCTCCGACGTTCAGTTGCGTGTTGTAACAAACACGGGCCGCGGTCGGCGAGCAGCATCTACACGGACATGTTTACGAAGACGACCGTGTTTACAAGTGTGGCTGCAGTGCACTGTTGTGGTTCAGTTGCGTGTTGTAACAAACACGGGCCGCGGTCGGCGACTAGCATCTACAGGGACATGTTTACGAAGACGACCGTGTTTACAAGTGTGGCTGCAGTGCACTGTTGTGGTTTGGTCTAGCTGTCGCAGTGTCCGCATGTAGCACTTGCTGCTATTGTTATTCTGCATTCGTCTCCGCACGCAGACCAACTGTAGTGCACCGTGTTACCAGACGTCTGTGATAGTGTAGTGTTGTAGGAACTGTGACCATGGTGTATTCGAACTCTGAAAAGGCGGAGATGATACTCATCTATGGCGAGTGTCGACGAAATGCAGCTGAAGCCTGCAGGATGTATGCAGAACGGTACCCGGACAGAGAGCATCCAACGTGCCGCACATTGCAAAACATCTACCGCCAACGGTATGCAACAGGTATGGTCGTAGCACGCAAACGGGTCCGTAACAGGCCCGTCACAGGAGAAGCGGGTGCAGTTGGTGTGTTAGCTGCTGTTGCCATGAACCCGCACATGAGTACACGGGACATTGCGAGAGCCGGTGGACTGAGTCAAAGTAGTGTCATGCGCATACTGCATCGTCACCGCTTTCACCCGTTTCATGTGTCGCTACATCAGCAATTGCGTAGTGATGACTTTAATCATCGAGTGCAATTCTGTCAATGGGCATTAACAGAGAATGCGTTGCAGTTCTACCTGTTTACCGATGATGCGGGTTTCACAAACCACGGGGCAGTGAATCTACGGAACATGCATTACTGGTCCGTGGACAATCCTCGCTGGCTCAGACAGGTAGAGTGACAGCGACCGTGGACTGTAAATGTATGTTGCGGAATTATTGGTGACCACCTCATTGGTCCTCACTTCATTGCAGGGGCCCAAACAGCTGCAACATACATCGCGTTTGTACAGAATGATCTGCCAACGTTGCTCGAAAATGTCCCACCGGAAACGCGTCGACGTATGTGGTATCAGCATGATGGTGCACCTGCACATTCCGCAATTAACTCTAGGCTGACCCTTGACAGGATGTTCGACGGGCGTTTCATAGGACGTGGAGAACGCATAAATTGGCCAGCCCGTTCTCCTGATCTTACACCTCTGGACTTCTTTCTGTGGGGTACGTTAAAGGAGAATGTGTACCGTGACGTGCCTACAACCCCAGAGGATATGAAACAACTTATTGTGGCAGCCTGCGGCGACATTACACCAGATGTACTGCGGCGTGTACGACATTCATTACGCCAGAGATTGCAATTGTGTGCAGCAAATGATGGCCACCACATTGAACATCTATTGGCCTGACATGTCGGGACACACTGTATTCCACTCCGTAATTGAAAACGGAAACCACGTGTGTACGTGTACCTCACCCCTCATGGTAATGTACATGTGCGTCAGTGAAAAAGACCAATAAAAAGGTGTTAGCATGTGGACGTAATGTGCTGTTCCAGTCTCTTCTGTACCTAAGGTCCATCACCGTTCCCTTTGGATCCCTAAGTAATTCGGTGCTCTCCGATACACACGATCGAACAGCGGAGGAGTGGTACTCAAGCGTCAACTTTAGGTTACAATATCTCCAGTTGTAGTTAACATTCTACAATGCAAAAAACGGCACTGATTACGTATTTGTTTATATGTTCAGATGTGCTAACAAAACTAACGGGGTTCCATTTAAAAAAACGTAGGTTTGTGTTAAAAAACATACTTCCGTGCATTTTTTATGGTTTGTATTAACCAATTACACTAGCCCCTCTCCTCACGTTCGGTCTGTGGAATCGATTCGTCAGTATTTGATGTGTTTTACGAAATACATAATTTCGGTAATGTTAGGTGGCTCACTATATATACACTCCTGGAAATTGAAATAAGAACACCGTGAATTCATTGTCCCAGGAAGGGGAAACTTTATTGACATATTCCTGGGGTCAGATACGTCACATGATCACACTGACAGAACCACAGGCACATAGACACAGGCAACAGAGCATGCACAATGTCGGCACTAGTACAGTGTGTATCCACCTTTCGCAGCAATGCAGGCTGCTATTCTCCCATGGAGACGATCGTAGAGATGCTGGATGTAGTCCTGTGGAACGGCTTGCCATGCCATTTCCACCTGGCGCCTCAGTTGGACCAGCGTTCGTGCTGGACGTGCAGACCGCGTGAGACGACGCTTCATCCAGTCCCAAACATGCTCAATGTGGGACAGATCCGGAGATCTTGCTGGCCAGGGTAGTTGACTTACACCTTCTAGAGCACGTTGGGTGGCACGGGATACATGCGACCGTGCATTGTCCTGTTGGAACAGCAAGTTCCCTTGCCGGCCTAGGAATGGTAGAACGATGGGTTCGATGACGGTTTGGATGTACCGTGCACTATTCAGTGTCCCCTCGACGATCACCAGTGGTGTACGGCCAGTGTAGGAGATCGCTCCCCACACCATGATGTCGGGTGTTGGCCCTGTGTGCCTCGGTCGTATGCAGTCCTGATTGTGGCGCTCACCTGTACGGCGCCAAACACGCATACGACCATCATTGGCACCAAGGCAGAAGCGACTCTCATCGCTGAAGACGACACGTCTCCATTCGTCCCTCCATTCACGCCTGTCGCGACACCACTGGAGGCGGGCTGCACGATGTTGGGGCGTGAGCGGAAGACGGCCTAACGGTGTGCGGGACCGTAGCCCAGCTTCATGGAGACGGTTGCGAATGGTCCTCGCCGATGCCCCAGGAGCAACAGTGTCCCTAATTTGCTGGGAAGTGGCGGTGCGGTCCCCTACGGCACTGCGTAGGATCCTACGGTCTTGGCGTGCATCCGTGCGTCGCTGCGGTCCGGTCCCAGGTCGACGGGCACGTGCACCTTCCGCCGACCACTGGCGACAACATCGATGTACTGTGGAGACCTCACGCCCCACGTGTTGAGCAATTCGGCGGTACGTCCACCCGGCCTCCCGCATGCCCACTATACGCCCTCGCTCAAAGTCCGTCAACTGCACATACGGTTCACGTCCACGCTGTCGCGGCATGCTACCAGTGTTAAAGACTGCGATGGAGCTCCGTATGCCACGGCAAACTGGCTGACACTGACGGCGGCGGTGCACAAATGCTGCGCAGCTAGCGCCATTCGACGGCCATCACCGCGGTTCCTGGTGTGTCCGCTGTCCCGTGCGTGTGATCATTGCTTGTACAGCCCTCTCGCAGTGTCCGGAGCAAGTATGGTGGGTCTGACACACCGGTGTCAATGTGTTCTTTTTTCCATTTCCAGGAGTGTATATAAGCAGATAAAATTTGCTTGATGCATCCACTCCTGCCCAACTAACTATGCAAGTATAGACGAGATGGTGGCTTAAATTCAAAGATATAGTATTTGAGAAATTTATACCAAACACATTAATAAAAGATGGTGATGATCCCCCATGGTATATCAAACAGGTCAGAAGACTGTTTCAGAAGCAACGAAAAATGCATGCCATATCTATAAGAACACAAAATCTCCAAAACTGGCGATGTTTTACTGAAGCTTGAAACTTAACATCTGCTAGATGCTTTTAATAGTTCCCATTATGAAACTGTCTCGAAACCTGTCAGAAAATCCAAACAGATTTTGGTCATATGTGAAGTACCCGAGTGGTAAGACGCAGTGGATATCTTCACTGCGCAATACCAATGATAATATTACCGATGGATGTGTGTGATGTCCTTAGGTTAGTTAGCTTTAAGTAGTTCTAAGTTCTAGGGTACTGATGACCTCAGAAGTAAGTCCCATAGTGCTCAGAGCCAATATTACCGATAACAGCGCCACTAAAGTGGAGTTATTACTCACAGTTTTCCGAAATACTTTCACCAAAGACGACGAAGTAAATATTCCAGAAATCGAATCGAGAACAATTGCTGATATGTCAGCAGAAGTTGATATTCGCGGTGTAGTGAAGCAACTAAAGCACTTATTACGGCAAGAGTTCCGGTTCAAATAGCATACCAATAAGGTTCCGTTCAGAGTATGCTGATAGAATAGCACCTTACTTAGCAGTCGTTTACAACCGGTCGCTCGACGAAAAATCTGTAGCAAAAGACTGGAAAGTTGCACAGGTCACACCAATATTCAAGAATGGTAGTAGGAGTAATCCACTAAATTACAAGCCTATGTCACTAAAGTCGATTTGCAGTAGTGTTTTGGAACTGTTCTCGACCGTTATCAATTACCTCGAAGGTGTTGGTCTGTTGACACAGTTAGCATTTGTTCTGGAAATATCCTCCTTGTGAAACACAACTAGCTCTTTATTCAAACGAAGTAATGAGTATCATCGACAGGGGATCTCAAATTGATTCCATATTTCTAGGTTTCCAGGATGCTTTTCACACTGTTCCTCACAAGTGAGTTCTAATCAAATGGCGTGCCTATTGAACATCGCTTCAGTTGTGCGACTGGATTCAAAGTTATCAGAAGACGAAAGCCAATTGCAAAATGAGTTAGACACGATATCTGAATGTCGCGAAAAGTTCATGTTGTCCCTCAGTAAGGAAAAGTGTGAGGTCATCCACATGAATACAGAAAGAAATCCGTTAAATTTCGATTACATGGTAAATCACACGAATCTAAAAGCTGACAATTCGACTAAATATTTCGGGATTACAATTACGAGCAACTTAATTTGTTACGATCACATAGATCATGTCGTAGGAAATGCAAACCAAAGAGTACGTTTTATTGGCAGAACCCTCAGAAGATGCAACAGGTCTACTAAAGAGACTGCCTGCACTATGCTTGTTCGTCCTCTCCTAGAGTGTTTCTGTGTTGTATGGGTTACATACCAGACGCGATTGACAGAGGACACAGAAAAAGTTCAAAGAAGGGCAGTTCGATATTTTTTATTTATTTTATTCTATTTTATTTTTATTTATATTATTTTATTTTATTTTTTATTTTATTTTAATTTTTTTTACTGTTGCGTAGTAGGGGAGAGAGTGCCACGTATACGATAAGCGTGGTGGGACGGCAGTAATTAAAATGAAGGCGTTTTTCGTTGTGGTGAGACCTTTTCCCTAAGTTTCAACTGTAGTGTTGGCAGAAGAGCCAACACTGTTTTTCTAGAGGAGGCCGAAATGCACGCGTTTAATTACACGCTGACTGGCGTGAGGTCTGGAACAGGACAATATCTTGAGAATTGCAAATAAAGTACGTAGATGAAGTAATACTTAACTTTAATCCACAATTGTAGAACATCTCTCTTGATGATACATGCTTCACATAATAAATATCAATTGAATACGGCGCCTTGCTAGGTCGTAGCAAATGTAGCTGAAGGCTATGCTAACTATCGTCTCGGCAAATGAGAGCGTATTTGTCAGTGTAGCTTCGCTAGCAAAGTCGGCTGTACAACTGGGGCGAGTGCCAGTACGTCTCTCTAGACCTGCCGTGTGGTGGCGCTCGGTCTGCTATCACTGACAGTGGCGACACGCGGGTCCGACGTATGCTAATGCACCGCGGCCGATTTAAAGGCTACCACCTAGCAAGTGTGGTGTCTGGCGGTGACACCACATCAACCACCAACTTTCTCCTCTTAATGTGAAAATATATCATTATCGCCAGCCTACATAGGGATAAATGATCATCAATGAGAGCTCGTCCAGAAATATTTAAGCGTTTGTTTTTTCCAAGCGCTGTTACAGAGTGGAACGTAGAGAAATGCTCTTAAGTTGGCCCGAAGAACCCTCCGTCAGGCACTAAGTTGCAAAGTTGTCATGAAGAGGTAGCTGTAGATACGCTGATTGCTACGTTTCAACTGCCGTTCCACGTATCTCCAGGCATTTTCTGTGGGGTTAAGATCGGGTAACTTACCGGGCCACTCGATATGTAATACGATTCCTGAGTGTACGCAAATCAGAAACATACGCATGCATCCCTGTTGACTCTGCTATTGTCATCTTGGATGACAGGAGTGTCCTCAGCATACTCGTCGTGAAGACGTAGAAGGAGTGGCAACATTCGTCACCGAGAATGTGGAACCAAACATCTTGTTCGCTGCAACTTGAATGAGTGGCCCAAGTCGAGGTACGAAAAACACCTCTAAAACAACAGAGAACCATTTTGGTCTGAACTACACCGTCCACTCACTGCCTCATTGTGTTGTCTGTGCGCTCGACACCTGGCGTCATTTGAAAAGATGCAACGTGGAAGCTTGTCGGACCACACTACGTGCCTACGTTCAGCTGCTAACCAGTTTCTGTATTGTTCAGCCAACTGAAGGGTACTGTGAGCTGTGGCCTTTTGCGAGATATCCTAATCCAAATGTCAATTACATGCAGTTCCTTTTCACAACGTCGACTGGGGAAATAGCTGAGATCAACCAGCATTCACTAACAGCAGCTATCCCTGCCGGATTTGAAAAGAATTGTGTCCCAGTTTAAGATCTTTTTACGACGACTGTTGTGCCACGTTACGTAGCTATGAATGGGGCGCTAGTCCTTATCCCTTTCACTGCTGTGGACTTATATTAACGTCCTGCTCCTCAGTTCACTAAGTGCTGTGAATGTGTATACACTCACCAATTGTGTTTTCTTATTGTGCTATTGACGTCTGCATGCGTCCTCAGCCGCCGACCTTCCACTGCTACGGACGAGTTACATCCATATCTCGATGAATAAAAAAGTTTCGAGTATTATGTTAGGTATATACCTCTTGCGTTCAATCATTTGAGAAAAAAAAAATCTCGTATCGGTATCTTGAATTGTTTATGAAATATGACGATTGATAGGACCACATGATTCGCGATGCCTAAGGACGGAAATCGACGCGTGGCACGAGATCCTCCTTCGGAAATAAAAATCAGTAACTCGAGAACGAAACGAAATTGTTTCTGCTATCAATTTTAATTAAAATTTCGACGTGTTCTCTACATTTCATTCACTGCCATGTATGAACCAAAATGAATCATATGTAAAACTAATGCAATGCGTTTTTACCTCTGCGAACTGTTTCAAATTTTGTGCAAGTTTTACTTGATTTGATGCAGCGCAACAAGTAAGACGTATAACGAATGGAAATTCAGTTCGTTATCGGTAGCACATATCAGACAGTAAGATGGACAATAATCACTTTTTCACCTAATAGTTTTCTTAGAATTGGATGATAAGTATTTCATATCTGCCGGAACGCCGTCTCTTAGCACAAGCATCAGCATCTGACGAGCAGTACAGCCACAGTAAAAGCCGCCCTCACCATGGAACGCGGAGACGACGCCTGTAGCAGCGAAAGGGAGGGTTATAGACACGTCGGACAGTCTGCGTTGATACATCAACAGTTCGGGCAACTTCATTCACGGTATGGTCATGGGCAGACCCAAAGAACATAGCTCCTTTCTGTCATTCTGTCACGTCTTCATGTCGACTCATTTTGTCGCGCTGAAAACACACAGCCGGCTGGCACATACACATCACTTCACCAGTGCGACTTACGTCAGAGATGAAGGGTCGCGTGATTGTCAGATGCCATTTCTAGAGCATCTACAGCGCTCCAAATCGATCAGTATGCCCTTATAAGGTGGTGACATTTTGTCCGGTGAGCTTACGTAGGTACCATACACAGGGCGCATTTGGACAACAACAGAACAGGGTCCCACCACACTGGCATGTCAATGCCGTCGGTTGCCAAGTCGATGGATTGATAGGTCGGTAGCTACATGCAACATACCTTTTTTTTGTGACTTGTTACTTCGTTCTCCAGTTTTCCCCCCGGGTGATTTTTCCCTGTGGTGTTTATGAAGGGAAAAATTTACTCGGCAACCTTCGCCGTCGCGTTTCCTTGCTTTAGAACGCATTTTGCCGTGAGTATGACCTGGAGAGAGAGTCATTATCGCTGAACATTTGTGATGTTACGAATTAGGTCTTAAGCGTACTGAAATTTGATTTTGGTGTTCATTGATGTTTTTAACTGGTCCGAAGAGAACAGCTTTTCCACTGTAGTTAGAAAAACCTTGATTTCATTCTGCTACCATTTTTTCGGCTTTTTCCCCTTCAGCCTCATTTTTATGCACTTCCCATTAATTTCGCAAAACTCCACACGCTTTCACTTCTTACAAGTCGTGCTTTGGTTTCCCTTATGTTTGCACGAATATACTACCTTACAAAATTGTCCAATAAACTGTGGTTCGTGACTGGATTCGCCGTCTAGGGGAATGTCAGGCTGTAGCGCTTGATCATCCGTCTCATCCTCCGCTCCCCTCACTGCCCCTCACCCCCCCCCCCCCCCTCTCTCTCTCTCTCTCTCTCTCTCTCTCTCTCTCTCTCTCTCACACACACACACACACACACACACACACACACACACACACACACTTCTGTTCTCCAGCACTCGTTGGGTTTTACTATTTTACTCTCTTCTCTGTCGCGTTAATGCACTGTCTTGAGCAACGACGTAATCTACTTTCCAATTACGTGTGTGTGTGTGTGTGTGTGTGTGTGTGTGTGTGAGCGAGAGAGAGAGAGAAAGAGTACAGAAACTTTCAACCAAGCTTGTCTCTTAGTATTTTAGTACGGGTGACGAAGGAACAGACTTTGATGTCCAACAAGCGATTCCCTCGTCTTGAAAACAGAAATTATTAAGTGCAGTACGCTGCTGACGTCTCAATTTAGAGCCAAAATTTCGAATCAGTAGAAAAAAGAAACGTGTAATAGTGCTTGAAATGGAATCATTTGACTATTAAATGCCTGATCAGCGTTACGTGTTTAGGAAATATGCGTCAGTAGTGTCTAGGGTCGACTTCATTTCATGACGTGCTACATACGGTAGCTACGGTAGCGGTCTGAAGTCTCCTCTCTGTTACTTTTCGGGTTCCGCTCTTCAGTTTCCAAATGAAAAGAGATACAGTGTTGATCCACCTGCGGTTTTCATCAAACCGCAGGAACAATGTACGGTGTAGGTATCCGGTGTGTAACAGACAACTACAGATCCTTTGTTCGAAGGTACCTACACGCATTTCTCATATAATTTCAACTTCATTGATGTATTCGATTAACAGAGAGATTCGCAGGTAACTAAATTATTTCGGTTATGTTGCGAATTGATAAGATGCTAACATTCAGGGATACTTAGGGGGTATGGATAAATGTGTATTTTTACTTTACGAGAACTCCCTCTGCAAAGACGATGAGTAGCTTTTATGGTCCTTCATAATATTACCACCACACAAGAAATACTATGCCCTCCTCCTCCACCCCCCCCCCCCCAAAAAAAAAAAAAAAAAAAAAAAATTGCGCACTGGAAAGAAGACGTTGATTTTGATGCGATTAGAGCATATGCCATATGATAGAGCTACTGAAAATGGTTTCAGAGTCGGCGGCGGCGGCCATCCTGATTTAGGTTTTCCGTGATTTCCCTAAATCGCTCCAGGCATATACCGGGATGGTTATTTTGAAAGGGCACGGTCGAATTCCTTCCCCGTCCTTCCCTAATCCGATGGAACCGATGACATCGCTGTTTGGTCCCCTTCCCCATATTCAACCAATCAACCCATCAACTAATGACCCAACGAACCACCTACGTCGTCCCCCAACAGAGAGCGTCGTGGCATAGCTACCAGAGCTCCATCTGTGTCTACCCCACAATAGGGAATGCTCACAGTCAGAAGGCTCATTGAGGTTCAAAAATGTGAAGGAAGTAGGCAACAGTGCTACGGAGACGCACTCGTGTTTCCTACAGCCCACTGAGTGAGTTTCAAAAGGATCAGATTGTGGCCCACAGAGTGGCGGGATGGTCCTTTCAAAGGATTGCCACTCAAGGTGGACGTGGAGCGTCAGTTGTGCAACGATGCTGGTATCAGTGGTCGCGTGAACATTCTCAAACCCGCAGGGCAGCAGTGGAAGAATGTACAGCTACCACCGCAGAGATAAGCGGGCTTGTGAATCCTGACGTGTTAACACCAACCGTTGAGAACCGGTTATTAGCAGTGGGACCACAAGCACACACATCTCTAGCCCGTCTTCCACTCACGTCACAGCATCGATGAGCTCGGCTCGACTGGTACTATCAGAGGATCACCTGGGAGATGGGATGGCGTACCGTGATCTTCAAGTGATAGTCGTTTGCGCGTACAGCTGGTGAGCGCTGTCTCGTAGAGTTCATTTGTCCAAGATATACTGGCCCTATCCCAGACCTTATGGTCTGGAATGCGATAAGGTGCCCATCTAGTTCACCTTCGGTGTGTCTGGAGAGGATGCTAATCAGCGCTGCTTTCGAGCAGAAGGGTATTAGACACGTTCTTTCACTGTTCTTGGTACAGGGAAGTGATGCGTTTTTCAAACAGGATAATGCTCGCCCACACACTTTCCGTGAAAATCAACGTTCTCTGAAAGACGTGCAGCAACTTCACTGGCCAGCACGATCTCTGGACCTGTCTCCAATCGAGAACGTGTGGGCTGTGATGGGACGAAAAGTGACTCGTGAGACTCGTCAACCAACAACTTTTACAGAATCAAGTGACAGGTCGAGGAGGCGTGGCATAACGCTTTCCAGAACAGCATTCTCTACGATCGACTGAATGCCAGAGTCTGCACTTGCACTGCTGCCTGTGGAGGCTACACCGGCGTGGGTCGATACCTGCTACCTTAAAACCGCGTGTACTATTGATCCGTAAATGTAATCATTTCATGTACTTCATATTAACTGTTGAAACAATAAATCTTGAGTAAATTGGATACCTCTAAAAGGGAGTTCTTCTATACTGACAACAATACAGTGACTGTTGTCCAAGTTCGTTCAAAAATGGTTCAAATGACTCAGGCAACTATGGGACAACATCTGAGGTCATCAGTCCCCTAGAACTTGGAACTACTTAAACCTAACTAACCGTAGGACATCACACACATCCATGCCCGATGCAGGATTCGAACCTGGACCGTAGCAGCAGCGCGGTTCCGGACAAGCACCTAGAACGGCTCGGTCACAGCGGAAGGCTGCAGAACATAAACTGCTGTCTATGGTGATCACATACCCTGTTAAAAACCACGCCTTGGCTTTTGTAATCTCCAGGGGATCATCATAAATCGCGGTGACTTCGGTGTAATTGTCGTCCTTGACTCAAAGTGTTGGTTCTGTGCCGGCTGGGGTGGCCGAGCGGTTCTAGGTGCTACAGTCTGGAACCGCGCGGCCCCTACGGTTGCAGGTTCGAATCCTGCCTCGGGCATGGATGTGTGTGATGTCCTTAGGTTAGTTAGGTTTAACTACTTCTAAGTTCTAGGGGACTGATGAGCTCAGAAGTTAAGTCCCATAGTGCTCAGAGCGATTTGAACCATTTGTTGGTTCTGTGCATTTCATTGCGTATTTCTCTCAGTTACTTTTGTACTGTATTGTATCATTTTTTACTAAGTATGGTCCAAGTTTCATCCAGCTATATTACTTTGCAGTTACATATCACGCGAAAGTTAGCTTCTTCCTCATCTTTTGTACATCAGTGTTTATACGCTTCTACTAAATTGAGCCTCTTGACCATGACACCTCCGCCCCCCCCCCAACTCCACCCCCTCCCCCACCCCTCGGATCCGCGGCTGCAATAAACTGGTATCTGATTCGGACAGCAAAATCGATTAAGGGCCAGGATGTAAACACACCAGGGAAAATCAGTCTTCCGAAAATTGTTTTTGTCTTCGAAATTTTAGAAGGAATTCTGTGATTGGAACACAGCTATCGGTATAAAATGCTAAAAATCAAATAAAAACAATCTCTATCGCGAGATCCGTAGAAGTTAGTGACAACCGTACTTCTCGCTGCATCTGCCGTCACTAGCAGCCATAATGGCAGTGAAAAGCCCGAAGATGGCATGAGGAAGGGGCCGAAACCGGTTGCCAACAAATAAAAAAATCTGCAAACGCGACCGAGACTGTTTTTATTTGATTTTTAGTTCATGCCTTCCCTAAGTTGCGTGTCACGCAAACGTGGTGACAGACGAACCTGCGGGTGACCGAGCTGTAGTCGGTAAATCCGAGACACTGTCGCGGACATTAACTTGCGAACGCAGTCTTATTGTTCGCGCGTGCGTTCTCTTGACTCGGACAATCGAGAATGAACATCTCTTGGGAGGGAGCGCCGGACCGCAGCATCCAGCGAAACGGAGCGGGCCGTGGGGCTGGAGCGGACCCCGTGCCGTGCTCTACCTGGCCACAATGGCAGCCCCCTCTGCCTTTGTTATGTCCCGCTGGCAGCGGCTTTGTGTCTGCCCGGCGCGGGGCTAGGGGCTCTGCTTGCTGCAAGCAGGCGCCTTTGCTCTGGTTCGCGCAGATGTACCGTTATTCGCAGTTGCCTTTACCGAGAGAGATGACACAGTGGTTCACCTACTGGACTTGTATTCGGAAAGGGCCGGTTCAAATTCCAATCAGCCATCCTGATTTAAAATGCTTCTAACGTTCTCGATTTGCCTAATCGATTTATCAGACAGCGACGACAGTACTATCAGATTTTTCGCTGACGATGGTTTCTCTTTGATGATCTTGACGAAACGCAGAAAGATTTGATCAAACTTTCTCTTTGTTATAGTACATGGCAGCTTTCTTTAAATATGGAACATAATCTCCTACAACAAAGAGAAAGAACACAACAGATTTGTCGTCAACAAATTAAACCGAACCCTGGATCCTTGCTTAATTTGTCGGGATGGTTCTGGAGAGTCCAGTACATCTCTAAACGAAATCGCTTGCGACATTACCGTGCAACCAATTCTAGAGTACTGTTCCAGCGTTTGCAATACTCATTTACTAGGCATGATGAAAACCTCGAACGAATTAGGAGACGCGCTCTTTGGAGAAACGTTACAGAACGTTGATTTGTTTATAGAGCCGCGAATATTAGCACCGCGATCCACTAAAACATGATTGGGTGAAAGTTTTACGCTTCTTACCCTGCACACCATGTCATACTGGCGCTTACTAGCCTACGTAGAAAACATCTCACAGTCAAGCGTCAAGCTAGCGTACGTAGAAAATCTCTCTTCCAACAGCGGTTCAAGAAGTGTCTACAGCGCAGATTATGGTCATTTTCATGTTATACTAAGCCCACTATGATACTGCTGTACTTATAGATGAATAAGACTAATATTGTGACTTTGAAAACATGACTAGAACAAGTGATACTACGTGTTTGGCAGATAACGCTGTATACTTCGAACATCAGTACTCAGTCACCCTGTAATTACAATGATGAGTAAGTAAGAAGGCGGATGCATGCAGCGTTCTGTTCACACAGAGACAGCCTAGAAATATTTATATGCTCAGAATGCTATCGCAGCCGCTTGTTAACGTAATACTTGACGTGGGCTCCATAATAAACAGAGGAGTGCCATCACTGCACCTAAATTGACATGAAAACCAACACCAAATTTTCTTCACTCGCCCAAAGTGCACGCTACAGACAGACGCGGTAGAAGGATACTATCGACTGTGTCACGTGGTAGAAAGATAGAGAGAGAGAGAGAGAGAGAGAGAGAGAGAGAGAGAGAGAGAGAGAGGCGGGCAGGCAGGCATTTTCAGACCCAGAGCAATCACAGAAAATACAGTTACATCTTTCATAATGTTTGCGTGTAAGTCACCTATATGGTAACATAAATTCAGGTATTGGGATGCTACACAGACACCAAAGAATGAACCTTGCCATTGTTATTAATGTGTAGCTGAAGGAGCGCCTTTTCTATGTGACTGAAAGAATGTACTGTTAATGTTCTCCGAGAGAAAACACTTCTCTTACCATACTGTTGCGTAGTTTTCATAGCCTCACATAACTTGAAAGTCATGTACACGCTAGATATTTGTATTTTGTCTAATTGCAACCTGTTTACATCGTTCTGGGTCTTGTGTCAATGTTTCGTGTGAGTACAACGAATTTAAACAGTCATGGGTTCAATGCTTCTCAGTTTCAGTGTCCGAAGAGTTTCGCCCTCATTAAGGCACTACGTGACCGAATATCGCTTTGCCTACATAAAACACACATAAATATCTACATGTAATAGCATCCAGGCGAACATAGTCTAATTTAAATAAATTTGATGATGTGTAAGTGTCTTTAAAACGACTAGTATACAATAAAAAGTCACTATAAAATAGTGTGTAAATAATAACACAACAATTTCATTCGTTCGTGCGTTTACTTTGGGTGTACGTCGTTTAACAACGGAATTCGGAGGTGCAGAGAAAGCAGAGGCTGTTGCACTCTAGAGCCAAAAAGAAAACGCAAATAAAGCTTAGTAGAGATTCGTGCGTCTGTGAAAAGATCTATGCGCGAAGCATACTACTAATTCCACTGTCATAACTTAGCAAAATACTCTGGCAGAGAACCCAAGAAAATTCTGCTCCCATGTAAACTCCCCAAGCGAGTCTAGGGCTTCTATCTAGTTACTCGTGACTCGTCTGGTGTGACAGGTCAAGATAGCAAAACGAAAGCGGAAGTTTTAAATTTCGCGTTTAAGAAATTGCTCATGCTGGAGAATCGTACAAATACCGTCGTTTGACCGTACAAAAGACCCCCATATGGACGACATAGTAATAAGCATCCCTGCCGTAGAAAAACAGCGAAAGAGTTGAAATCAAATAAGTCGTCAGGTGTGGATAGAATACCAATTTGGTTTTACAACGGCATTGAGCCCTTAATTAGCTTGCGTTTATCGTGAATCTCTCGCCCAGTGCAAAGTCCGAAGCGACTGGAAAAAGGGCAACATTTGCCCGCGAAAGGCAAAGGGCCCGAGTTCGAGTCTCGACCTGGCACACAGTTTTACTGCCAGGAAGTTTCATATTAGCTCACACTTCGCTGAAAAGTGAAAATTTCATTCTGGAAACATCCCCCAGGCTGTGGCTAAGCCATGTCTCCGCAATATCCTTTCTTTCAAGAGTGCTAGTTCTGCACGGTTCGCAGGAGAGCTTCTGTAAAGTTTGGAAGGTAGGAGACGAGGTGCTGGCAGAAGTAAAGCTGTGAGGACGGGGCGTGCTTGGGTAGCTCAGATGGGTAGAGCACTTGCCCGCGAAAGGCAAAGGTCCTGAGTTCGAGTCGCGGTCCGACACACAGTTTTAATCTGCCAGGAAGTTTCATATCAGCGCACAACCCACTGCAGAGTGAAAATCTCATTCTGGAAACATCCCTAACATCGTTTTGCTGCGGAATCCTAGAACATATTCTCAGTTCGAATATGGTAAATTTTTTTCAGGCAGTAAACTTATGTCCTCGAACAGCACGGATTTAGAAAGCAACGCTCGTGCTAATCTCAGCCTGTCCTTTTCCCACATGATATACTGCCAGGGCAACAGGTAGACTCCATATTCTCAGATTTATGGAAAGCATTTCACACGGTACGCCAATGCAGACTGTTGAGGGAGGTACGAGCATACAGAATAGGTTCCCAGATGTGTGGGGGGGCTCGAAGACTTCTTGAGTGATAGAACCCAGAATGCTGTCCTCGACGGCGAATGTTCATCAGAGACAAGGGTATCGTCAGGAGTGAGCCAGGGAAGTGTGATAGGATCGCTGTTATTTACTATATACGTAAATTATCTGTCGGACAAGGTGGGCAGCAAATTTGCGGTTGTTTGCTGCTGATGCTGTGGTGTACGAGAAGGTGTCGAAGTTGAGTGACTGTAGGAAGACATAAAATGACTTAGACAAAATTTCTAGTTGGTCTGATGAATGGCAGGAAGCTCTAACTATAGAATGTAAGTTAATGTGGATGAGTAGTAAAATGAACCCTAATTTTCGGATACAGCTTCACTAGTGTCCTGCTAGACGCAGTCATGTCTTGTAGTAATCTGGGCGTAACGTTGCAAAGCGATATGAAATGGAGCGAGCGTGTGAGGGTGCGGTAGGGAAGGCGAATGATCAACTTTATTGGGAGAATTTTAGGAAAGTGTGGTTTACCTATAAAGGAGACCGCATAGAGGATGCTGGTGGGACCTATTCTTAAGTCGAGCATTTGGGATCGCACCAGGTCGAACTAAACGAAGGCATCAATGCAATTCAGAGGCGGCATGCTAGATTTGTTACCGGTAGATTCGAACAACATTCAGGTATTACGGAGATGCTTCGGGAACTCGGATGGGAATCTCTGGAGGCAAGAAGTTATTTTCGACGAACAGTATTGAGAAAATTTAGAGAGGCTGACTGCAGAATGAGTCTACTGCCACCAGCATACTTGGCGTAAGAACCATGAATACAAGATTGCAGAGATTAGGGCTCATACGAAGGCAGATAGATAGTCGTTTTTCGCTCATTCCTTTTGCGTGTGGAACAGCGATGGAAATAACTAGTTAGGGTACGGGATACCCTCGGCCACGCACCGTACGGTGGCTTGCGGAGTATGTAATTAGATGTGGATATTTCTTTTTTTACCAAATACTTTTATTTTGAAACCTTTAATTTTACAGGGCAGTTGCAATCGATTGGGCAGTAATCACTGTATATGAAATATTTTCATTTTATTACCGCTCAGTTTGGGTAATTTGATTTGTAATATTATTGCTACTTCTGTTGACAAGTCGGTGGTGGTGTATTTCGAAACATCCCAGTCTCTATAATCGTTACAGGCCAGGTAGGCCTGTTTACACCGTAACGGATGCGTCATCGTTCCCCACCGCTGGGCCCTGCTGGAGCGCTTTGACACCACAGACGCAGAGGCTGCCGCGGTATTAAGCTCGTTACTGTGGGCGGTAATCTACCCCAAGGACGAGCCCCAATGTGGAGCGGACGTCCGTCCGGCCCGGAGCTCTCCACCTGGCTACAGACCAAGTGGCGGTCCTCCGCTCGCAGCCGTGAGACGATCTCGTGTTACGAAGAGGTCCGCAATTGCCGCGCTCGTTGTACCCGTAAACAGGAGAGGCGGTATGACGCTCTGGTTTCACGACAGCTGATACAGCATCGCCGGAAGTGCTTTTCCGGCCTCGTGGGACGCGGTCTGTTTAGGAGCAGCAGTTTGACGAGATTCGCCGATTTCTTCATCTGTTCAAAAATGGCTCTGAGCACTATGGGACTTAACAGCTATGGTCATCAGTCCCCTAGAATTTAGAACTACTTAAACCTAACTAACCTAAGGACATCACACAACACCCAGTCATCACGAGGCAGAGAAAATCCCTCTTCGTCTGTGCTAAAATGTTATCGGGGAGTACTTTTCTTCAAAAAGAAAACGGGTAGGAAATACGTTTAGGATTTTTAAATTTAGCAGTACCAAGGCATTTTCCATAACGCGCATTACCAAGAGAAGTGGGAGGGAAGGATGGGGTAATATACACCCACCATAAATAATTAAAACACAAGGGTCCCCAAATCTACATGATATGAAATCAGAAAAATCGCAAACACACGGGGTTTTGAGGAAGAAGAGAGAAAAACTAACCGACATACATGGTCTACGCAACGAAAGCTAGCCCATTCGTTGTTCATGAAGGAATACTGGGCGAAAACGAAGGCCAACAAATGTTGATTACGCGTGGTCCTAAGTGATCCATCCGCGAAGAATAAGAAAACAGAAACAAGTGAAACGTCCCCTTAAAAAAATTTATGAATTACTATGCTGATAAACCTCTTACGTTATTTGATTTTCAAACAGCTGAGCAGAACTGGACGTACTCAGACATTCCTCTCTTTACTTATTCTGATCAACACTAAACTGACACACAATATTTTTAGCGCAACGCAGTCTGACTTTCAATAATCCCTACAAAAGAATGGCCCTGACTGACAATAACCTATACCTTTGATGAATCACTTACCTCACAAAAATCTTCGTTCCTCGAACTACTGCAATACAGCGAGCGCCAATACTGCCAGCTAAATAAAAGATTCTAACTACCGATGGACATAGTTAGCAAATGAAAGATTTTGATAGAGGACAAACAATGTATATACCTTAATAATGTCCAAAAGTCATCATATATATATATATATATATATATATATATATATATATATATATATATATCACTTCATGGTATCCAGTATTACAAATTTACTCTTTCTGAGGGACGCACGTCCAGATCGTCCGCTCTCAAAATTCGGCCATCTCTCTCCCCACATCCACCACTGCTGGCGGCTCACCTCCAACTGCGCAACGCTACGCGCTGTTCACATCCAACTGCCCAACACTACAATAGCAAATATTCCAACAATGCAAACCAGCCACAGACTGCACACAGGACAGTCAGTGATTTTCATACAGAGCGCTACGTGGCGTTACCAACATAAAAACCTAAACAAAAATGGTTCAATTGTCTCTGAGCACTGTGGGACTTAACATCTATGGTCATCAGTCCCCTAGAACTTAGAACTACTTAAACCTAACTAGCCTAAGGACATCACACAACACCCAGTCATCACGAGGCAGAGAAAATCCCTGACCCCGCCGGGAATCGAACCCGGGGGCGGGAAGCGAGAACGTTACCGCACGACCACGAGCTGCGGACAAACATAAACAGTCTACTTACACAAGATTTGTTAACTATTGTTAAATTATATTAACAATATACGTTTGAAGAGATGGTGACGTATAAGTAGGCTCAAGAACCTGAAGATACTTTTTAGCACACACTTAGCTATAAAAATGCACTTCAGTAGCGTAATACCGATTTTATGGCCACCAGGAAAAAAATTAAAAATGCGAACTTGGTTTATTGTTATCAACTTTTACTCTCAAAATACTTTTAAAGAGATGTTGACGACTAATTAGAGCTCTGAACCTGGAAATATTGAATTCGATATTCATTAGGGAAGGTCCCCCCATGAACCATGGACCTTGCCGTTGGTGGGGAGGCTTGCGTGCCTCAGCGATACAGATGGCCGTACCGTAGGTACAACCACAACGGAGGGGTATCTGTTGAGAGGCCAGACAAACGTGTGGTTCCTGAAGAGGGGCAGCAGCCTTTACAGTAGTTGCAGGGGCAACAGTCTTGATGATTGACTGATCAGGCCTTGTAACAATAACTAAAACGGCCTTGCTGTGCTGGTACTGCGAACGGTTGAAAGCAAGGGGAAACTACAGCCGTAATTTTTCCCGAGGGCATGCAACTTTACTGTATGGTTGATGAATACAGTAAGCAGATTCAGAAGGATGTAGGTTGCAGTAGGTACTGGGAGATGAAGAAACTTGCGCAGGATAGGGTAGCATGGAGAGCTGCATCAAACCACTCTCAGGACTGAAGACCGCAACAACAACAACAATAGGGAAGGTGACATCTATGTGGGGCAGTGAACTGGAAACGAAACACCCGTCGCAACGGAACCACGGGACCGTCCCATTCAAAAGTAATCACCACACGCGTTAATATTTTTATCCCGCTGGGAGACGAGATGATCAATTCCTGTTTCGTAAAACACGATCTGCTGCTGAAGGTACCACAACACCCACAACCGCACCCACTCTTACACTTCCTCGTCCGACTGAAACCAGCACTCGAGAATGTTTTAGTTTTTAGTTTAGTTCCAGTTAAGTCATGTTCCGTAGACCATTTTCCCGATTATTTTATCGATATGATGTGGAACAAGTCAGATTACAAGATGTATATATATACACACACATGAATAGTGCTAATATTAATATTACTGAAATTTTTAATCCTACACATGAAAGTACATTTAGAGGTACAATATTCTTGTTTTTTACTATTTCTGAAACAAGTTCGTACATGTAGTAGAAGGAGTTGTCGAAAAGAAATGATTTTAAGCTAGATTTAAAACCTAATCTGCTAGTTGCCAGACACTTTATGTTGCTGTGCAAATGATCAGAGATTTTTGTTGCTGAATAATGTACTCCTTTTTGAGCAACTGACAGCTTCAATAGCGGATAGGAAAGCTCATTTTTCCCTTTAGTGTTGTACGTATGAGCATCAGTGTTCTTCGCGAATTGAGATGGATTATTTGTAACGAATTTCATTAGCGAATATATGTACTCTGATGGTGTAGTTAAAATACCTAACTCGTTAAAAAGGTGCCTACATGACGTCCTTGAGTGAACACCACTAATTATTCTCACTGCTCTCTTTTGTGCAATCAATACTTTAGGTCTAAGTGGTGAGAAAACTATTCCATAAGACATTATTGAGTGGAAATAAGCAAAGTACGTTATGAGGCTGATCTGTTTATAACCAAGACTAGCGATTATACGAAGAGCGAAAGAAGCTTAACCTAGTTGTTTGAGAAGCTCAGTAATATCCTTCTTCCTGTTCAAGTTGTCATCAATGCGAACACCCAAAAATTTGGAGAAATCTACCCTGTTAACTGAGCCCTATTCATATGCTACATCAATTGTTGGTCTGACTCTATTCGGTGTACGGAACTGGATATAGTGAGTCCATTTTCTGAGAACCACTTAATAATTCTTAGAAAGACATCCTTAAAAATATCTTCAGCTGCTTTCTCTGGAATGGGATTTATTATAACACTTGTCTTTCTTCAGGTCGCCAAAGATGTGAAAAACACGCGGTGAAAGATCCTAGCTGTATGAATCACGTTGCAGTGTTTCCCAACAAAATCTCTGATGCGCAGCGTTCTTCCGATTGGCTGTGTTGGGGGCAGACGTTATTGTGCAACTGTATGATTCCCTCCGACACCATTCCGACCGCCCGAGGACAAAGTGAAAAGTCAACAGTGGAAACATCCCAATCTCCCCTGGCATACAAATACAAAGCTGTTCAAACAAGTTCCGGTATGATCATCGTGATCTCCTCCAAATGCGGGGGCCCTCTGCTCGTCGAGTTCCTCGTTCGTGGAATCACAATCAATGCGCAGCGCTATGAAGGCACTTCGCAGAAAGTGGGAAGCGCCATAAAGTCAAAACGCCCACGAATACTGTCGGACAGAATCTTTCAGTTGCACGATAACTCCTGCCCCCCCACACTGCCAAACGAACAAAGGCTCTTCAGCGATTTGGTCCTCCGTACAATCCGAATCTTTCACCCTGTGATTTTCACACCTTTGGCGACTGAATAGGGATATGGAAATGGATTGATAACTGCTTGAATAATTGGAAAAATTTATTGGAAAAATAGTTGAGAAAATTTTGAAGTTAATTTTTTAATCTGTACACAATCTTTCGTGAACTTTAACTGATACCAATATCAACAGGCCTTCAGTATCACTACATTCAAGGTCAATAAACATAATTCTGCTGCTTCCTGTAGTGTGCGGTACCAAATAATCACCGCAACCATTGAAATTGTTGATCTGTCTATACGTTCTTAAACACATAAAGCACAATTTTTTAGTATAAGTAAATCGAGTTCAATAGACGCCTGTTAGATCTGAGTCATTACCTTCACATAAATTCCATTGTGTTTAGTCTTGAGTGTGACAACGTCGATGCAGGAACGCTCCTCCAGATACCACGTAAATTATTCTTGTCTGCAACGAACCTCTTGATGCGTGATCTCGGCGGCGAGTGAAATGGATGAACAGATACGAGTTGAACGTATAACCGTGCGAATAAATATTCCTTTCCTAATAACTTTTCATAATACTTTTAATGAACCGTTAAAATACACACTTTAAATAAGCTGGTACGACGGATCCAAGCATATGTCCGCCGGCCAGAGTGGCCAAGCAGTTCTAGGCGCTACAGTCTGGAACCGCGCGACCGCTGCGGTCGCAGGTTCGAATCCTGCCTCGGGCATAGATGTGTGTGATGTCCTTAGGTTAGGTAGGTTTAAGTAGTTGTAAGTTCTAGGGGACTGATGACCTCAGATGTTAAGGCTCATAGTGCTTAGAGCCATTTGAATCACTTAGAGTTTGTATGACAGATACGGATACGTCACTCCATAATCCTTCAGTTCTATGGCAAGATTTCATCAACTGCGGTGCCATCTTCTCGGCAACCCATAACCAATTATTTTCAGTGAGTGTCAGATGTGGATATTGTCCTGGCCAAGGCAACAGTCGAACACACGCTGTATCGAGGTGGGTCAGGACAGCACGGGCTATATCCGGTCTTGCGTTACCTTGTTTAAAGTAACTACAGGAAGACCCCGAAGATAGGGCACTCCCACCGTCATTAACACGTCAGAATTTTAACGGCTGATGTCCAGATTCCGTAGTGAAGCAGATGTGATCGAGTCGCGTGCACGATGGCACCCATACCAACATCACAGATACTGGGGCCGCGCGGTCTAGCCCTAGACCGCGCCTTGCCACAGTTCGTGCGGCTTGCCCCCGACGGAGGTTCGAGTCCTCCCTCGGGCATAAGGTTGTGTGTTGTCCTCAGCGTAAGTTAGTTAAATTAGGTTAGGAAGTGTGTAAGCCTAGGGACTGATGACCTCAGCAGTCTGATCCCATAGGAACTTACCACCCCTGGGCCCGTATGACGATGACGATTGCAATACGTCCACGTTCGTTCTAATCAGAGGCTCTTCTCAAGGAATCATCATCGTAAATACTGGAAAATTTGGAAAGACGACGTGACCCCACCCCTGTGTCCACAGTTGGCGTTCGGCGCACCACTGCCGACGCGTCCGTCTGCTGTCACGTCAAGGAGGCTGCAGCACAGGTCCCAGTGCGACAGTCCGTGGTGCTCCACCCGGCGTCGCACTGTCCGTGTGGACGCTCGCTTTGCTACAAAGAAGCTCATTTCTTGATGCAGTGTATGTGCCGTGGCTGGATGTCTTGCACGTCCGAGTAGGAATGCGAAAAACCGACCGGTTAAAACCGATACCGGTATTTTAATTCTGAATAACAAGCGTTTTTCGGTATTTGTCTGGTCTCGGTTATAACAAGTGTTTTTATTTTTTACTAACAACAGGGTAAAAAACCAATACATCAATCAGCCCTAGCAGCAGTGCTAAAAATTTTTGCCTTTAGACCTTTTTTAAAGAACCAGTAATTTTTATTCGTAAAATTTGTATTGCATTGGATATTGGGAAAAGCGACCTGTGCTGTATTAACAATAATGCCGACAGAAATGAGCAAAAAACACGTGGCATAAGAATTAGTACAGCACTGCTGAAACAATAACGTACCTGATACCATGTTGCGTGATCTATTACATGGTAAGCGTGTACGTGCAACGTGTAGTACTTGCCTCATTTGGTCTATACGGCAGTTTCTCACTGTCGTCGTCGGTCATTAGTGGTGTCACAGAATGGCACCATCTCCAGTCGGAAAGTATTTTAGAAGTGCGGTATCAATGAAGCACAGTGCTCCATTTACTTTAAAAACGGGATAAGCCACAACAGACTTGTGACATAATATAAGAAGAAGACTTGAAACTTGTTAGTTCATTCGTAGTTACAAGAAAAATAGAAACCAGCTGATCTGCTGCCTGTGTCTACACAACATGCTTCTGCTTGTAGCCCTTGAAAACGGACAAATTAACACGAAAAACAGAGTTCTTCAACCTCACTTTTCACTCTTTAACACTGAATATTCGTAATGTACAAATAATGGCTTGATCCCTAATTACAATATGATTTTTGAGCAGAGTTTCAAAAAACTGGAATCAGTAGGAGAATACTTACCGTCTTTTGTGCTAGTCAGCCACGTATAACTTTTCGGGAGAAACAGCGAACGATGGACGGATTAAATTTTCCCTTCTTTGCCTATTTAATTAGATATTTTGATTATATGTATCTGGAAGGAGAGGAAATGAAAATTTTTCATTCTTCTTTCGATTTCGACGTTTATTACCGGAAAGAATACGAATAAAAAACCGAAAATCAGTTTTCAGAAACCGGTTAGTTTGAGCGGTTCTAATAGTCCAATCAAACAGGCTTTAAAAATATATATATATATATATATATATATATATATATATATATATCTGAAATCGGTTATTTCAGCGATAACCGCCATCCCTACGGCCGTGTAAACTATGTGTATATCCCTTCGGGCTCTACTTTAGCTTAACTGTCGAGATCCCTAGGCGCGCAGTCCGGAACCGTGCGACTGCTACGGTCGCAGGTTCGAATCCTGCCTCGGGCATGGATGTGTGTGCTGTCCTTAGGTTAGTTAGGTTTAATTAGTTCTAAGTTCTAGGGGACTGATGACCACAGCAGTTGAGTCCCATAGTGCTCAGAGCCATTTTTTGTCGAGATCCTGAATAGCACTGAGTGTGGCCCTCTTGGACCCATCTATTCCATAATCGCATGACAGTTATGGGATCCGCCCAATGCGGGCGGCAATGTCGCGGAATGATATACCAACGTATGTAGACAAAGCCGATACACCGCCGTTGTTATGCGGCTTTCGAAATCCGACAATTGCTTATTGATTTTCTTTCTTCCAGGACGCATAAAACGATTTTACAAAACAAACATTCAGATGCGACTTTTGAATGAGACATTGGCTGCATAATCTTTCCTTATACGCGGAATGTAGGATGGCGTTACGCCTACCCACTTTGATTACGTTGAAAAGCTAACCACTTGCATATACAACCATTTACTGTAGTGCGCTCATGCCAGTTTGACGTTTATTGCATGTTGTATTCATGGTGTTGTAATCTTAATGGCCAGCAGTGTATTAGGGACGACTTCGTGGGTGTGACGTGGATGAAAGAAAGAAGGGTGGATTAATGTGCTGTAGACAACGTGGTTTTTAGAGATTAACCTTCAGTTCGGACTGTACAAGTATGTCGAAGGTAATCGGCGAACCGCTTCCAGAGACGTCATCGTCGCCTACGCCAGAAGAGATTCTGAACCCAGTGGCTATATCGCCTCTAGCGCGTATCTGGAGCGTGATGAAGCACATGTGGGCACGAATGCCCCGGAGACAGTGCGGCGGTTGTGCGTAGTGGCCGGACGCGATGCATCGTAGTAATTCCTCCTCCTACCCGCCTCCCCTCCCCCCAAATGCTCTGCTCTCCACGCCCCCCCTCCTCCCTCCCCCCTCCGTCTAACCCGTCTACAGGAGGAGCGGTGCATTGCGGCCTGTCTCACGCCTATCCGGTGCGGATGCCGTACAGATCCTCGCTGCCTTGCCACTGGTCTGGTACAGCGACACACACACACACACACACACACACACACACACACACACACATACATACACACAGGTGCGCGCGCGTCGGTTACAAGCATCCTGGAAGCAATGGCCCTGAACCTGCCACTCACAATTGATTATCTACGACTGCATCTGTATATAGAAAAGACAATGTTCTGACAAATTGACTCATCGTTGCCCAGCCCAAACCGCTAAACTTAAATTCTGGAGAGGGCGTGACTATTATATTACAGGCATCGTTTAAGAAGGCACTGTTCGAAATTCCACTACTACGACGGTGATATAAGGCATGGAAGGCTTTTTGAAAATACGTCGCTATTTAGGCAATTTTGATGCAAGAACTGCGAAAGCTGGTGTATAGTGGGTGGAAGTTCTTTTCGAAAATAAATCATTATTAAAGAACTAGTAAAGCATTTTAAAGCTACATTGTCAAATTTGGTATTTGACTTCTCGGTTTAAAATAAAACAAATGGTTCAAATGGCTCTGAGCACTATGGGACTTAACATCTGAGGTCATCAGTCCCCTAGAACTTAGAACTACTTAAACCTAACTAAGGACATCACACACATCCATCCCCGAGGCAGGATTCGAACCTGCGAACGTAGCGGTCGCGCGGTTCCAGACTGAAGCGCCTAGAACCGCTCGGCCACAACAATGGAGGATACAAGGATGATCAATAAAAATCCATTGGTTCGATGGAAAAGAAGAATTGGTGAGGAAAGAAATTCATAGTACAACTTGACTAAAAGCAAGAATTGGAAAAGAACGACAGAAACGACGACAACAACAACAGCAACATAAAATTTGAATACCTACTCCTCAGTGGTAAAGGTAAACGAACATTTCTGCAAAGCTGGGTTTTCAATTAGCTCCAGGAAAGAGTATATATCGCACGAAAATTAATGTGGATCATGAAATGAGGGTAGTTGTATGCAATGTTCATTGTTCAAATGGCTCTGAGCACTATGGGACTTAACATCTATGGTCATCAGTCCCCTAGAACTTAGAACTACTTAAACCGAACTAACCTAAGGACAGCACACAACACCCAGCCATCACGAGGCAGAGAAAATCCCTGACCCCGCCGGGAATCGAACCCGGGAACCCGGGCGTGGGAAGCGAGAACGCTACCGCACGACTGTATGCAATGTGATTCTGTAGGAGAAGAAATGAAGCTAATGTACTTAGAATGTTCTCGTTATCTTTATCCATTTTGCTGTTTTTACTATCACATTTAGTCATCAGAAAGTAGTGTACAATGGTAAAGCTAGACTCCGCTTTTGCAGTTCATCTCATAAAGAAAAAATAGCGCACGAAGAGTATTGAAACTGATCTCAAGGTCTTCAGAGAAAGGAATAGTCTCTATCAAAAACTCACAACAGAAGAGAATTACAAGAGCAGTAATACAAGGAAGGAAAATTTTGAGGGTATACACTATACTTTGCAACAAAAGACCGCAAAATTTATCCTAGATTATCTAAAAGCACCTGTTTCTTAGCCCCCCTCCCTCCCACTCTCTCTCTCTCTCTCTCTCTCTCTCTCTCTCTCTCTCTCTCTCTCTCTCTCTCTCTCTCCCTCCCCCTCCCCCTCCCCCCCTCTCCCCCTCTCCCCCCCCCCCCCAGCTTCCTCTCTCTCAAAAAGTTTATGTTCTCCCCAAGTAGCCACACCACAACAAAACTTACGCATAACGTTCAGTACTAGCGCCATGCTGGACAGAAACAAAACGAGAAACAAATCAGCGGCTACAATAGCATGTCGCCCCTTGGTGAGTATGGCGACATAAGTTTTTTCCGCAGCATCGTTTTTCTGTATAAAAACGTATGATGCAAGATGAGAGTAAAGTGTAGAAGCCTAGAATGACAGTGTCCGTAATTATTGTAATTACAGCCAAAAAAGGATACACACCAAGAATGAGCAACAGCAGGGGAAACGTTAATGCCAGAAACATATCACTGTTAGACTAGAGAAATTATTTCAAAACTGATACCTCTTTAAGCAAGTTCTTCCGATTACTTTGCGGATTACTCGATGTCAATATACTGAAAGCAAGCCGACCTGAAAAAAATGCACTTCCACAATTAGGGTACTCCTGGTTTAAAGTGAGCAAAAATGGTGCAAATGGCTCTGAGCACTATGGGACTTAACATCTATGGTCATCAGTCCCCTAGAACTACTTAAACCTAACTAACCTAAGGACAGCACACAACACGCAGTCATCACGAGGCAGAGAAAATCCCTGACCCCGCCGGGAATCGAACCCGGGCGTGGGAAGCGAGAACGCTACCGCACGACCACGAGCTGCGGACGTAAAGTGAGCATTCAAACTAAATGCTCACGATATAGTTTTTAGGTCTAAAATAGAAAAACAGCCGTGTACTTTGTATAATATTTTACAAAATAAATCGAGACCCACAGAAGATGACACATAGATATCGAAGGAAGTTTAAAGTGTTTTGCAGAAGGTGGAGTTTATAAAACCCAAAATACGATAGAATACATTTCTGTGCTGAATCATTTATATCAAGAGCGAATTTTATGCATCAAAAAGAAGTTTGTCCCGTGAATATCTGCTACACTGAAGTTGCTGCTCTGTCGTCGTGTCACGTAACGAGAGAGGATAACAGACTGTAGACCCGCTGACACGTTGAATAGAATGGAGGCGCTACGCCGTACAGTTTTTGCTGCGACACGTGAGTAACTGCTCGCTTATTATTTCCTGGAGGCGAAGGGGGTGGGGGTGGTGGAGGGAAGAGGAGGAGGAGGAATCACCTGTAGGCCGCAGGCGCCTGCCGCTGTGGCTGGAATTGAAATTAGGCGGCTGGTCCGTGTCGGCTGGGTCTCCATTAGCCCCTGTAATGGGGAGGTTGGCCGCGGTCAGGTCCCAACACAACAGCAGGTAGAGCTACGTCTGGCTGCCTCGCCTCCGAACCGAACGGTCCCAGCCTTTCCGTCCCCCCTCTCGTGGATCTGTCCAGTGCCCCAACATATTTCACAAATACCGTTGTGTCAAAAATTTATTCTCCTCGATGCCAGTCTGGTTCTGCACTTCCTTTCCATTCCCTAGATTACGCATCAATGTGCTACATTAATCTCAACCGTGGCTGCTGTCTCTAATAGAATGACAACCTAAGAAGCTTTCTCAATTTTTAAATTGGTGTTTCCCTCTGAGGGTGATTTAGCTGCCCTTCCCGACCGCTTTTATGCAACCCTCAAAGCCGTCAAAAACGCTACGCGAGATTTTCGTATTCTCACGCTCGTACACTACATGCACACTATTAGTCCTACAGAAAACTGAACAGGATCTTTTTCTAGGAAATTTAGAGTAGTTAAATATTGTTTCGGGTATGTTTTCGCTGGGGGTCACTATTTTCGGGTAATTCAAGAAAACTATACGAAAGTCACCTTCAATTGAACCACCACCTCCACTCCCAAACTCATGCCTCACTAGTAAGACTTTCTATTATGTTGTTAGTAGCACTCGCTCCTACCATTGTACAAAAAATTCAGACCTCAGAATTATTTCTGACATTCGACATTTTTTGGTCTCTATTGATTGGGCTGTTACGCCACTAGCATAGTCAGCTACTTCATTAACATTATTAAATTAAACATTCCCATGAGAGTAATGAGAGAAAACTACTTTGCAAATGTTATGCTAAAATCAGTTACACTGACAATTGAATTCAAACTTAACCCTTACAAGCACAGTAGTTTCACAGTCAGTAGGCCTGACGAATAGAACGATGTAATTGTTTATTTTATGCTGCAAAATTTCACATAACTTTTAGGTAAAATTTACACAAACATAAGTTTTACTATTTGGAAGTGCTCGACTAAGTCAGTGGAATAATAAGGCTAGTCGATGAAGACCAGAAAGGTTCTATGTGGGAAATAATTCATGCAGTTGTAAATTTTTGTACAGGAAGTACCATGAACAACATAGAGCAAGTCCTGACTGGTAAAGTCTGTGTGTGGGAATTAGAGTGCATTTGAAAGTCATTTTTGTATGTTTTTCTTGAATAACTCAAAAAGTACGGCCTCTAGCGGAAACGTATCTCATTACAAAATTTAACTACATCAATTTACTACGAAAAGGTCCTGTCCATTTTTTATGTAGGGGTAACAGATTACGTGTAACGAGCGAGAGAATACGAAAATCTTGTATGTGATATGTGCTTTGAAGGCATTGATGGCTGCATGAAACCCGTCTGTAGGGGCGCTGAATTACTCTATATAAGGTGGACAAATGCAGTCTGAGAAGCCTGTAAGGGTATTGCAGAGTAGGTTGTGCTGAGAATTGATTGTCAAGAAAAAAAATTCGAAACGTTGCGCCGTTTAATTAGCATCGGAGTTTACCAATTACGCCGCTGCGCGCACAAATTTAAGCGGCCCGCCAGGTACAATTAGGGTTAGTCGTTTAGTTGTTCTGTTAGTGCGGAGGATAGCGCACGAGACTGCTCAACCTTTGGCTCGGGTTCGATCCTTACTTCCGTCCCATGTCCAATTTTTGTATCGCTCTCTTTTTTGGTTTTAGGAAACCAACCAAAGAACACATTTGGCGACACCAACTTTGGCGGGTCGCTGGAATTTACGTGCACAACAGCCAGATTGGTTAACTTCAGTGAACTCGGTGCAACATATCGAAATTTTTTCATATAAATTACTTCTCAGTGCAAGCTACCCTGCAACACGGTTACAAGCTTTCCAGGCTGTTTCTGACCATGATATACAGAGTGTCTCTCCTAACAGTCGCCAAGCACATTACTTGCGACGTATGTCACAAACAGAGTTATAATATGAACTGCAGATCCAACGGAAGTATTGTACCAGAAGAGCATTCAGTGGTTTTACGGCAGCTTTCTGTAACTGCGTAAGTGATCTCTGTTGCAGTAAACCAAATTGAAACGACTTAGATATAAGGCAGCTGCTGGTACGAAGGATACAGGATGCACGTGTAAACTGTACGGGAAGCTAGGAAGAGGTCAACAGCGCGTCTAACCTTTCCAGGACACTGCCCACTCGAGCCAGTGTAGTGGATGTCCGTCCCAAATGGATAATAATAATTACTCAAAGTAATACCCGTTATTATTATTAATCAGATTTAATGCAAGTACTGAAAATCGTAATTCTGACACAGACATTTTAATTTGATTGCAGATAACCGCAGATATACAAGCCGATATCGGAATCAGTGCGCGCTTCTACACTCAAAGTAGTTATTGCTTCGGATATCCTCATCCACACAGACCTCTATCTACATTTATCCACAACATCATCAACATCGTCGTCGTCAGTGCATACACCAAAACCGTGAATAGTATAGTTTTTCTCTATGTGTAACAACCACGTGAGTAGTGAAGAGGCAAACCATCACACAAGGAGTAACGTGTGTGTGTGTGTGTGTGTGTGTGTGTGTGTGTGTGTGTGTGTGTGTGGAGGGGGGAGGGGGGTGCTCTATCTGCTCCCAGCTATATTGTTCTGCTTCGTTCACCTCCCCGCATTACCATAATCCTGATATGTTACGGTGATCTTCGGGACTGTTCTGCGGTAGACGGTAAAGGGCAGCATTCGTAACAGGTCAGATTCTCCATCTGCTTTCAGAGGATCCTTTAGAAGATGCTGCGATTCAGACGATTTATAACTTACCTACGGAGTCTCTTTAACAACAGTCTTTGTCTAATAGTTTGCACCTGCCACGACATTCTGATTTACTGTAGAAGGAGCAGCACTGTGTTTACTATCGCTGCCCATGGAGAGGGAAAGCTGCAGACTTATTCATTAATTTCGTGTGGGAAAAAGTGGGCGCTGTCTGACAGGTGCGATAAGGTCCTGTTCATGCTTTACAGTCTGTGCTGAGTACGATGAATGCAATTCCAATATTGTGCCTCCCGATGCCACCTATCTGCCTCAAACCGAACGTCATTAAAATGGCATACATAAAACGCTTATTGAAATCTACATTCACCGCATCTAAGATTGCGTATTCGCATTCGTTGACTTTGTCAGCTTTTAACTAAACTACCACTTTACAACCTAATCTAAACCTCGGGCTGCGCTACAGTCATCATGTCAACATAACCCACATTAAAAAAAAAGTATTGTAAAAGTTACCCTACTAATATTCCTATGAAAGTATATCCTCAAGACTAGCGAATGTGATTCAAATGAACTTTAAACTACAGGTTAGATGTATGAAAAAAACAGATGTCTGAAAACTCACAGAACTATAAATGGTCTATGACAGTGGGGTCAAGATTCCTCGGGCTGCAGCGAGAGCCCCTAAACCAGGGGTGTCCAACCCGCGGCCCGCGCGCCGCAGATTTGAGCATCTATCACTCGAGCGATAAAAAAATCTATAAAATGCCGTACATATAAAGCTCTGATAAACTTGAATATTTTCAGTCTGAAACTTTTCCCACAAGACGCTATTCTCTCATTGATCCATCCAATTCTTAACACTGCCGCCCATGCTATACTAGAAACCCCAGAGTCTCGTTCTCGTCTGATTCATCAGACGCGCTGATCTGCTAACTTACGGCTACTTCAGTTGCAACTGCGAAACTAGAGATTTAGAGACGTGTAATGAAATCGATTTCTGAGTATTCTGTTTTATTTCTGCACAATTGTGGGATTGAATCATCTCCAATTCCAGGAATTTCTCAGGAGTTTCGATGCTGAGTTGCTGACATAACATATTTTACAGGAGTAAGGTGGCTCAGTCGAGACCAGATGTTGAAAAGATTTTATAGTGAATTAATGAAACCAAATCGTTCATGATACCAAAAGTAAAATCTTTGCCAGAACTTGACGATGCCAGTTAGGTGGCACATTTAACATTTACGCTTGCTCTGATTGCTCATTTAGGTGACTTAAGTAGGCGTCTCCAAGGTAGAAACAATAATATTGTTTCAAACAATACAAGCGGTCCAAATGAAACTGAACTTATGACAAGCACAAGTAAATGCAAACAATTTTTTTTTTTCTTTTCAACATGTTGGCCAAATCCAATCTTAAACACGTGATGAACTGCGGAGCCGTACTTTTCTATTTTATGCAAGAATTTGAAAATCGAGTTTCAGGATTTTCGAAAAAATAATCAAATCTTTTGTATTTACTCGTTTGTGATAGCTTTTACAAACACTATAGACACATTGTCAGAAGATTTTCTGATGGAATGCATAAAGTTGTAGTCTGACAATCAACTATAAGAAAAATTTAATCATGTATCATGCCTTCCCAGAGGAAAATATGCCTTCCTACACAGTCATGCATTATACAATGAAGATCAAAAGAAACTGGTATACCTGCCTAATATCGTGTAGGGCCCCCGCGGCCACGCAGAAGTGCCGCAACACGACGTGGCATGCACTCGACTAATGTCTGAAGTAGTGCTGGAGGGAATTGTCACCAGGAATCCTGCAGGGCTGTCCATAAATCCGTAAGAGTACGAGGGGTGGAGATCTCTTCTGAACAGCACGTTTCTCAATAATGTTCATGTCTGGGGAGTTTGGTGGCCAGCGGAAGTGTTTAAACTCAGAAGAGTGTTCCCGGAGACACACTGTAGCAATACTGGACATGTGGGGTGTCGCATTGCCCAAGTCGGTTGGAATGCACAATGGACGTGAATGAATACAGGTGATCAGACAGGATGCTTATATACCTGTCACCTGTCAGAGTCGTATCTAGATGTATCAGAGGTCCCATATCACCCCAACTGGACACACCTCACACCATTGCAGAGTCTCCACCAGCTTGAACAGGCACCGCTTTTATGCAGGGTCCATGGATTCATGAGATTGTCTCCATACTCGTACACGTTCATCCACTCGATACAGTCTGAAAGACTCGTCCAACTAGGCAACATGTTTCCTATCATCAACAGTCCAATTCCGGTGTTGACGATCCCCGCGAGGCGTAAAGCTTTGTGTCGTACTGTCATCATGGGTAGACGAGTGAGCCTTCGGGTCCGAAAGCCCATTTAGATGATGTTTCGTTGAAGGTTCGCACGCTGACACTTGTTGATGGGCCGGTATTGAAATCTTCAGCATTTTGCGGAAGGGCTGCACTTCTGTCACGTTGAACGATTCCCTCCAGTCATCATTGGTCCCGTTCTTGCAGATTTCTTCCGTCCGCAGCGATGTTGGAGATTTGATGTTCTGCCAGATTCCTGAAATTCACGGTACACTCGTGAAATGGTCGTACGGGAAAATCCCCACTTCATCGATACGTCAGAGATGCTGTGTCCCGTTGCTCGTGCTCCGACTATAACACCACGTTCAGCCTCACTTAAATCTTGATAACCTGCCATTGTAGTAGCAGTAACGGTTCTAACAACTCCGCGAGGCACTTTTTGTCGTATATAGGCGTTCCAGACTGCAGTGCTGTTTTCTGCCTATTTACATATCTCTATATTTGAATAGGTATGCCTATACCAGTTTCTTTGGCGCCTCAGTGTATATGTTATCTTTGTTTGGAAGCACGTACGTTTGCAATCAGTCATTTTCAAGAGTAAATCACGACCAGATGAAAAATAGCAAAAAAATCTCAGATGCAAACCTTGAGGTAATTGCAACTACTTCGGTAGAACCTGACATTGATACAGTGGTGTCCCAAATTCAAAGTCAAATGTCATATTTATTGTATGTTTTTTAATTACTAATAAGAAAAGTATTAATGAAATAAGATATATAAAAGATGAAATTAATTGCAGCTTGCTTTTTTAGAAGAAAGAATCATAAATTAATAGATTCTAAATTGCTGAAACGTGTTAACTATATACGTCCGACAGTCCTATGTTTTACGTATATGATATGCGGTTCAAAATACTCGTCTTCTTCTAATATGGCCCAAGTAAGCTAAACAGGTGGACATCACTGCTCCAAAAGTTTCAGACTTGGCGTCAAAGACTATCTTGGGAAGATCCCAGAGAATATCGCTTCTTCTGTTTGTAGACGCATCTATAAAGCAATCACAGCGATAGCGGGAGGACTGTGACGAATACTCTGTTCTTCATCTTCACTGTCTGACACAAAAATTAAGCACCCAAAAGGGGAGGAGAAAAAACGAAATAGTTCATCATGGGTTGACAGGGTATGTGATGTTATTTCGGTGACTACAATATCGAGTGAATTTTACAGGGTACTTGGCAGTATGAGGCCAGTTATCAGCATGACGTTGCGCCCCCTGTGCCCAGAATACAGGTGCTTATTCGGTTACAGAGAGCATCATAAGACCGTTGTATCCTCTCTTGAGGCAGGCTGGCCCACAGCTGTTGTAGCTAGTTCTCGATATCCTGGATGCTGGCACAGGGACGGAGTTGATTTCCTGGTGGTCGCACACAATGTTGTATCGGGGACAGATCTGGAAATGTTGCTGGCCACAGGGGTACCTCAACATTATACACACAGTTCATAGAGATACGTGCCATGTGTGGGCCAGCATTGTTCTGTTGAAAAATGGCACCAAGATACTTTCACCTGAGGGGTAACACATGAGAATGTAAGGTGTCCGTGACGTACTGTTGCGCCGAGAGGGTTCCCTCAATCACTACCAACCGTAACATGAAATCATATCCGTTTATACCCTACACCATGACGCCACGTGTAACACCGCTGTTCCTCTCCAAAACATTGGCAGGAAAGGTCTTCTCCCTAGTTCGCCGCCATACTCGCCGAAGATGGTCATCCATGGTAGTGCAGAATCTCGATTCATCGCTGAAGGCAGTGCGACGCCATTCATCAGCTGTCCTTGCTTCCCGGTCGTGCCACCATTCCAGATGCAGCTGTTTATGCAGAGTCATGGGACGGTAATTCTCTAGTCCGGCTGCTGCTAGTCTCCATCCAGTGGTACAGAAGGACACAGAATGTCGCAGGGATTCCACTACTTGTTCTCGGATGATAGGCACAGACGTGAAGCGGTTACGATGTGCTTCGTGCACAACACGGTGAGCTTTCCTTGTGTTGGTCCGATGTGATTGACCGGAACTTCGACGACGTGTGTTCCTACCTCCGCTTTCCCATGCAGTCCAACGCTGGGCCACACTCACATCAGAAAGCTCCACAAATCTGGATATTGCACGATTCGACCAGCCTGCCAAATGGATACCCACAATGAGACCCCTTTGAAAATCTGTTGGGTGCTGATAACGCTGTCTCAAATGAGTACGCCACATCTCTGAGTTCTTCAAAGTGATCACTCAACATCTGACGCTGTTAATGCCCCTTATATACCCTTCCAGGCCTTATAACAAAACTAAACATGAACAATTCTAATGAGCTCTGGAGTCTGTTGTACCTGTCAGATAATTACAACTCTAATCATTTACAAACCCATCGATGGTGTGCACGACCACGAACTTACATTGATATCAAGCCGTATCTTCTGGGTGCTTCACTCTTTTGTCAAGCAGTGTTTATCCCAGACATGTTGGTTGGGCGAGATGTCTGCCAAAAGCGCACGCCAGAGAAGCAATGATAAGTCGGACTCCAGGAATTTTCTGAAGTTGCGGTGTTGTTCACGTTGCCCTCACCCTCAATGTGTTAAATTTGCATTCACTTGTCGTATCCAACAGCACGCTTAAACGTCATACTTGGCATCTATCCTCTAAACTAATGGAGACCATGTCAAATAACTCGCTCGTTAACACTCACTGCATCATATCAGATAAAAACTTGACTATTTCAAGGATTAGTGTTGTCTTCCCTTTTTTAGCTTACAGACAGGCGTAGAAAAACAAAGTGCATTTTTCTAACAGGAAGAAGAAACCGTCTCAGTGAATGTAGATATGCTAAACAGATATTATAAACAGTGGAGATTCTGTCGACAAGAATCATGAAGCTACTGAGAACCTACACTACTGGCCATTAAAACTGCTAACCAAGAAGAAATGCAGATGATAAACGGGTATTCATTGGACAAAGTTTATTAAACTAGAACTGACATGTGATTACATTTTCACGCAGTTTGGGTGCATAGATCCTGAGAAATCAGTACCCAGGACAACCACCTCTGGCCGTAATAACGGCCTTGATATGCCTGGGCATTGAGTCAAACAGAGCATGGATGCCGTGTACAGGTACAGCTGCCCATGCAGCTTCAACACGATACCACAGTTCATCAAGAGTAGTGACTGGCGTATTGTGACGAGCCAGTTGCTCGGCCACCATTGACCAGACGTTTTCAATTGGTGAGAGATGTAGAGAATGTGCTGGCCAGGGCAGCAGTCGAACATTTTCTGTATCCAGAAAGGCCGGTACAGGACCTGCATTATCCTGCTGAAATGTAGGGTTTCGAAGGGATCGAATGAAGGGTAGAGCCAGGGGTCGTAATACGTCTGAAATATAACGTCCACTGTTCAAAGTGCCGTCAATGCGAACAACAGGTGACCGAGACGTGTAACCAGTGGCACCCCATACCATCACGCCGGGTGATACGCCAGTATGGCGATGACGAATACACGCTTCCAATGCGCATTCACCGCGATGTTGCCAAACACGGATGCGACCATCATGCTGCTGTAAACAGAAGCTGGATTCATACGAAAAAATGACGTTTTACGATTCGTGCACCCAGGTTCGTCGTTGAGTACACCATCGCAGGCGTTCCTGTCTGTGATGCATCGTCAAGGGTAACCGCAGCCATGGTCTCCGAGCTGATAGTGCATGCTGCTGCAAACGTCGTCGAACTGTTCGTGCAGATGGTTGTTGTCTTGCAAACGTCCCCACCTATTGACTCAGGGATCGAGACGTGGCTGCACGATCAGTTACAGCCATGCGGATACGATGCCTGTCATCTCGACTGCTAGTGATACGAGGCCGTTGGGATCCAGCACGGCGTTCCGTATTACCCTCCTTAACCCACCGATTCCATATTCTGCTAACAGTCATTGGATCTCGACCAACGCGAGCAGCAATGTCGCGATACGTTAAACCGCAATCGCGATAGGCTACAATCCGACCTTTATCAAAGTCGGAAACGTGATGGTACGCGTTTCTCCTCCTTACACGAGGCATCACAACAACGTTTCACCAGGCAACGCCGGTCAACTGCTGTTTGTGTATGAGAAATCGGTTGGAAACTTTCCTCATGTTGTTGTAGGTGTCGCCACCGGCGCCAACGTTGTGTGAATGCTCCGAAAAGCTTATCATTGCTTATCACAGCATCTTCTTCCTGTCGGTTAAATTTCGCGTCTGTAACATGTCATTTTCGCGATGTAGCAATTTTAATGGCCCGTAGTGTACTTTTGAATGCATGAAATCTATTCGTAGTCACGAATATGGACAGCCATCATCTGTGTAATGGAATGACAACAATGAAAATTTGTGCCTGGCCGGGACTTGAATCCGGATTTCCCGCTTATTCAAGCGGTCGCCTTACCATTTGGCTATCGGTGCACAGCCCACGGCCAGACCCAAACTTCCACACGTCCTCTAATATACTTGTATTAATTAAAAAGGAAGACTCAGAACCTATTAGGAAGACGAAAATGCGTGAAAAAAATGGACGTGGTGGGACGCGAACCTGCAACACATCACATTTATATTTTTTAATTTTTTTTATAATTTTTTGCCAAACTGGGATGTACAGGGCTGGCTCAGGGGGCAGAAAGAGCGCGGATCCAATCCGAGACCTGGCCCAATCACACCAAGAGGGGAAGGTCGAGAAGGGGAAATATACGGCAATCCAAAAACAAACACAAATATAGTAACGAAACTTCCTGGCAGATTAAAACTGTGTGCCCGACCGAGACTCGAACTCGGGACCTTTGCCTTTCGCGGGCAAGTGCTCTACCATCTGAGCTACCGAAGCACGACTCACGCCCGGTACTCACAGCTTTACTTCTGCCAGTACCTCGTCTCCTACCTTCCAAACTTCACAGAAGCTCTCCTGCGAACCTTGCAGAACTAGCACTCCTGAAAGAATGGATATTGCGGAGACATGGCTTAGCCACAGCCGGGGGGATGTTTCCAGAATGAGATTTTCACTCTGCAGCGGAGAGTGCGCTGATATGAAACTTCCTGGCAGATTAAAACTGTGTGCCCGACCGAGACTCGAACTCCGCTGCAGAGTGAAAATCTCATTCTACAAATATAGTACTTTACAGCCATAGAACAACAATTGGTTAGCACACTGGATTCGCATTCTGGAGGACGATGTTTCAAACCCTCATCTGGCCATTCTGATTTAGGTTTTCCGTATTTCCCTACATTGCTTCAGATGAATGCCGGGATGCATCCTTTGAAAGGTCACGGCCGCTTTTCTTCCCCATCCTTCCCTAACCCGGTGGGAACAATAACCTCGCTATTTGGTCCCCTCTCCCAAAACAACCAACCAACAATTGCGTTATTTTTTATGTATACATGCAGAAACAAAAGGAGAAGACCTATGGGAGGCCGTGTTAAACCGGAGGGGGAGAACTAAATGATGCTTCTAGCGCGTGATGGATACTGAGGAGAAAAATTTAATAGATTGTTTTAAATGACATTTCTCTCCTACTCACTAAACACCTGATCAAACCAGCTGAATTTCATATTATTTTGCTGCAAATAAGTACCACATGTGAACGACCCTGTTTATTAGTTGTGTGTCTGTGAGTGTGTCACATTTCTACCATACACAGCAATTGATAGGCACGTAGGCACGACGCAAATATCGTATGTGTGTTGTCAGCACTTAGCAAGATGGGGAAAATTATCCCCCCCCCTCCCGCACCGTTTCTTAACCCTGCGACAATCGTCGCTCATATTCTCCCCCCCCCCCCCCCCCCGGCCACTCCTTACCACTAGGTTCGTTAAAAAGTGAATAAGCTTTTCAGTGGTACGCCCAAATTCTTAAAAATATCAACAAGTGGTACGCCGTGAGAAAAAGTCTGGGCACTACTACCCTAATTTAACAAAAAAAAAAATTCCGCCCAGCAATATCAACGTGATATAAATCACTGTACACTCACTTCTGAGAAACACAACTGCAGGTCCATATGGCTGAAGCAAAGCTGCTGCCCTGAAATGAGTCGTTAAAGTGACAAAAGTCCGCTCCGAAACTTGGAACCGCCTCTGCTCGGTCCTGCTGAACTTGCTTTCTTCCCTCCATGTGAGGGACTGCGAACGACTCCAGGACTTCGTGGTTTCACAGCAACTTCTAAAACACATTCAACGTGTCGACTTCTTAGCCAGCCAGCGTTGTAACTACAAAATATTTAGCTTTCATTTCACTCGTGGGAATGTCCGTTTGTTCATTTCTTGCTCCAGCTAGCAACACCATCTTCAATTGTAACCACATGCGGCAAAATTCCGTGACGCCACAGGAGGCCCTGTGAGTACGCCGTAAAGTGACAGCATTCCTGAGTCCCACGCCTTTTGAACCATTAGAGCCATCTGCACCCCCTCCCTGCACCTCCTTCTCCACCCCACTCCAAGTCCCACAAGGGAAAGGGAGTAACTCAATTCCCTTTCAGTATGGAACGCCTTCCAAGTATTCCGCGGAGTCTCAAAACAGTGCCAACGACTATAGTTCTCTGCCGCACTGTGAACATGGCAAATAAACTCTACGGATTGAATTCCAGATCGAATACATACTCTTTACTACATTTTATGTACGCTGTAACAGCGTCTAAGAACGTATTTCTATTTTTGATGACGAACTATCGTGAGTCATTAATCATTCAACGAATGTGGAATGTGAAGTGCCGTTTATGCAAAAAATATGTTGATTCAATTACCGTAGCCATGTTTACAAATCTAAGTACAAGAGAACACAAGAGTTAACGGACGATTATATTGACAAAGTTCGCATATGGCACAGTACAATAATTAGGGGGTACGAATAAGAGCGAGGGGGGGTGGGTCTTAGAAGAGAGAACGGCGAACTTTAGGAAGACCTGTAAACCGTCAAAGGATCCAACTTTCGTGCGAAGACAGACAGCTTACCAGCATAGGAAAAAGTAAAGTGAAACGTCTACGCGAAGAGACCCGGTAACACCCAAGGCGAACCGTTACTTGTAAAAATGACAATGCCTAGAGACAAAGATGTCAACTGATTTAAGGTAACTGGCCACCAATGAAATAATAGCAAGGAGGTCAGTTATAAAACTGTCCTATCGGCTGCTGAGTATTTTTTGTGAGTCCGGAACCATTACGCTCTCTTAGAAAGGGAAGAGATAAGAAGGTTTAAGTAAACGGCACACCATTCGTTATGGGAGTGTGTACTTTGCGCCGTAACTTGCGTAGACTGCACAAGAAATACCACTGAGAGGCAACATAGAAAAGACTATGTGCGCCTCGTTAAAGCTTACTCCTACGATTTCATGAGCTCTTAATATCGCCTCCGGCCGGGGTGGCCAAGCGGTTAAAGGCGCTACAGTCTAGAACCGGGCGACCGCTACGGTCGCAGGTTCGAATCCTGCCTCAGGCATGGATGTGTGTGATGTCCTTAGGTTAGTTAGGTTTAAGTAGTTCTAAGTTCTAGGGGACTGATGACCTTAGAAGTTAAGTCCCATAGTGCTCAGAGCCATTTGAACCATTTCTTTAATATCGCCAGCATACATTTCAGGGGAAAATCAGAATTGTTCTAGCTCTACAACAGCTTACTGGTGCTCAAGCTTCCCTCGTACTGGCTGTTTATTTAATGGTAAGCAGAGTAGATGACATTGATGCACTATTTACCTAATATCACGAGCTGTTTCGGTGGCTTGGATGGGGAGGGGGGGGGGGGGAGGGAGAGCGGGATGAGGTGCAGCCTGTAGATAACTTGGGTAGGCTCAGAACGTACACAATTTCTTGATAAAGGTGTCTTTCTTCATTGTAACTACAAACTCTGTCCGGGGGCAGACTTTGTACGCTTCTGGTTGCCGACGCATGGTTTTACTGCACGCGCGTCTGATCTAGTGTAATCAGTGTTATTTCCGAGAAATAGGCTTGGCCGGGCATTGAACCTCTGGCCTCTGCGCCGGGGGGCAAGCTAACTGTATAATCGCCGCCACCGCAGCTCTCTTGCTAGATGACGCACATCCTGCTCCTTTTTCTTTTTTGCAGTCTGTTGGATATTATACCTGATATCTCATCTTCTTAGATTTTTTTAATGTGGAAGAACAACCTCAAGGTCGTTAGACGCTGGTTTCGTGTTGGTCGTAGGGGGCGGTGGGGTGGGGGATGGGCGTTATGTATCTCAGAGAGGGTTCCGCCATCGGAATTCGGTTGAGGAGGTGACGAGCGTAAATTCTGTATGAAAGATTTTGTGTCAGCATCCGACAAAAGCTCTCGAACATCTCAGCATCGTATTGCGAACTGAGAGGGTAATACACTCCAAAGTGTTCAGATTTTCTGCTTACTCGTTTAGTACAGCCTCTACATTGAGGATATTTTTAGGTTTTCGTATCACTCAGTAAAACGGAATCCTTATTGCATCAGTTTGTTGTTCGTTCGTCTGTCTTTGTGCCCGACTGTTGAAAATGATTTTCCTCAGGAACGGATGGCTGTATCAAGTTGAAATTATGTCGCATACTGAGACTACGATATTTTGGCGGTGTAAAACATTGAAGATTCTAAGGCAATGCAGTCAAAAAAGTTACGGCCATTTATATAACATATTTTGATACTAGCAAACTCACTGATCAAAACCTATATGGTACTTCCTGTTGGGCTAGACTCATGAAATTTGGCATGAAAGAAGGTTTCACGGTACATCTAAAGGAAAAAATCCGAAAATTATGAACTTTTAATTATATCACGCGTAAAATTTTTTTGTCATTTGTTATCTGACTGTCTGTTTGGCCATCCGTTTGTTAGGTCCCCTTTTTCTCAGGAACGGGTAGACGTATCAAGCTAAACGTTATGACGCACACGAGTATCTACGGTCCCTTGGCGGTCTAAAAAATTGAAGTTTCAAAGTCAACGCAAACAAAAGGTATGGCCATTGATGTCACATATTTTGATATTCGCAAACTCAAAACCTATAAGGTACTTCCCGTTGGCCTAGAATCATGAAATTTGGCACAAAGCAAGGTTTCACGGTACAAATAAAAGAAAAATAATAAGAAAATTGTTAATTTGTATTTATATCATACGAAAAAAATATTTTTCTCTCATTTTTTGTCCGACTGTTTGCCTGTCCTTTTACCAGGAACGGATCGACGTGTCAAGTTGAAATTTATGTCAGATACTGTGGTCTACGGTTCCTTGATGGTTTAAGAAAAGTTAAGCTTCCTAGTCGCACAATGAGAAGGTACAGCCATTTATGTTACATAATTTGATACAAACTGACTCGTTACGACCTATAGCATACTTCATGTTGTCCAATACTCACGAGATTTGGAAAAAAGCAAGGTTACGCAGTACAAGTAAAGGAAAAAAAATTAGAAAATTATTACTTTGTAATTATATCACATGAAATAATATTTCTTTTGTGATTTGTTATCCGGATTCAAAGACACCAGACAAAAATCGTCGAGAATCTCGATTCGCGGAATGGTTGAACTGTCTGTGTACGTAATTAAATTTGTACGGAGCCCTCAGTGGGCGATTCCTACTGATACCTGTCCAATTTTACATTTTACCTGTAGTCCGCAAGCCATTTCCTATGTCATTCGTGAATATTGTGGGAGAAGAAGGACTCTCGGTATGCCACAATATGAACCCTAACTTTTTCGCCGTGGGCATTTGCCAAGGAGAATTGTTGGGAGAAAATACTATGTTGCTTGACTTTTCTTGGAATTCTTAACAGTAAACCTCTCAGTGCTGCACAAGACCTCTGTTCGAGCGTCTGCCACTACAATTTGTTGAGCCTGTGTATAGTACTTACGCGCCGTCTAAACGATTCGGTAACGAAATACGCACTTCATTGGATCTTGTCTACTTTGTAAACTAATCCAACGTAGAAAATATCCCAAAATACGGAGCAATATTGAAGCATCTGTCAAATAAGAGTTTTGCAGGCCACTTCTTTCGTAGATGAATTATACTTCCCTAAGATTCTTCCAATTTATTTCAGCCTCGTATCTCCTTTTCCTATACCTGGTTTTATATGAACATTCTATTTCAGGTCGTTCGTAACGGTTACTTTGCAGGTGTTATTGTTTACAATGATTTATCGGCAGTATCGTAATCCAAGAGCAATGGGTCTCTTCGCTATTTATAAGCAGTACGCTACATTTATTAACGTTCAGGGTCAACTGCCAGTCTCTCTACCGACCGTCGATAGCCTGAGCCTTTCTGCAGTTCTCTACAGTTTTTAGTATTCGTATTTATCACATAGTAGCACACTACATTTGCGGTTATAAGAGTACATTATTGCAACAATTCTTTGCCTTCTTGTGTATCTGTTCATCTAAAATATATCCACTCAAGTGACTTATGCAGGGTGAGTCAGGAGGAAAGGTGCATGTTTTGAGAGGGGATGGTGTTAGCGATTCTCAACAAAAAACACCTTATGGACATATGCCCTATTCAGAAAGGTTTCCCAGATAGAACACATGTAATGTACATTGCTATTTATTTTTTGTATTATTCAAACATTGTCATTGTTCGTAACCTACCACCGTAGTGTAGAGGAAGATGAGACTAACTGTTTGATACAGGACCCTTAACAATCTGTCAAGTCGGGAAACTACACCACAAACTGGCCTACAGAACTATCTAAGCGTTGCGCCAGATTTTTCACTATTCTCATGCTCTCTTCGCCAAAAGTATTAGTACAAGAGAAAGGATGAATGGGCCTTTTTCCTAGGAAATGTAGTGTACTTTTAATTGTGTGCTGCAATAATGGAGGGTGCAGTTTTCGAGTTAATCAAGAAAAACGTACTAAAGAGATATCAAATGTGTTCTATCTGGGAAACCATTCGGAGTTGGGCGTATGTGCGTATGAAGCTTTTTTGTTCAGAATCACTATCGCCCTTCAAAGCGTGTACCTCTCCTCCTGGCTCGCGCTGTATTTATAGCGCGCCATTGTCTAACATTCCTCCCAAATGAAACTCAGATTTCGAAGAGCGCGTGCTTATTCCTAACAGTACGTTTGCTTCAATCCATCTTGTGGTAGCTATTGAAATCGTTAAAAAGTGGCATGTCGTTCTCAAAAAAAAAAAAAAAAACGAACTTTGGTTATGAAACGCGTTAGTTGTCAAACACGTAAGCACGTTGGGGGTAGAGGGGCCTTGTTGTCATTTAACACCGTAACTGCTCACGGAGACTAAAATGTCGGTCAATACTGCATGTTTACTTTTGTGCCACAGTAAATAAAAACGTACTTCTATTTTGCTACAGCTTAGAAAAGCTTGTGGTGTAGTAAGAAAAAAAACACACACACACACACACACACACACACACACACACACACACATATATATATATATATATATATATATAGCGCTTAAACTCGAGTAAACGTCGTAAAGCAGCAAGAGATTCCACTTGATCCGCCCGAGTAGTCCACTCTTACGCGCGTGGAGGAGCACTCAACCAACAAAGCAAGCCGAGAACGTGCGACTGTGTCAGTTTGCCACGATTATTTAGCGACGTCAAACTCTCGGCGTCGGTTAACTGTAGACTACATAAAACATTTAAGCTCTTCTGCCGGACGCTGAATACCGGGCGAAGTAATTTCTTTCCAGCTGTGCTTGCATGACGCGGTAATAAACAGACAATCCGTAGCGAGATAGAAAGATATCCTCAAAAGTTTTTACAGCTGTATTTGCAACCTCTTGTAGTTATTTGCGGTACGAAATTCTTTGTAAAACTGATGTACGTTGTTACGCAAGATCACGCAAATAAGTGCCGAAGAACACTTCTACAGTCCACATAACGAATCTCCCTTGTCTTAAAACTTCAGATGATGCCACTACTCGCTCACATATTACAATACTTCCATGTTACCACCATTTACCACATCTTACGAACTGTTTCCAACTTAAAGACCCGATGAATCTAGCCAATAAGTCATATAAAGCAAGATATAGAAAATAGAAAGTAATTTCAGTCCACTGGTTATACCTCTGTCAATGAAATACAAAACGCCTCTGATGTCAGTATATAAAACAGTTCTCAGTTGCACAAATGAGCCGGTCAGAGTGACCGAGCGGTTAAAGTTGGTATAGCACTTGCCCGCAAAGGCAAAGGTCCCGAAAGGCGGTTCTAGGCGCTACATTCTGAAAACGAGCGACCGCTACGGTCGCAGTTTCTAATCCTGCCTCGGGCACGGATGTGTGTGATGTCCTTAGGTTAGTTAGGTGCCGCGCGGCATTAGCCGAGCGGTCTGAGGCGCTGCAGTCATGGACTGTGCGGCTCGTCCCAGCGGAGGTTCGAGTCCTCCCTGGGGCATGGGTGTGTGTGTTTGTCTTTAGGATAGTTTAGGTTAAGAAGTGTGTAAGCTTAGGGACTGATGACATTAGCAGTTAAGTCCCATAAGATTTCACACACATTTTTTGTTAGTTAGGTTTCAGTAGTTCTAAGTTCTAGGGGACTGATGACCTCAGAAGTTAAGTCCCATAGTGCTCAGAGCCATTTGAACCATTTTGCACAAAAGACAACAGAAACGATTTAGAAATGAATTTCTTTCACTTTCTAGTAACAGTCTACCTCATCCGTAGAAGTACTAAAATGACTATGACTGAGTAATTTTGTTATTTTTCCATTGCTATTCATTTTCTGTCTCGTTTAGGTCTAACCTAATGTGTCTGCATTGAGGAAAATATCGTCTTTGTTTCAAAGTTCTCTCTAACAATCGCCAAATAATTCCAAAAATTTATGCCTGTCTTATACCAATTACTCTCGTATACTTCATCCTTGTAAAATCAATTTGCAAATATTTGGGTGTTGCTAATCGTATATGAATATAAATACATGATATGTATTTGCTGTTGCGAACATGGACCTCCATCAGCTGTATATATGAATATAAATACGTGATATGTATTTGCTGTTGCGAACATGGACCTCCATCAGCTGTATAATGCAATGGCGACAGTGAAAATTTGTACGGGACTGGGATCCGAACCCGGATTTCCCTCTTACAGCAAGTGGTCGCATCACTATTAGGCTATCCGAGCAGGGTTCACGGTCAGAACCAAATTTCCGTGTGTTGTCACTCATGTGAGTGGAACCTGCACTAGTACATTCATTTTGTATATTTCCGCACAGGAGAGACAAGTATGCCTGTAGTATGTACGAATAAACATTGCATTGTACTTCTGAACAACACGGGCACTACAGTATCGTGAGTATAAACACATTATAATACATTTTCTATTATTGACAACCACCACCCGTCGCTTTCGTCCACTGTTATACAAAGGTGTCTTCGTCGCTTATCCAGATATTATGGTCTTAGCTTTACACATCCAAGTTCGTCTTGCCTGCCTGGTCACACCACCTTTCAGTTCCCAATACGTCGTCATCTAGGGAGGTTGGTATCACAAGGAGTACACAGTAGTATTTTATTAGTTCACGTCGGAAATTTCATGTGGCTGTATGTCCAACACAGTACCATTTCGATTATCACTATGACCTCCTCAACATCTGTATTTTCCTTTAATTGCATTTCCGATATTTCTGTTACTCTCAGCGTGTTTCTCTCCATTGTCCGACGGGAAAGAGCTAAACTGTCGGATTATTAAAGCACTTAATGTGGACGTCTAACTGTCCCGTGTCCGAATTTGCAACACGCTCTGCTTTCGACCTTATAGACCTTTCAGTTTATTTATTCCGCGCATTGGAATAAACGAATATTTCCCTTTTGCTTAAAGCAGCATTGTAGAGTTCGTGCTAGATCTATGCAACGAGCTGTGTCTGAAAAAAAAAACTCCATGGAGGTTCTGAAATATCAGGGACACGCAGAACGCTATATGTCTTTTAAAGTACACATTAATCGATATCACAGTACTGTGCATCCTTATTTTTTGTTATACCGAGCGCTTCATCCCTTCGACGAGATGTATAAATGGATGGAAACAGTCAGATGATGTCGAGTCTAAACATGCTGTACACCGCTCTGTTCGATCGTTCCGATGGTCAGCAAGAGTTACGGTCGTCATTGTCTTCAGCCTGACGCCGCATTAAATGTTTGCGCCGTTTATCTGAGCCATCGGTCCAGAGAGCGATGAGGGCAGAACATTCAACACGCCTCTGCCTGGAGCGTCAGACGGTGCATTTCTAGGTTGCCCGCCACGGCTGCGACGTCACGTATAAAGCAGGAATTGCACACGCACTGTTGTGCCTTTTGATGCTAAAATAGTGAAGCAGGTGAAGGAAACGTCAACGCAGAAATGTGCGTTGTAAGATTTGCATATCAACGTTTTACAAGAGCGTCATCAAAGTCCTGAAAAACACTTCTGGTTTACCAACTATGAAGAGTATCACAGTAGGAAGTATGGAAAACGTTTTTTCGTCAGCCTTCATAATCCTTTACACACACATTTAAAAATGTCTCACATTCTTACAGCAAATGGTGCAGGACAAAAGTAGAAGAAAGGCCTGCAAAAAAACGTAAGAAATTCAACAAGCGCAATCTAATGTGAAGGTTATGCTAACCGTGTTCTTAGACTTTAAATGTATAGTGCACTATGAGCTTTTGTCAAAATGATCAAAAATTTACAATTTCAGTACAATTTACGCGACACCCGTATTTGTATTGACGTAATTCATGGCTTTTGCAGCGTGATAGTGCACCTGCGCAAAATTCGTTACATGTTGGTGAACTGTTAGCAAAAAACAGTACTGTAATGATGCTCTGGCCTCCTCCATATTCTACAGATGCAGTCCCATAAATATTTTTTGTATTCCCTAATATAAAGCCGTCCGCTGTGGCCGAGCGGTTCTAGGCGCTTCAGTCCGGAACCACGCGGCTGCTACGGTCGCAGGTTCGAATCCTGCCTCGGACATTGATGTGTGTGATGTCCTTAGGTTGGTTAGGTTTAAGTAGTTCTAAGTCTAGGGGACTGATGACCTCAGATGTTAAGTCCCATAGTGCTTAGAGCCATTTTGAACCTAATATAAAAAAAATTCTAAAGAGCCGTCGTTTCACAAGCATAGGTGAGATTAAAAACGAGAATGAGATTTTGACTATGCGGCGGAGTGTGCGGTGATATGAAACTTCCTGGCAGATCAAAACTGTGTGCCGGACCGAGACTCGAACTCGGGACCTTTGCCTTTCGCGGGCAAGCGCTGTACCAACTGAGTTATGCAAGCGTCGCTAAGAGAGGTATAAGGTATCCCCAAGATCGGGTTCCAGAATTTTTTCAGGGATTGGAAAAAGCGTTGGATAAGAGAATGGCATGTAACGGACACAGTTTTGAAGGGGTTCAAAAATGGTTCAAATGGCTCTGAACACTATGGGACTTTACATCTGTGGTCGTCGGTCCCCTAGAACTTAGAACTACTTAAACCTAACTAACCTAAGGACATCACACACATCCATGCCCGAGGCAGGATTCGAACCTGCGACCGTAGCGGTCACACGGTTCCCGACTGAAGCGCCTAGAGCCGCACGGCCACACCGGCGGGCAGTTTTGAAGGGGATAACGCTAAGGTAGACGAATAAATAAAACTGTTTCCGTAAGCAAAATAAAAATAACTTGGATTTGAACACACTCTGTACGTCCAGAGAGAAATACTTTTTGAGAACTGGTCCATCTATTCTATGATAGCCATCTGTCTTTTGGCACTAAAGGAGGTGCAAACGTAGTTACCACACTTCTTGCACGACTACACAGGAGACTGTTGTGACACCACTGAAGCTTGCACCATTCTTCCTGCAAAATACTGGAAAATTCAGAAACAGTGATGGAGGTGGATGACGATCACGCGCCCTTCTCTCAAAAGTTGACCATAAAGGTTCAAAACCTTGAGATCTGATGATTCTGGTGGTCAGAGGAGATGCGGCACTTTATCCTCGTGCTTACAAAAGCACTCTTGAACGATGCGAGCTGAATGAACAAAGGCTCTGACGTCTTGGAACACAGTATCTCCATTGGGGAACAACCACTGTAGCATGAGCTGGATCTGATCAGTCAAAATGGTCACATAATCTTTGGTAGTAGTGCGACTTTGCAGAGTAAATATAGGGTCCTTGGAATACTACGATAAGACAGTCCAAGCCATCACCAACCGCGCGCCTTGTTTCACTCTGGGGACGTAAACTCAGCCAGAAGTTGTAAACAATGTGAAGCAAGACTCATCGTACCAAACTACTACCTTCCATTGCTGCACAGTCCAGGTTTTATGGCTTCAACACCACATTTTCCTGTTTCGGGCATTTGCATCATTAATGAGTGGTTTTGTAATCGTAGCTCGTCCTCCATTCCCTCCTCTTGAAGCTCCTGTCGTGTTGTTTTGGTGCTGATGAAGTTCGCGAGTGCGACATTCAGTTCTGCAGTGACTTTTACAGCAGTCGTCCTCTTATTTTTCGTCTCTAGCCGCTTCAGTGATAGTTCATGACCATCACTCAACGTACACTTATGTCCGCGTTGTGACTCAGTGGATGATGATTTTACTCCTTCCCTGTACCAGGTATAAATCTTCAATACGGTACAGCCGGCCGGAGTGGCCGAGCGGTTCTAGGCGCTAGTCTGGAACCGCGCGACCGCTACGGTCGCAGGTTCGAATCCTACCTCGGGCATGGATGTGTGTGATGTCCTTAGGTTAGTTAGGTTTAAGTAGTTCTAAGTTCTAGGGGGCTGTTGACCTCAGAAGTTAAGTCTCATAGTGCTCAGAGCCATTTGAACCATTTTTTCAATACGGTACCTCACGAAACACCAAACACTTGGACTATCTTGGTTGCGGAAGAACCCACCATACGAACGCCAACAATTTGATCAGGTCCGAATCGACTTGGCACGGACATAATGGACTCTCAGCTACTCAGAAGACAATTATGATACCACTGATGCATGTAACGTATTAAAGACGATGCAGAGGTGACGTTCGCGGGTCAAATACGAGAGCGCAACCTGCAGGCTTAGCTAGCATCTGCATTTATGTTCAAGCATGCGTTTCTCGCGATGTTTCCATGCGTTTGTCCAACCCCTGTACTTCAGCCCTCCCTTTCAATTACGAACTCGTGCGAACACAACTGGCTGCTCTCGGATTTGGACCGAGGGAGGTGGAGCTGTGGTTTGACGCGCATTCGGGAGGACGACGGTTCAAACGCGCGTCCGACCATCCTGATTTAGATTTCCCGTGATTTCCCTGAATCGTTTCAGGCAAATTCCAGGATGGTTCCTCTGAAAGTACACTACTGGCCATTGAAATTGCTGCACCAAGAAGAAATGCAGATGATAAACGGGTATTCATTCGACAAATATATTATACTAGAACTGACATGTGATTACATTTTCACGCAATTTGGGAGCATACATCCTGAGAAATCAGTACCCAGAACAACCACCTCTGGCCGTAATAACGGCCTTGATACGCCTGGGCATTGAGTCAAACAGAGCTTGGATGGCGCGTACAGGTACAGCTGCCCATGCAGCTTCAACACGATACCACAGTTCATCGATAGTAGTGACTGGCGTATTGCGACGAGCCAGTTGCTCGGCCAGCATTGGCCAGACGTTTTCAATTGGTGAGATATCTGGAGAATGTGCTGGCCAGGGCAGCAGTCGAACATTTTCTGTATCCAGAAAGGCCCGTACAGGACCTGCAACATGCGGCCGTGCATTATCCTGTTGAAATGTAGGGTTTCGCAGGGATCGAATGAAGGATAGAGCCAGGGGTCGTAACACATCTGAAATGTAACGTCCACTGTTCAAAGTGCCTTCAGTGCGAACAAGAGGTGACCGAGACATGTAACCAATGGCACCCCATACCATCACGCCGGGTGATACGCCAGTATGGCGATGACGAATACACCCTTCCAATGTGCGTTCACCGCGATGTCGCCACACACGGATGCGACCATCATGATGCTGTAAACAGAACCTGGATTCATCCGAAAAAATGACGTTATCCATTCGTGCACCCAGGTTCGTCGTTGAATACACCATCGCAGGCGTTCCTGTCTGTGATTCAGCGTCAAGGGTAACCGCAGCCATGGTCTCCGAGCTGATAGTCCATGCTGCTGCAAACGTCGTCGAACTGTTCGTGCAGATGGTTGTTGTCTTGCAAACGTCCCCATCTGTTGACTCAGGGATCGAGACGTGGCTCCACGATCCGTTACAGCCATGCGGATAAGATTCCTGTCATCTCGACTGCTAGTGATACGAGGCCGTTGGGATCCAGCACGGCGTTCCGTATTACCCTCCTTAACCCACCGATTCCATATTCTGCTAACAGTCATTGGATCTCGACCAACGCGAGCAGCAATGTCGCATTACGATAAACCACAATCGCGATAGGCTACAATCCGACCTTTATCAAAGTCGGTTAACGTGATGGTAAGCATTTCTCCTCCTTACACGAGGCATCACAACAACGTTTCACCAGGCAACGCTGGTCAACTGCTGTTTGTGAATGAGAAATCGGTTGGAATCTTTCCTCATGTCAGCATGTTGTAGGTATCGCCACCGGCGCCAAACTCGTGTGAATGCTCTGAAAAGATAATCATTTGCATATCACAGCATCTTCTTCCTGTCGGTTAAATTTCGCGTCAAACGGTTCAAATGGCTCTGAGCACTATGGGACTTAACTGCTGAGGTCATCATTCCCCTAGAACTTAGAACTACTTAAACCTAACTAATCTAAGGACATCACACACATCCATGCCCGAGGCAGGAGTCGAACCTGCGACCGTAGCGGTTTTAGCACGTCATCTTCGTGGTGTAGCAATTTTAATGGCCACTATTGTACATGGCCGACTCCCTTCCCCATCCTTCTCTAATCCGATGGGACCGATGACCTCGCTGTTTGGTCCCCTCCCCCGAACCAACCAACCAACCAATCTCGGATTTGGCCACAGGCATGAGACGCACGTTGCGCTACGCTCCTGTAAAGTGCAGGGTGTTTCAAAATCAATATACCTGTTTTAATATGTTGTAGCATTTATTGTATTCAACTTACAATTAAAAATAGTACATCAAATGAAAGAGTAGCTCAAATATTTTTATTTGTAAACCTGTACAAGCTCTAAAGCCTACAGACTGCAGTCTACTTACCAACTTTGCAAAGAAAATGTTGTTACTTGACCGTGAAGCTTTCCTGGATCGTGTGGGTCTTCAGTGATGACTCGACATTTCTTGTAAGTGGAAATGTGAACACACATAATGTGTGTATCTGGGGGCATCAAATCCCCACGAGATGGCACAGTTGAAACGAAACTTCCCTAAAATAAATGTACCTTATGTCATATCCCATCGCAAAGCTTAAGAGCCTTTCTTTTTCTGTGCAGCAAATGTAGCTGGTGCTTCGTATCTTGCTGCGTTAGAACTATGGCTCTTTCTTTATACTGGAAGAAGCTGAACCACAGAACTTTATTTGTCAGCGAGATGGTGTGCCGTCTCTGGCATGACACACTACACGATTGGTTGAACGACGTTAGTTGCAAGGCGCCGGATGACAGGGCTTGTTACGCATGGCCTCCACCGTCACCTGATCTGATGCCAAGCGATTTTTACCTTTGTGATTCATAAAGGATCTACAAGCTGCAGTACCTGACTTCGGAAACAGGACTGAAATAGTTGTTGCAACAATGACTTCAGACACACTGATTAAGTTTTGGGAAGAACCCGCCTGTCAGTTCGATGTGTGCTATGTGACGAATAATGCTCACGTTGAATAGTTGAAAACTATTTGAGTTGTTCTCTCATTTAATGTATTTTTATGTTAATTTAAGCTGAATGCAATAAATGCTACAATACCTTAAAAACAGTCTGTTTATTTTGAAACACACTATACATAGTTGTCCATGCCTGTGGATTACATCAGTGCATTTTAACTGTCCCTGTAGCAAGATGTGTAAGGAACTGAGATGATGTGAATAGGGGGCCTCCTCGACCAATTCACTGCTCATTAAACGTTCCTGCCAAGTACTGTTGTACGAAGTGTAGAAAATGGGATGGTGCTCCGTTGCACATAGACTGCATCCGTTGTCCATCTCCAAGACTAACGTTTCCCAATAGCGCTGAAACTGGTGTTAAACATCACCTAGTAGTAAGGTAAAAATGTATCTGGAATGAAAGTCATAAAAGTATATATTGCGAGCAGCGTTCGAAGTAAAAAGACATCATGTTCAGAAAAACGTCTGTGTGCTAAGAGAAGCAAAGCACCTCCGAAATAAGCAGAGAAAACTCGATTGCATTCTTTCCAACAAGCTACCTGTAGTTAAGAAGCTAATAAGAGAGCTACTGGCTCCAACGCTGCAGTATCTCGAGCATTTGCCACTAAGTTACAAGCTGCACTGTTTGTTTGTGTTGTTTCTTCCTCCTTTTTGTCCCGGCGTGCGTTTAGAAAGATAAGCATGCTCTACCACGCTTCTTCCCATCCGTCTCGTGACCTTTCTTTGTCGGGTTGCCTTGACAGTGTACTTAGCAATAAAGCGCTGAACGAGGTCGCATTCTTGGCCTACTTAAAACAATTTTTTAAAGTTTTTAACTATGTTATCTTAAAAACAGACCTTGGTGTTGGTGATGTCAGAGCCGAGAGAGCAAGAAGCCGCTACTCCTTACACGGATGCGTGGGGCGCCCAGCCCCAGTTTATTTTCAGACATTTGTATTTTGTTAAAGAGTTTCAACGACGTTAAAATGGGTTTGCAGCGTAATATACTAATATCCAACGTGTTTACTGAGGTAAAAAAAGCGTGGAAGACACCGAACGAGGTGGCACTGAGGTTAAGATACTGGACTCGCAATTGGGAGGATGACGGTTCAAATCTCCTTCAGGATATCCAGATTTAGGCAGTGGCGGAGCGTGGCATTTTTTGTAGGCTAGGTTGAGAACTACAAATTTCTAAAAAGGAAAAAATCTTTAAACAAAAACTTGTAAAACAGAAAAACTGCAAAAGTAACTTAGTTACATATTTCTGCTAGGACTGAAACTGCTACAGAAATTGTTATAAATAATACATAAAAATATTAAACAGCTACATATTAATAAAATATAATACATAGTAACTCACCGTTACATCTTATTATAAACTAGTTCTATCCTCCTGTCCTTTTTCTGGGCGTAAACATCGATAACATGAGAAACATCGATAACATGAGATATTAAGTCCTGCAGTTTGGTTGAAGATTTCACAGTTCCTTTCATATAGCCAAAATCGACAAGTCTGTTATTTCTCATTATGTTGCGAAGGTAGGCTTTAACGCGTTTTAATGTACTCACGCTTATTTCGGAAGACGCAGTGGTTGCTGGAATTGTAAGAGCCAATGACAGTAATTTCATACATTCAGAGATGTTTTTTTAATCCATTGTTTGTAATGGATTTAAGGAGCTCCTGAGGCTGTAGACGTTTATCCGCACTGCTGTAAATAAACGTACGTTCTTCTTTCAGTTTTTCACTCTCAAAGAAAGGATATATTTTAAGTAGTTTTTCAGCTTCACGTATTGCGAAATTGTTTGATCTACTGTGACCTGAGAACATTTTCTCATGTACAAGTTCAGTAAATCCTGTTTTACGAAAAACTGGAACTTAGTTTCCATGTTTACTACTACCGTGTCAATTATTTCGAATGCTAGCCTTCTCAGTTACTCAATACTTGCTTTTGCCGGCTGCGGTGCCCACGCGGTTCTAGGCGCTGCAGTCCGGAGCCGCGCGACTGCTACGGTCGCAGGTTCCAATCCTGCCCCGGGCATGGATGTGTGTGATGTCCTTGGGTTGGTTGGGTTTGGTTAGTTCTAAGTTCTAGGGGACTGATGACCTCAGATGTTAAGTCCCATAGTGCTCAGAGCCATTTGAGCCAATACTTGCTTTTGTTTTGTTAAAATTAATTTCAGATACTCCTGTTGAAATTTATAAGGCTTTAGCTTCTACTATGCTTTTCAGAATAATTTCCTCACATCTTAGTCTTTCAACAGCCTTAATGTAATTCGAGCTTACAACGTCTTATGTCCACAGGTTTACTTTGCAAGATGTCAAACAAGGTACTTGTATGCTGGAAAATCGAATTGCACAGCTGCAGTAGAAAAAGAAAATTTGATTATCCAGTAAACTATGTAGCCCAATTGCTTGATGTAAAGAATTATCATACCACCCTTCATTATTTATCACATCATTAAATGCTACTCTCAGGTCTGTATAGTGAAGAATAATGGTTTGCGCAGCGCGTGAATGAAAATTCCACCTTGTTTCACAAGGACTTGATAGTTTAAATCCCCCTTCCCTGAGAAGTTCGATTCTTTTACTCGAACGGCTAAAAGATGCGTGAAATCCTGATACTTTGTCACAAAAATTTTTACTTCGTATTTTTTTTACGCATTGAGGAGGACAAAGTTCAACAGATGTGCGTAGCAGTGGATAAAGAGAGCTTGAGGATATGCTTGTTTCACAATAAAATGTTCACCATAATTTTTTCCTGCCATTGCACTGCATCCGTCGTATTGCGATAGTAATTCGCTTGTTTTTATCAATATTCCAACTGCTTGGCACTTGCAACAAAACAGTCGCTATGCCTTGTATATCTCCTGGTTCGTTATTTGTGAAGCGAAAAATTACACTAATTTGACTTCTACTTGAGACATCATTGTTTCGTATGCTTGTACTGATATAAAAGGGCTATTTTTAATTTTTCTTGAAATTTCTTCTTTAACAACATCCGTAACACAAGCTGTTAATTTATTATGTGTGTCAGACGAAGTGCCTTTAAATACTCTATCGGATGCTAAGTGTTCTTTCATCTATTGTTTTTCTTCTGCTAAGAAATCCGAAAGTTCTAAATAATTTCCTTTATATACTGAAAACTCAGATTCGTCATGACCTCGAAGAGCCAACTCTTGCCGTGCTAAAAAGCAGATAGTCGAAATAAGTTTTCTTCATAATACTTCAGTTTCGATGAACCTTCTCATTATGTTTCAAAGCCTCCAACCGTGTTGCTTGTGAAAAAACATTATCAATTCTTACTGTACCTAGCTGGTTGTATTTAACAGCTGCTGTGATACGTGAAATGGAACATTCATGCTTTTTATCTTTCGAAAAGAAATTTAGAAGACTCTCTTCGCCTACTCCCCAAATACGCCATTCAAAACCGTCATTACCCATTCCAATTAGTACACAGTAATAACAAAAAAGTTTGTTCCTTACAACGGTGCCACTGAACCACTGGTTTGAATTGTGCCATCCTGTCTGGAAACACCTCACAAATTTTCCATAAGACAGCCTTGGCGTCGGGTTTCTTTCTATCATGAGGAGTTTATCTTCCAAAGAAAGACGAGAGAAGAATGAATGGTTTTCTTTAAAAAAAATTCAGTGGTTGTTGTGATGAAATAAACACGCCCATAGTTTACAGTTTTCCTGTAAATTACATGATGACAAGACAAATGGTCGATGACGCCTCACACGGGACAGGGCACACCGAAAAATAGTTCATAGTCAGTTAATGACTGTCACTACTTACTACATTTTAACTACTGAATTCATTTTCCGCGTTTCACCATAAGCACGCGTACTATTGTTTATATGAAAACACTTTACGGAACTACCAGCGAGTGAAATATGTAAGGCTACTAAATTTTAATCTGAGTAGCAATGAAAATACACAGGCTATTTCCTATCATCTTGTAACAACATCCAACGCTGCATTCACTTTCATTTTCTATGAATTATGAATGCCCTCCTGTTATTTATGTTTTAGTAAACGTTTAAATTAAGAGTTAACGGTTCCTCATTCTGCCGAGCTTGCTGTACCTGTTAAGGAACTGCTGAATGACTTGTCATTCCAAGGCGTGTATCTGCCTGCTGGCGAGAAGTAGAAACAAATCAAATGCCAGCTTTTAAAAGCCGTATCTACACTGTAGAAACAGCAGTCTGCCACGTGAAAGAAACGGGCTTCTGCGCATGCTCGTAAGAAGCACGGAATTCCGAGCTTCTATTGGTTGCAAAACTAGGGCTAATACTGGCAGGGTGCATATACGAAGACCAAACGTAAAATATTTGGTAACATTTACGAGGGTACGTCATACGATTAAATTCAGTTGACATATTATTTAGGAATCTTTTGGGTAGGTTCAGCCTTAGAGCCTTAATGAGCGCACCGCCACTGGATTTAGGTTTTTCATGATTTCCCTTAATCTTTTCTTTCTTTCGCTTACGCCAGAGTCCCGAAGCGATCGCAGGGTCGGCGTGGTTACAACGGATTTGGCAATATTAGTGTTAGGGATGGCCGGATGCCCTTCCTGCCGCCACCCCGTACCCCTGAGGATGTACTCGGTGTACCCCAACTGTCTGCGTCAAGTGTAAATCGTGAAATAGTGCGGACGTGTTGCAAATGTCTGCGACGCGTGTAACTGAGGCGGAACGTGGGGACCAGCCCGATATTCACCTAGCGGGATGTGGAAAACCGCCTAAAATCCACATCCAGGCTGGCCGGCAAACCGGCCCTCGTCGTTAATCCGCCGGGTGAAGTCGATCCGGTGCCGGCGCGCCTACTCGAGTCCAGGAAGCAGCGCGTTAGCGTGCTCGCCCGCCGTGGCGGGTCGTGATTCCCCTTAATCGTTCCCGGTAAATTCCTGGATGGTTCCTTCGAAAGCACAGAGCCCATTTCCATCCGCATCCTTGACCCAGTGTCATCTTTTGCTCCGTCTCTAATGACTTCTTTGTCGACGAAACTTAAACACTAGTCTTCCTATTTTCCTTTTTCTAACAACACCGTGTCGGCGTGACATAAATTCCTGGTCTTTCTGCCTTTTTCCGAATAGAGATCAAGCAAAGCTGAGCATACTGAAGTTGTAGCACATAGAAGATATATCCGAGCACTATAACTTACTAATCACACGGTGCGGAGTGTGCGGAGGATGCATGGAATGTATAGTACACTTTTCACGTACACTGATCTATGTTTAAACACTGGTGTAGTCTGGATCCAGTGAACGATGAATAATACACTTTCCAGTCACATTAACGGGATCACCACATGTGTTCGATATCAGCGTGCAATAATCACTCACTGACGGCAGGTGGTAGCAGCAGCAATGGAGAGTATATAAAGTGCCTCCGGGAGACGCGGACAACAACGTCGTCGTTGTCAAAACGCGGAAACGAAACGATTTGTCTGCGTCCAAAAGGACATCGTCATTGGCTTTCGGGTCAATGGTGGAAGCATTTCCGAAACGTCTAAATTTATAAACTGTTTGCTTGCCGCCGTGCTTAAGGCATACCATACACGCCAAAATGGTGCTATCCAAATCCGGCGCCAAGGCATCTGTGGCTCACCCCTATGAATCACGTTGTATGCTCCATCGAACAGATGGTCGTTGGCGTGTACGGCGTGAAACGTCTGAAACCAACACCCTGCAACAATTGTCGGTAGGTCCCAGGCAGGAGGAAGGAGTGTTATGGTCTGAGGAATGTCTCCGTGGCATTCCTTGGGTTATAACGTCATCCTGGAAGACACAATACATCAAGTATGCATATGCAGTTTGGTTTTCCTCGGCACTATGGCATCTACTAGTAAAACAACCCAACCTGTCACCCAACTCACAATGTACGTGCGTGTTTCGGAGAGCACGAGGATGAGTTCACCGTACTCCCTTGACCACCAAACTCCACAGACTTCAATCCAACCGAGGATCTATGGGGTAACCTCGACTGGACAGAAAGTACAATATATTCTCGGCCGAGAAACCTAGCACAGCTGGCAACGGCACTCGAGTCGGCAGGGTCCAATCCCCCAATCCCTACTGGTGCCTTCCAGAACTTCATTGACTCTCTCCTAGCATGTCTCGTAACAGTCAGCGCTGCAAAAGGCACTTATTCACTCTTTTGGCAAAGAGTCATATTAATGTAACTGGACAGCGTAATAGGATACACTTTGCTGAGAAGTATCTGTAGCACCGTTATTCTCTCCAGTTTATCATATGCTACACTTACCTTATTTTACGACAGACCTCGCTGATGCCGGCCTTAGTGGCCGAGCGGTTCTAGGCTCTTCAGTCTGGAACCGCGCGACCGCTACGGCCGCAGGTTCGAATCCTGGCTAGGGCATGGATGTGTGTAATGTCCTTAGGTTAGTTAGGTTTAAGTAGTTCTAAGTTCTAGGGGACTGATAACCTCAGATGTTAAATCCCATAGTGCTCAGAGCCATTTGAACCATTTTTGAACCTCGCTGGTTCTCGTATCTGGTTGATTTTTTAAAGATAATATCTACTCTACCGTGACTCTTAGAATGAAGCTCAGGATTTAAGTTCGTGTAGACGTCCCACTCATTAGATAGGGGACAAGCTCAGAGTGGAAGGAAATCGACCGCAGTAAAATTAAAACACTTGCATTCGTCTTTAATGACGTAAGGAAACCTCGGAAAATCTAAATCAGGATGGCCAGCTTGTAACCAAAGTGCTCGATGCTGTCTTTCAGTGCGTTACCTGGAGATTTCACAATATATGTTCCGCGGAACACTGATTTCCCCGGGAAGTGACTAAGTACGGTGGCGTTTTCTTTCTGTCTACGTTTTCACAATACTAATTATTTTTCAGAATTTTTATTATGATTTCTGTGTTATTAGTTGTGATTTGAAGTTGAAGTAATCACTGAATAACACACCTTTTTCATTTCTAAAACTTAATTAACCTTCGACGTAAACAAGATGTTCCATCAAAATTTCAGGATTCTCAAAGTGGTGCGTCAGAGGAAATGTTTGGGAACTCCTGCATTAGCTGAAACATTATGATGACGACTGGCACGAAACTTAAATGGAAGAACAAATATTTTCACAAGTTCCTTAACGTAAAAAGTCTGCATCCGTAGCTGAATGTTCAGGTTAGATGGCTACCATGCGGGGGACCCGGGTTCGATTCCCGAGGCCATGGACGTGGAGTGCGTTTAGTAATATAAAAGAAAGTTATGTTGGTTATCGAGATCAGACGCTGTAAAAAAGCCACCGCTGTTGGAACGTGAGTGGGGCAGCATTATAATTGTAGTAAGGCGTCTCCTCACTATGACAGACGACATTTTTAGCGTTGGTAGATACCATTTCTCTCTTCCCGACCACTGCTCTTAGATTCCTGTAAGCAACAGAAACTGGAGGAGGGGATGAAGACTCTAACGCGAGTTGTTGTCTCAGATTTTATTTAATCATTTATTCCTCAAGAATCGTAAAAGCATGTTTCTTAATTGGATAAATAACATAGTGCATTAACCTCCGGTCGCGGCAATGGTTATAGCCCACCGCAAACAAAAGAGAGCGTATCTTTGACAAGTAGTTAAACTGAAAAGAGGAAATCACAAACGTAAAACGACAACAAATCATAAGGAACAGGAGTTGGGTATGGTTCCATAATATGAACAGAAGATCTGAGATTTTAATTGATAAGACACACTTTACGGGGGAACCTTCATCGACTTCCTAGCTGCAGCAGAGGAGACTATCGATTATATTTAATGTCTGGATGTCAATTTGTAATTAAATTGTATATAACGTGTACAATAATAGCGATGTCTGCCGTAAGATAAATAAAAAATGGTGACAAAGGTCGTGTCATACCTTCTTTTGCCCGGTGTAGTGCAACACGACGTGGCATCGACCCAACAAGTTGCTGGAAGTCCCATCCAGGAATGTTGAGCTAACCTGCTTCTATAGACGACCATAACTGCAGAAGTGTTGCCTGGGCAAGATCTTGTGCACGGACTGACCTCTCGATTATGTCCCATAAATTTTCGTCGGTATTCATGTCGGGTGATATGTCTGGCCAAATCATTCGCTCGAAATTGTCTAGAATGTTGTTTAAACCAGACGCGAACAGTTGTGGCCTGGTGACATGTGCACACTGTCATTCTTAAAAATTCCATTGTTGTTTGGGAACGTGACGACAATTAATGGCTGCAAGTGGTCTCCAAATATCCGAACATAACCATTTCCAGACAGTGATCGGTTCAGTTGGACTAGAGGATCCAGTCCATTCCATGTAAATACAATCCACACCATTATACAGCCGCCTTCGGCTTGCACATTGCCTTGTTGACAAGGGTCCATGGCTTCGTGTGGTTTGCACTACACCTGAACCCTACCATCAGCTCTTACAAACTGAAATCGGGACTCAACTTGTAGGACCACGGTTTTCCTGTCGTCTAGGGCCCAACGGATATGATCACGAGGACTAGAGAGGCGCTGCAGGTGATATGCTGTTAGCAAAGCCACTAGCGTCGGTCTTCTGTACCATAGCCTATTAATGGCAAATTTCGCCGCACTGTCCCAACGGGTACCTTCGTCGTATACCCGATATTGATTTCTGCGGTTATTTCACGCAGTGTTGCCTTTCTGTTAGCACTGACATTTTTCGCGAACGCCGCTGCTCACGGTCGTTAAGTGAAGGCCGTCGTCCGCTGTGTTGTCCGTGGTGAGAGGTAATGCCAAAAATTTGGTATTCTCATCGCAATCTCGACATTGTGAATCTCGGGACATTGAATTCGGCCAACCATTTCCGAAATGGAATGTTCCACGCGTGTAGGTCCAGCTACCATTTCGCGCTCAAAGCCTGTTGATTCCCATCGTGCGGCCATACGTCGGTAACCTTTTCATATGAGTCACCTGCGTATAAATGACAGCTCCGCCAATCACTACCCTTTTACACCTTGTGTATGCGGTACTACCGCCAACTGTATACGTGCATATCGCTATCCCATAGCTTTTGCCACCTCAATGTGTTTCTGGTTTTTCATCACAACGTTTACCTGAAATTGTATACAGAACAGTTATCATTTCAGATACACTCATAGCAACAGAAGTAAGAGTACTCTAGAATTCTAAGTCTGTTTCTGCTATAAAGTCTGATACCCAAACTGTGAAATAATGTAAGTAGACAGAAAAAATGGTTCAAATGGCTCTAAGCACTATGGGACTTAACATCTGAGGTCATCAGTCCCTGATACTTAGAACTACTTAAACCTAACTAAGGACATCACAGACATCCATGCCAGAGACATGATTCGAACCTGTGACCGTAGCAGCAGCGCGTTTCCGGACTGAAGCTCCTAGAACCGCTCGGCCACACGGGCCGACTAAGTAGACAACAATTCACAAGTACAAACTCGAAACGTGCCTATCTGGAGGAACCTCTTCTGGTATTATATTCTTCTGCAGTGAACAACGAACAAAGTTTTAATTTGCCATGGAAGCGTTTGTGATGCTAATGTAACCAGTGTTGAGCAATAGGCAACATATAAACAAAGTGCTGTATAATGGACCTCAGCGTTCAGACTTGAGGATGAATTTTTGTAAGAGCTCTTTAGCTGTAGATTTCGCATTATTGTTTATGAACCTATTAACTGCTCAATCAGTATTTATCTCATCCAAATGATTTCTAGTGTTTCTCTAGCCTCTTTTTAGGGTAAATTCGTCCGAAAGACAGGTCTCCAGAGTAACTATGGTTACTGTTGAAGCATAGCCAAACAATAAAAATATTCAGCATTAGAAAACAATGGATATTAACGGATACACATTTAGTAATCGAAGCTAATCATGGGGTGTAGGTGATCACGTAGGGAGGTACCACAACAATAACAATGGAAAAATCCCAAGTTCGCCTCCATAGTTGCGATATGTTACCTTAAAATTAATCCAGCCCTAAATTACTCCTGTACGGAAGGTACTGTATAATATTAAGGAATTTCCGTTTCTCTCTCGTCTCGAGGACACACAAATTTGGGAGTCAGTGTTTTCTACTTTAATTTCTAGCTTAATTCCCAAATAAAATAAGTGTAGTGTAATAAGCAGAGTTCCCTTATTCATGAAAGCTTCCTCCGCCTATGTCAGTCTACTTTTGATATCTTACTTACTCCGAACGTCCTGTGATTTCTTGCTCCCCAGCAGGAGAGTTCTTCCACTGTTTGTCGTTCCCTACTCTAACGTTAAACCAGGGGTCAATCCCGTTTCTAATACTCCGAATCATCTTCTTCATTGCTCTACTTTTTCTCAGTCTTTATTCCGTGCTTTCCTTTCACTAGGTCTCCCTTTCCTTACATCCGGACAAAAGCGCCACCCGCCTACGAACCTTAGCAGTGATATCTGTTCCTCTTGAAGTTTTACTCCTCTTCCGAAAATATCTTCCAACTTCCCTAATTGCATCTTCGACAGACAGCATTGGTAATAATCTACAACTCAGCCTCATAGCTTTGTTCTTGTTGTTGTGGTTTTCAGTCCTAATGCTGGTCAAAGCATCTTCATTTCTGCACAATGACTGTAGCCAACAACCGTTTGAAGCTGTTTGCTGTGTTCGTCCCGTGCCCCCCCCCCCCCTCCCGCCTTTCCATACAGTTTCTATACACCGCACTTAACCTCCATTACCAAACTGACGGTTCCTTGGTGCCTCCGGTTGTGTCCTATCAGTCGATCCATTCTTTCTGTAAAGTTGTGCCGTAAATTTCTTTTTTCCTTAATTCGATTCCGTACGATCGTTTGTTATTCAATGTATCAATCTAATTTGCAGCATTTTTCTGAAGCAACACATCCCAAGCGCATCTATCTCATGACTTGTTAACTGATGATTCGGTGATATTTAGCCTTTTCTGGATTTGGAATTACCACATTCTTCTTGAAGTCTAAGGGTATTTCGCCTGTCTCAAATAAGCTCTCCGATCAAAAATTAGTCACCCCATTGCGCACGCACAGATGAATCGTTAAGCCTGTCCAGATGGCGCAGCAATCGAATCAAGTGCTCACCCACGTGCGCAGTGGCTCTACGTGAGCATACGGAAGTAGCGATCAGTGATACAGTTATGTTTTAAGTGGACATTCTACGTAAACGTGGCCCCGCCAGGTTAGCCGAGAGCACTAATGCGCTGCTTCCTGGACTCGGGTAGCCGCGCTGGCCCCGGATCGAATCCGCACGCCGGATTAACGACAGGGCCGGTGTGCCGGCCAGCCAGGATGTGGTTTTTAGGCGGTTTTCCACATCCCTCTAGGGATGTTAGGCCTCAGTTAGGCCGGTATTACACTATCAAATTTCTTTGTCAAAGATCAAAGATCAAATATTCCGTCAAATATATTTGACGTAGCGCTAGAAGGGGTCATCAAATTTTTCGTCAAAGTTCAAGATGGCTGACAACAACTTGTTATTAACCGCAGCAGTTGCACGTACCGCAATTGCATTGTGTGCACATGCGGAAAAGAAGTGGGGGAAAAAATGGAACCATACATACGAGGTTGACAGTCTTAAATTCCTGGGATTACAACTTGATAATAAATTCAGTTGGAAGGAGCGCACCACAGAACTGCAGAAACGACTTAACAAATCTGTATTTGCAATTCGAGTGTTAGCAGATATAGGCAACATAAAAATGAAAAAGCTAGCATACTTTGCCAACTTTCATTCCATAATGTCATATGGTATAATATTTCGGGGTAAATCTTCAAGTCAAACAAAAGTTTTCAGAGTCCAAAAGCGTGTAATACGTATTATTTGTGGAGGAAATTCACGGACGTGCTGCAGAAATCTCTTCAAAGAAATGGGTATACTAACTACTGCCTCTCAGTATATTTACTCCTTAATGAAATTTGTCCTAAATAATATATCTATTTTTCCAACAAACAACTCAGTTCGTACATACAATACCAGGAACAAAAATGATCTGCACAAGGACTTAAAAGCACTTACTTTAGTTCAAAAAGGGATCCACTACTCAGGAACACTCATCTTCAATAATTTGTCAGCAAACATAAAAAATTTAGTTACAAATAAAGATCAGTTTAAAAGGAGCCTGAAAGACTTACTAGTGGCCAACTCCTTCTACTCCATTGACGAATTTTTTATAGAAACAAATGATGTATTGTATTTATTCATACTATTAGTATTGTTATTTCAGCTTTAAAAAAAATTGACATGTTCCACATCCACGAGGATCTCCTCAGCTCGGATCTATGGAACGAAAAACTAATCTAATCTGGGTGAAGCCGTGGGTTTTACGACACGATAAAAGCATTCAACAAAACTTGTTACGTGAGCTTACAGTGGAAGACGTCAAGTCGTACATCAATTATTTAAGAATGGATGAGCATACATTTCTGTATGTGCTCAGTGAAGTGTATCGTCATATTACAAAGCACAATATTCATTTAAGAACTGCTGCATCTTCAAAAGACAGGCTCACTGTAGCACTCCGATTCCTTGCTACAGGAGAGGGTTATGTTATGTTACGTTAGGTCAAGTCAGGTCTCCAATCTTCTTCATCTATTTTTGTATTCAGGGTGCCTCACGTTGTAAAGCGCCTCATCAGCTTCATACATCTCTAATAATGTTGTAGTTGTCGGCACACACCAATTGTGTTTACCGGCAATTTTTATAAAAACACTACAGACGACAGAACGCTCCATGTGGTAACATGTCACATTGCAGTGAACAGAAGACAAGCGATTTCTTTGATCAAATCTACAGCGAGGCCCTAGATTTGATCAAATATTGGACGACATTTGACAAAGCTCCTATTACACCATCAAATATCTTTGACAAAGACTTTTGACAAAGATATTTGACAAAGAAATTTGATAGTGTAATACCGGCCTTACACGACTCACAGACATTTGACACACGTCCGCACCTTTCCATGATTTACACTAGTCGCAGACAGATGGGGTACTCTGATTCCGTCCCGGTGGGTGCGGGGTGGCGGTAGGAAGGGCATCTGGCCACCCCTTCAAATTAACATGCCAAATCCGATTTAACCACGCCAACCACGCGCACAATGCGGGACAACGGCGCAAGCGATAGATAGATAGTACGTAAACGTGGGTAAAAGTAAGGACGAGGCAGAGTGGCAATCGTATTTTGCCGTTCCTGTTGCCATACGGTGCTGGATTTATTGGTGTTTCGCGACGGACTACCTACAGTGTCTACCACAAGTGGTGTAACGCAGGTGGCCACAAATCACGACGCTAGAACTGTGGTCGGAAAAAGATCCTGACAGAGAGTGTGTGATAATAAAAGTTACTGGAAATTCAATAAAAGTTCATACATTCATACACTACACGTGTCATGTTACGCTACTTTTCATATGTAATAGGTACAAAAAAATATAAATGAAAAAAGAACATAAGCGGGGCTCGATCCAGCGGTCACGGAGCTTGAAGGCTAACTACATGAACGCTGCCTCCTCGTGCTCTCAGCGTTGCAACGCACCGATAAACCACTGATGCGTAAAACATCTCTCACGATTTTCTGGAAATCGCGGAAGAAATACGCCTTACCACTTGCATAATATGTTGTCCTAATGCACTACTAAAAGTGTACGTAGTTTGAAATAAATCCGTGATACGTGTCTTGGCTTCCCTTCGGCAGGTGGTAAGCCAGTACTCAGTAGCCAAAGTGGAAGGAATACAAAGAAGAACCTAACAAAGGAAACGAGCTTGAACACAATACTATGGGGAAAGAAGGTGCAGAAAAATTTGACAGAGCACTGAAAGACCTAAGTCGAAAGAAGGCACCCCTGTTTCTCATCTGTTAAACAGCTTCACACGTTTGCTTACTTTACAAATCAGTTAATATGTTTCATATTTGATGTGAAACCGAAGAGAGCGGAGAATTTAGAAAGTGTTTGAAACTGAACTTGAAAGGATTGGAAAATAACAGTCTACCAATTGCAGAATACAATCCTATCAAAATTCTATGCTTAAGGTTATCGAAGGCGAGTTATGTTAAAAAAAAAAAAAATCTGAAATTATGTTTACAGTTCATTGAAAGTCGGTAAGCGCTCTCCTTCTCAATCACTGGATGAAGAGTCTGGGTAACCTACGCGCCACGAGCTAGGCTGCCTCAAAACGCATACACAGATTCTAAATGTAGTACCTGGACTTATTGTGTTCAAACCTTTAACTAAGATTATACCCTTTGTCAGTAGATAATGACAGCAATATACTTTCTAAATTTGGTCGCTAATTATATGAAACAATGAAAATCAAATTTTTGTTGCACTTCGAAGCCGTAAGACAGGCAACTTTCAAAGTGGTATCGTGCACCTGATTAGCCGATTTTCTCCGCCCTGGGACTGGGTGTTTGTGTTGTCCTCATCATTTCATCGTCACTCAGGAGAAGTGACGAAATTGGACAGTGAAAAGTGTGGGAATTTGTACGGGCGCTGATAAAGACGCCGTTGAGGGTTCCCACGTACCAAAATCATCATGATTATCATCATATGATAAACCCCTTAGTAACATGAATTCCCTCAGAATTACTGAGATCCTTGGGAGAACATTTCCAGACAAAGCAAGTCCACTGGTAAGCAAGATACGCTCACAGGACAAAAAGTTAGTCAGCCCTACAAAAAACATTACAAGCATCATTTAGTACCGTGTAATTCCACCCCTGGATTTCACATCCGCCTGCATTTGTTTCGGAAGTGACTCCACAAGGTATGTTAACCTATTCAATCTGATCGCGCAGTTCCACCAAATTGTGGGAATGATAATGTCGGCGTTTTATCCGCTGTTCCAACATGTACCACAGATTTTCTATAGGGTTCAATTCTGGTGATTTGGCAGGCCAGGCGAGAAGTAATATAGGGTGGGGGAGTGTTCAGAAAACGTGTCACATATTTATGTAGCCCGATGAAACTGCTGTTACCGTCCCGAAAAATAATGGTGTCAATTGCATACTCATCATGCGCATGATGACTGAAAGGCACCAGACGATCATTCAGAATGTTTAAATAAATATGCTGGTTCATCTCAGTGTTCATCTCAGTGAGCAGGCTCAGTTCAGGATGAGGGGTAAAATTAAAAAAAAAAAAAACGCAAAACATCACGGATCGACCTTCAGCTTCAACCTGACCTTGCACACATTCAGGATGAAATGCTTCATTTGGGCTTCGATGCACTGGACGACGCGCGTCATTTGAATATAAGAGAAAACGTGACTCGTCAGGTCACATTACGTTCCACCAGTCATCAGCCGTCCCCGTTCGATGATTTCTTGCCCACTGAAGACGAGCAGTTTTATTATGTCCCTGTGTGAGCAATGGGATCTTGCGAGGTGAGTGACTCCAAATGTTCATCACGTGCAATTGCCGTTGCAATGTTCTTTCGCTAACAGGCGGAGAAGAACCTTCTTTCACTGCCTACAGCAATTCCTGTCGCATTCGGGATCGATTTCCGTTCACAAGCCTTGAAAAGCGTAAACGACTAAATGCATAAATTTTTCCTGAGAATGTATTCCTGTCGTGATTTCCGAAATCTCTTATACCTGCAATCGTGTAAGGTACCGAGAACTGGTTTGCAGCTCGATGTTTCGATCTGCAGACACAGATTCAATGAGGAAGAACAGACTTGGAAAGCCCAAATCTAACATCGATAAATAAAGGATTAAATAAGTTTATCCAATAATACAATGAATTATAATATGGCAGAATATGGGGATAATGTACGATTAATCGTAGGACGTGCTTTCGACATGACAAATTGTAAGATGATATTTTTCATAAAGAAACGGAAAACATAAATTAAAACGGCATCTAGTAACCAGCCGGTGTGGTCGAGCGGTTCTAGGTACTACAGTCTGGAACCGACCGACCGCTACGGTAGCAGGTTCGAATCCTGCCTCGGGCATGGAAGTGTGTGATGTCCTTAGGTTAGTTAGGTGTAAGTAGTTCTAAGTTCTAGGGGACTGATGACCTCAGCAGTTAAGTCCCATAGTGCTCAGAGCCATTTGAACCATTTTTTTTTTTGGCATCTAGTACAGAGAAAGAATGCAATTTTTGCGCATGCACAAGCGATCTTCAGAGTTTCTAAGGAAAAACAAAACACAATGAAATTTTGAAAAAATTCTCTTTCTTTCGACAGTTTGGATGCAAGCTGTGATTAACGTAGCATTTTCGTAAATGTCGGTGCCTAAAATTGGTGATAAACGACTGAATGTATTTTAACAGTATATTCACGAAATGTATTTCTCGTTCGTTGTCAATCAAATATGAACAAGTTTTAAGGCGCTTGATAAAGTTTCTAGCTTACCTATAGAAATAAAAGTTGCATAGTATTTGTTGAACCAAAAAAAATTAGTAAACAACCAAATAACATTTAAAATTCAACAAAAGTTCACGCAAATACGCGTGTCGTCATATTACCTTTCGAATGTAAAATGTACGAAATACACTCCTGGAAATTGAAATAAGAACACCGTGAATTCATTGTCCCAGGAAGAGGAAACTTTATTGACACATTCCTGGGGTCAGATACATCACATGATCACACTGACAGAACCACAGGCACATAGACACAGGCAACAGAGCATGCACAATGTCGGCACTAGTACGGTGTATATCCACCTTTCGCAGCAATGCAGGCTGCTATTCTCTCATGGAGACGATCGTAGAGATGCTGGATGTAGTCCTGTGGAACGGCTTGCCATGCCATTTCCACCTGGCGCCTCAGTTGGACCAGCGTTCGTGCTGGACGTGCAGACCGCGTGAGACGACGCTTCATCCAGTCCCAAACATGCTCAATGGGGGACAGATCCGGAGATCTTGCTGGCCAGGGTAGTTGACTTACACCTTCTAGAGCACGTTGGGTGGCACGGGATACATGCGGACGTGCATTGTCCTGTTGGAACAGCAAGTTCCCTTGCCGGTCTAGGAATGGTAGAACGATGGGTTCGATGACGGTTTGGATGTACCGTGCACTATTCAGTGTCCCCTCGACGATCACCAGTGGTGTACGGCCAGTGTAGGAGATCGCTCCCCACACCATGATGCCGGGTGTTGGCTCGGTCGTATGCAGTCCTGATTGTGGCGCTCACCTGCACGGCGCCAAACACGCATACGACCATCATTGGCACCAAGGCAGAAGCGACTCTCATCGCTGAAGACGACACGTCTCCATTCGTCCCTCCATTCACGCCTGTCGCGACACCACTGGAGGCGGGCTGCACGATGTTGGGGCGTGAGCGGAAGACGGCCTAATGGTGTGCGGTACCGTAGCCCAGCTTCATGGAGACGGTTGCGAATGGTCCTCGCCGATACCTCAGGAGCAACAGTGTCCCTAATTTGCTGGGAAGTGGCGGTGCGGTCCCCTACGGCACTGCGTAGGATCCTACGGTCTTGGCGTACATCCGTGCGTCGCTGCGGTCCGGTCCCAGGTCGACGGGCACGTGCACCTTCCGCCGACCACTGGCGACAACATCGATGCACTGTGGAGACCTCACGCCCCACGTGTTGAGCAATTCGGCGGTACGTCCACCCGGCCTCCCGCATGCCCACTATACGCCCTCGCTCAAAGTGCGTCAGCTGCACATACGGTTCACGTCCACGCTGTCGCGGCATGCTACCAGTGTTAAAGACTGCAATGGAGCTCCGTATGCCACGGCAAACTGGCTGACACTGACGGCGGCGGTGCACAAATGCTGCGCAGCTAGCGCCATTCGACGGCCAACACCGCGGTTCCTGGTGTGTCCGCTGTGCCGTGCGTGTGATCATTGCTTGTACAGCCCTCTCGCAGTGTCCGGAGCAAGTATGGTGGGTCTGACACACCGGTGTCAATGTGTTCTTTTTTCCATTTCCAGGAGTGTAGTATGACTAGTGTTGAAAAACAGTATAAGTTAAAAAAATAAAGATGGCCTGGACTCGATGTAACGATGGACCGATTGCGGTGCTTGATCGTTACTCACATGGTCGCCGTCAGCTCGTGCTTAGAGTCGCAACGCACCGATACATCACTGACGTGTAAAACTTCTCTTGCGAGTTTCTCGAAATCGCCTAGGTAGTACGCCTTATAACTTGCACATTATGTTGTCGTCATGGACTGTTACAAGCCCAGAACGTATTAAGCAAATCCTTGATCCGAACGTCGTGGCCTTGTGAGTTGGTAATATTCACATTCATACAGTTGTTTCCCTTACAGCTGTATGTTCGCAGCATCCGGGAAGTAAGCGGTTCCAGCGCCGTACAGAAGCGCCGGCCGCCACAGCCTTCACCTCCCGATCGCTCCGTTGGCTGACCGCCCTCACAGTTCAGTTTCTTGACTTCTCCCCCCTCCGCGGACGCTTCCCTCTCCCCCACCCCCTCCTTCATTCCATACCACCCCTCCGTGGTCGCAGCCGTGGCAGCTAGCGGTTTATTGCCTCAGACAACAACGCGCCTCTCCACTCGTAGGCCCACGGCGCTGGTTTTTGTGTTATTTGCCTTTCGGCTGTGGGGAACAGCCACAAAGGAGCACGCCGAAACGGCCCACAGGCAAGGACACTGTGCTCGGACGCAGCTGAGCTGAGAACTGAGCACCTCCCCACTTCCTGACAGGGATACCGCTCGCTCTCTCGCTTCAGTGTTATTGCACTCGCTCTTTTCATCGGAGTCTTGCTCCGAACTGTCTTCAAGGTCACCAGCGAAGGATGTTAACGAAATCCACGAGGTAATTTCCCGCGCTTCGTAGTCCGTATGCATGAGGCTATCAATGCTGGAAATTGCATCACGTGACAGAAAGTTCGTTTTAAATGGCAGCATTCTCACAAACTGTCACGCGAACGGATCGTCATCATCACGTCGTATCAAACATTGTCAGAAATTTAGCCGCAGGTTGGAAGTACAGTTCTGTAACTTGGATCTCTGTCACGGTTTGATGCTATCCTGTTCCCTTAGTGCTTGCTAAAGTTACTAGAATTTCAAACTTTCCTGCAGATCAAAACTGTGTGCCGGTCCGAGACTCGAACTCGGGACTTCACCTCTCGTAGGCAAGTGCTCTTGACTCGCATTCGGGAGAACGACGGTTCAAACCCATCTCCTACCATCCTGATTTAGGTTTTCCGTAGTTTCCATAAATCATTCCAGGCAAATGCCGGGATGCTTCCTTTGAAAGGGCGCCGTGAGTTTCCTTCCCCATCCTTCCCTAATCCGAGCTTGTGCTTTGTCTAATGACCTCGTTGTCGACGGGACGTTAAACACTAATATCCTCCTCATTCTTCATAGAACTTGTTGAATATTATATTACTTATTTAGTAGTTCGCTCTTGACGGTTTGCGATAGCTGTAGGAAGAGTTAATTACTTTCCTCTCTGTATTTTGCAAGACACAGAGATAATTTCAGAAATAGAGAGATATTATTCATATTTTACAACACATGGGCAAGAAAACGTGTGTGCCCCGCATAGGTAATTTTTTTAATCAGTCTTACATCTTGTTTCATCCTGTACTCCATATTTTCCTATCTTATTCCAATTTTTTTTCTGCAGAATTACTGCACCCAACATCCTCCATAATCAGCTTTGCGTATTCTAGCCTTTGTCTGGATCTACTATTTTTACGCTTTATTGCTCCTCCTAGCGCCAGGTTAACTGTTCCTACATGCCGTAGCAGGTACAAGCTCATTAACCTGTCCCTTCTGGTAAGGGCCTGGAATAGACTTCTTTCTTCACAAGTTCTTTTCGGTACTTGTTTATATTTTATCTGTCCATTTAATTATTAACAAGTACGTATATGCATTGATAAGCTTTTCATCTAGTGTTGCTTCAAAAATGAAATTGCCAGCGTCATTGAGCTGGGCAAACCATACAAATACAGCTCTTTTCCTTTTTTCATAAGAACAAAGAAAACAAGACACAGGAGACAATAAAGATGGTGTGATTTGCCTTCTATTTTATTTTTTTTATTTTTTATTTTTTTTTTTTTTTTGTCTCTGTATTTTTACATAAAATATGAACAGGTAAAGTGATGTTTTAAGGTCTTGAAATGTTTCTACGACGCTTTTTCCCTTCTTAGTACATTGAACCGCGTAGACTTCACCATTTTGTGCCTTGGTAAGCACAACCATTATGAAATATGCCTCACCCTTTAAAAAATCTAGCTACCAACATTGTTAGTTCATAGCTCAGACTAAAACCTGAGCTTTCATACGACTATCACGATAAATGTTCATCGTTCAACTACGTCATGTTACGAGTTGTAATACAGTAGGCACACCTCTGATACAGACGCTGAGAATGTCGTTTCAGTCACTATGAGATGTTATAGACTGAAAGTGTTGTTGGAGTAAAACTGAATTAACACATTTTAGTACGAGACCCTTCTGTTTCGCTACGCAGAACAATGCGCAAGTCAAAACTTAATACTACTGTCAAATGCTACAGCTTTGTTGTGTTTTATTTAGATTCCGTAAGTGAATTGAAATTCGAAAATTTGTGCCATTTTGTCGCAAATTAACATTGTGAGATGGTTGCTGAAAATGCGCGCAAATGTGTGCTGAAATTAAGATAGAAAAAGCCACTGTTACAGTTCTGTATTTTTCCAAAAAGATAAGTAAAGAAAGAAAGCAGAGCCGCTATTCGCTTCTAACCCTGAGCGTTCGTCATCAGACGACCCCAGAGTCCCCTGTTTGCTTTATTTTTTGTGCGAAGAAGTACTGGAAAACTTTTATCACCGTAATCTCAAGAAGTACAAAATCGTCACGCTGCATCACCGATTTGATATAATTTGTGAGAAAATAAAATTTACTAGAAAATTAATCTGAAGCAAAGATAGCCTCGTGTATACCAATGAATAGGTAATAATTAAACACAGATCCATTATCCGTGACAAGAGCATTAGTAAGTGAAGTGTTGATGCTTGTAGTATCCGTCGGAGAGTTAAGATGGAACTACAACATAAATCTCATTAAGAAGAAGAAAGATGTCGGATTGAGGTTCATTGAAAGAATCGGAATGAAGCATAATGCATCAAATAATGACCTCATTTACGGAACTGTTGATCATGCATTTTCCGGTATTATCAATCAGTCTGGGAGCATCTCCAAGTTGGATGAATGGAAGACAGAGCAGTGGTTACTTTGGCAGGCCCCATATTGGGCGGAAATTATGTAGTGACTCTTCTGTCGTAGAAGTCATTTTAATGACTGCTGTGTGCTAGACCGCTGAAGATAAATCAACAAAGAGCACATTTATAGAATTGCGGACATATTTTACGAAGGGAAGTCGGCTATTAAGGGAACCAAATATATTGAAACTAAAAATGTATTGTTATTTGGATTTTCAGTGGCACAAGAAAATTAATCAACTGCCTAACACATTTCACATCGCTTGCTCTTGGTGAAAGGTTAAGGGTAGATTGATTATTCCATGTTGGTTCCTAAGTGAAACAGCATTTTTACATTAAAAATGTTTTGCAGATGCCTGAGCCTCATTTCATCGCCTCTATAAAGCACACCTTTCTTACCACCCGTTCCGGAATCGGGTGGGAGAAACTGGTTAGTCTGAGTCGATGGATACAGGCCCTCAATTCTCACAAAGCTGTCAGACAAGGGCTACTGGTCGCCTGTATTTTTCCATGTGTTGCATGTCGATCACAGTATCGAGCAGAATGATGTGACAAATCAGCTAAGCAGTGAGTGACTTACTCAGATAATAATCTAACTTCTTACTAGAAAAGCCTTTGTTAATTGTTTGGTCTCTCCTCCTGCATACGCCAGTTTTTATCCATTTTATCATCTATAGAAAAAGATAATTATGTTATTCCATCAATAGTAGACGCTGTTACTAATTTTCAAGCTTCTTTCTTCCTTCTCGCTTAACAGTGATTTCCTCTTCCTCCACAGTTCGTTGGATTTCACCTGGATAGCCAGAAAACCACTGTAGGTGGCTTCCATCAGCTCCCAGGCGCAAATCAATTTCTTTTACAGAAAACATGGATTGTGTCTAGTGTCGTTTCCGACAGAAAATCCCTAAAAAGGGTCGAGAAATGCACAAAACGTTTGCGACTGTCCTTGTCTCCAAAAGCTCGTGGAATTAAGGAGGTATAGAGGAAAGCAATGTTGTTCCCGCTGGTGAACGACAATTTAATACCTTCGTTGTCACCGGATTTATGGGGAAGAGTTTATGGGTACCTTAATAAAAGCAGATCTAATGCAAGAAATCGGGCATAACAGTGACGAGAACCTGCGTCATTTGTTGCATTTTATTCTAGCCAGCGCTAGACTGTCACAGAAATGTTCGATGAAATCCAGTAGAAAACAATAGGTATTTTTTTATACCTTAAGATAATAAAAAGTATTATTCTTAATATTCTGAGAGCGGGTGTTTGAAACAAGCCTACAGACAAGTATCGCTCACATCTTGCGTAGTAACATTGACGATAGAATTATAGAAATGCGAACTCGTGCGGATCCGTTCCGGTAGTTGTTATTCATATGCACCATCCTTGAATGGGGTAGGAAGATGGGGAAAATGATATTGTTCCACTGCGAAATGTGAGAAATTCGGGAAAATCGAAGCGTTGGAATAGAGGTGTTACAAAAAAAATGCTGGTAAATAAATGACTGATAACCTAAGAAATGAGGATGCTCTCCACAGAACCGACTAGGAAAAAGAATATGTGGAGCGCTAAGTTGAAGAAGGAACGATGACGATATAACTTCCAAGGTAAGGAAATGAAAAGCCTGAATCGGCAGACGCCAATTACCTCGCGAAAACCTACTTATTAAATTTCAAGAACCAGTACTAAGTGAACATTCCAGAAATAAAATTCAATGAACTACGAATCGCTCCCGTAGGGACCGTGACGAAAAGATTAGGCTAATTATAGCGCACGCAGGCGCATTTATACATTTAGACAGTCATCTACGCTCATTTCTCGACTCGGACGGGAAGAAAACCTAGCATGTGGCGCAATAGTAACTATCCTTTGTTATACACTTCTCAGTGAACTGCAGAGTACCTATACAGAATTAATCTTACTGCTAGATTTAGAAACTACATTTGACGTTTTTTCCGTGTTTGTGAATTAAATTTGAGTTTTTAAATCCCCGCATTGTGTAAAACACAATTTACTTGTTTTTTCTATTTTTTATCTCAACATGTTTCGACACCTAAGTGTCATCTTCAGTGGTCTCTCTTTTATTACGATGAGTATTGGGACACAATTTATCCCAACTGTCGTATTTGTGTATCACAATGTGTGATCCCAGGTGAGAGTGAATTGACAAACCTATGAAAAACAGTCTATATAGTTACAACCAATTACGAAAAACGCACCGACGATGTGCACTACGACGGAAAACATGGCATGCTGTCGAACCATAAAAACGAATAAAATTCCTCCTTCACCATTAATGTAGTTTCATAAATAAAACGAGACTCAGTGAATATGACACATAGGCGACGAATCATGTTTGAGTAAAGAATGTAAAAGAGAAATACATCGTACTTCGCAGAAAGCGGTGTTTTAGAATGCCTTAATGTATGTGGATATAGATCAACTACAGGCAACCACATACGGCAACAACTGTCAGGGAAGACAGAGAATGGAAGATACATTGTCCATGTGACAACCTGTCAAAAGCCTGAATAACCACCTTTTCCTGCGAGACATGCAAGAAGAGAATCAGTGAAGTTCTGGAAGGTACAGGAAGGGATGTGGGGCTGTGCTCACTCCAGTGCTATGCCCAGCTACACTGGACTTCTCGGTTGAGGATCCATGGTGTGAACGGCCCGATCGACGTTTGGGTTTAATTTCGGTAGCCAGGGGAGTACGGTAAACTCATCTCGTTGCTCTTCGAAACACGCACGCACACTACGAGATGTGTGGCACTTTACATTATCCTGCCTTAATGTATGTGGATATAGATCAACTACAGGCAACCACATACGGCAACAACTGTCAGGGAAGACAGAGAATGGAAGATACATTGTCCATGTCCTGCTGGTAGATGACGTCGTGCCGAGGGAAATCAAACTGTATGTAGTGGTGGACATTGCCCCCAAGGATAGATGCATACTTGCGTTGATCCACTGCGTCTTCTAGAGGTACAATGACGAAATCACCCTTCCGAGACCATAATGCTCCCTCCTTCGACCTGGACCCTTCCGACGATTGTCACAGTGTGTTTGCTTTCAGATGTTTCGCGCCACACACGTAAACGGCAATCTGTCTGATGGAGCAAGAAACGTGATCCACCTAACAGGCCATCTGTCGCTACTCAGTGGACGGCCAGCTCGGTATTGGCGCGCAGATTCCAGCCTTTGTGAGAGATGAACAGCAGTCAGAAAGGGTGCACGAACCAGTAGCCCGTAGCGGAGGCCCATACGCAGGAACGTTCGCTCAACTGTCGTTGCGGAGACACTGTAGATAGCCCCTTGGTTCGTGTGGGCGGTCAGTTGCTCAACAGTTGCATGCCTGTTCGGCCGTATACGTTTCCTCAGGCGCCGTTCACCTCCTGTCACAGTTGCCTCGGCGCCGGTTTTGGATAGCGCCATTTTGCCGTGCCCGATATATACTGTCGTCCAAAATAAGAGCAACAAATGGATATTTTGCAAGGTCCCATTTATTTTGCCACAAAACACTATAAACATGTTATAGTAAAGCAGAAGCAATGTAAACAATACAGAACGTAATCAACTGCAACATCCATAACGGTAGACAAAAATGTTCGTTTTTTTTTCCAACTTAACAGATTTGCACACACATTGTGCTCAGTATGGGATGTGGCCACATCTGATACCAATACAGGCCTGACAAGGACGGAACATGTTCTGAATGATGTCATCAATCTCATGATGAGACAGTAACGCCCATTCTTCCTGCAGAGCTGCTCGCAGATCTTGGAGAGTGGTTGGTGGATGCTGACGTGATGCAAGCCGTCTCCGTAATGTATCCCAAACGTGCTCTATAGGACTGAAATCGGAAGAGCGAGCAGGCCAGGTCATGCGTGCAATATCTTCCGTTTCCAAAAAAAAGAACATCAACCAACCGTGCTCTATGAGGTCGAGCATTATCGTCCATCAATACGAAGTCTGGCCCCACAGCACCTCACAACAACCGCGCATGAGATCTCAAAATCTCCTCACAGTAGCTGACAGCTGTTAAATGTTACTGATTCACCCAGCAGATGTTCGAGTGGCCAACATAATTCCTGCCCACACCATTAGGGCTCCTCCACCATATCGGTTTCTTTCCACAATATTTGGGTCCAGAAATCGTGTTAGACGTGCCCTCCAGATGCGAATCCGTCGAGAATCACTCTCCCGATCAATTCGGGACTCGTCTATGAAAAGAACATTCGCCCACCGTTCGCCGTCCAGGTGGCATGATGACGGCTCCACTCTAGACGTTCCCTTCTGTGAAGACACACCAGAGGTAACCAGACAGCAGGTCTCCAACAATAAAGGCCACTCTCTGAAGCCTTCCGTACACCGTTTGCTCTGATACAACACGTCTAGGGGATGCTGCGCGATCAGATGGTAGTTCCCGTGCATTACTAAGACGGTGCTGTCGTGCCCTTACAGCCAAATAACGGTTCATTCTTTCTGATGTCACACTATTCGGCACTGTTCTGGTCTTCGGGATACAGTTTCGGTCTCTATAAACTGTCGCCTCATCCGAGAAACAACAGAACGATTCACATTAAGCCATGGGGCCATATCACTTTGCCGGCCGGAGTGGCCGAGCGGTTCTAGGCGCTACGGTCTGGAACCGCGCGACCGCTACGGTTGTAGGTTCGAATCCTGCCTCGGGCGTGGATGTGTGTGGTGTCCTTAGGTTAGTTGGGTTTAAGTAGTCCTAAGTTCTAGATGGCCCTTCATAGCAGAGAGTCTACGGGTCTCTTCTCTGTGTCATACTGCACTGTCTGTGACTGTGTACACAGCGATTGTGGATGAAGGACTACCCTGCAAACACTACTCTTGACGTTATTGCATACGTGGTTGCCCGTTGGTCGGAATGCCATCTTCCATGCAGAACACTATCGTAACGAAATCTGTTGACAGTTTGTATGATTATATCGCGAATTAGACACAGGGCCGGCAAATAACAGTTTGTTGCTTTAGTTTTGGACACCAGAGTACTTCAACCGCGGCGATACGCGAACAGTTCACAAACTTGGCCGTTTGGGAAACGCTTCCGCCCTGGAGTTCCATCCTTGACAGTCAGTGATCATGACCTATTGGACGTCAGAGGAATCGCCCCGTTTCCACATTACGACAACGACTGCACTGTTTTCCACCGTCTCCTCCGGCACGCTGTATGTTCCCTCCATTGCTAGTGCTGCCACCTACCTTCTGTGAGTGGTTATTGCACGTCGACGTCGAACATAGGCGGTGGTCACTTTAATATGACTGGACGTGTTTCTAACAGACTATTGAAGACATAGGGTATACGTGGCGCTCTAAGATGAAGAGGTTGTAACCTCCCAACAGTTTTATTATACCGTACCCTCACAATAATAAGGTGACTAATCTCTCAATGAAATTGTGACTCACTTATAACCTTTCAATAATTAACTGATTGTGTCTCTAAACTGGTAAATCTGGACGTCAGCAGCGCTGCGTCATGGCCCTGAAAGATCATTCTGAATAAATCGAAAATTCTTACCTCAGTGAAGTCGCCGGATAACGCGTATATATCTGCTCCTATAAGAAATTTTTCTGGCACAGCCCATTGGAATGCTGGCCGATGGATTTGTCATGTATAAAAAGAAACAACTGATTTTTATTTACAATAGACGGGATGACCATGGATTGGGGAAAATAGTAAATTCTTTAAATTGAGATGAATGATTGTCAAAAGTTAATTATTATAAGCAAGATTATTACTAAGAGATTTTTTTAAAAACATTTACATGCGGCTTGATATAACATATATACCTTATACTACATCGCTCAGGCGCCGCCATCGCTCCCCACGACCGGCCCAGCCAACTCGGTACACCAGACTGCTCGCAACTACCCCTACTACTGCTGTAAGTAGGCTGTTCAGGTTTTTATGTTGGTAACGCCACGTAGCGCTCTATATGAAAATCACTGACTGTGCTGTGTGAAGGCTGTGGTTGGTTTGCATTGTTGGAGTAAATGCTATTGTAGTGTTGGACAGTTGGCTGTTAACAGCGCGTAGCGTTGCGCAGTTGGAGGTGAGCCGCCAGCAGTGGTGGATGTGGGGAGAGAGATGGCGGAGTTTTGAGAGCGGATGATCTGGACGTGTGTCCGTCAGAGACAGTAAATTTGTGAGACTGGATGTCATGAACTGATATACAGGGCTATTACAAATGATTGAAGCGATTTCATAAATTCACTGTAGCTCCATTCATTGACATATGGTCACGACACACTACAGGTACGTAGAAAAACTCATAAAGTTTTGTTCGGCTGAAGCTACACTTCAGGTTTCTGCCGCCAGAACGCTCGAGAGCGCAGTGAGACAAAATGGCGACAGGAGACGAGAAAGCGTATGTCGTGCTTGAAATGCACTCACATCAGTCAGTCATAACACTGCAACGACACTTCAGGACGAAGTTCAACAAAGATCCACCAACTGCTAACTCCATTCGGCGATGGTATGTGCAGTTTAAAGCTTCTGGATGCCTCTGTAAGGGGAAATCAACGGGTCGGCCTGCAGTGAGCGAAGAAACGGTTGAACGCGTGCGGGTAAGTTTCACGCGTAGCCCGCGGAAGTCGACGAATAAAGCAAGCAGGGAGCTAAACGTACCTCAGCCGACGGTTTGGAAAATCTTACGGAAAAGGCTAAAGCAGAAGCCTTACCGTTTCGAACTCATTGATGGGGACATGCTGCGCCGAGTGTGGGAGGAACTTGATTATCGGCTTGATGTCTGCCGAATCACTAAAGGGCCACATATCGAACATTTGTGAATGCCTAAAAAAACTTTTTGAGTTTTTGTATGTGTGTGCAAAGCATTGTGAAAATATCTCAAATAATAAAGTTATTGTAGAGCTGTGAAATCGCTTCAATCATTTGTAATAACCCTGTATATATATAGGGTGAGTCACCTAACGTTACCGCTCGATATATTTCGTAAACCACATCAAATACTGACGAATCGATTCCACAGACCGAACGTGAGGAGAGGGGCTAGTGTAACTGTTTAATACAAACCATACAAAAATGCACGGAAGTATGTTTTTTAACACAAACCTACGTTTCTTTTAAATTGAACCACGTTAGTTTTTTTAGCACATCTGAACATATAAACAAATACGTAATCAGTGCCGTTTGTTGCATTGTAAAATGTTAATTACATCCGGAGATATTGTAACCTAAAGTTGACGCTTGAAACCTCCGACGTTCAGTTGCGTGTTGTAACAAACGCAGGCCACGGTCGGCGAGCAGCATCTGCAGGGACATGTTTACGATGACGACCGTGTTTACAAGTGTGGCTGTAGTGCACTGTTGTGGTTTGGTCTAGCTGTCGCAGTGTCCGCATGTAGCGCTTGCTGCTATTGTTATTCTGCATTCGTCTCCGCACGCAGACCAACTGTAGTACACCGTGTTCAAATGGCTCTGGGGACTTAACTTCTAAGGTCATCAGTCCCCTAGAACTTAGAACTACTTAAACCTAACTAACCTAAGGACATCACACACATCCATGCCCGAGGCAGGATTCGAACCTGCGAACGTAGCGGTGGCGCGGTTCCAGACTGAAGCGCCTAGAACCGCTCGGCAGTACACCGTGTTACCAGACGTCTGTGATAGTGTAGTGTTGTAGGAACTGTGACCATGGTGTATTCGAACTCTGAAAAGGCGGAGATGATGCTCATCTATGGCGAGTGTCGACGAAATGCAGCTGAAGCCTGCAGGGTGTATGCAGAACGGTACCCGGACAGAGAGCATCCAACCTGTCGCACATTGCAAAACATTCACCGCCAACGGTATGCAACAGGTATGGTCGTAGCACGCAAACGGGTCCGTAACAGGCCCGTCACAGGAGAAGCGGGTGCAGTTGGTGTGTTAGCTGCTGTTGCCATGAACCCACACATGAGTACACGGGACATTGCGAGAGCCGGTGGACTGAGTCAAAGTAGTGTCATGCGCATACTGCATCGTCACCGCTTTCACCCGTTTCATGTGTCGCTACATCAGCAATTACATGGTGATGATTTTCATCATCGAGTGCAATTCTGTCAATGGCCATTAACAGAGAATGCGTTGCAGTTCTACCTGTTAACCGATGAAGCGAGTTTCACAAACCACGGGGCAGTGAATCTACGGAACATGCATTACTGGTCCGTGGACAATCCTCGCTGGCTCAGACAGGTAGAGCTACAGCGACCGTGGACTGTAAATGTATGGTGCGGAATTACTGGCGACCACCTCATTGGTCCTCACTTCATTGCAGGGGCCCAAACAGCTGCAACATACATCGCGTTTATACAGAATGATCTGCCAACGTTGCTCGAAAATGTCCCACTGGAAACGCGTCGACGTATGTGGTATCAGCATGATGGTGCACCTGCACATTCCGCAATTAACACTAGGCTGACCCTTGACAGGATGTTCGACGGGCGTTTCATAGGACGTGGAGGACGCATAAATTGGCCAGCCCCTTCTCCTGATCTTACGCCTCTGGACTTCTTTCTGCGGGGTACGTTACAGGAGAATGTGTACCGTGATGTGCCTACAACCCCAGAGGATATGAAACAACGTATTGTGGCAGCCTGCGGCGACATTACACCAGATGAACTGCGGCGTGTACGACATTCATTACGCCAGAGATTGCAATTGTGTGCAGCAAATGATGGCCACCACATTGAACATCTATTGGCCTGACATGTCGGGACACACACTATTCCACTCCGTAATTGAAAACGGAAGCCACGTGTGTACGTGTACCTCACCCCTCATGGTAATGTACATGTGCGTCAGTGAAAAAGACCAATAAAAAGGTGGTAGCATGTGGACGTAATGTGCTGTTCCAGTCTCTTCTGTACCTAAGGTCCATCACCGTTCCCTTTGGATCCCTACGTAATTCGGTGCTCTCCGATACAGACGATCGAACAGCGGAGGAGTGGTGCTCAAGCGTCAACTTTAGGTTTCAATATCTCCGGATGTAATTAACATTTTACAATGCAACAAACGGCACTGATTACGTATTTGTTTATATGTTCAGATGTGCTAACAAAACTAACGGAGTTCCATTTAAAAATCGTAGGTTTGTGTTAAAAAACATACTTCCGTGCATTTTTTTATGGTTTGTATTAACCAATTACACTAGCCCCTCTCCTCACGTTCGGTCTGTGGAATCTATTCGTCAGTATTTGATGTGGTTTACGAAATATATCCAGCGGTAATGTTAGGTTACGCACCCCGTATTTATGACTTTTGAACACTATTAAGGTAAATACATTGCTTGTTTTCTATCAAAATCTTTCATTTGCTACCTGTGCCTATCAGTAGTTAGTGCCTTCAGTAGTTTGAATCTTTTATTTAGCTGGCAGTAGTGGCGCTCGCTGTATTGCAGTAGTTCGAGTAACGAAGATTTTTGTGAGGTAAGTGATTTGTGAAAGGTATAGGTTAATGTTAGTCAGGGCCATTCTTTTGTAGGGATTATTGAAAGTCAGATTGCGTTGCGCTAAAAATATTGTGTGTCAGTTTAGTGTTGATCAGAATAGGTAAAGAGCGAAATGTTTGAGTACGTTCAGTTCTGCTACGCTGCTTGAAAATCAAATAATGTAAGAGGTTTACCAGGACAGTAATTCATTAATTTTTGTAAGGGGACGCTTCACTGCTACACAGTTCCTACTGCTGACAACACTGCTCTCTGGTCTGAGATTCTTTTATAGCTTACATATCGCAGGCAGTGCGTGAGCAATCCATCGAACATCTGCTCGAGTGCGCTAGCAACTAATTCCTTAATCATGGACCTCTTACAAGGTTGTCACAGGAGAGAAAGTTGTTTTTGGTCCACATCAACCTGGTCAAAAGATTGATGACGAAAAGGCATACGGCGACCCATCCTGTACACGAAGTATAGCTGTTTGCAGTTTCTAGTGAGAGTAATTCCTTCTAATAAAATGATTCATATGGCAAGAAATGTGAATGAGGTACTCTCCCTCAACTGCAGTAGGGACTCTGTTGAAACCTTTCAAACTGTGGTTTAGCATTCTGCGAACCTAGCAGAGAGAATGAAAAGTAGAAATAAAAAAAAAAGGAACTGAAAGCTGTCAACGCCAGGATCCGCCACCCGTCTCGGCAGCTGCTGGCTGACATTCGAGGAAGGTTGCGGCGAGTGGGGCGGCTCGCGTCTCGCCGCCGGAAGTCTTCTGGCCGCAGTCTCCTTGGGCGTGCGTGGCGGCCGGGGTGCGTCATCACGGGCCATAGAGACGAGACGCAGCAGATGTCGGCGGCACCACAGGCTACACTTTCCCTGTCTGCAGAAGCGGCCGACCCTCTGAGTAAACAAACAGCGGCCGACTGAAGGCACGTGGCTCCAAACGGCCCGTCCTGTTTATTTTAACTAACACGAGCAGTTAAAAACTTCTTCCCTACTCGGAATTACGTATCGCTTTTCTTAGTCCTTTCGGTACATTCCCAGCGATATTTGAGGAACTACACTGCTGCTAACGTAAAGAGTACCCCCTCGTAGTGAATTTGTGAAATTCGTCATTGAAAACATTTTGACGAGCCGTTCTCAGTTACCTGTCATAAGAAAACAAAAGAAGTCGTTCGCGATAAATCAGATGAATAGGGGCAATGATACGTTAAATTTAAATTTATCCTTGTTATATGGATGTTATTTGAGGTTGCAATATCTCTTTATATTCGATGAATTATTCTGATACAATTGTACCCTTGAATGACGTTTACTAATTTTCTATCTTCATACACGCAGAATCCATGCGCAAAGTAGTTTCATACAATAGCTATGCCATGAGCGCATAATTATTCTTTGTAGTACTCTCTCTGGTGGTTGTCTAAAAAAAAAAAAAAAAAAAAAAAAAAAAAAAAAAAAAAAAAAAAAAAAAAACTGGCTTCGTGTCGATTAGCCTGAGCTTTGTTTGAAGAATTGTAATCTGAATATTGAGATTTATGACAAAAGGTAACTGATACGAAATTATACGATTAAAACGGAAATATATATATTGCTCCTTCGTACAAAAGGTGTGTATTTGACATTTGAGAATTAATTATATTCATCGATATATTGCGTAGTTGTTAATCAGAAGGGAACTTCCGAAAGACTGGATACGAACCTGCATTTAATAATCCAAGAGCTCCATTACTTCTTCGGAAGGTTAAACTTCATCAAAGCCAAATATCCGCTTGATCTGAGGTTTCCCGACTTATTATACAACGCTCCCAAAAATACGAGGCATTTTATTTGTACAGATTAGCAGACTGCCGCAAAGCGCGAGCCTGCAGAGAAGAAGAATCATCGCCTGAATTCATTCTAACAAGTAAAATTTCTGAATCATTTTGAGTGACTGAGCTATGTCTGTGTTTCCTATTATGAATGATTGATTGCTCGAACGAATTGAGAACTACATAATTACATAGATAGGAGGAAAATTTACAAGGTCTGCGACTGTATTATAAGATTATGTGGAATAATTTATACTGGTGCAGTCACTTTTTGCTAATATTTTACTAGCACGATGCATTTTGGCAGCATGCTGTCATCATCAGGTGCATTATACTGTTACTTATATATCAGCTGATGGGTTATGTACATTAGCTGTGTGTGCCAGCGGGGTTAAGAATCGAAAAATAATTTTCATGCTATGTTGTTGTTTAAATGTTACTGTGCTCTGTGTGTCAGAAAATGAAATCGCTAACAGAAATGTTTATTTTTCGATTCTTAACCCCACTGGCACACACAGCTAATGTACATAACCTATCAGCTGACGTATAAGTAACTGTATAATGCACCTGATGATGGCAGCATGCTGCCGAAATGCATCATGCTAATAAAATATTAGTAAAAAGTGACTGCAGCAGTATAAATTATTCCACATAATGATATGTTAGCTACATTTTTTCTCGGTCATCTAATCAGTTGTCTGACAAGATGTGCTGGCACTGTCATGATAAATAATGATGAAAAGTTTTCGTTCGTTTTTCTCATTCAAACGATAACTTACTGCGAAAAAAAACGTTGTATACCTAAGCAATAAATTGTTCCTCGATCCTCTATAGCAACGGCACATGCTGAGTGTAACCAAAGACACAGGCGATTAGGCGATAATTGTCTTGGAAGTGCTTCGCAAACGAACCCCTTTTGTTGGTTTCGATTCAGTTCGGAACACCCAAAAAATGTACTGCTGCAAAAATGTACTGCTGCTTAATTTACGGCTTGTGGGGGAAAAAAAAGTTTCGCCTCCTTCTTTTATGCTGTATACGGATTTTGCATTTTCTCATCGAGCGCTTTTAGCAATTTTTTGCATGATTTCTCCCGTGCTTGGTTTTGAAACACTGTGAAATCGTGATGTAGCCATGGGAAACAGATCTTTTTCACAGATAAAGTTTCACGCAAAACTGAATATATGCAATCTTTGATATACAGGGTGGTCCATTGATAGTGACCGGGCCAAATATCTCACGAAATAAGCATCAAACGAAAAAACTACAAAGAACGAAACTCGTCTAGCTTGAATGGGGAAACCAGATGGCGCTATGGTTGGCACGCTAAATGGCGCTGCCATAGGTCAAACGGATATCAGCTGCGTTTTTTTTTTAAACAGGAAACCCAATTTTTTGTTACATATTCGTGTAGTACGTAAAGAAATATGAATGTTTTAGTTGGACCACTTTTTTCGCTTTGTGATAGGTGGCGCTGCAATAGTGAGAAACGTATAAGTACGTGGTATCACGTAACATTCCGCCAGTGCGGACGGTATTTGTTTCGTGATACATTACCCGTGTTAAAATGGACCGTTTACCAATTGAGGAAAAGGTCGATATCGTGTTGATGTATGGCTATTGTGATCAAAATGCCCAACGGGCGTGTGCTATGTATGCTGCTCGGTATCCTGGACGACATCATCCAAGTATCCGGACCTTTCGCCGGATAGTTACGTTATTTAAGGAAACAGGAAGTGTTCAGCCACATGTGAAACGTCATCCACGACACGCATCAAATGATGATGTCCAAGTAGATGTTTTAGCTGCTGTCGCGACTAATCCGCACATCAGTAGCAGACAAATTGCGCGAGAATCGGGAATCTCAAAAACGTCGATGTTGAGAATGCTACATCAACATCGATTGCACCCGTACCATATTTCTATGCACCACGAATTGCATGGCGACGACTTTGAACGTCGTGTACAGTTCTGCCACTGGGCGCAAGAGAAATTACGGGACGATGACAGATTTTTTGCACGCGTTCTATTTAGCGACGAAGCGTCATTCACCAACAGCGGTAACGTAAACCTGCATAATATGCACTATTGGGCAACGGAAAATCCACGATTGCTGCGACAAGTGGAAATTAGCGACCTTGGCGGGTTAATGTATGGTGCGGCATTATGGGAGGAAGGATAATTGACCCCCATTTTATCGATGGCTATCTAAATGGTGCAATGTATGCTGAGTTCCTACGTAATGTTCTACCGATGTTACTACATGATGTTTCACTGCATGACAGAATGGCAATGTACTTCCAACATGATGGATGTCCGGCACATAGCTCGCGTGCGGTTGAAGCGGTATTGAATTGCATATTTCATGACAGGTGGATTGGTCGTCGAAACACCATATCATGGTCCGCACGTTCACCGGATCTGACGTCCCCGGATTTCTTTCTATGGGGAAAGTTGAAGGATATTTGCTATCGTGATCCACCGACAACGCCTGACAACATGCGTCAGCGCATTGTCAATGAATGTGCGAACATTACGGAAGGGGAACTACTCGCTGTTGAGAGGAATGTCGATACATGTATTGCAAATGCATTGAGGTTGACGGAGATCATTTTGAGCATTTATAGCATTAATGTGGTATTTACAGGCAATCACGCTGTAACACCATGCGTTCTCAGCAATGATAAGTTCACAAAGGTACATGTATCACATTGGAACAAATAGCATTGGAACAACCGAAATAAAATGTTCAAACGTACCTACGTTCTGTATTTTAATTTAAAAAACCTACTTCTTACCAACTGTTGGTTTAAAATTGTCAGCCATATGTTTGTGACTATTGCAGCGCCACCTATCACAAAGCGAAAAAAGTGGTCCAACCAAAACATTCACATTTCTTTACGTACTACACAAATATGTAATAAAAATGGGGGTTCCTCTTTAAAAAAACGCAGTTGATATCCGCTTGACCTATGGCAGCGCCATCTTGCGTGCCAACCATAACGCCATCTGGTTTCCCCCTTTAAGCTAGACAAGTTTCGTTCTTTGTAGTTTTTTCGTTTGACTCTTATTTCGTGAGATATTTGGCCCAGTCACGATCAATGGACCACCCTGTATACAGGGTGTCCCTCCTAAGAGCAGTCATGCGCGCTTTCTCAGGTGTTTCAGTAGATATCTGCAACTTAGTTTGTACAGTATTTAGCTGGAGTCAGCCTAAACAGTTACTGCCCTTCACGTCACTGGTGCGACGCTCAGTGTCGACGGAAAGAGTCGGTTTGTTTCCCCCTTATAAACAAAAATAATATTTTGAAGCGGGATTTTACGCACACATTCGATAGAGCAGTCCCAAATTAGTCCAATGAGGTATTCGTTTTAGCGATACGTATTAACAGGGACAGTAAAACAAGAAGGCTGATCAGTACACCAACAGCGACTCGCGTGCCGCCCCGGCCCGCACTGACGTCTACTGCCATGCAGCAGCGCTACTCAGCCGCTGCTGGAGTACTCGTTATTCTCAATCTTTTACTGCACCTGTTAATCCGTACCGAGAAAACTAATATCCCACTAGCCTAATATGGACCACTCTGTCGAATGAGCATATAAAATCGAGCTGTAAAAGTCATTTTGTTTGGAGATGGAAACAACCGTTGACACTGATCTTCGATTGTAAGACGTCATGGGCAGTATTTGTTCGGTCTGGCTCCAGCTAAACACTGTAAGAACTAAATTGCAGATATCTGCCGAAACACCAGAAAATGCGCGCCTGACTACTAGTAGGAGGGACGCTCTGAATAAAGGGCGGTCAGAAACGGTCTGAAAAGCTTCTAAGCGTGTTGCATGGCAGACTGTGCTGATAATTGTTAAGTAACATATGTGATACGCTGCGCCGTATTAAAGTTAATTCATATAAACGAGCCAATCATGGCGTTGCGCGCGCAAAAGCAAGCTGGCCTCCAGAGACGGTATCGCCAAACCTGTTCTTTTTTTTTATTAAAAATGGAATTCCTCCAGCTGTACTTAAGATTTTATATTTACTTCGCTACTGATTTCGATGTTGTGTCAACGCCATCTTCTGGGCATGCCCGCCATCCATGTCGAACACGTGTTGGTCTCACCGCGGACTTACTGACTGAGCCACACACAACTGATTTCATCAAAGTGTACGGCCCAGAAGATGGCGTTGACGCAGCGTCGAAATTAGTAACGAAGTAAATATAAAATCGTAAGTATAGCTGGAGGAATTTCATTTTTAATAAAAATTATACCACCTGTGTCTCACCTTCATCCAGTTTAAATATGGGTGTACGAAGATTAAACGTGTTCTTGGTTTAGTTACCTACAACCGCATAAGAGAGGCATACAAAAATCGGACTTGGGACGGTAATAAAGATCGAACCCGAGCCAAAGGCTGAGCAGTCTCGAACGCTATCATCTAAATTATGAGAAAACGTAACTGTATCTGGCGGGCCGGTTGAACTTGTGCGCGCAACAGCCTGATTGGCAAACTTCAAACCTAATTAAGTCGGAAACGGCGAACGTATAGAATTTTTTGTTAACAATTAATTCTCAGCACAACCTGCCCTGCAACACCCTAACAAAATGGTTCAAATGGCTCTGAGCACCACGGGACTTCACATCTGAGGCCATCAGTCCCCTAGAACTTAGAACTACTTAAACCTAACTAACCTAAGGACATCACACACGTCCATGCCCGAGGCAGGATTCGAACCTGCGACCGTAGCAGTCGCGCGGTTCCGGACTGAAGCGCCTAGAACCACTCGGCCACCTCGGCCGACCAACACCCTAACAAGCTTTTCAGACTGTTTCTGACCATCCTGTAGAAAGATGAATCTGTCTCACGGTACAGTGAGATGCCGATACTCATCAATCACGCACACAGCATCGATATTTTTTGCAAAAACCAGTTTTGGTTGGCCTTCACGGAAAATATCTCTCGCAAAAGTAAGTGCACCAATGTTGTTAACGGCCTTTTCTGAAACTACTGATTATCAGAAAGCCGACGGCTTTGCCGCAGTGGTAACACAGGTTCGCGTCAGATCACCGAAGTTATTCGCTGTCGGACTTGTCTAGCACTTGGATGGGTCACTATCCGGGTCTGCCGAGTAGGGTACACTCAGCCCTTGTGAGGCCAATTGACTGAGAAGTAGAGGCACCGGTCGCGAAATCTGACAGCGGCCGGGAGAGCTGTGTGCTGACCACATGCCCCTCCATATCCGTACCCGATGACGCTTAAGGGCTGAGGATGACACGGCGGCCGGTAGTTACCGTTGGGCCTTCATGGCCCATTCGGACGGTGTTTGTTTCAGTTTTGATCATATAAAGTTGAACGGAGCGATTCAAAGCATTGTTGTTGACTTAAACGTTTACAAAAAATCGCCTAACGAAAACCTTCACATCAATCTTTTATTTTGTCACGACACTGTCTTTCAACGCCTTCTGTAAACAAACTACATTGCCAATTTCTGAGCTGCCATTGTTTTAACAATAACAAATATTAAAGCAATAGTAATGATACGTCTCAACACCACTATCAAATGCTCATTTGTACAATCGCAAATGCTGACGCTCGTACTTTGCTCATGCCAGATAGTGTTGAACAATTATGCCCACGTCTCGCAACTACAGCTTACTGCCATGTTTGTTTGGGACAAAGAGACGCAGTGCGGGATAAACAAGAGCTCCTCGCCTACGTGCGTTATGTCGTCCGCCTGCGTACATGGAAGACGCTGACATCACAGATTTAGCGAAGAGGGGCGAGTGTGCGCGATACTTGGAAAGCGATAGTGGAAGTCGGACATACGTCACTGTCTACGAATGCGCTGAAATTTAGCTGACACGAAGTGTTTTCTTGGTTTTTAACGACCGCCCATATGTCTGCTGACAGCGTGGCAGTTTACGTTTACATCGTGTGTTCTTCCGCGTTTGCTTGAATCTCATTGGATTTCGTTTCACGTGGAGCGGAAGCCAAGCTGTGTACAGTTAAGATCGTAAGGACAGGTTTTGAGCTGTGTTATACGCACACAGACTGAGCGATAAGGCGGGACAATAGCTTTACCGCCGCATTTAACGTGGATAGTACTGGCCAGCCAGCTGGCCCAACTAACCTGCAATGATGTGAGCGGTTGCAGGTCAGACGTAAAAAGAGACGAGTAGAGAAACAATATAGCTTCGAATGTCATTTAATTTTTAAAGAGAATGACGGAAAGCATAAAATGCTCTCGTTCTCACTAACACAGTAATTATCGGGGTCGAGTTCTTGTTCTGCAAACTTGTTTATCTGTCAAGAAGTTCAGGAAATTACATCAGTATTGTGCTAAATGAGACCTGTAAACACTTACACCAGTTATGTAACTTTGCAAGCTTTCTTGATTGTTGTCATTCAAGGTATAATGTGCTAGGTTGTTAGGACGCGTCAGTTTTTCCTCCGTACCTAGCACATTACGATATGTTGTTATGTTTTCCTAATTACCTCTCATCTCACGTCTGCATGAATAAAGCCAGGGTGGGAAGAGGAAGGGTAAGACGAAGGATTTAAGCTACATCTAGAGCTACATCTACATAATTGCTCTGCAATTCGCAATTAAGTGCCTGGCAGAGGGTTCATCGAATCACCTTAAAGCTCCTTTTCTACCGTTGCGCTCTCTAACAGCGCACGGGAAAAACGAACACTTAAATCTCTCCGTGCGAGCTCGGATGTGTCTTATTTTCCTATGATGATCATTTCACACTGTTTAGGTGGGCGCCCAACTGAAATTTCGTGAGATGGTCCTACCGCAGCGAAGAACGCCTGCATTTTAATGATTGCCACTCCAGTTCGCGTATGATATCCATGGCACTCTCTCCCGTATTTCGCAATAATACAAAACGACTTGCCCTTTCTTGAACTTTTCCAATGTCCTTCGTCATTCCTATGTGATACGGATGTCACACCGCACAGCAATACTCCAGAAGAGGTCGGGCGTGGTTTAAGCAGTGTCTTTAGTAGACCTGTTGCATTTTCTAAGTGTTCCTCCGCTACTAAGTCACAGTCTATGGTCGCCACTTTTTGCACCATACAGATATCTTGTCTAAATCATTTTGCAATTCGTTTTGATCATCTGACGACTTCACACGACGGTGAAAGGACAGCATCACCTGTAAACAATCTAAGAGGCCGGTGAAAGGACAGCATCATCTGTAAACAATCTAAGAGGCTGCTCATATTGTCTCCTGAATCCTTTATGCAGATCAGGAACAACAGCAGAGGGCCCATAACACGTCCTTGGGGAACGCGAGATATTACTTCTTTTTTAGTCGAAGACTTTCCGTCAGTTATTACGAACTGTGACTTTTCTGACTGGAAAACACGAATGCAGTCACACAACTGAGATGATACTCCACGGATTCGCAATTTGATTAGAAGTCACTCGTGAGGAATGGTGTCAAAAACCTTCTGGAAATGTAAAAACATAGAATCAATTTAACGTTCCACATTGTCAGAATAAAGAGGTAGTTGTGTTTGATAAAAACGATATTTGCTGAATTTGTGTTGGCTATTTGTTCGAGAACAGTATATCTTCCAAAAACCTACAGCAAATCGCCATTAGCGATATGTGCCTGTGATTCAGCGGATTACTCCTATTTCCTTTATTGGGTATTGCTGTGACTTGTAGGTATTGTTGTGACTTGTCCAACTTTCCAGTCTTTGAGCACGGATCTTTCTACGAGCGAGCGGTTGTATATGATTGCTAAGTATGGAGCAGCGAAAGGTTCGGCGCTTACAGTCAAACGTAAATCTGCTCTTAATTGTTTGATCACAGCCATTCAATCTGCAAGAACAAGTTGACATCACTGAGCAGGAGTACTTATTACGAAGATACGGTCCCCTAAGAGCACAGCAGAATCCGCTAGCAACGCAGACACAAAATAGGCTACACTGATATCCCCAAGTGTTGTGGCCACCTTTGGAAATCAATACAGCGTGGCATGGATTCAACAAGCCATTGCTAGGTTTCCGCAGGTATGTGGCACCAGAAGTCTACATCTTGTTACGCAATTCCTTGGTTGGTGTTTTGTGGGAGCGGAGCTAGCTCCCGATAACGCCCCAGATGTGTCCCATCCTGTTCAGATTGCTCGAATTTGGTGGGAAAGATATCAGCGTAAGGTAACTATCATCCCCCTAAAACCACTACAGTACGGTTGTGATCTTGTGACACGGACAGTTATTCTGCGAGTAGATGCCATCGCCGTCGGGTAAGCCATCAAGGATGAAGGGATGCAATAATTTCCACGTAGACCACAGCCGTCGTGCTGCTTTCTATTACTATCAAAGGTCTGAAACTTCCTGGCATATTAAAACTGTCTGCCGGACAGAGACTCGAACTCGGGCTTTCGCGGACAAGCACTCTCGCGGCTAAGCTACCCAAGCACAACTCACGACCCGTCCTCACAGTTTTACTTCCGCAAGTACCTCGTTTCCTACCTTCCAAACTTCACAGAAATTCTCCTGCGAAGTTTGCAAGATCAGCACTTGTGGAAGAAAGGAAGCTGCGGAAAGATTCTGAATTGTCACACTTCCCCTGGCATCCAAGATAAATGTTCCCCAAGGGATACCACTGCCCCTACCAGCCCGCGTCGTAGTGCCGCAGCCTTTCTCCTGCCTGACGGTCCATCCGGACGCGACCATTGGCCTAGGCACCTAGTGTAACAAGAAACGTGATTCGTTCGATTAGGCGACGCGTTTCCATTGATTCACGGTCCAGTTTCGATCAGTCCCATTGCTGATGGAACTTAGAACCCTAATCTTCCTTTCCGTTTGATGATCCCGTGCCAGCTGTAATCCTAAGTGAACGATGTCGTTGCGTCTACACCGGAACACCCAGGGGTCGTTTGCTGCTATATTTAACACGGTGCACTGAACGATGTACTCCGAAACACGTCAAATCTGCCATTGACCACCACCTATGTTGCCTTACAGACCCAGCAAGCCTCCGGTCTCCACGCTGAGGCTCGACGCCCAACTCCTTGTCGCCTGTGGTTTCACCGTACTTCGCCGGCCGCGGTGGTCTAGCGGTTCTAGGCGCTCAGTCCGGAACCGCGCGACTGCTACGGTCGCAGGTTCGAATCCTGCCTCGGGCAAGGATGTGTGTGCTGTCCTTAGGTTAGTTAGGTTTAAGCAGTTCTACGTTCTAGGGGTCTGATGACCACAGATGTTAAGTACCATGGTGCTCAGAGCCATTTGAAACATTTTCACCGTACTTCAGCTACTTTCAATAGACGCTTACGAAAACATTACGCGAACACCCAACCATCTTCCGGAATGCTCATCCCCAAGCACACGGCCATAACAATCTGCCTTTTATCAAACTCTCTTAGTGTATTTCCTCATTTGCGACCGATATCGTGGGTGGGATGATTGCTTATTCCTCTCTGCCCCGATTATACAGTGTTAGGACAAAAATTTGGAAATACCACGAGAAATGCGTGCTTGGACATAAATCCAGATTCTAGTCAAGCCTGCTGGTTGTGCTGTTGTATATGACCACGAATGGCAGCTGCGTAATGCCTTCAATATCTTGCAAGCATTAGCCGTGGTCAGACCAGAGTACTGTGTAATTGTGAGTGCATCATGTCGGAGGTAAATGAATTCGAACATGGAAAAAATTGTCGGGTCTCGCATGGTGGGTACTTCCGCAACGAAGGCATCCGAAATATTTGGTGTTTCAAGAGGCACCGTATCGAAGATTTATACCGCATACAGGGAAAGCGGAAGAACATCATCCGATAAGTCACAACGCGGACGAAAGTATGTGTTGAATAATCGTGACAGACGGTCACCGAAGAGGATTGTGATAAAAAATGAGAGGACGGCAGTGCAAAAGTCATGCAGAAATGGATGTCGCTCTTGCGAACTGTGTGAGCACCAAAACAACACGAAGGGAGCTCTATAAGGAGGGAATGGAGGGCGAGCTGAAATTCCAAAATCACTCACCAGTGATGCAAATGCGTGTGGTAGGAAAACATGATGCCGAAGCCCTAATACCTGGACTATGGAACAGTGGAAGAAAGTATACTGTTTCCAACTTCTGGCCGAGTTTGCGTCCCAAGAGTGAAACATGGTAGGGATTCTCGTGGTATTCCACGAGCCCCGTGATTACTCTGCAAGGTTGCATTACTCCCAAGGATTATGTGAGCACTTTGGGTGATCAGATCCATTCCATGGGACAATGTTTGTCCCCTAACGGTGCTGCTATGTTCCAAGACGACAGGATCCGTGTTTACACAGCTCACATCATCCAGGACTGGTTTCGTAAACACAAGAACGAATTGTCCCACATCACCAGATATCAATATTACTGAGTCTTTATGGTATACTTTGGAGAAAATCGTCGGTGGTCGCTGTCCGCCTCTACTGTCCTTGCCTAATCTTGTCGCCATTTCCAGTAAGAATAGTATAAGAGACCCTTTAAAATTGTACAAGACCATTCCACATCACGAAGGGATTTCTACAAGGAGGGTATGGAGGACGAACTGAAATTCCAGAATCACTCACCCATTCCGAGATGACCGGAAGCTGTTGTGAATGCCAACGGATTTAGGCACGACAATGTGTAGTGTTTTTGCTGGTTCCATTTTTTGCACAACGCCCATATACTGTGGTTAACACACCAAGTGCCCGCAACGCCGCCAAGCGCCATTTAATCTGGCTGCGGATGGTGGTCATAACGTTTTGACTCAGCAGCATTTGTGATGCACAAAGTAGTTCACAGAGCATCTAACTACGTTGCCTTCAGTAAAGTAGCTCCATTATCAACAGTGAATCATTATGCACTTAATCCTTCAGAAGTACTTGGCTGGTCGGTGTGGCCGAGCGGTTCTAGGTGCTTCAGTCTGGAACCGCGCGACCGCTATGGTCGTAAGTTCGAATCCTGCCTCGGGTAAGGATATGTGCGATGTCCTTAGGTTACTTAGGTTTAAGTAGTTCTAATTTCTAGGGGACTGGTGACCTCACATGTTAAGTCCATGGTGCTCAGAGCCATTTGAACCATTTTGAAGAAGTACTTCTCTCTTTGTTTTTAAAGGTGACGTGAATACTGTCTTTGAGGGCACATATTGAATTGCAGGTCTATAAGAAGCGATGACGGGGGACAGTTTGAGAGATAGTATCCAAAGTAATTTGAGATGACCGTCGTTGATTCGTAACTGCCTTAGTGGCACAGGATCGTCATTTTGCCCAAGAAGACATTCGTGTTATGTAATTAATACTCGTATGTTGCGACTATTGATAGTTTATACCGGACCAGTACTCGAACTTGAGCTTTTTGCTTTTCGCGAAGCACGAGGAAGAGGGGAAGCAGTAAGTCGATGATCATTAGAAATGTAAGACTACCTCAGATGAAAAAAGTCGGACAAGGGAATAGACCAGTAATTCGCTGCATGACATTTCTGGAAACTGTAAATATTGAGCGTAACTCACATTTAGATCCTGCAGAATATGCGTAGCAAAAGACAAGCATCTTTCTTGAAAACAGAGTGTGTACATGCTACGGAAGCGCCACTGGTTGCTGTTAAATTGCTTTTTCCTTTAGTGAAATAATGGGGTCTTTTTACCCTTTGGGAGATACACTCAAGAGCCAAAGAAAATGGTGCACCTGCCTAATATCGTGCAGGGACCTCGCGAGCACGCACAAGTGCCGCAGTACGACGTGACAGGGACTCGACTAATGTCTGAAGTAGTGCTGGAGGGAACTGACACCATGAATCCTGCAGGGCTGTCCATAAATCCATAAGTGTACCAAGGGGGTGGAGGTCTCTTCCGAGCAGCACATTGCAAGGCGTCCCAGATTTACTCAATAATCTTCACGTCTGGGGAGTTTGGTGGCCAGCAGACGTGTTTAAAGTCAGAAGAGAGTTCCTGGAGACACTCTGTAGCAATTCTGGACATGTGGGGTGTCGCATTGTCCTGCTGGAATTGCCGAAGTCCGTCTGACTGCACAATGGACATGAATGTATTCAGGTGATCAGACAGGATGCTTAGGTACGTGTCGCCTGTAAGGGTCGTATCTAGAGATATCAGGAGTCCCATATCAGTCCAACTGCACACCCCGCTCACCATTACAGAGCCTCCACCAGCTTGAACAGTGCCCTGCTGACATCCGGGGTCCATGGATTCATGAGGTTGTCTCCATACCCGTACACGTCCATCCGCTCGATACAATATGAAACGACAATCGTCTGACCAGGCAACATGTTTCCAGACTTCAACAGTCGAATGTCGGTGTTAACCGGCCCAGGCGAGCCATGAAGCTTTGTGTCGTGCAGTCATCAAGGGTACAGAAGTAGGCCTTCGGCTCCGAAAGCCCTTATCGATGATGTTTCATTGAATGATTCGCACGCTGACACTTGTTGATAGCCCAGCACAGAAACCTGCAGCAATTTGCGGGAGGGTTGCACTTCAGTCACGTTGAACGATTCTCTTCAGTCGTCGTCGGTCCCGTTCTTGCAAGATCTTTTTCCGGCCGCAGCCATGTCGGAGATTTAATGTTTTACCGGATTCCTGATATTCACGGTACACTCGTGAAATGTTCGTACTTCATCGCTACCTCAGAGCTGTTGTATGCCATCCCTGGTGCGCCGACTATAACACCACATTCAAACTCACTTAACCCTTGATAACCTGCCATTATAGCAGCAGTAACCGATCTAACAACTGCGCCAGACACTTGTCTTACATAAGCGCTGCCGATTGCAGCGCCGTATTCTGCCTCTTTACATATCTGTGTATTTGAACAAGCATACCTATACCAGTTTCTTTGGCGCTTCAGTGTAGTTCCGCGTCTAATAGCTATGCTGCTTAACTCTGTAGTTGACCTTAGGACACACTTTTTACGGGGATGACAGTAATGTATGTGACACGCCTAGAGACACTGTAACGGATCACGGAGTGTCCTTTGGTGTCGTCCTTGGCTGACTGTCGGCCGATTGTCTTGAGTAGGTCGTCTGAGAAGAGCGGGGCACAATGCTTCTCATGGTAGCCGTGATAGCTGTCATCACATTACAGTTGACAAATGAGCTAACAGTTAACAGATATGAGTCCTTGCGTTGGAAATTGGACACTGTAGTTAAAGAATTCTGTAATAAGTTATTTTGAAGCAAGTCAATAAATGAATAATAAACACACAAATTTCATCATGCATTATTGACAAAATTTATTCATCCAGTAATCAACAGAAGACAGAATAATGTACGGGGGGAGGTCAAAAAGTAAAGGGAATTCCGTAGTTTCTGGCCGTAGGGCTTGATAGCAATGCTAGTACCCAGGGCTGAAGTATTGTCGTCTGCAGCAATTCTATACACCGTGTCACTCTTACTCCCGCGTTAGTCGTTGTATTGTAGCAGACCGTGAAACATGGCAGCTGCACTGTCGATCTGCAACAAGGGGAAAGTGAGGACAGTGATTCGCTTTTTGTTTGCGGAAGGTGTTAAATCTGATGTGTCGACAGAAGTGCCGACACAGTGTGGTTTGAGGAGACCGAAATGCACGCTATAAGCTCACGCAGGATGGCGTGAGGTCTGAAACAGGATACGTAATGAATGCTATAAAGAAAAGTACGTAACTTCTGGAATACTTAACTTTAATCCATCAATTGTATACATCGTTCTTGATGAGACATGCTTCATACGATAACTATCAATTGCTATGGCGCCTTGCTAGGTCGTAGCCATTGACTTAGCTGAAGGCTATTCTAACTATCTCTCGGCAAATAAGCGAAAGGCTTCGTCAGTGTAGTCGCTAGCAAAGTCATCCGTACAAATGGGGCGAGTGCTAGTAAGTCTATCGAGACCTGCCGTGTGGTGGCGATCGGTCTGCGATCACTGACAGTGGCGACACGCGGGTCCGACATGTACTAATGGACCGCGGCCGATTTAAAGCTACCACCTAGCAAGTGTGGTGTCTGGCGGTGACACCACAAAATCAGCGGAAATTATTCTCCGAATGCAAGCGCAGTATGGTGACAGCTGTTTATCGTGAAGCAAGATCTACGAATGGTCAGAGCGCTTCAAACAGAGGAGAACTTTTCTATGTGACGAGGAAAGATCGGGCAAGCCATCGACATCAACGACTGAGTACAATTTGGAGGTCGTTGAGGGTACGGTGATGGAAAACAGACGAATCACAGAGGACGAAATGGCCAATACTTAACATATCACTCATGGTTCAGGATATTCCATTGTACAAGACATGCTAAATTTTCGGAAAGTGTGCAAGGTGGGTACCGAAAGAATTGTCAATGCAGCATAAGGCACAAAGGATGGACATCTCTCGTAAACTTTTGGCCCATTATCATAGCGAAGGAGATGGATTTTTACAGCAAATTGTCACTGTAGACGAAACGTGGGTGCATCATCATGAACCAGAAAGTAGGGCTGCGAGCATGGTTTGGAAACACCCATCATCACCAGAAGTTAAAAAATTTAATGAACAACCATTAGCTGATAGGATTATGCTAACACTACTCTGGGACATGGAAGGTGTGGTAGCCGTTAATTTCACCCCAAGAGGCGAAACTGTGAACAGTGAGAACTATTGTGACGTGTTGCGAACTAAACTGAGACTTGCAATCGTATCGAAACGTAGCGGAGAGTTGCCAAGAGGTGTCATCCTGTAGCAAGATAACGCTCGGCCAAATTCTGCCAAATGGACGGCCGAAACAATAAAGGAGTTGGAATTAGAATTGCTGGAATACCCGCCGTACATGCCAGACAAGGCTCCAAGCGATTTCCATATGTGTGGACCATTGAAGAAAGCGCTCAGGGAAAGATGATTTGCAATCGATGCAGAAATCATTGATTCGGTACAAAATTGTCTACAGGTGTAACCAAGGCTGCAGTACGTACTGGGAGATGAAGAAGCTTGCACAGGACAGAGTAGCCTGGAGAGCTGCATCAAACCAGTCTCAGAACTGAAGACCACAACAACAACAACAACAACAACAACAACAACAACATCTACGACAGTCTTTGTCTAGTCAGCAAGCGCCTGCCCTCAAGTTGCGAACTGATAGTGAAAATAAGAGCCTGAAAGTGAGACGACGTACGTTTATGACAATGTTCAACAAAATCTTGGAATCCAATGTTCAACGAGGCATTAGAAAACATGCCTTTCCTCTTGTGTTCCATTCACAAATGGAATAGCAAAAATAATAACAACGATTGCTTGAACTGAACTGGCACGGGAACCTGTGAAGTGACAACATAATGCCAAAACAAGATGTTTACTCGCAGTGGTTAGCACACTGGACTCGCATTCGGGAGGACGACGGTCCAATCCCGCGTCTGGCCATCCTGATTTAGGTTTTCCGTGATTTCCCTAAATCGCTCAAGGCAAATGCTGGGATGGTTCCTTTGAAAGGGCACGGCAGACTTCCTTCCCCGTCCTTCCCTAATCCGATGAGACCGATGACCTCGCTGTTTGGTCTCTTCCCCCAAACAACCCAACCCAACCCCCAAGATGTTTACTGCTTCAAGAAACTTGCCATCAGCGTGATGCATTGATGACGGTAAAATCAGGTTGTCCACTTACCAGCCAGTTAGTGGTGAACAGCCATTATATCGTTGTAGTAGCAGAAGAGTCTCTCGAGAACAAAGACACGTGTGCAGGTACCGAGCTGTTCAATTCATCTACTACTACATACGCCGGTCGGGGTGGCCGAGCGGTTCTAGGCGCTTCAGTCTGGAACCGCGCGACCGCAACGGTTGCAGGTTCGAATCCTGCCTCGGGCATGGATGTGTGTGATGTCCTTAGGTTAGTTAGGTTTAAGTAGTTCTAAGTTCTAGGGGACTGATGACCTCCGATGTTAAGTCCCATAGTGCTCAGAGCCATTTGAACCATTTTTACTACTACATACTCACTCCGCAAGCTTGTGTAGTGCACGCCTTTGTAACTGTATAGGCCAACTTCCTATCCTGTTCCGTGTGTGTGTGTGTGTGTGTGTGTGTGTGTGTGTGTGTGTGTGTGCGTGTAGGGGCAGAAAAAAAACTACATTATTTAACAACGTCATTTCACCTTTACTGGGCTCTGTTTATTAGACAAAAGTCAATACGGCTCAAAAGATAAGCATATTAATCACTTGATAATGGCAACAGAGACCAAAGACAGCCGGTTGTGGTAGACGTATAAACTTTTGTCTGATAAACATATAACGAAGGAAATATAACGACACTAAATAATTGTATACTACCTGTGGACACCAGGTGTAAAAAATCAAGTTGCCAATATTGTTATGAAGCACATATTGTAGTTTAATGTTTAGCACAGCTGATTGGCTTGCCGCCGATCTGTAGTTTAAACCCCACCACGTACGTTGGTGTCAATAATAAAAGTGCCTTCAGTGTTAACAGTAAGTGTTGACTTCAGTGACGACCCTGCCTTCGATTTTCGACTTTATTATAGTTTAGACATGACAACATGGCACGGAATGCGCACTAATCTCTGTTTAACCCATTCTCATTATCCTTCGGAGAGGTTCACATGGAGGCGATAGAGTGGAGTCTGCTTCGAATATAGATCTTCTACGTCTGATCAACAGGCTTTTAAGCGGACAACGCCACACTAATTTTATTAAAGGCATTAGACAACTTTGCAACGGGTTTAATTCGGGGTTCCTCTGTTGTAACTGTAATTACACAGCATGCTTAGTATCTACACTACTGGCCATCAAAATTGCTACACCACGAAGATGACGTGCCACAGATGCGAAATTTAACTGACAGGAAGAAGATGCTGTGATATACAAAGGATTAGCTTTTCAGAGCATTCCCACTAGGTTGGCGCCGGTGGCGACACCTACAAAGTGCTGACATGAGGAAAGTTCCCAACCGATTTCTCATACACAAACAGTAGTTGACCAGTGTTGCCTGGTGAAATGTTGTTGTGATGCCTCGTGTGAGGAGGGGAAATGCGTACCATCACCTTTCCGACTTTGATAAAGGTCGGATTGTAGCATATCGCGATTGCGGCTTACCGTATCGCGACATTGCTGCTCGCGTTGGTCGAGATCCAATGACTGTTAGCAGAATATGGAATCGGTGGGTTCAGGAGGGTAATACGGAACGCCGTGCTGGATCCCAACGGCCTCGTATCACTAGCAGTCGAGATAGGGATCTTATCCGAATAGCTGTAACGGATCGTGCAGCCACGTCTCGATCCCCGAGTCAACAGATGGGGACGTTTGCAAGACAACAACCATCTGCACGAACAGTTCGACGACGTTTGCAGCAGCATGGACTATCAGCTCGGAGACCATGGCTGCGGTTACCCTTGACGCTGCAACACAGACAGGAGCGCCTGCGATGGTGTACTCAACGACGATCCTGGGTGCACGAATGGAAAACGTAATTTTTTCGGATGAATCCAGGTTCTGTTTACAGCTTCATGATGGTCGCATCCGTGTTTGGCAACATCGAGGTGAATGCGCATTGGAAGCGTGTATTCGCCATCGCCATACTGGCGTATCACCCGGCGTGATGGTATGCGGTGCCATTGGTTACACATCTCGGTCACCTCTTGTTCGCATTGACGACACTTTGAACAGTGGACGTTGCATTTCAGATGTGTTACGACCCGTGGCTGTACCCTTCATTCGATCCCTGCGAAACCCTACATTTCAGCAGGATAATGCACGGCCGCATGTTGCAGGTCCTGTACGGGCCTTTCTGGATACAGAAAATGTTCGACTGCTGCCTGGCCGGCACATTCACCAGATCTCTCACCAACTGGAAACGTCTGGTCAATGGTGGCCGAGCAACTGGCTCGTCACAAGGCGCCAGTCACTACTCTTGATGAACTGTGGTATCGTGTTGAAGCTGCATGCGCAGCTATACCTGTCCACGCTATCCAAGCTCTGTTTGACTTAGCCCCCAGACGTATCAAGGACTTTATTACGGCCAGAGGTGGTTGTTCTGGGTACTGATTTTTCAGGATCTATGCACCCAAATTGCGTGAAAATGTAATCACTTCTCAGTTCTAGTATAATATATTTGTCCAATGAATACCCGTTTATCATCTGCATTTCTTCTTGGTGTAGCAATTTTAATGGCTAGTAGTGTAAATTAACATGCCGTTCATTCCCTCTCTCTCTCTCTCTCTCTCTCTCTCTCTCTCTCTCTCTCTTACTATGAATTCCCTGACCCCACGGACAGGACAGTAGTGGCAATTTAAAATCTACACCCATGTTAATACTCGTATCTGTCACCTCTACCTCACGCAGAGGATGAGACTATGTTGGCCGTTGCACGTCGCCTATTTTCCAAAGATTCCCACGTGTTCCCCTTTGTTACACTTTCGTGCGACCTGTATTGACCATTTAAGATTCTAGCAGCTTCTCACTCAGTTTCTGGGACACCTTCGTTAGACTGACTAAATGAGGTTCCCATTCACCGACGCAACACTCCAGAAATGTCACATTGCAGCCCTGTATGTGACTTCCTTAGCCTTTGCACTGCACCTATTCAGAATCCTTCCAACAAATCTTAACTTTCCTTCTTCTGAAAGGACTCGGTCCCTCGCTGAACAGCAGTACCGCAGCGAAAATGACTGACATAGCACCCAAATCTAGTTGTGTTCATAGGCTCTTAATCATAATTGACCGCTGTTGGAACAGAATTATGTTCCCAGCGATTTAAAAAGAACGTAGACCAAACCTGCCTATAAAAACGGAAGTAGAAGTGATCCATGGAATAGCCGTCCTGTATCACTGACATGTATTTGTAGCAGCCGCTTACAACTACATCAGTACTCCGCAAGCCACATTACGGTGTGTGGCGGATGGTACCGCTATTGTTTTCCCCTTTTCCCTGTTCCATTCGCAAACTGGGTGTGGGAAGAATGGTGGCGGTAATCCTCCGTATGAGCTCTACCTCTCAGATATTTTAGGTCGTGACCATTTCGCGGGTGTATTTGGGAGGAAGTAAAATGTTTCCCTACTCTTCATGGAAAGCACTCTCTCGGAATTTTAACTGTAAACCTCTCCGTGATGCACAACGCCTCTCTTGTAGCCTCTGCCACTGGAGTTCGTTGGGAGTCTCCCTAACCCACTCGCTCTCACTAAACCATAGATCTTATTTTGTGCTGAAACATTAATGGCTCTCTGGAACAAGATAACCTGCTCCACGGAAATAAACACGCGTCCCGAAGACATCGATCATGCGAAGTTGTCCTCGCCCTCTTGCGACATGATGTACTCAGGGGCATGGATACAGAAGTCCAAATTTATTCGGTGTTTCTACACTTTCTGCATACTGTTGATTTAGTATCACGTGGACACATTACAAAGAAAATACGTTCCTGTGCAATGTCTAACGAATTTTGCAACTTGGACGAATATTGCCTGACGGCGTATTATTCTGGATGGAGCATTAGCCATACAAGCAGAGGTAATATCTGGTGTTCTGGTAATACCACCGTTGCTCTTTGTGTTAGACATTAATTACATGGCAGATAATATTAATTGCAGTCTTAGGCTTTTCACTTATCTAAGAGGAAATTCTATCGGGCGACAATTTCATTAATATCCTATTCATCTCGACACAGTATCATGCTGGCAACTCTTTCTTGAATAACAGAAATACAAAGTTGTTTGCTTTATGAAACGTAAACATAATTGGATTAACGACTCACAACTAAAGGTCAATTACTTTATAAAAATATTTGTAAGTAACGATTTGTAGAGATACACAGTGGAACGATTATATATCTCAGTTCTGTATAAAGGAAAGAGAAAACTACGATTCATTGGCAGGTCATTAGGAATCTGCTATCTGTATACAGAAAAGCTCTTATATAAAACGTTTGTATGACCCAGCTTGAATCCTAGCCATGTCTTTGAATGAGGCCTAAACGAGATCGAACTAACACGAGACGTCGAGGGTATACAAAGAATGAACGCAAGCTAGTTTCGCTGGCGGAACGATGTAACAGAAATAGCAAAATCTTAATTGACAGACACTCGGAGACAAGCGCCTTACATTTCAGCACAACCCGCTTAGAAATATTCAAAAACAGTCTTTCATGTCAGGGAGCTACAAATATTCTTCAGCACGTTATGAACCTCTACCGGAAAGATCTATTGTACGGTACAGTACAAAGTATCCTCTGCCACAGGCTTCTCAGTGATACGTAGAATATGCAGGATGATTCAGCTGTCCCAAAGATGAGGATTTATGCAACATGCAATTCTATTTCTGGCCTTCAAAAACGACGCGCGAGATTTTCATATTCTTTCACTCGCTAAACGCAAACTATTAGTCTTACAGAAAAAATGAACATGACTTTTTAGCTGGAATTTTTAGTTAAATTTCATACTGGGATACGTTTTCGATGGAGGCCACGGTTTTCGAGTAATTGTACAAAAGCGACCTTCAAACGCACCTCTACTCCCACACTCGTGCCTCACCAGTCAGGACTTCTAGTAAGTTGTTCGTGGCACTCTTTCATACCACTGTACAAAAATTTCTGGCTACACGAACTATTCCCAATATTCACTCTTTTTTGGTATCTATAGATAGGGCTCCAGAATGAGATTTTCACTCTGCAGCGGGGTGTGCGCTGATATGAAACTTCCTGGCAGATTAAAACTGTGTGCTGGACCGAGACTCGAACTCGGGACCTTTGCGTTTCGCGGGCAAGTGCTCTACCAACTGAGCTACCCAAGCACGACTCACACCCCGTCCTCACAGCTTTACTTCTGCCAGTACCTCGTCTCCTACCTTCCAAACTTTAGAGAAGCTCTCCTGCGAACTTTGCAGAACTAGCACTCCTGAAAGAAAGGATATTGCGGAGACATCGCTTAGCCACAGCCTGGGGGGATGTTTCCAGAATGAGATTACCACTCTGCAGCGGAATGTGCGCCGATACGAAACTTTGTGGCAGATTAAAACTGTATGCCGGACCGAGAATCGAACTCGGGACCTAGCACTTCCCCGCGAATGGCAAAGGTCCCGAGTTCGAGTCTCGGTCCGGCACACAGTTTTAATCTGCCAGGAAGTTTTATAGATAGGGCTATTACGCCGCCAGCATAGTCTGCTATTTCGTTAACGTTATTAATTCAAACGAATGAAATAAAAATGAGTTTTGTAAACGGAACGCTAAAACTAATTATGCTGACATTTCTTTACAATCTTAACCCTTACATGTAAAACAGTAGTTTCGTAGTCATATACCTGATGTTATTATTCATTTTATGCTGTTGAAATTCACAAAACTGTTAGGTAAAATTTACACAAACATCAGTTTTACAATTTGTATGTTCTCCACTAACTCGTAATAAGGCCAGTCAATGAAAATCAAAATAGGTTGAAGATGGAAAGTAATTTGTGCAGTCGCAAATTTTTGTACGGTGGTAGGAGGGTGCGTCAATATTAAAAGTCTAGAAATCCTGGCCGGTGGGAACTGAGTGTGGAAGTGGAGGTGGTGCTTTTGGAGATCACTACCGTATGTTTTTCTTGAATAACTCAAAAACTGCGGCCTTTGGCGGAAAATGCCTTTTAGCCTCATTAAACTTCCTACAGAAAGGCCCTGTCCATTTTTGCTGTAGGACTAGTAGTCCGCGCGTAGCGAGCGAGAGAATATGAAAATCTCGCTCATGGTTTTCAAGGCCAGATATAGTACTGCATGTTGCAGAAAACGACCTGGTAGTAAAGGCAGTTGAATCCGCCTGTATGTGTAAAAGTAGATGCAGGGATGTAGTGGGTCCGCTTGTTGCTTTGATGCAACAGGTTCCGGAAGTGTACTATTAGTACTACGATAATATCGAGTTCTTTCAATGGCGTATGGGAATTGTCGTGAATTTATCCATGTTTAAGAAGAGTTCTCGTTAAATTCACATAAGTGAAAATATCTGCCTGTGTCAATTAATCAGGCATGGTGCATTGCAGGGAGGTAATTTGCAATGATTGATCGCTCCTTGGTCCTTCTGCAGGCTGAGATGCGGGCCCTTGGTTGCTGCGGCAGCTGAGATTTGGACCACGTGCCGGCAGCTGGTTTCGGAAGGTCTACAGTTTTTCTGTCTCTTCTTTTTTTGTTGGCTGCGCAGTAGAGCGCGTCCCTCGGTCTGCTACGGAACCGACACGGCGCGCGCTGCTCTCGACGCTGACAGAGGCAGGCGTAATGGAGCACATAAAATTAGTGATAGCCATCCACATTCCAAACAAAGACTGCCCAGTTTAAATCGACTGCCTGAAGCAAGATCACATTCTTTGCAAATGCAAAATGCCCTGAGCGGATTAAGAAGCAATAAATACACTTACAGCATGTGCCAAATTCGTTAAAAGTAAAGGAAAAAGAAAGAGAGTAACGAAGCGTAGTCGAATTAAATCAGGGGACTTTCTTAATTATACGTTTCAGACACAGTTTATAGAAATGGTATTTATTGTATGATTTGAATACGCTACATAGTAACTCGTCAAACAACGGTTGTACTTTGACGAGTTCCAGTGTGACTTGTTCAAATCGTCTGATGAGTTTACTGTGTAACCTGTGGTTAATATTCAGTTACAAGGCGGTCACTGTTTTCTCTTAAGGCAGAATGCATAGTCTGTGTAAATTAGGAGAGATACGCTGAAAGTAGTAGATGAGTTGCAAAATAACTGGCGACATCAGAGGCTAAGCGGCGACTGGTAACGGCAAGAAAACTAATACATAGGGGAACTTCGAATATAAATGTGTGTGTTAGGAAGTCGTTTCCGAAAGTATTTTTATGTAGTGTAGAGCTATATGGAAGTGAAATGTGGACGATAATCAGTACAGAGAATAGAAGCTTTCGAAACGTGCTGTTGCGGAACAACGTTGATGACATGAAATGATCGAATAATCAATGAAGAAGCACTAAATGGAATCGGGGAATAAAGAGCTTTACGATGCAATTTCCTTAAAATAAGGCACAGCTTAACAGCACACAGTGTGATCCATCAAGGAATAAATTTGGTAATCGAAGGAGAACGCAGGGTAAAAATTGGTCAGAGAGACTAGAGCTTCAATGCATTAAGTACTTTCAAATAGACGTAGTTTGCCGTAATTAGTCATAGATGAAGAGTTTTTCACAGGAAAAACTAGTGTGGGAAACTGCATCAAACCAGTCTTCGGACTGAAAACAACAACAATTCTGCAAATGATAAAACAATAAGTAAAATTGTCGAGTTGTGTATCAAAATTCTTTTCCGTAATTTTAAGAATCTTATCAGGTAACTCAGATGTGGGTACGTGACGCTACGTCATTCCTAAAGTTTTGTGCTGATTATTTATATATTTATCTAGTTATTTATAGTTTATTTAACCTTACCAGATTAAAGCATTTGGGGCCTCACGTATATCGGAGAAGCAACAGTATATTTCACATATAACTAGAATAATAATAATTGACTGTAGTAATAATTCTGATAATAATAATGTACTAATAATAAAGAGCATTCAGATTTAAAAAAAAGATTAGTTTAGCACATCTGAAGCCATGTTTAGTATCAGAAACAGAAGCGATAATGAAATTTTGAAAATGGCAGCGACAATAGCTATTACGAAAGAAAAGACTTCCAATGGAGGCCTGTCACAACAGGGATGGAAAAGTAGAGGGGAGGAGGTGTTGACACGAGTGTGCTACGGACATGTATTCTATTCTAAGTGATGATCCAGAATTATCCCCAAGTTCTTTGCAGAAGGAGAAAAACTTATTTATATGCTGTTTATCGTTAAAAGGTGTAAGATACTCTGTAAACCGAGGGGTAATGATTAGGACCTCTTTTGTGAGCAACTATGATTGCTTGCGTTTTAGATGGATTAAGTTTCAAAGCTATGTTGGGCGCCCACAATGGTAAGACACATGTTTTTCGGACTTGCACTTAAGTATAGTTGAAGGTCGTTAGCGTATAAGCCATATTTGGAATGGGATAGAATAGTCGACACGTGATTAACATATAATGTGAAGCCTTATGCACCCATTATTGATCCTTGTGGGACCCGTAATATTACATCCCTACTTTACGATCTTTTTGTTTCGAACCTTGCACATTGTTGGTGGGATGTAGGGTATGAGTGGAACCATTGTACAGCACTTGAAATAAAAAGTTGAATTGTTTAACAAGCAGAATGTCAAAGTTAATATATGTTTTAGAATATATCGGAATCCTAACGCTGCTAACAGGGTGTTCTGACTACATTTCATCATGAATGATAATGTTCAGTATATCGATAAGGGGGAAAATGAGAGTAAAAGTTGTGAACCACACGAATTTTGAGCCAAAACATAAAAAGTGACGACTCAAAAATGCTGTAGACAAATGGGAAAGTAAATGTTTACTTAACGTAGTTCAGATACCACTGCATGTGAAAACAGCCCAGTTACAAAGCAATTCGTGCTGTGCAGCTGCAACATTGGAAAGCAGCGCAGTTAGTATATGCGTGGTTTGTCTAAACCGCCTAAGGCGAATGGTTCCTTTGAAAAGGACAAAAACTATTTTCTTTCGCAGTATAAACACGCGCTCCATCTCCAATGACATTGACGGTACGTCAAACTGTAATCTTCCTTCCAACTGTGCGAATATCAGGAAATCATAATGAAGAGTACCGCGCTAGTTGCTTCGCCGTCGGACACGCAGTTGTTGAAAACTCCCCATTACGAGCGAAATTAGTTTTAAATGTGATGAAATTTCGAGCCAGTATTATTATTTGTTGTACGCGAAGCGGTAAAAGTGGGAGCCATACTGGAAGTCGTACTCAGATCCCTCCCTCTTTTTGGCAATGCGTTACCAACTGTTCCATCCTAACACTCTTCCGAGACCGACTCCGATTTTCAACCTGTCCTAAGCGCGTCTCCTATCCGAATCCCGGTCCGGCACAAACTATTAACTTGTAACATACAGGCTGTGGCCCGGGAACCACCTCCTTTGAAACGCGCGACGTAACGGCCGTTACTCATTGTTGTGTGGGGTTGAGCTCATTCGGAAGGGCGGAACCTAACGTTTGTTAAGGTTAGTCTAGTAACCATCATGCAGTTTGTTATCACACAGTGAGAAGAATTCTTCATGAAGACTTGAAATTTCATCCATACAGACTGGCAACGGTGCGTACACTTTTTGTTTTAGGAAAAATTGCATATGAAGCCTTGACCGAATCTGTCTCGCGACGTTCTTGTGTTCTTCAGTGAAGAGGCACATTTTCATTTGTCTGGATGCGTGAATAACAAAACATGCGATACTGGAGTGGCACGACCCCCGCGAACTTCATGAGCAGCCCCTACATAATGAACGTGTGGCTGTTTTATGTGTATTATCCAAAACTTGCATTATTGGCCGACGGTTTTTTGAAGAGAATGCTAGGGCAGTTATGGTCACTTCTGAGCCTTATGTCCAGATGATTGAGGCTTTTTTTCCCCCGAAATTAAAGAAAAGGATGTGGGAAATATCTGGTTCCAACAAGACGGCGCCGCGGCACATCATCAATGACAATGCGCGAACACCTCCCCGACCGCCTCATCTCTTTTGTGGGCCATATCCAGTGGGCAGTACCCTCGCCAGATGTAGCCCCTGTGAGTTTTTCTGAAGGGGCTGTCTTAAATCCTTGGTGTATACCAATTGTCTACGGACCCTGAGTAAACTGCAGAACCTTATTCGTGCTGCTGTTGCCAACATTGAGAGAGACATGCTGAACAAAGTGGGCCGAAACTTCCAATTTCGACCATCCAGATGCATTGAGCAGAACAGAGGCCACCATCAAGATATTATTTCCAAAATCTGATGAAATAAAACTTTAAGTGTTCCTCTACGTAAAGAAAAGAGGATTAAATTGCTATCTCCAATACTTTCAGTTTTAAGATTTATTAAAATAAGGAAGTTCCCGCGCAGCACTCTGTGCTTTCATCGCAGCAAATACTCCGTTCGAACGAAAAGAATTAATACTCAATATTACTATCACTTGTGGGTACGAAAGGGATGTGGATACGTTTTACTCATTGGGGATAGGACCCTATATAGTTTTCTTTAGATTGGACTTTATGTCTGTAAAGGGATGTTCGAGCTACATCTGATATAGAGTTTTCTTATGGAGTTATAAAAGGCTTGGACCCGTTTCCTTATTTTAAAATTTTTCATTCCTTGCTAATGCAGTAGTAATTTGTGCCATTGACGCGTCGCTGTCTCACTTCCGGCCCGACCGCAGACCTGTCAGAACTTGCGAAAGATGTACACACACTGAGCCACGTAAAGGAACCTCATTTATATTCTGAAGGAGTGCGTTTCTCATTATAAGTATGGGCAGCACAATACACCCTTAATCGTTTCGATAATGAAGGCATTGCCAACGGCCTTGAGTCGTTGAATACATCGGTTCTCGTCAGTCCACCGAAGTTAAGCGACGTTGGGCGTTGCCTGTACCTGGATGGGCGATCGCCGCATTACGCCACGCGCTGTTGACTGCGTTCCCTTTGCCCTAACATCAAAGAGGAGGGATGGTGATGCATAGTCCTGATCACCAGCGTTTATGTCAGTGTCCTCGATTAAATTCCAAGCCGCTCCGTAGCGTCTCACTAAGTGAGGGGCTGCGACACTGTTGGTGGTGGGTGATCAGTCACCTCGTGCTATTCCAGAGGAGTAAGCTATGTGCTGGCACACGGTTTCACCCTCTCCCTTTTCTCATCATCATCATCCAACGCAATCAGGTCATTACACTAAACGTGCACGCGCGCACACACACACACACACACACACACACACACACACACACACACACATACACACATACACACACCAACATTAGTCACCTACACTTTTTAGATGCACTTAAACACGCAACTCTCACACTAAGGAAAGGTGCCATTGTGCTCGAAGGACACGAAAAACCTTCCCAAGAATCAGCCCTTCGTGGTCTCTCAGCCAACCAACAACTTTGCTTTTTTATGAAGGCATTTAAGTATTCTTACAAAATTCGATTAGATCACAGAAAATGAAGCCATCATCTCGAGCCGTCCCATCTATAATGTCTACAGAAATCTACAGATTGCTAGAACAGCTTAAAGCAGAATGATGACGTAGATGCCAGACTTCGAATGATTGGTGAAATACTAGGGAAGTTCAGTCAGACCACAAAGGAGATTGCTTACGAAACACTCGTGGGATCCGTTCTAGAATATTGTGCAAATGTGTAGGACCCATGCCACAAAGTATTAACAGGGGTACTGAACGTATGCGAAGGACGACAGCACGATTGGTCACACGTTTGCTTGATTCTTGGGAGAACTTCACACAGATACTGAAAAATCCAAAGTTGCTGTCACTCGAAGAAAGAAGTCAACTATCCGGTGCAAACCTGATTACTAAGTTACAGGAATCGGTTACATATAGTTCCCGTAGATATCACGAAGACTGTATTAGACCAAAATTACAGCGGCACATTCTTCTCGCACTCTATACGTGAATGGAACGGGAAGAGAGACAAATAAATGGGAGAGTAAATGTGATGACGTGCTACTTGACAGTAGTTTGCAGAATACGGTTGTAGATAACCGCGAATTATTTTCACAGTTTTTTTTAAATATGAACAAAATCACTGAATTTTTAACTAGTATTCCAAAGTAAGTAAGATTACTGCAATATAGTATACTGAAAAACTATAGTCGATAACATTCTATCTACTAAAAGTAACTCAAACGGTGCGACATATTATTTGAAGGACCCTCTGGCTATTTGCTTCGCTACTTCATATATATATATATATATATATATATATATATATATATATATATATTTTACAAAGTCATAATCATATCAGTCATCCTAACTCAGTCTGACGCTGCACCAGTAGATTCAAATTAGTAACAGAATCATTTTATGTCCCAATTATCTCCAAACCTAAGTACTTACAGCCACAGCGAACGAAGAGTCTTACTGGTTAAGGCACTGAACTTACATCCGGAAAAAGGCAGGGTTCAAATCCACGTCCGCCCATCCAGCTTGAAGTTTTTCTAAGTCATTTGTTGTGACAGCTTCGATGGTCCCCTTCGAAAAGATCGCGGGCATTGCCCTGCCCGAGCCTTTTGGAAAAGCTACATGAAATGTATGTCCGAAGGAACAGGCACTGCGGCCACTACAGCCGTTACGAAATACATGAAATGTATTCGCATTTTCATATTTCATAAACGGATGTAGTCACCGCATTGCCTGTTCCTTCGAACATACATGCGTCGTTCTTCATAACAACACACACTGCAATTCTTATTTATCCGCCGCCGGCCGAAGTGGCCGTGCGGTTAAAGGCGCTGCAGTCTGGAACCGCAAGACCGCTACGGTCGCAGGTTCGAATCCTGCCTCGGGCATGGATGTTTGTGATGTCCTTAGGTTAGTTAGGTTTAACTAGTTCTAAGTTCTAGGGGACTAATGACCTCAGCAGTTGAGTCCCATAGTGCTCAGAGCCATTTGAACCATTTTTTCCGCCGATACCAGGCAGCGACTCCCAATTAAAATGCCCTGTCCTGTATGGAAATTACATAATGCGTGTACGAGTACAGGATGTGGCGCAGGAATGACGACATATGGACGTTTAGGTCTGGCCGTGAGTCGTGCATGGATAGCCAAAGCGGTTAAGGCGACCGCTCGTGTAAAGCGTAAATCTGGGTTCGAGTCCCTGTCCGGTAGCCGCGTGGTCTAGGGCGGTGTGCCGCAGTTCGCACGGCTACCCCCCCCCCCCCCCCCTCCCGGAGGTTCGAGTCCTCCCTTGGGCATGGGTGTGTGTGTGTGTGTGTGTGTGTGTGTGTGTGTGTGTGTGTGTTGTCCTTAGCGTCGGTTAGTTTAAGTTAGGTTAAGTAGTGTGTAAGCCTAGGAACCGATAACCTAAACAGTTTGGCCCCATATGAAATTTCCAGTATCCTGTCCGGTACAAATTTTCACTGTCGTTCCCTTATACAGCCGATGGTTGCCCTCATTGGCAATTGCGAATACATTTCGTGTATTTGATAATTGCTGTGGTCAATGCAGTGCCTTTTCCTTCGAACATAATGTATGTCCGAAGGAACATTACATCGTTCTTCTTAACAACACGAGCACTGCAGTATCGTAGTATCCAAAATGAGATTGTGTTTCGTCTCTAATGACATCAGTGTTGACGTATCTTCTCCTCATTATAGCCACGACGAGAGGGAGGCCTATTAATAAAGGGAGGTAATGGTCGGCCGAGACGCAGTACTCGGCACGTCACGTGGCTCTGAGTGAAGCAGTCAATCAGTCAATCAATCCATCAAAGAGCAGCATCCTGCCAGCTGTCCGCCGTGATCCTCGAGGTCAGAGTGGAGAAGCAGAGGCTACTGTTTGTGTCACATCCGCACGTAAGACAATGGCTGACTGTTCCAGCACACATAGGCCGCAACGAGCATAATGCCCGGCATACGTCTGGAACTGCGAGCGTGACCTAACGATGACCCCCGTGTGCGTCGTCTTTTACGACCTCTTGGCACATATGAAACAGACGCTGAGATAACCGTGACTCAGAACCGATCCTCATCTATGGAAGGACTGATGAGAGCCGCCGTCGCCGCAACAGACACATCTGCCGCGCCAAGTGTTATCTGTTTTTGTTCGTCTTAGCGATGAGCCAGTGACTCACTGAAGGGCATCCGTCAGGAACACACTGCAACTTCTGACGGCGAGGTTCAAAGAAAGCGCCGGCCGCGGTGGTCTAGCGGTTCTAGGCGCTCAGTCCGGAGCCGCGCGACTGCTACGGTCGCAGGTTCGAATCCTGCCTCGGGCATGGATGTGTGTGATGTCCTTAGGTTAGTTAGGTTTAACTAGTTCTAAGTTCTAGGGGACTGATGACCTCAGAAGTTAAGTTCCACAGTGCTCAGAGCCATTTGAAAAATGGCTATTGCCTCTGTAAACGCCTTATCCATCATCCGTTTGTTATGGGAATATCTCATCAGTCTCGTTATTAATAATGGAAAATGCTTATAGAAAATATTTCACTTGGCCTCCTCTGTTGTATTCCGAATACTTACATGTGTAATTTGAAAGATTTCCCTCAAAACTCCAGATGTACAGGGTGAATCACCAAACGCTTGCACCGCATACATTTCGCACATTGAAGGCAGTATCGAGATGCGTTTTTCACAGAACTGAATTGTAGGCAAAGACGCGTATTTGTAGCCATAAACAGATTTTGAAGCTTAGATGCTAGGCGACGACGTTATGTTTGTTTACATTGTGTTGTGTGTACACTGCGAAGGCATTGCCACGGTCTTGTCACTTATTGTGTGATAGTGTACGTAGTAGGACGAGCTTGGGAGATGGTATTTCTCAATGCTCTGGTTTATGGTGAATGTAGGAAGTACGTCCTTCGTTCGTGTACCACTTACGGCGAAAGTATCCAAATGGACGTCAACCTCTTCAAACAACACATGTGATACGAAACTGCATATTACTGATGCCTCGCTGCAATTTCCGCTGAAATGCTAGAACGTGTGAAACAATCGTTACATGGCAGATTGCAAGCTTGTATTGACACTGTTGATGGTAATTTTGAGCACAGGTTTTGAGGGTACATTGGATCTTTACGTGTCAGGCCCCACAGAGGTGCTGTATTCACCTTTGCTTGTCTTTCGTTTGGCCTAGGCAATGTCCCATTTAACAACACGACACCTCCGGAGACGTAATAACATCCGTGTAGAGCTGCATATACGCAACTATGCATAATTCACATTCATTTGTATTACCACATGAAACAAACAATTGGTGTGTGGAATGTTGAGACTACAATATCTTATAAACTACGTATACTAGGCCCCTAGAACAAACGCTATTGACATTGTGGTACTGTCAAATGGCATTGTTGTATTGTAATATTTGTTTGTACCTTTTGAAAATAAATACACATTTGAAACTCATAGCACTGTGTATGGGCTGCAAAGACGGGCCTCTGCATACCACTCCAATCTGTGAAATCCGCATATCAGTTGCTTCGTCCATTATCGAAATGTGTGCAGTGCCGGTTTTAAGTGACTCACACTGCATAGTTGCCGTCGTATATTAATATTCCTGCTTTTCCCTATTTTTGTAATACTTTAAACAGATCTAAAAAAACCTCACTCTGTAGCCAAGAAAGGTTACTCAGTGGCTAACTCTTATTTTGGTAAAGCTATTTTTAACGCTAACACAGTCTTTCGCTCGTTTCCGAAGTGAATTCAGTCGTTTCGCTCATTTCTGAAGTGAACTCAGGCGAATGTCGGAATGGTTCCTTAATCTGGTCACTCCTCTTGCCATTTTTTGTCGAATGAAAACAAGACTCGGTAGAAATTGCACAATGGATTTTTGGACGAATTTTCAAGAGTGAGGGATGGAGAAATTGGGTTATCAAACTGACAAGCGCGAAGTCTAGTTTTGAAAAAATAAAAGAAGAGAGAGAGGGAGAGAGAGAATTAAATTGCTTAAAATTAATAAGAGTAGTCAAGAAAACTTTCGTTTGTGATCTGATCTGAGGGAAAATTGAAACATTTGACGAATTCACGAACAGCTGCTGCTAGCTTTGCAAATGAAGTGGCAAAAAATATCAAATCGCAACATAAATTGAAACTTCTCTGATTTCTCTTGATCGATATTTAAAAATACTACATTTCACGCTTTCTGAAAATAAAACTTGAAAAAAAATTTAAAAAAAGAAATGTGTAAATGTTTTGTTAAATGATTTGTCTAAAAATAATAAATATGATAGATTAGAGAAACACTTGAGTACCCTTTATACGGTGCTCGAAATCATTTACAACAAATGAGGTTTCGACTGAGAATTTAAAGTTTAATAGTTAATAAAAATCTCAGGATCTTAACGGGTGCTAGATAATATTTGTCGGGTGGAATTTCGCTCAGTGGTCTCCTTACGTCACTAACGTCTGAGCACCGCACCTGCTTCCATGATTTCGAGCATCACTCAAATGAGCATCGAATGTTTCTCTATTTTATTTCTTACTGTTAGATAAATCATTTCACAAACATTTGATCGTTTTTCATAAATTTTAGTATTTTTCTACCGAATAAGCTCTGTACGATCTTGACTTTGACGAGACGTTAAAATGTAATCACACTTCCCCCTTCTGAATGGGAACATGAAGTCCATGAATGGCTGCAAATGGTCTCCAAGTAGCCGAATATCACCATTTCCAGTCAACGATCGGTTCAGTTGGACCAGAGACCCAGTCCATTCCATGTAAACAGAACCCACGCCACTATTCCCCATTGTCTTGTTGGCAACGTGCGTCCATGGCTTCGTGGAGTCTGCTGCACAATCGAACCCTACCAACACCTCTTGCCAATTAAAAACGGGACTTGTCTGACCAGGCCCAGTTTTACCAGTCATACAGGGTCCAACCGATAAGGTCACAAGCCCAGGAGAGGCGCTGCAGGTGATCTCGTGCTGTTAACAGTCACTCCCATCGGTCGTTTGCTGTCATGGCCCATTAACGCCAAATTTCGCCGCACTGTGTTAATCGATACGTTCGTCGTACATCCCACATTGATTTCTGTGATTATTTAACGCAGTGTTGCTTGTCTGTTAGCACTCACAATTCCACGCAAATGTCGCTGCTCTCGGTCGTTAAGTGAAGGACGTCGAACACTGGGTTGTCTGTGGTGGGAGGTTAAGCGTGAAATTTGGTATTTCGGCACACTCTTGACACTTTGGAAACGCGGGATCTTGAATTCCCTAACTATTTCCGAAATGGAATGCCCCATGCGTCTAGCTCCCATTCCGCATGTAATTCCTGTCGTGCAGCTATAATCACATCGGAAACATTTTCACATGAATCACCTGAGTACAAATGACAGCTCCGGCAATGTACTGCCCTTTTATACCTTGTGTACGCGATACTGTGGCCGTATGTATGTATGTATGTATATCTCTATCCCATGACTTTTGTCAAGCCAGTGTAAGCTTCAAAGGAAAGCTTACAGTAGCATCATTCACTAAAGGTAACGCTTTGTTCATTCGCTATCTCTGACGGATAAACCGAAGATGAAAATTCGTTAGAATTTTTGCTGAAGCAATTACCTTATTATTATAAATTACTTTATTTGTTTTGGCCGAAACAAGCACATGTTGGAACAATGCGAAAATTACTCACACCGTTCTAACAGGCGTCATGTAGCATGTGTTGGTTGGCGGCTGGGTGCCAGTGTTATTGGTCAGAACTGGTCGACACGGCCCTTTCCATCCGCTGCGCTAAAAATGTGAGGCCGGAAACGCGCCGATACAAATCCAACACAGTAGCGCCCGCTGTTGCTGCCGCTGCCTACACGGATGAGACCGCCCGGTCACGCTTTAGTGGCAACAGCGATGATTCCGTGCAACGGCGAGACATCATTATTCCATTCATTTTACGTGGTGGCTTATAAGAGTACTAAGGTTAATAATACGTTTAAGCACAGTCCTGTGCGAAGATTCTTACTAAATCTGTAAACGATACGGGGACGTTCAATAGCCTTTCAACCGCGCCGGATTGGGTGATATTTGGTTTCATTCAGTTATGTCAAGTCATCCCAGAAACTTGGAGATTCACTAGGGAATACTCTTTCCAATGAAAGGAAGAAAGGAAAACATGGGAATTAGCATTCAACGGCCTCTCGACGCTGAGGTCATCAGAGATGGAATGCAAATCTAGATTGGATAAAGAAGGGAAGGGGAACTGGTCGTGCTCCGTACGCGAATTCAATAGATTAGCTGCCGCATCATCTTACTCGGTTTGGAAAGTCACTGTGATCTTCCGCAGAAATGGTATTGCCGTACAAACACAAATAAAGGAAGGTGTAATCGCCCTCAAGTTGGTCGCACAGCCTGCCACATCACCAACTGTTGCTCATGAAGGCTTCCGCGCTCTCTCTCTCTCACTCACTCACTCACTCACACACACACACACACACACACACACACACAGACGAACACACACTCATTAGTATGGAATGCGAGTCGTTGGGTGATTTAGTGACATCGTAAAATCGAGCCAAAGCGGAATGCTCTTTCCACCACTACCCTTGAACCACTACATTGTTTGCAAGATCTGGTCGTTAACTGGCTAGAGGCTGCTACGACATCCACATTCTTTAATTTACTTTCAAGGACGTAAGATGTTTTATATCAAAAGCTAAGGTAAATAATTCTTTTATTAGATTGTCCTCATTTTTCACTAGCTTACAATTTCATTATAGATCTATGGATAACGCACTAAATGTTTTACCCAGAGCAGAAGCCTTTTTTGTGTAGAGGTATCGTCTAGCACGAGCCATAGACTACCCGGCCACTAACCCATAGGCCTTCCATCCTCGTTGACTCCTCAGTAATTTTAATTTGTTCTGAAACTTCACAGTATAGTTTTAAAGATAATAAAGTAGGGTATTTGACTTAACTACTTCTTGGTTTTCCTCTGATATTTTCAGAAAATGTGTCGGAACCTTCCTGTTCATGTTGTATATTAACGACCTTGCGGACAATATTAATAAATGATGCTGTTATCTACACTCCTGGAAATTGAAATAAGAACACCGTGAATTCATTGTCCCAGGAAGGGGAAACTTTATTGACACATTCCTGGGGTCAGATACATCACATGATCACACTGACAGAACCACAGGCACATAGACACAGGCAACAGAACATGCACAATGTCGGCACTAGTACAGTGTATATCCACCTTTCGCAGCAATGCAGGCTGCTATTCTCCCATGGAGGCGATCGTAGAGATGCTGGATGTAGTCCTGTGGAACGGCTTGCCATGCCATTTCTACCTGGCGCCTCAGTTGGACCAGCGTTCGTGCTGGACGTGCAGACCGCGTGAGACGACGCTTCATCCAGTCCCAAACATGCTCAATGGGGGACAGATCCGGAGATCTTGCTGGCCAGGGTAGTTGACTTACACCTTCTAGAGCACGTTGGGTGGCACGGGATACATGCGGACGTGCATTGTCCTGTTGGAACAGCAAGTTCCCTTGCCGGTCTAGGAATGGTAGAACGATGGGTTCGATGACGGTTTGGATGTACCGTGCACTATTCAGTGTCCCCTCGACGATCACCAGTGGTGTACGGCCAGTGTAGGAGATCGCTCCCCACACCATGATGCCGGGTGTTGGCCCTGTGTGCCTCGGTCGTATGCAGTCCTGATTGTGGCGCTCACCTGCACGGCGCCAAACACGCATACGACCATCATTGGCACCAAGGCAGAAGCGACTCTCATCGCTGAAGACGACACGTCTCCATTCGTCCCTCCATTCACGCCTGTCGCGACACCACTGGAGGCGGGCTGCACGATGTTGGGGCGTGAGCGGAAGACGGCCTAACGGTGTGCGGGACCGTAGCCCAGCTTCATGGAGACGGTTGCGAATGGTCCTCGCCGATACCCCAGGAACAACAGTGTCCCTAATTTGGTGGGAAGTGGCGGTGCGGTCCCCTACGGCACTGCGTAGGATCCTACGGTCTTGGCGTGCATCCGTGCGTCGCTGCGGTCCGGTCCCAGGTCGACGGGCACGTGCACCTTCCGCCGACCACTGGCGACAACATCGATGTACTGTGGAGACCTCACGCCCCACGTGTTGAGCAATTCGGCGGTACGTCCACCCGGCCTCCCGCATGCCCACTATACGCCCTCGCTCAAAGTCCGTCAACTGCACATACGGTTCACGTCCACGCTGTCGCGGCATGCTACCAGTGTTAAAGACTACGATGGAGCTCCGTATGCCACGGCAAACTGGCTGACACTGACGGCGGCGGTGCACAAATGCTGCGCAGCTAGCGCCATTCGACGGCCACCACCGCGGTTCCTGGTGTGTCCGCTGTGCCGTGCGTGTGATCATTGCTTGTACAGCCCTCTCGCAGTGTCCGGAGCAAGTATGGTGGGTCTGACACACCGGTGTCAATGTGTTCTTTTTTCCATTTCCAGGAGTGTATAATGAAGTACTGTCTGAAAGAAGCTGCATAAATATTCAGTCAGATCTTGATAAGATCTCAAAGTGGTGCAAAGACTGGCAACTTGCTTTAAATGTTCAAAAATGTAAAATTGCGCACTTCACGAAACAAAAAAACCTAGTATTCTATGACTATAATATCAATGAACCATAGCTGGAATCGGCCAACTCATACAAATACCTGGGTGTAACACTTCGTAGGAACATGAAGTAGAATGATCACATAGGATCACTCGTGGGTAAATCAGGTGGTAGACTTCGGTTTATTGGTAGACTGCTGGAGAAGCAAAGTCGCTTTACAAAGAAGATTGCTTACAAATCACTCGTGCGACCCATTTTAGAATATTGCTCAAATGTGTGGGACCCGTACCAAATAGGACTAACAGAGGATATTGACAATATATAGTGAAGCGTGCGTGAATGTGTCTGTCTCCTGTGTTATTAGGTTTCTGACTGACAGATGGTTTGGTCTTAACTGAGCTCTTCTTCCTATTACCATGAACTTCGTTTTGTATTCATTTGTACTTAGACTTTATAGTTTGCTACACAATCGAGACATGGACCCTGAGGGGAAGAAAGCGAGAAAAAGCTCACAACTTTTGAAAATGAAGTACTGAAAAAAATATACGGACCAGTGAAAGAAAATAAGCAGTGGAGAATAAGGAAACACAGAGAACTCGGACAATTATACGCACTACCTGACATCGTAGCGAGTGCGAAAACTAGAAGACTCAAATGGTACGGATAGGTTAGGAGGAGAGGGGAGAACACTGAAATAAAGGCAGTAGTGGATAGAGAAGCCGAAGGGAGGACACCAATTTGACGGCCGAGAACGAGATGGAAGAATAATATCATGGGAGACATGCGGATACTGGGTCTGGGAGAAGATGCAGCTGACAGGAAAGTGTGGAAGGCTGGACTGAACGAGGCCAAGGGCCGACCGCGGTTTGTGTGGTCAGTATAAGTAAGTAAGTCGCCAATCACTCCCGCCGTTATAGCCAGTAGATGAATCCTGATGATATCGCTGCTTCTTTATTCAACCAGCTCTTCACTTGCCCTCACAAGGGCTGAGTGAAGCCCGTACCAGACTTCCTTGAAAACTGAATTTACCAAATAACACTCTCTTCACCTTGGTTTGAGAAGTGTTCACTGTCGCCTGATTTGCATACAATCAAGCCGTTGTGGTCCTTAACGGATAAATAATGAAGAGATTGTCACTCTCTCACAGCACGTCTCAAGTAATTTTAACAGAGAAATGATATCAAACGCCATTCAGGAGTAATATACGTCGCTCAGTTTGTTTTCGATCTCAGAGTTGGTATCGAGTGTTTTTATTATCGCCGGGCGGTGTGTCTGTTCTAGGCGCTTCAGTCTGGAACCGCGCGGCCGCTACGGTCGCAGGTTCGAATGCTGCCTCGCTCATGGATGTGTGTGATCTCCTTAGGTTAGTTAGGTTTAAGTAGTTATAAGTTCTAGAGGACTGATGACCTCTGATGTTAAGTCCAATAGTGCTCAGAGCCATTTTTTTATTATCCAACGGCTTTTGATTATGCACTGTTGGACGTGTTAGCTCCACCCTTTATTCTGTCGATTGATGACTGGCTCATCCAACCAGTTACCAGTGAGCTTAGCTTAATATGTGATTCCATTCACCTTTGACTTACGCAGTGTGTTGTAAAATAACGACTATTATACCTCTGTAGTGTTTTTTTAAACAGGCAGACAGAATCCACGTACCTAAGTTTGTTGGCTCGTTGTTTGAAGACAGGCTCTGAATATTTCGGAAAAGGTTTCTTTAAGGAAACTGACAGGATATACTGTTAGGTAACTTCAGGAGAGCCTCAGGGATGTAGCATGAGACCTTTGTTGTTCATGTTGTACATTAATGAGCTGACAGGCAATATTATTAGTAACTTCACACTTTCCTCAGTTATCTGTAATGAAGTACTGTTTGAAGTAAGTTACATATTCATTAAGATCTTGATAAATTTTGAAATTGATGCAATTATTAGCAACTCGTTTTAAACATAAAACTGTGCGCTTCATAAAACAGAAAAATGTAATATTCTATGATTATTATGGCACTGAGTCACAACTGAAATCAATCGACTCACACCTAGGTGGAACAATCTGTGGGGATATGAAGTGAAATGATCACATACGCTAATATAGTAAAGCAGGTGACTGACTTCGGCTAATTGTTAGGCTACTTGGAAAATTCAGTTAGTGTACAAAACAGACTGCTTACAAAACATTCACGCGACCCATCCTAATACACTGAGATGGAAAAGCTATGGGATACCTCGTCGTAGCGTTTTAGACTTCCTTTCGTCCAGCGAAGTGCAGCAACTCGACCTGGCATGGACTCAACAGATCGTTGGAAGTCCCATGCAGAAATATTGAGCCATGCTGCCTCTATAGCCGTCCATAATCGCGAAAGTGTTGCCGGTGCAGGATTTTGTGCACGAACTGACATCTCGATTACGTCTCGTAAATGTTCGATGGGATTCATGTCGGGGCGATCTGTGTGGGCCACATCATTCGCTCGAGTTGTCCGGAATGTTCTTGAAACCAGTCAAGAACAACCGTGGCCCAGTGACATGGAGCGTTGTCATCCATAAAAATTCCGTCGTTATTTTAGGAACATGAAGTCCATGAACGGCTGCAAACCGTGTTCAAATAGCCGAACTTAGCCATTTACAGTCAATGATCCGTTCATTTAGACCAGAGGATCCAGACCATTCCATGTAAACACAGCCCACACCATTATGGGGCCACCACTAGCTTGTACACTGACATGTTGACAACTTGGGTCCATGGCTTTGTGGGGTCTACGCCACACTCGATTCATACTATCACCTCTGACCAACTGCAATCGGGACTCACGTAACCAGGTCTAGGATCCAACCATTATGATCACAAGCCCAGGAGATGAGCTGCAGGCGATGTCATAGTATTAGCAAAGGTAGTCGCTTTGGTAGCCTGCTGCCGTAGCCCATTAACGCCAAATTTTAGCGCGCTGTCCTAACAGATACATTAGTCGTACGTTCCACATTGATTTCTGGGGTCATTTCACGCAGTGTTGCTTGTCTGTTAGCACTGACAACCCTACACAAACGCCGCTGCTCTCGGTCGTTAAGTGAAGTCCGTTGGCCACAGCGTAGCCGTGGTTAGAGGTAATGCCTGAAATTTGGTATTCTTGTCACACTTTTGACATTGTGGGTCACGGAATACTGAATTCCCTAACGATTTCCGAAATGGAATGTTCCGTGTGTCTAGCTCCAAGCACCATTCCGCGTTCCAAGTCTATTATTCCCGCCGTGCGGCCGTAATCATATCAGAAGCCTTTTCACGTGAATCATCTGGGTACAAATGACAGCGTAGCCAATGAACTGCCCTTTCATACCTGGTGTACGCGGTACTGCCGCCATATGTGTATATCCATATCGTTATCCCTGACTTTTGTCACCTCAGTATATATTGCTCAAGTGTATGGGAGGAATACCAAATAGGACTAAAGGAAATGTCAAAGATAACCGTATACAAAGGGTAGCATGAGTCGTCGCTGGTTTGTTTTAATTACAGGAGAGCGCCACGGACATATTGAAAAACGTTAACTGGCAGACTCTTGAAGGTAGGGATCAACACTATTCTGCGGCAGCCTACATACAAAGTTTTGAAAACCAGTATTAAGTGAGGAATCTAGAACATAAGCCTCCTACGTGTCACTCTCGGAGAGACCGTGTAGGCAAGACTGGACGAATTACAGCGTGCACAGAGGCGTTTAACAAGTTGAGTGCCGCTAGGCCATCGGCGGACACAGCAGAGGTTCACGCAAGCGGTCACACACTCCGCTCTATTCAGTACAAATAAATAAATGAATAAATAAATAAAATAAAATGAATTCAAAACGTTGAACAAGATATTGTACCTGATTTCCTATACACTTGCGTCAACTCAGTCAAGAAATACAAATTAATGCACAGTATTGAGTTATATAATATACTGTATAAAGTCAGTGGAGCATGTGGCTGCCAGTGGGCACACAGCGTCAGATATGAATCTCTGCTGTGTTCGTCGGCAGCTTCGCTGCATTCAGCTTTCCGCGCTCAACACGTAAAGGGACCGAGAAGAAACCGAAATACGTGGTACAGTGGGAAGTTAACACTGATTTACAATGTATGCCTATAAATGTAGATTGAGAAGTGAGATGATCTGACAAGCACAAGCGCTGTCCTTCAACCCGACAGTCCTAAAACGTAATTTACATTACGACACGAAACTATCAGTTGCTTGTGGCCGCCGGGATGGCCGAGCGGTTCTAGGCACTTCAGTCTGGAACCACGCGGCTGCTACTGTCGCAGGTTCGAATCCTGCCTCGGGCATGGATGTGTGTGATGTTCTCAGGTTAGTTAGGTTTAAGTAGTTCTAAATTTAGGGGACTGATGACCTCAGCTGTTAAGTCTCATAGTGCTTAGAGCCATTTGAACCATTTTTTAGTTGCTTGTGTTTTTAGGTTAGGGAACGTTTCAATAAATGGGACATGGAGTGGGGAAGTGAGACAATTGTTGGTTTTTGGCCAGTTACGCTAGATATAGGTTCTTGTCTGACGCTAATAAAAAGCATTGCAAGAACAAAGTGCGATGCAGTGGTGCAGTTGAGGCAATTCTTCAACCGGCATCGAATGACTGACGGCGCGGAGTTCCTGACCAAGATACAAGGGGTCATAATTAAACTTTCTATAATTGGGACAGTGAAGACGGAAAACTATTTACCATATGGGTACACAACTTTGTAGAAGTGATGTTGACTCTGTGCGCTGCAGGATTCGAGTTGTTCGTAGTGTTAGTGGCATGACTTGCCGTTAGGCGCTGGTGTTGGTATGGCGACATAGGGCTGAAGCACAAGCATCAGTGTGCATTACAGCTGCAGGCAATTAACATGGGTAGGACAAGATGAGCAGGGCTTGACTCGTAAAGTTGTTTTAACAAAAGAGCAGCAACAGTGCTGCTGCTCTTGTTGAGTATCGACGCATTACAGGAATACAGAGAGGTCCTCTTTCCTCACCGGGGTGAAGAACATTTTTCGGAAGTTCGAGGTAACCGGCGATTTGGGAATTGCTCCTGGGAAACGCAGACGGCCAACTGTGCCCCAAACTGTAGAAGAAATTACTGTTGCCATGCCTGAGAACGCTGGACGCAATGCGCGACCTTCAAGCCGTGCACGAGCTATGTCACGATAGCTGAACATTCCATGGTCCAACGTTCGAAAAGTGGGTTTGAACAACTGTCCTGTAATCTCTAGAGCGTTTCCAGGCTGTCGAGGACGCAGATGGCTTCACATTCAGCAACGTTTGTGACCTGGAACATAAACATGGCACGCAGTTAACATTTAATACCCTTTCACGTGGACACGTTTTGTAAAGCATGTGGAACATGTCACCTGTGGCTGTGTGTGTAAAGTGCAATGCAATTAACGTCACTGGAAAACTTTCATTATGTTTTTCAGAATACTGTGTTCACCAACATCCAACCAACGGATACTACTCACTCTACATGACTCCTACACTGCTGCAGACAATTAATGTATGTATCATCTGATGACGAATCGCTAGGCGGTTCGGAAGCGTTAATAAAATAATTAAAAAAAATTGAAGAACAAAACAAAAGGCAGCTGGTTCCAGTAATTTCAAGAATCCTTTAAATTAAAATGTGTTTCTTTCATTACTTTGTTCGTTTTTCTCTAGCGCATGTCGTTACAAACGTTTACACAAAGTTTCATTGTCCTACGAACACTCTCTTTTCACGGGGACCCTCTCAAATAGCAAAAGTTGATTTATAGCTACTCTGTACATTCTCTAAAAAATACTAAGACATCAAAGATTAATGAAGACACCTTACTCCATTAGCAAATTTCTGTAGATGCTCTTAGGTCAATCTGAAGCCTTCTGAATAAACCTACTTCAATGAAAGCACAACTGCGCAAATGGTGAAGGTATCCAAAGAGTACACTGTGTAGCTAATGGTTTAACATGCACGAAACAAAAAGCTTGATATCCGAAAATTGGAGGCAAGAAACTTCCGAAATAGATGGAGTCATAAACATCTGGAACAAACGGAGCGCGATATATGATACTACAGGGGCGAGAAATGAACATCTCAGCGTGCCAAAAATATACTGTTTGTTCTTCAGTTTGTTTCGACGACAGTGCCTCACATATTAGTGTATCTTCTTTCCTTGTAGCATCTCGAATTTAGCTTAAGATACGTAAATTGTTCTGACGTTATTCTTAGATGGTTCACTGATTTATAGCGGGCACGTCTGAACGCCGCTACCAATGTAACTGCCACAACTTTCATTTCAGACACGAAAATGGTGCTTCGGTATGCATAAAGTGTCTAAACTGTGGTGTACACTGATCTCGTTGTGTAGACAGCCATTTACGGAATTACTTGCGCAACGCTGGTTTACAGCTCAGTCTTTTCGTGTAGACAATGCCTACTGAAGTATATGAAAATGCCACAGCCACTGAGGCGGCGTATGTGGCACTTTCCGGAGGCGGCTGCCACAAACAGCTGCCGACACGGCCGTGACTCACACTGCTTGAGGTGCCGGCTACTTGACGGCCACTTTGTGTCGGGCACTGATAACTGTTTCAAACGAGATCCAGCGTTGCTGCAGTCGAAACGCTAACGAGACCGCAGCAGTGTAGTTCCACTCAGCGGCACATTGAATCGTTCCGACAATGAAGCTCTCTTACGGCTTAACAGCAGATATCTCCTTCCGCGACAGTTTCCACAAATCGTAAATAAATTCTTTGGTATGAGATATTACTGTTGCGCTTCCATTCTGATGTTCAAGTATCACTCGTATAGCTGCCAACTAGCATTTGATCAGAGTGTTGGACGTACTTAAAGAGACAGAAACATCCATGCGAAAAAATATGGTACATTGTTTCTGGATAATTATTAAGAGTAGAGTTAATTACCATTTACATATAATCTTCCACTAAAATGAACATCTGCATTTATCATAAATGGTGGTCGATTTCGAAACATAGATTCCGAGTAGTAATAGGACGCAGAGAGAGAAGAAATATTCTGTAGTATGCAAAAGCTCTGTTAATTTTATTATCCACAGAGACGACTTGAAAATGAAAAAAATAAATAATAGAAGTACAAGTAACGAAGTCCATGTACAATAGCAATTTGAAACGAGTATTACAATTACGAACGTCAGTTACTATTTAATGCATAGCCGTACATTGATAACAATTACAGAGAATGATGTTCTATGTGAGTCTCCTTGATCATACGGACAGTGTCTACACGAGAATCCATTTCACGGCAAAAATTTTAAAGCACATGTGGAGTCACCGACACGAGTGTATTAGATATGCGCATTTTGAGGTTTGGTATTGTTTCCGGCTAAGCAGGCACGTTCACAAGGTTCTTTCGTATAGAGATTTCGGTGGCCAAGAGCAGAACACAACGGTTTGGAAAACATCGATTTAAAAATGTAAGAACCTTCATACCCCAAAGTAGGGGTGGCTCCATCTTGCTGAAATATGTAATCCATGGAATCCCTGTAAGATGTAATATAGGCTAACGCTCAATCGTGTTCAGTTAAATGTTTCAAAAAACGGTTCAAATGGCTCTAAGCACTCTGGGACTTAACATCTGAGCTCACCAGTACTCTAGACTTAGAACTACTTAAACCTAACTAACTAAGCACATCACAAATATCGATGCCCGAGGCAGCATTCGAACCTGCGATCGTACCAGCAGCGCGGTTCCAGACTGAAGCGCTCAGAACCGCTCGCCCACAGCGGTCGGCAGCGAAATGTTTATTGAAACACTTATTTAGCTCAGTGGAGAAAGGTGGCCCGTACGGTTTTTGTGTCGGCATCATAAAGAAACATTAACTTTCGGTGAGTCACGGTGATGTCCAATTACACACGTTTTGGCTTCCGGCACTGACTTACAATAATTCGTGAGTTTGACAAACTCTTTCAGTTTCAATGCCTGTGAATATGATACTTCCGCTTCCCTCACTTGCGCTGGTTTCCGATTCAATGCGCTCGCGCTAATATCGAAATTTTGAACTTCGTTTACATTTTTTGTAATTCTTATCGATGGATCGCAATGCATTAATAGTTACACCCGTTTCCAACTGCTATATTAATTTTGAGTGGTCCTGTATAACGAAATTCGAGAGCTACTGAAATGATGAGTGAAGTTATGTAACGCTCGTTAAAGTTCCGAAAATCCTTTCGCAAAAATAGCTAGGGAAATATTCTGGGAGAGAGACTCAAAGAAGCTGGCCAAGGCCCATTGTTCATATGGTGTGAGACGGCTCCTAGGATAACAAAAATTTGATTTTCTATATTTCATACAGTTATTGACTTAATTTAAAATGCTGCCATAATCTACTTCTTAAGAGATATAATCTTACGTTAAAGATTTAATGCATAAGTCGACTATTGCATTTAGAAACAGTGTATATGTCCTGAGGTAGCACAAATTACCCAGACTACCTTCGCCTAGTGTTTGAGAATGAGATCACTTAGCAACTTCGAACAAACTTTATCGATAACTACAAAGCTTTAGGACTTTTTTTCTCACTAACACCACTCGCAAAATGATGACAGGGAAAAAGTTGATTCTTACTACATTTTCGTTGTCACTGCAACAAACTGTAGCATCAGGCATGACGTTTTAAAATTATTACTTCTTTACTACTAAATCTATTCGGCAACACATTTTGCAGGCAGTATCCACATACAGCACTGAAAATGCCAGCAAAAGTTTTCACTGTACGACACACAGTTCGGGAGATACGGCGTTTTATACGTGGGAGTTTGATTCTTTAAAGAATCCGTATGGGGATATCGCTAAAATACACCCCAAGACAAAAAACTAAATAAATAAAACGACGCACCACGAAGGAATTATCCGAATGGGTCGGATGTTCATCTACTGACAAACAAATGACTACAATTTCAGAAAAACTGGACGATTTATTCAACAGGAAGAGCTTCACAAACTGAGCAAGTCAGTAACGTGTTGGTTCACCTCTGACCTTATAACACGAACAGCTATCCTGCTGGAAGATGCAATCACCTTTGGGGAACTCATCAAGCATGAAGAGATGCAGACGGTCCACAATAATGTTTACATTGTCCAACGTTGCCATGGTGCGTTCGATTACTGCTCATAGCGGGCTGCATCCGTGGTGCGGTGCTTGGAGCAGCAATTCGCCTACATGTCAGTGTATCCGGACACAATCATGGACCTGATGTTCGAAGAAGCATGATTCGTCCGACCAAGAGACTTGCTTTCATTGATCTACGGTCCAGTCTCGATGATCCCGAGCCCACTGCAGTCGTAGGTCGCATGAACCTGCAACTGCTGTCGCCTACTTTCTTTACCGCGCCACATTCCCGCGGTGCAATTAAGCAGCATTCAGTCTCAGTTTGCGCAATGGTCATAAAGTTTTGGCTCATCCATGTACAGAGTGATCTATTTGAGACGTCAGAAAAGACTAACGTTATACAGGGTGCGTCAAAAAAATGTACACACACTTTGAAGCGTCATAGAAAATTTATTTCCTGTTCTACAATGTTAAATTTCTGGAAATGCAAAGCTTAAAATCCAACTGGAAAAATAAATGTACTTTGCAAATGTGATTAATGTACAAACTGGTGGCCTTCAGCATCAATACATTTCTGAGTACGAGTCACCACTGATTCCGTACATCGTACCAAAATGTCCAGTGAGATTTCTGCGCACACCGCCTGAATCTCATTCCAAAGTGTGTCCAGGTTACGTGGTTTACGTTTGTACATCTCATCTTTTACTGTGCCCCATAAGAAGAAATCCAGTGGCGTGAGGTCTGGAGAGCATGCAGGAAACTCGATTGGTCCCCTTCGTCCTATCCACTGGCCTGGCAGATTGTCATCCAGGTATGCTCGTACATCCCTATGATAGTGCGGCGGGGCGTCATCTTGTTGGAAATAAAACTCATCATTACCGTATAATGCACGACTGGCAGGGAATATGGAGTCAGCAAGCATTGTTAGGTACGTTTCCCCAGTAACAGTACCTTCAAAGCGGAAAGGCCCAATGAGCCCCTTGCAGACAAACCCCACCACACATTTACACCAGGCAAATTCACAGCCTTTTCAACTGTAATGTGAGGATTATCTTCAGTCCAGTACACACTATTGTGCCTATTGACAGTTCCATTGAGTTTGGATTGGGCTTCATCCGACCAAATTATGCTACCCATAAATCCCGGTTCACGTCTCACCATCTCCTGAACCCATTCACAAAATTCTATCCTTCGATCTGGATCGTCGTCACTTAGCTGTTGCACCAGCCTTGGAATGTACACACGAAACTTGCCTTTCTTCAGAATGCGTAGCACACTACTAGCACTTACATTACTCTCACGTGCCGCTTGCCTTGAAGATTTTTGAGGCGAACGCTAAAACAGTTCAAGACCACAGTCGTGGAATCATCACTTGTAGCCGTATGAGGTCGCCCTTATCGACCTTTATGCACGTCACACACTGTTCCATGAATTTCGAATTTGTCTCGTAGACGTGTAATTGTTAACCTTGAAGGTGGTTCTGTACTATACTAACTTCTCCACTGTCTTCGAACCGCAGCTACATTCTCAAACTTCCAGTACCACTTTATTATCTGCTTCCGCGCTTCAAAGCTCAAACGCACGTCCGCCATGTTGCAGTTACTTCCTTGCCACTGCTTCCACCTGTTGAAGAAACATAACATTACTTTCTCATAGATATTTAACCTTGTAGAACGGAATTAAATTGTCTATGACAGTTCAAAGTGTGTATGCATTTTTTGAGGCACCCTGTATTTCTTAAGGTAGTATATCTATCTCTGAGCAATTTTTTGTAATGTATGTGGAAATGATTGGAGTTAACAATGAGTGACCATGCTGCGGGAGGCGTAGTACACACCGCAAACACGAGATATCAGAAACACATTGTACGGAGGTGGCACAAGTTGGCGCCCTCAGTGTCTCGATTGTTACGTGAAAATTGTCGTTATGCCATAACAACACACTCAGTGTGTCGTATGGTATGCGAAATACTCGAGTGTCACAGAGACACAGCGAGCTTTCAGACGTCGATGCAATGTCATCGACCCATTCTTTTTTGTGGAGGAGAATGTTTGTGCCGTCAGTTATCTTGAAATGATCGAGCAGCATGTGGTCCCTCAATTATAGCAACATGGGATACTGGGCACCATTATCAATCAACAGGACGGCGCTCCACCGCACTGGGTTCTCGTTGTGAGGGAATAATTAAACCAGATATTCAAGATCTTTGTTGTGCCCGTGGCCTCCTAATGGCCCCGACTTAACGCCTACAGATTTTTTTGTGTGAAGCTACGTCAAGTCAACAGGGTATGCACAAAGAATACATAATGTAGTCGACCTACGGAGGCGGATTATAGCGGCCATTCAGTTAATCACCCCAGAAATGTCGCGAGCCACTTAACGCAAAATCGACGAGAGGCATGATATCTGCATTCACAATGGCGGACGTGATTAATGCTAATATATTGTAACAGAAACCTCAGACGTATCACTTTTGTGACATATCAAACAGATCACACCATATTAATTCTCTATTACTAACCAAGAGTAGAAAGAAACCAATTGACACACACTGTGTATCCTTGGGTGGTCCTATTTTTGTCTCATCATTCTTCCGCAGAACAAAAATGGTGCCGAGGTGCGATATGAATATCAAACCTCACGCTTTTCAGCGTCGATAGTCTGTAAATCACTTTTAAGCGCCTGGCAGAGGATTCATCGAACCACGTTCACAATAATTCTCTATTATTCCAATCTCTTACAGCGTGCATAAAAAACTAACACCTATACCTTTCCGTGCGAGCTCTGATTTCCCTTATTTTATTATGATGATCGTTTCTCCCTGTGTAGGTCAGCGTCAGTAACATATTTCCACAACCGGAGGAGAAAGTTGGTGATTGAAATTTCATGACAAGATCCCGTTGCAACGAAAAACGCCTTTGTTTTAATGATGACCGCCCCAAATCCTGTATCATTTCAGTGACACTCTTCCTCCATATTTCGCGATCTTACAAAACGTATTGCCCTTCTTTGAACTTTCTCGATGTACTCCGTTAATTCTTTCTGGTAAGGATCCTACACCTCGCAGCAGTACTCCAAAAGAGGACGGAGAAACGCAGTGTAGGCCGTCTATTTAGTAGACCTGTTACATTTTTTAAGTGTTCTGCCAATGAAAGGTAGTCTTTGGTTTCCCTCCCCCACGACATTTTAAGTTGTTCATAATAGGAGTCCCTAGGTATTTAGTTTAATTTTCGGCCTTTAGATGTGACTATAAGCGAAGTTTAGTGTATTCCTTTTAGCTCTCATGAGGATGACTCCACACATTTCATTACTTAGGTCCCGGCGGGGTCAGGGATTTTCTCTGCCTCGTTATGGCTGGGTGTTGTGTGCTGTCCTTAGGTTAGTTAGGTTTAAGTAGTTCTAAGTTCTAGGGGACTGATGACCATAGATGTTAAGTCCCATAGTGCTCAGAGCCATTTGAACCATTACTTAGGGTCAGCTGTTAATTTTCGCACCATATACAGATATCCTTTCTAAATACTTTTGCAGTTTGTTTTGATCTTCTGATGACTTTTCTAGACGATAAACGATACCATCATCTGTAAATTACCTAAGACGGCTGCTTAGTTTCTCTCCTAAATCCTTTATATGGATAAGGAACAGCAGACGACCTGCAATACTACATTGGGGAACGCCAGAAATCACTTCTCTTTTACTCAGTAACTTTCGGAAAGTTACTACGAACTGTCACCTCTCTGACGGGAAATCGCGAAATCCACTCACATTAACTGAGACGATATTCCATAAGAAAGCAATTTCACTACAAGCCGCTTATGTGGTACAGTGTCAAAAGCCTTCTGGAAATCTAGAAATACGGAGTCAGTTTGAAATACATAGTCAATAGCACTCAAGATTTCGTGTGAGTAAAGAGCTAGTTGTGTTTCACAAGAACGATGTTTTTAAATCCGTGTTGACTGTGTGTCAATAGACCGTTCTCTTCGACGTAATGCATATTATTCGAATACAATATATGTTCCAAAATCCTGCTGCATATCGACGTTAATGATATGAGCCTGTAATATAGTGGATTATTCCTACTATCTTTCCTGTGTGTTGGTGTGACCTGTGTAACTTTCAAGACTCTATTTACAATAATATACACCTTCAGTACCTAATGACAGCAATAATAATAATTGAAATGAAAATGTGAAAATCCAGTAGGCCTTGATTACAGCATTAATTTCAAAGGACCGTTATGTGGTTGATATACCTGGGAACAGCAATACGCGTGAATATGATATAGAATGCACAGTCTAATTCCAGAGTGTGACGGCTGCAAACATTGTGCAGTAATGTAGACAAAAAGTCAACTAGATCTGATAATGAAAAAAATGGGGACACAATTCAGAGATCTCAAGGAAGTACATAACTCACGCGTAGCAATCGTGAAGATTAATAACAGCTCAGACTGAAGTAGATAAAAATGTTCTAAAGTTCTACCTTTAGAATAGAAACTGCATCTATAATCTCGGGATGAGGATGCAGATTCCTCAGCTTTTGGCGCAAAGTCTTCGTAATTATTGTTCCAAAGTATCGCTTTTCTCTGATTTGCGGCCTTCTATAGTAATTACGCTGTCAGGCTGCTGTTTGTCGAACAGGCCGCCCTTTAAAAGCGCCGTATTTATCGCTCCACTGCCGCTGACTTCACATGTGTGCCTCTGAATGTTCACACAAGTAAACCAAGCTCGCTGTCGCCTTCCCACGAGATGAAGAACCCGTTGCCAGCAATTAATCCACTTCGTTTCCCGTTGGTGAAACTTCGGCATCGTTACACTCAACCAAAAGCCTGCTTTATGATTCACGAATGATCCTCACAACTTGATTCACAAAAGATAAAATGCAATTAAAATTTTTGTGTTAACATCTAAATCCAGCTACCTAGTCAGAAAAATTTCATATTTAAAATGTGGTTTGAAAAAAAAAAAAAAAAATACATCAATAAAGATAATACAACAAAATAAATCCCGGTACTTCATTTTACTACGGCACTACGTAGCTTCAATAAAAGGCATATGTCTTCTGTAAGCTACCTGATTTTTAGATTCAGAAAATGTTCTTCAAAGTTCGCTACAGTAGCTATTTAAGTCACATGTGGTAACAGCTGTTTCATTCACCGCTGAGCACTATTACAAGGATACTGATAAAGTTGTTACAAAAAGACATAATTCATACATACAGGCATTTGCATACTTATTGGTCTAGTTTGACAAGTATGGGGCAGGTAGTTGGCCAGCACTTTGTTATAGGAACCACCCTCAATTTTGTTTGAACTATTATAGAGAAGGAATTAGAGTCTCCATCCTCCTGTACACAAAGTTCGACTGTTTAAAATCGCGCAACTTCATTTGGTTTATTCCTATTGTACAATATTATTTTGTTTAAGTTACATAAAAGCTAGTGCTACACTGTTTGTCAACACTAAGAACTGCACACACTACACGCATAAATTACAAGCAGACACCAGGAACATGTCAGTGATGTTTGGTTTGTGCCACAGCTTCCCATTTGCTTGTATGAAAAAGTGAGCTAACATTTCTTCATAATGTGTGAGATATTAGTATAATTTTAATCTTTGACTGAAAATGCTGTTTTGTGTTTTACATTTATTGTTTCTTGGTAAATGTAAGTTCAGTCTAGATATTGTTCCAAGATGTAATTAAAAATCCCCAATGTTTTGAAAAGATTTTCACAATGATCCCTGTTACTATTTTTGGTTATTATCCTTTTGAACCTTCTTTATAGTTTGAAAATTTTGTTCAACATTTTGAGTCGTAAATAGGCGAAACAAATAGACTGTCTTGTTGTGCCTATCTGCGACTCAGCATTTCTGCTATATGGTGAATAGCAACTTTTCTTTTCATAGTATCGTTATGTTCGACCCTGGATTTTCCATTGTTTGATTTTTGTTCATTTTGTACATTTGTTTCCCAGAAAGGAATTTCATAGCTAGGAATCAACTGTTCATAAGAGTAGTACGTAACTAATAGCCGCTTTCTGTGACGTACTGATGACAGAACTCTAATGCCATTCAAATAAAGACTAACACTTTATACATTAATATATTTACATGAAGTACATTTAAAAAGGAAACCGCCACTTAAAATTATGGATGAAATATCTTCTTATGAAGTAGATGCCCTTCTTTGCAAGAAAGTGAGGAATGGATCTGAGGAAATAGGTGTATTATGAGATTAGCAAGGACTGTGGCTCAAGGGGAGAAAGCAAGATAGGATGAATGGGATATCACCAAACGGTGGGTTGGGTGCAGAGACAAGAGGAAAGTTTATATGTGGTGCCATTGTTGTCCAGCCAATGTGATGCCCATTGTTGTCCAGCCAGTATGATGCTCATCCAAAATTATAATCACATATGCCATTGTCACTTTTATTTGCACGGTTTATTGTTGCCATCTAAAAGCATCCATTCACTGAAATGAAGGTTACCCTTCTAGTGACAAACTGTGTCATTCTTGTTGTGAGTGAAGGTCTTCATTGGGACATGTGATAGCATAACTCATATTGAATGGCTGCTACTTACATATAAACAGGAGATTATTCATATAAAATGACATTCTTATGGAGCTTAGTTGTTACTAACAATTAGTGGGTTGCGAGTGTGTCCATAGACTCAAAGAAGGATTCATTTTTGTGCTATCTGAATTTTTTCTGTGTATATTTTATGTATTGTGTGCATTTGTGTAATTTATTCTGCATGTGTGTAATTTATTCAGAGCAGTGAATATGGTAAATTTTGTTTCAGATGCAGACAATTCTGTATCACAACTCCAGTGGTAGTGCAGCTTTCACGGGTAACCTGAAGCAGAAAGAAGTTCACAGAGCAATTACTCTGCACCCTGTGAAACACCATGAGCAGATGTATAGAATACACAATTACATGCAAGTAAGATTATTATTTCTGAACCACTAAATTTAGTGAAAATATATCAGTTCTGCTCACATTGCTACGTAAAGCTCTAAGTTCGATTTTCAGTGTAACTTTATTTATACTGCGTAACAAAAGATAATCATTGCTGTGTTGTTGCCATGAGCTAATTTACATATGAAGAGTGGAAATGAAAAATGTTGTGTCAAATCTCACATTTGTCAGGGGAATCACAAACAATGTATATATTTTTGTACATAACTTATTTTGTATCCAAAAAATTGATAAAGTATTCTGATATCATCTCATCACGGCAAAATAAATAAATAAAAAAAAAAAATAAACAAAACTAAGGCTAATAAGAAGGCTTTTGTTTCAAGTGTCTTTAATACAGAGGAACCATGTTATATTTGTGACAATGTAAGAATTGAAATACAGCATAATATTTTAACCAGTAGAACTATAGTCAAGAAAAACCAGATGACATTTCTTTTACATTTTTACAAGTGATAACATAAATAAATTCGGGGAAAAAAATCTGTTGGTGTTGACTTCCATTTTTTATGCAACTCCATTCTTGACATCCTGAAAGCCATGGATCAAGGCTGCTGAGTAGGCACAGTGTTTCTTGATTTCTGGAAAGCTTTTGACTCAGTATCACACCTACACTTGTTACTGAAAGCACGGTCATATGGGGTATCAAGCAGAAATTGCAAAGTTTACTGTAAAACTTCCTGTGCTGTCAAGGAGGTAATGGCAATATCGTCAACAGATCTTTCTGTTTTGTAACTGATAAACATGGCTGGTCTTCCAGCTTAAGTAGGGCATGGTGTATATCTTCTATGGTCTTTTATACTTCAAAAACATCAATATTTTTCCATTATTCTGTTTCAGAGTAAGAATTTTGAGATGGATGAGTATGAGACAGTTTGTTCATACTTAATTTGGAGATCTCACAGCCCTGCATTGACAACAGTATTTCAGAAACATCTTTAAGATCAAAGAAGTCAGTTGAAGGCATTGGAATTCCATGGAATGCGTTAATAGTTTTAAATAACTCAACAAGCTTGAGCAAAATTTACGGAACAACGGCCCTGCTTACTTTTCCTCATTTGTCTACAGTTGCAAAATCTCTGTTGCAGCTCAAAAAGCTGTTCCCACTCACCTAAAACTTGTCTCTTAAAACCATCCCAGACTGCATGGAGGAGGTCTTGACGCGTGGCACTTGGAATTCTGCTGGGAAGCTCTGCTTGGCACAAAGATCAAGTGCGATGTGTTACTAAATGTTTGAAACATTTGTGATTTAACACTTGGAACAAATTCACGTATATGCAACACAGGCACCATGGCACTGAAAGTGCATTTTGTGAAAAAATAGCACTTCAAATGTTTTCCATTTCCACTCTTCATATAATACATCGCTTTTTATTTTAACGTTAACTAGTTATAGTGTACTAATGCTGCAGGTATCTTTAGTCTGCCAAATTAACAGACACACAACTTTTTGAATGTCTGTGCCTCAGTATATAAAGGATTTTAAGAAAATTAATTTTAATTTATATTTGTTTCTTCATTCAGTATTTTTGGTTTAATATTAAAAATCAATGATTTGAGAATAAAAATTTATAACCAGCATACACCACAAAGAAACAAAATAACTCCAAAAAACTATTTTTTCCCTTTTGATTAGTTGCTCATGATGTAGCATAAAATGTGTTAATTTGAGACTGTTTGAAATAGTCTGTTATTTTCAAACAACCACCTGGTTCCCTTCTTACACTTTTGCCAGTGGCCTAAGCACTATGTTCTAAATGTACTGTCCCAATTCGGTGGACAGCTACACACACTATTGGCAGTGACTGGAAACTGTTACTTTATGTGTTCTTTTGAGTACAGAATGATTGTGACAATTTTTTAAGCTAGTATAATGCTTGCTTGTGATGAAATATTGTTTTATTGAATCTATTTATTTTTGTGCTGCGTGGACGTCATTTTTACTATGCTCTGGAAGCAATGGTATGTGTGAAAATATAAAATTCAGTTGGGTTACCATTAGTAGTTAAATTTGTAGTTACACTTTACAAGTTCATATTATGCAACGGCATATTGTTTTCAGTCAGCGATGACACAGGATATGACTGCTATTTTAACATACATTATAGCAATCACAGAAGTGGAGAGTGCAATGAAAGAGATCACAGAGTGCAATGAAAGAGATCACAGGCAAAAGAACAACTCTGCATTCTCTTCTTTCTTTTTTGTAGGAGTTATTCATTTATTTCCTGGCATGATTAAGATTATTTAACTGGAAAAATGTTATAAATTTTTCATTATCAGTTTTCAAGTTAATTGTTTAAAGATAGGAAACATCTCTTTCATAATTTATGTTCATACTACAATACTTAAAGAGGGTGATCTTTTTAAGTAAAGCTTCGAGAATTTTTTCTTATTTGCAGATGCAAAAATTTGTCATTTTCTTACTTTGGTAAGAAATATTAGTTGATTGGCGACTCCATAGTGTCCTGTGCACTACGACCAGATAATGGGTATACTTGGAAGGAGAGACAGCATTGGTCGTATATTTTTGTTTATTATCGCAAAATCGATTTTCGGTCACTTAGTGACCATCTTCAGTGCTGTAATATATAACTTAAATTAGTAAGCACTGGTGTCAAGCTTACGGAGTCTATGTGATCGCCGTAAGCTTATTGACACCAGTGCTTACTAATTTAAGTTATATATTACAGCACTGAAGGTGGTCACTAAGTGACCGAAAATCGATTTTGCGATAATAAACAAAAATATACGACCAATGCTGTCTCTCCTTCCAAGAAATATTAGAATAATTTGGCTAATGTGGAGTGTGTCCTGCTTAATGTAAAGGGCAATCTCTACAGATGAAATAAGTGGTAGGGGATTTTATGTGAGCTGGAAGACCCAACTCCATTTCATCTGAGCCTTTAGGGTGTTTAGCCAACATGTGAAGTGAAAGTGTGTCAGTGCTCCAATGGAGAGTTTAGGTGCAACAAACACTGAGTAGTGTTGTGCCTTCAAAATTTGCTTTAATGGGGTGGCTGAACAATTTTTAGTTTAGTTTAGTTTAGTTTATTGAGCACCCGTTTTATCATGTACAATGATATGGGATTTGTCATATGTTACATACAGAAAAAATATGAATAACAACATATTATGTAAAAACTATCAGTGAATAATCTGAATTAAATATATAGGCAAAACAATTATAGCTTACATGATATAAATTTGTAACAATATAGGACACAAATAAGTTACATATATTCTGTGTATAATGGACAGCAACAAGAAACAATGATTATAACACTATATTGACAGATTAATTAATTTTTGTGTGTACATAAAAGAGTCTACCCCACAACACAAGTTTGTATATGAGTAACTTATAATCTTGTGATTACCAGCCTCCAAGTGGTGCTAGCATCAGTGTACTGATCCAAGAGGGCCATATTTTGGAGAATATCAACTCACTGTACATGCATGTTCAGTATTCCTTAAAATGATTTCAATCACTATCCCTTTCTTATTGGACAAACCATGTATGCTTAAGGAAATACATGTTTAAAGTGATCTCATAATCAAGTAATTATCTTTTGTGTACAGCTACTTGAATCATGCTAGTGTTTCAAATTGTGTTCACTAATTTTCTAGGCACTGAAAGTTCAGGATCTGCAACAAGAGAGCATTAATTTGCATCGTGATATTATAGCTACGATGAAATACTTAAATGTTCCACCACATGAAGTGGCTGATGTATTTATAGCAAAGGATACACCTCTTTTTCCAGCCAAAGAGGGAAGTCCACATTATTTGGGAGATTCAGCTATGCTAGGTAAATGTTTCTTTCAATTCTGTTACTCAATGAATAACTATGCCATAAAATGTCTATATTACGCAATATAAAATGTCATGTTCCAGGTGTAATGAATGCTCACTGGTGAGACAGTAATGCATTTGTTATTTTGCTCTAAGAATTAACAATTTTTTTTATTAGAAGCTTTTTTTATTCTTGCACAAGAAGACTGAATGAATGAATAAATGAATGACCATTTTTAGAAATTCCAATGTATTCTGTTTGTCCATTTGCTTCAAGGTAGACTGACAAGCAAATAAATATTATAATACCATTTGATGAAGGATTGTTAAGTAAAAAAGCCCTTTTATATCAAATAGTGTCACAATATCCAATTTCTATAAATGCATTACTAAATTGTAAATATTTAATAATATCCATTCACATGGCGTATTATGTGAGAAGATGAAGAGCGGGTGTGAGATGATGAATATTAAATCATGCTGTGCCTAGGTCAAAATCAGTTGATAATACACTAAATTATGACAGAGTGGCATCTGACTGTTGATAGAAGTACATAATTTTTAGTATGGTGTTTGCGCTAATGACTTATTCAAACTGTTTAATTGTAATCTAATTATTTTAAAAGCTTTTGTGACCTACTGTGTACTCTTTTTGTCATTTCCAAACGCATTTCCCTATAATACAAGCTCAGCATAACATGTATTTAAGGAAAACTTTGGATTCACTAGCTTGCTGTTAAAGATCAGATAAATTCCTGAAAGAAAAGCAAACTTATGGTATACGTTACTCAAAGATTTATGAACTTGTCTATGAATATGCTTGCTTGTTAGCAACACTTTGTCATTACACTTGTAGAAAGAGACATATGGTAGAGCTAGATCTGGATCCACTTTCCACCGATTGATTATTCCTATTGATGAATTTCACAATAATCTGAAAATATTAACATTCAGAAATTGTTGGTGTTTTTGTGTATGCTGAAGTTAGTTTCAAGGGAAGCTACATCCACATCTGTCAAAAAAATGTCCCTTTAGGTTGCTTACAACTCATTTTGTGAACATATGATTGGTGAACATGGGGCCCTGTGCCTTGCAAAGAACTATTTCCCTTTCCAAGCTACAAGTCTAATCTCCATTGCACTATACACCCCCCCCCCCCCCCCCCCTCCCCAATAGGCTCAACAGTGATAGCTGGGTATGAGCATCGGGCTCCCGCAATTCATGAGTTGTGGGCTTGTGAATGATGCCTGTCTTCTTTTACCACAAACTCTGAACCCACTTCAGTCACCCCCATGTGGTGTGACGTTGGAAGGTTATGTGTTTTGGAGAGTGAAGGGCTTGGGTTAACTGCCCAGATTGTGAGGACGATATTACATATAAAAACAATTACCCAGGCAAGAGCGGCTCTGCCTAAGACTACAACCAAGAGGAAATTTTTAATCATTATAACAGAGCATCACTATACTAGAATGTCTTTGTTGTGATAAGGAAATAAGAGGCGTCTTTTAAGATAGAATCCCCCTTCTACATGAACAAAACTTCGGAAAGTATTGCTGGAGCTCTAAAATCTATAAAAAAAACTTCACTGTGGAATGATTTTGTTCAAATCTGCTATGTCTCACTAGGTGACCACTCTTCTACGCACTATCAATTTTTATCAGTGTGCCATAGCAGTAGAAAAACACAACACACCTCAAATTCAGAAAGGGGATTGATAAGTTGTAGTGACATCTTGGACATGGGTGCCGCTGAACTGCAAAAAGACCGGAAAATGGAATGTGTAATGGAAGACAGAAACATGAAGAGAATGTATGGTGTGCTACAGAAGACTGCCACTTTCACCCTGTTATTCAAGTGGCTTATTCTCACAGAGCATATCAAAGCCAGGTTTATTTGATGGCAAGTAAAACATGTATTCAGTCTGATGCAGTGTTATAAATGCCAAAGATGTGGTCACACCACATTAGCATGTAATGGCAAGGCAACACTGTGCAAATTTAGGAAAGATACCCCTATGAAGCACTGCCCCTGTGTTCAATGCCAGACTTTTGAGTAAACTGCTCACTTGGAGCAAGAATTTCTTGGTATTTCTAGAGGAAAGAGAAAATCCAAAAATTAAAGTGACCAACATAATTTTGTTTACTGAGGTAAAGAAATAAGATAAGTCACTGAAATCTACTATTTTCTTATGTTCCTCTGCTGCTTCTCGGTATGGTAGCACTAACTTTCACTGCAGCTTTTCACAAAACCGAGTAATAGATTTTGGCAGAAACATGTGATAACACACATGCTACTAACCTGACAGCTTCTTTGAAACCAGTTCCAGCATAGGTTGCTAACAAACTGCAGAGACAAATCTCAGTCAAAAATCTAGATGCATGAAGTAGTTCAACCTTTTGGAAACAGCCTACATTGCGACAACAAAAGGCAAAATCTATGCCCACAATGGACAAAATCCAAAGAAACCTTGGACAAAATCATCAGACTGGAGGTTAGTATTAACATATGAAAATTACTCTGAGATAGAACTGCAAACATATGCTGATGAAATGGAAAATTATCCTGCTTCTCCTCAAGGCTTGAGAAACAGGATGAAAGAAAACTACTTATGATTAAGGATTCCTACATGGCTGTGGAATCTGTATGTTTCAGAGAAGTAAAGTTTTTAACTCAGGACAGATCAGTGTGCCTTTGCATACAAGAGATATGGTTTAAAACTTCAGACAGCACTACATTTAAAGGCTACATCATCCAAGGAAGGTGGTACAGAAGGTGGGAGGGCTAAAGGTGGAGTGGGACAATTCATTTGTGATACATACTGTTCTGTACATGTCACCCTCACCATCCACCTTCAAACAGTAGCTGTTCAACTTTAAACACTATTAAGTATAACTGTGCACTTATAACTCCCAGCTCCTTTACAGCCTCTTCCATTAAATCCACTGTCCCTTTCTCCTCCTAGGAAATTTCAGTGCACATCATCTGCAGTAGGGTTCTACACGCACTTATCCTAGTGGTTGGGTAGTGGAGAGATTTCTGTTGTTGATGTCTGCCTCATCACTACAGGGAAACCTGGTACAGCATGATATGGTACTTGCAACCGGTGTCAAAGGAAATCCTCTTATTATGTTGTAATTCAGAATGACTGACAGAACAATTGCCTGACTCATAACAAGAGGCAATTTGAATACCTCTCCTCAAACCAGGAAATGACTGAACGTATGCCAGTAGTTATTGAAGTGTTGCCTTAATGAGCTGTGTGGAAAATATCCAAGAGGGCATAGTCAACTGTCATCTGGTATGGATATTAGAGACCAGTTGGCTCGTTAGCCACTCACAGTTTGGATTCAGGAGATGTCGACCGACAACTTGATCCTGTCAGAGGTGGAAATCCAGCAGGATTTCCTACATCAAAAGCATTGTCAAGGGGTATTTTTTTGATGTCATTAAGGCATACAACACTGCTTAGAGCCACAATATTGTCAGTCAGCTACGCCAGTGGGGCTTTCGTACCTCCATCCCCAGCTTCATTCACTCCTTTTTCTCAAGACATCTTTTTAGAACACACTCGGTGATGTGCCATCAGACAGTTTCGTGCAGGAGAATGGTGTTCCCCAGGGCAGTGTTTTAAGTGTCACCCCCTTTGCCATAGCCATTAACAGTAAGTAACAGTAAGGAGTCCTGACCAATGGTTCTTATTTGTGGAAAATTTTATGGTCTTCTGCTCTTCCTCCAATACTGAAGTAGGAAGTTATCATTTGCAACTTATGGCAAAAAGGTTTGAGATGTGGGCTGTAAAGACTAGTTACACATTTTATCCAAGAGGGGGAAGGGGGGGGGGGGGGAAGAAATGATCATGTGGCATTGATGGCTGGGAGATTTCAGGTGATGCCACATTATTGGGCGACTTGCATGTCAGTGATGATGAATGATGATGAGGACAATACAACACCCAGTCCATGAGTGGAGAAAATCTCCAATCCAATTGGGAATCAAACCTGGGCTCACTGTGTGGGAGGCAAACACATTACCACTCAGCTAAGTGGGTGGACTCCCCAGAAAAGTGTGTGTGTGTGTGTTCATTTTAATCATTCTCATCATCTTTTTAACTTACCCAAATTGCATATGTGGGACATTATTCTTCCTTTCAAAGACTGTGAAGTTTCTGGGCTTCAGTTTTGTTGCAAAACTGTTGTAGTTACCACACCTAAAGGGCCTGAAGGCAAGGACCCAGAAAGCACTGAACATCTTCAAGTGTCTTAGTCACAGGTCTTGGGGGACAGACAGGGCACATCTGCAGTGGTTCTATAGGGCCTACATATGATTGTGGCTGCACAGAGTAAAGCTCAGCAAGGCCTTCTTACCTGAAGACAATTAACACTGTATACCATCAGGGGATCAGGCTGGCCAGAGGTGCAGGACCAGCTCCATATTCAGTATCCATGCTGAGACTGATGAACCGCCACTTGTCATCCAATGACACCTCCTCATAGTGCATCAACCGTGTACCTTTTTCACTACTTCCCCAGTGTACCATATCATTGTTTGTCCAACTATGGAATGCCGTTTAGCAATCATCATCAGGCAGTGAGGCCATTTGGGATCTGTGAGAAGTGTGTTCTGGATTCCCTTGGTGTGGGGCATGTACAGGCTCAAATACAAGGTTTTAACTGATTGAAACTCCTGGTTACTTCAGAGGCCCAGAGTACTTTTAGATTTAGCACAGTAAAGGAGAGATTGAACTCCTGCTTATGTTTTGAATATGATATTTTGTGGCATTTTAAAGGAGAACCACAATTATATACCTGCACCCACAGATGGGTCTAAACAGAGGGCTACTGTGGGCTACTCTGTTGTTTTCCTGATCATGTCCTCAAGAATCAGTTGCCTCAAGACTCCACTGTCTTTGATACTGCATTAGCTGCAATCTTGAGGGTGCTGGAGCAGATGAGATGTGCTGTGCCTGCTAAATTCCTCATCTGTTCCAACTCTCTGAGTGCCCTCCAGTCCCTGCAACACTAGTATCCGGCTGATAAAGTAGTCCAGGACATCCAGGATGCCCTTTTCCATTTACAAATACTGCGGAAGAAGGTGTCTTTCTGTTGGGTGCCAATAGAGAATGAAAGGGCAGATGCAGCAGCCAAGGAGACATATTGTAATCCTCAGTTAGTTCATTGTGTCACCCTCTGCATGCTATTGCCTTGCTGTTGAGGTACAGAATCATACGTTAATGTGAAGAAGGTGCATCTAGCAAAGTGCCATATGGGTGGGATGAGGTCCTCCTTACTTGTCTTCACATAGGCCATTGCCCTATAACACATGGCTTCTTGCTCCGGCGAGAGTACCCTCCAATGTGTGGTGTACAGATTGCTATGCACAACATTTTACTACACTGTCTTTTATTTTGAAACCAGAGGGCAGTGGCAGATTTGCTGACAGGTCTGCCTTCTATTTTTAAGTGGTATTCAAACAAGTGTGGTTAGAGTTTTAAGGTTTTGTTATATGTCCAAATTGTTTCCCAAGATCTTAGGGAGATGTTCTTAATGTTAACTGGGCGACTGATTCACCCTTGTTTTTTTGTAAGTGGTCAGCCAGTCACACTTCCCTCAGCTGTTTTTTAGCTTCTTTGTCATTATACTTATGTTCTAATCCCAGATATAGCACCTTTCACCACTTCTCCATTGTCTTATAGCGTGTGAGATGGAATGATGGTGTGGGTCAGTGCAAATGAGGTAGGAGTGAATGCCATTTTGTAGGTTTACTCATTTCAGTGTGGCAAAATTTTTAGCCCTTTTATTTCTTTTAATATTTGGAAGGTGCTGTTTAGCACCTCTTAACTCTAAAACACACACACACACACACACACACACACAATATAGGGAAAGCAACACAGCTCAACACTGCAAACAGATCATCCACAGCCAGACTTGTCACTTTTCTCACCTACACTAACTAGTACTCTTCTCTGGGAAGCGACATTGACTTGCAGTCTAGTGATCATTTTACCATTTGGCTCCACCTGCCACATACATCAGCATATGCCACCTAAGCAACCTAAATTGATTTGAAACAAAGCCAGCAGGACACTACACAGCAACCTGACTTCCATTCTAATGGAAATATAGCATCAAGGCTATAGTAGGACATGTCACTGTTGTCATTTAGAATATTGCTGATGTCTCTATCCCAAAGTTGTTTCTTTAAACTGACAGACAGACAGACAGCCCCATGGTGGAGCGAGGAGTATCTTTTAGCCATCAGGGACATGCAGGCAGTAGTGTAAAACATCCACTGCAGTCCTTCTGTTGACAATTTTGCAGTCTTTCACATTGTTAGGTCCAATGCTCAGTGAATTATCAGAGAGAGCAATCTTGACAAGAATTCTTATAATTTATTGACAATTTACACCATCAGCAAATGTACAGGAGTTGAGAAAGATTACTGGGAAAGATAACAAGTGCACTGCAGACAATAATGCTCTAATCACTACACAGAATCCATAGCCCAGATTAGACACAATACTCTGAACAAATTATATCTAATGCCAATAAAGACCCAGTATTAGAATGCAGTTGGGAATTGGCTGAGAGGATACAAATGTAGTTAAGCTTCAGTAACAGTGAAAAGTACAAGCACCCCTTTTGTATGGAGGAGTTCCAGCATCTGTGGTTCACAGTACATCATCAGGGCTGGATAAAGTGCACCATGACATGTTCTGATATTTGAATACTGAGCTGTAGAATTACCAGCTCATGATTTTCAGCAAAATGTGTTCTGAGGGACAATACCCTGATTCTTGGAGCAAAGCAATCATGATCCCCCCCCTTGAATACTAGGAAGAATCACAGCAGCTGAAGCATTTGTTGTAATGTAGCACCGACCAGATGTATAGAGAAGAGATTAGAATAGATGACCAACAGCTGCTTAGTATTGACTGGAAACCAAAAAGAGATCTCTGTTATCTTCAGTGTGTTTCAGCAGGTATCGCTCAACACTTTACAATCTAATAACCTCCAGAGCCTTTTATGCATAGGCAGCACTTAATAGGAATAATTTTTGATACTGAAAAGACCTATGACATTACATGGTCTGAAATGACATGAGTTCTGTGAATAAAGGTACAAAGAACCCCTTTACACTGAGATGGATGGTAACAGCTATCAGCTGACAACTAAAGCTCCTTAAATTTTCACTTCTATAAGGCCAAACAACAGAATATCATCTACATGAAAAGTGCAGCTTTCAGTGCTATGGAGTCCAATTTTTGTCCCTCAAAATCTTTCAAATTGGCAATAACAGATGACAACTGACTCCCCATTCCAACTCCATCTGCCTGTTTATAGTACTGGTCACTGAATAAAAAGTAAGTGAAAATCAACACATGTGAAATAGGCTCATTAATTCAACACCAAACCTAACCTCAATTAATCATTTAAAAAATTGGGTGAAGGAATGTGAGTGAAGAGAGAGACTACATGAAAGCTTACTATAATACGAAAGTAATTCAAAAATAATTCCTCTAATTGACATAAGAAGTCCACTGAGTTCTTAATGTGATGCACACACTGGCCTGCTAGTGGGCTTACTGGAGTAATATGTTGTTTTGCTACGTGATATGTTAGAACACCAATATTGCTGACAGTAGGTCTAAGAGGAACACCTCCTTTGCGGTTCTTTGGTAGACCATATCATGTAGGGGTGATAGCAGAATGAGAATCAAGGCTCTTGATAATCACCTGTAACAAAAAACTTCTCTTCAGAAGGTTGGTAGTCTTTCTCTCAACACTTTTGTCAGATCAGCACATATCCTGCGACACACTGAATCCCGTAACACTGCATCTTCTGGATGTAATCCTGCTTGCCCAATACAAATGTGGTATTGCCCTTGTCAACAGGTAAGTTAATAATAGTGGGATCCACTCTAAGTGAATGAAAACCAGTTACCTCAGTTGTTATTGCTGATACAGTACTTCTGTGTGAACGTGCCCTAGTCAGCACATGACATGCTTCTCTCCTAACCTCCTGGGTAGCATCAAGAGGTAGTTTAAAAGCAGCCTAATTGACAGAACTAATAAAATCTATAATTAATAACACCTGGGCATTAGTGCAAAATTTAAACCTTTCCCTAGCACAGATACTGCTGTGTTGTCAAAAGCTGTCTCCATGAGACTGATCACAGAACATCAACATAGGATCCAATATTAGACAGCATATTACAGAAATGTTCAAACTTTGCCTAATGCTAGGCAACTACAGAAATTTGGCGAAGTTTGAATGTTTGTGTAATGCAAGTGTCTATCATATTTCTTGAAGTTGTGGTCACACATTGAGGATCTAAGATGACCACTAATGTTGAACATAAGCATCATACACTGTTACAACAGCTGAGGAAATCTACTATTGCAGAACATTGCCCTTGGTACCAGTCATCCTATGGAATATAATGACATGGGAACTCTGACACACAGCTATTGGGATAGAGTTATTAAGGAAGCAGTTTAATTTAAAGTAGTAAGTGACATTTAGAGATGAAGGTTCTTGGCTTAAATTATGCTCCTTCCCTGGTCAGACCACAGAGTGACAGAGTAATAGTATCTCAACCATGGGATATTAATATTCACCATTGACAATTTCTGACATTGGTCATCCTTGGCTGTGTGGTGATATTAGTGTTTACACTCTTACCCCCCCCCCCCCCCCCCTCCTCTCTCTCTCTCTCTCTCTCTCTCTCTCTCTCTCTCTCTCTCTGTGTGTGTGTGTGTGTGTGTGTGTGTGTGTGTGTGAGTGATATATTCCTGCATATGCTCTGCATACCAAGGTTTTAAATTTCCTTACACAGCAGTCTCTCATCATATTTTTGCCTTGAAAATGAAAGGGTGTGCACCTATTAAAATATTGACAGCCGTCAAAGAAATCACTCAATGATGCATTCCCATAAGTTATTTGTTCACTGAAGCTGATGATAAAGGTGACCTTATGAAATCAGAATAATATGAAGGGCTTTCTGATGTAACAAGGGAAAGTGCGAGGGAAATGGTGGAGACAAGTAAAAATTTCTTACTTTCCTCTCATGGCATGTTATAAAAGCAGTTTAGAGGAGCTCTGGCTTACCACTGCCACATCATGCGTAGGGAACTCTTCTTCCAGACCTTTTATATCCTTTCATCCTGTTACTATTATAGAAAACACTTGTTGATTTCTAATTCAAGCTTTTGAATTAATGTAAAAGTGTACTTCTCATTCTCAGCAAGATTCTATTTTGCATTCTTAATGTGAATCTAGTTTCTTATGTACTATGCTATTTCCCTGAATGCAGCTACACACAATATGTAAGAATCAGTCAGGGTTCAATTGTTTTACTATTTACTGCCTCCAGCAAGTGTCTGGATGGATCCAGCAGTAATTCCATTGCATATCTCCTTCCTCATCATTGTCTTACTGAGATCATAAGTCTCTAGTAATATTTATGTTGATGGAAAGTCTTTTCCTTCTTTCCTTTCTACATCAGCTTCTTGTTTTGATGCTCATTTTAGTGTATTAGTAATATTACAACAGAATCACTGATGAAGATATAGTCCCATCAGTCTGGACAACTAGTGTCACATTGCCAATCTGGAAGGGAGAAGGTGATGTGACAAAATGCTCGCAGTATCAACCAATTTGACTGCTGCCTTGAAGATCTTTGAGCATGCTATAGACTCCAAGCTCCACACAGTTGTTTCTATCACCCCAAATCAATGTGGGTTTATCAAAGGAAGTGTAACCACAGGTGCCATTCATGCCACTCGATCACTTATTGAGAAACACCTTGAGAAGAACAATGATTTTTGTATGTCAGTCCTAGATCTGGAAAAGGCCTTCAGCCATGTCCCGCATCAGCTTATTCGGCATGCATTACGATCTCAAAATGTCCCTGAAACCTATGTCTGATGGGTCTAACTGCTGTATCAAAATGTCTCAGCAATGTCCAAAGTGCACTGGGAACATCACTTCCTTTTACTATCAGTGTCAGAATACATCAATGTTCAGCACTGTCACCCCTGCTGTTTATCCTCTGCATGGACACTGTGACATAAGACCTACAGTCACCCCATCCTTGGTCACTCCTATATGCTGATGATGTTTTACTGGGAGGCATGAAGATCTCCAGGGAAAGATGCAGCAATGCAATCAGTGACTTGCCAAACTCGGCCTGCAACTGAATGTCAAGAAGACAGAATACATGGAGTGTAGTATTCAAGCCGATGGGACCATCAGAGTCAGTGGAGATGACCTGAAGAAAGTGGAGCAATTCAAATATCTTGGCTTGCTCATATCAAAGTTACCGGATGTCCATGCCCATGTTAACACAGCCTGAATGAAATGGTGCCAGGTGACTGGCATCCTGTGTGCTTGTCTTATGTCTTTATGCCTCAATAGAACTGTAGTATACCCAGTCGCACTTTATGGGTCAGTGTGTTGGCCAATGACGATGAAGCACGAGCAGGCTCTCCATGTGATGTAAATGTGTGTGCTCTGATGGTCCCCTGGGCTTATCTAATTTGACCATGCAACAAACATCGACATTCGACGGTAACTTGGAGTTGGACCGATCTCAGACTGACTATGAGAAAGCAATTTAAGATGGTACTGACACCTCATGTGCACTAAATCAGACTCAGTGGCAAGAACAGCTATGCATTTGGACATGTGGCAGACCCAAGACATGATGGGCAGACCATATTAAGAAGGATGTGGTGGAATTCATCAATGCCACCTATGACGATGCCCTTGACAGACCAAAATGGGGCCCTTCTAAGAAAAAGAGTAATATTGCAAATTAGATCTTTCATTAAAATGTTTTGAGTGCCACTCTGAACAGGTCTTGGTTGCAAAAGACAAGAAGGAATGTTGATGCCTTCATGTTATCACTAATTCTGTCATAGTTGTGATAATTTATTGATTAATTCTGATGATTTTGTTTTGTTGAGTGTAAAATTACTTTCTTCATTTAACAGTCACAGAAAATCTGTGTATTTACAGGACTTAACCCCAGTCTTCACAAGTTTCATCCCCGTCGAGAGCAAGACATTCTGAAGTGGGACTTCATATCCCGATCAATTTATTCAGATACTAACAACAATCCACGAAGACGCATTGAAACTCCACTACGGGAAGGCCTGGAGGATGTTGTACGAGAGGTAAATAATAATTTGGACACATGCCTAAGTAACAAAATAATATATGTAAAAAAATGGAGAAACCAGTTGGTACAAAATAATAATTCGAGTGACTCCTTTCCTGTTTTTCGCAATATCTGAGGTAATACTGAAAAAATGCAAATTGTGCAATAGATCTTAAAAAGTGTGAACAGGAAGGAGGAGGAGATTGATAAGAATGTGTTAATGAATGTTACTAGAAAGAAACTGAAGCCTTACATTGAAAAAAGTAGGAGAGATAACATAGCAAAATTGAGCTGGTGAAGGGAGAATGGGAAAAAAGGGGGTGGGGGGTGGGGGAGCAGAAATGAGAAACTAATATGTTTTGGTTGTGGGGTTCTACATGTCATAATTTATTACTAATACTGGGGGAAGGCACAAACTGCTAGTGGGGAGTAAATACCTGGATAAGATCAGAGCAGCAGACTATACAGGGTGTCTCAGGTAGAATGGTCAATATTCAGGGATATGACACAAATAGTCATTCAGAGTGAAACAGTCTAGTAAAAATGGGCTCTAAAATGCTTGCATTAAGAGCTATGAGCATCTGTTCATCTCTGCTACTGTGGAACACATTTCTTCTACTGAATAAGTGCTCATAGCTCTTAAGCTATGCATTTTAGAGCCCATCTTTATTACACAATTTTTTGTTGTTTCGGTTCATACTACCTCTTCCCAAAATAGGAAAGCAAAGAGCTTGCAGCAGAAGAGATTTGTCTCACACAATTGGAGGTGGAGGAGTGCTTACAGCTCTATGGTATGCATTTTAGAACCCATGTTTACTAGACATTTTGGTTTCAAATGATCATTAGTGTCACGTCCATGAATACTGACAATTTTTTCTGTAACACCCTCTATTATATGGAGAGCGTAAGATGATCAGTTAATGTAGAATAGAAAAAAGTATAGATTATATAGACATGTGAAAGGTAAGTTGTAGGTGCAAATCGATAAACATGGAGTTTAAAGTTAAGATATGGACACTGAAATGTAAGAAATGATATCCATATGAGAATATGAATATTCTGTGAAAGGTACAATATATCTGATGTTCTTATAGTGAAATTACTTTCTTAAGTGATTCTACTTTTGACTTTTATTTATTTACTTACTTTATTGATTCACATGGAGACCTGTTTGCTGGATCCAAACATTTAAATTGTAACAAATTTAATTAGTGCATGTTGTTGAAGATCGTGTTGCTTGCTATATTCACATACTGAGAATGCAAAACCATTGTGAATGAGTATTAGGTCCAACTGCGATGGAGAGTTGTACTTTTCTTATATCTCCTAAAGTGGCAATCAGGCTTCCCCATGTGTCTGCATCATGTAAATCCTCATGTTGTCCCGGAATTCTAATGGGGAACTGGTATTTTTGCATCCAACTTGTTGCAATAAACTAATGTACCAATATCTCATCTCTACAGAAGCTGGGATAGGGTACAACAACAACAGTAATTTCGGGAAGCAAAAAAATAAATAAAAACAAGGAAAGGTGATCACTCAGCTGTAGCTGACAGATGTCTGGCATATACACACACATAACAAAACAAAGACACTACACAAGGAAAAGAACAGTAGCTTGAAACCTAGTTAAGTGCTCTCTCTCTCTCTCTCTCTCTCTCTCTCTCTCTCTCTCTCTCTCTCTCTCTCTCTCACACACACACACACACACACACACACACACACACACACACACACACATACACACAAGTAATTGCACCACAGCTGTAGATGGATATGTTTAGGTGACTGTGTGTACTTATAAAAAAATAAGAACAGTAAATTGAAAGTTAGTAACATTTCTGTTATATTATTTGTGTCTATGTACCTCACATCAATCAGTTACAGATGAGTGGTTGCTGTTTCTTATTTTTGTTTAATGTTTCCAATCTGAGATTAACTTTAACCTGTTCATTACATAACAGCAGTAAATAAGCCACATGTACCCCCTGTGTCGTGAACTTTGTGAACATCTTTGGACACTTAGCTAGTTTTATTTGGGTATTGATTTGATGAATCTGGAATTCTTAAGCTGAGAACTAGTAAGTGTTACCAGTTTCTAGATGTGCTTCAGAGATCAGTACACTATGTGACAGTGGAATGTTGTGATTTGTAAAAACTGGGGATCTTGCCTTAGCTGCATGGATTATGAGGATGATGCAAACTTATATAGATATAAAATCCAAAGTCATAAGATGTGCTTAGATGTTGGTACGGTGAATGGCTGTTGACATGAACCTCTGGGGCACCTGCTGCACAACAGTTATCGTAGACTTACAAGGCAAATGAGACTTTCTCTTATGTGGACTGTATAAATCCCTAGCTTTTCCTGGGAACAAAATTGTTTACAGTTTACAAACAAAAACACTTTCAGCACAATGGGTTGTACTATCAGGAGTAAAACAACCCAGCAAACACATGAGCTTAGGTACCTAATCCTCCTGACTAGCCTTCCTTCAGTAATAGTAACAGATCATTTATATCAGGACAGAATGTGTTTGTAGTTATAAATCATGAAGAAGAATACTTTCATAAAGACTTTTCATTCTTAAATAAGGCTTAGAAGCTTTGGCTGGTACAATGAAATTAGTCAAGTGACTAAGAAATGGCCAGTGGTGTACGGCCAGTGTAGGAGATCGCTCCCCACACCATGATGCCGGGTGTTGGCCCTGTGTGCCTCGGTCATATGCAGTCCTGATTGTGGCGCTCACCTGCACGGCGCCAAACACGCATACGACCATCATTGGCACCAAGGCAGAAGCGACTCTCATCGCTGAAGACGACACGTCTCCATTCGTCCCTCCATTCACGCCTGTCGCGACACCACTGGAGGCGGGCTGCACGATGTTGGGGCGTGAGCGGAAGACGGCCTAACGGTGTGCGGGACCGTAGCCCAGCTTCATGGAGACGGTTGCGAATGGTCCTCGCCGATACCCCAGGAGCAACAGTGTCCCTAATTTGCTGGGAAGTGGCGGTGCGGTCCCCTACGGCACTGCGTAGGATCCTACGGTCTTGGCGTGCATCCGTGCGTCGCTGCGGTCCGGTCCCAGGTCGACGGGCACGTGCACCTTCCGCCGACCATTGGCGACAACATCGATGTACTGTGGAGACCTCACGCCCCACGTGTTGAGCAATTCGGCGGTACGTCCACCCGGCCTCCCGCATGCCCACTATACGCCCTCGCTCAAAGTCCGTCAACTGCACATACGGTTCACGTCCACGCTGTCGCGGCATGCTACCAGTGTTAAAGACTGCGATGGAGCTCCGTATGGCACGGCAAACTGGCTGACACTGACAGCGGCGGTGCACAAATGCTGCGCAGCTAGCGCCATTCGACGGCCAACACCGCGGTTCCCGGTGTGTCCGCTGTGCCGTGCGTGTGATCATTGCTTGTACAGCCCCCTCGCAGTGTCCGGAGCAAGTATGGTGGGTCTGACACACCGGTGTCAATGTGTTCTTTTTTCCATTTCCAGGAGTGTATTTGCTATTTGTGTGACACTCAGGTCAGAGGTACTGTAGGACCATGGAATATGTTAGAGGGTCAGTTCACATATGAGCAGATCAACAGAAAAATCTCAAACACACACACACACACACACACACACACACACACAAACCACCTCTCTGTTGATCTGCTCAGATGTGAACTAACCCTATAACATATTTGCATGGTCCTACAATCTCTCTACCTCAGTGTCCCACTAGCACAGGCTGTTCCAAGTCAGCCCCATGGAGCATCGGCACCTGTTGGTGTGATGATGACAATAAGTTCTAGAAGCAACCCTTTGCCATTTTCGTCATGCTGGGAAGAACAGTTTGCTGAGAAAGACGGAGTGCCTCACTGTCTTGTTTATCGTAAAGTTCTGAATATGATGCACAAGTATAATATACGGTGTCACAACATGTCCCTTATGCAGAAGTATAATATACGGTGTCACAACATGTCTCTTCACTCAATGTAGTACGATGAGCTGGACAGTAATGTAATAAAGCAACTCATTGTCACACTGAAGGGTGAAGTTAAGTAACAGGTAAATCTGAAGCTAAATAAATAGACACAATAAATGAATACATACTTCTTCTCTGCAACCTGTATATGTATTGTTTTCGTGTATTATGTCTGTGTTCTGCAACTATTGTAATTGCTGACGTTGATGAAGATTCAACTGATGCAGCACTTTGAGCAAGCTACAAAAGTTGCACACATCACTGCAACAACTGGAACACCATTCTCAATGGGTCCCCTAGTGAAATCACACCTGCACACTTCTGTTTAGTGCTTAGTGCCAGTAGACAGTATGAAATTTGAAGGCATTTGCCTCTCGAAGCAAACGGTGTCTCATCAGATCCACAATATAAGCATGAATTTGGAAACCAGATGTCACAGACATTGCTCAGCTTGCAATATTTGTGAGGGGCATTAATTCGGAATTACAAATTTGGGGTTGTCTGTGAGTCTGTAGAAAATGTGCTTGCCATGGGACAGGCTCTGTTCTTTGGCAACAGATGGTGCACCATGAATGGTTGGGAGCCAGCCAGGCATCAACCATACACTGTTTTGTGCACCAGGAAGCCCTTTGTATGAAATGTGCAGACATAATGATAAAGTGTGTAAGTTTGGTAATGCACTGTGGTGTCAACCACCAATGGTTCAGAGGCTTTTTGCATGCTCTGCAGCCTATGATGATACTCATTATCACTGCACAATATGGTGGCTTAGCAGAGGCAAAGTTCTCGATGTATTTTTTGCAATTTGGAAAGACACTTTTTTTGAGTGTTTTTCATCCCTTCAATTGCCTGAAGAAAAAGTTTTGATGATTAACAACAAATTATTGTACAGCTTCATCAAAGTTTTGAGGTGAGGTTTCAGGGCATGCAATGCTTACGAAATGATTTAAAGCTGCTTACCATTCCATTTTCAGTTGTATCAGATACTGTTCCTTCAGAAATGCAACTAGAACTAATAGATTTGCAAAACAGCACACTGCTCAAGGATGCGAGCATTAAATGTGATCATAAAGAGCTGTTTAGTTAATTTCTATTTTATTTGTTGAGAGTTGCCTCGCTGATGGTGATGGTAAGTGATAAATTCTATATAAGCAAGCAAGGGATATAATTTGCAGTATATACCGTTCCTTCAAGCAGAAAGCACGTGCATGCGTGTACCACAACTGTTGCTTGAGATCGTCAACAATGACATCCCTGTCCATGCCTCGACATGCACAAACAGCCATCGTTCATGGACCTGATTATAGTACTAAATACTTCACCTACACTACTGACATAATGTATGTAATAAAGGAGAATGATTTGTGAGCATGCACTTATTGTCATTGATTCAGACTGTCACTTTTCAAGTACTTACGCAAGTAATATGATCACTGAAAACATTTGTCAGAACAGATGGCCAAAAATTGTCAAAACTAACTCACCTGGTACATTTCCACAGAGTGTGATGTGTTGCATAACAGAAGAAACCTGAATGTTTGTTTTGTTAATTTACTCACTTTGTCAACAGCAGCACCACTAAGCACTGGAGATGAAAACTGCCTCTCCAACAAATGTGTGTGTGTGTGTGTGTGTGTGTGTGTGTGTGTGTGTGTGTGTGTGTGTGTGCGTGTGTGTGTGTGTTTTTTTTTTTTGGGGGGGGGGGGGGGTTTGCGTGTACTTGTGCATGTGTGTATTAAATTGCTATATCACTCAGCGGTGGGCAAGAATTGCTTCCTCATCAGAAAGTAAAAGTACTTGATCACACTGAAGGAAGCTGCTATTATCTTATTATTACTTTCTTACTGATGTGTATTGCAAATATTTCAGGTGATGGATATGATAAACATGTTCTCAAAGCAGCGAGGCAGAGTTATAGAGTATCGAGAGATTCTTTATGGCTACCACAGAGTCAATCCCATGTATGGTGCAGATTACATTCTTGATTTGTTGATGGTATACAAGAAATATCGTGGACGTAAAATGACAGTACCTGTGAGAAGGCATGTTTATCTCCAGCAACAATTTACAGGTTTGAATTTTTTAAAACTATTACACATTATTGCTACAGAAAAAAATTTTTGGACATTGGAAGGTTAGGAATATTATTTGTTTACTACTAGGGATGATATTCAGAACTAAAATTGACCATTTAAATTTTATGATAATCTTACATTGTGAAATACTTTCTGCAGTCTACATCATCATTACTTCCCTTGCCCCATGCAAGACTTGTCTCATACATAACTGCCCACTCCAGTCATAGGACCAGACCTGAAAGCAGCCATGTATTCTACCAACTTTGCTGCAACCATGGTGCACAATGTACGTGGGCATGGCCACTAACAAGCTCTCTGTCCATATGCATGACCACTACCAGACATTGGCCAAGAGACAGCTGGACTATCTAGTTTGCTAAGCATACCAAGCAACACAGTGTAATTGATTTCAATGAGTACTATACAGATCTTGCCACATGATTGCTGCCCATCATCACCAGGTTTTCTGAAATGCAGTGGTGGGAAGTCTCCTTGCAACAGAGCCTTCATTCGTTATCTTCCTGGCCTCAACCTTTGCAAGTTCCAGTCCTCTACATACTCCTAAGCTCTTCCTTGGCTCCCACTCCAGTCTCACACATACTTTCCATTTCTCTGCTTCGCTTCCCCCTTCCCCTTTTTTCCATCACAGTGCTGAATCTAGCAGTCCATGATTCTGTCCCCACCATGCCCCTGCACATTCCCACCCCTACCCTTCCATCCTTCCTCCTGCTTAGCCAAAAGATCTTCTGCACATGCACTTTCTCCCCAGCCAAGATCTATACCTGCCACAGTGTTCAAAGCCAACAGTGGCTGTGTGTGTGTGTGTGTGTGTGTGTGTGTGTGTGTACACTTGTCTGTCCTATGTCACATCATCAGTCACCAACAAAGAGGTAACTTTTGTATCATTTGGTATTGTTTCTCATTTATTGCATCTAGGCCATTCACAGAGATATGACTCCTTTTTTCCTTTCTTTTTTTTTGTTAAATAAGTCAAAATAACAGAAGAGCCCCACAAAATGTGTAATGATGCTCAGAAAAGTAAGGTTAGCTTATTTCATTAAAATATTAAAGTACTTAGTAATAAGATAGAGGAGCTTCTTGTCTGTTTGGAAAATTTAGAGAAGTCTGAAGAAATAGACATCCTGTTCCTATCTGAGCACCAAATAACCATAGGATTAGATAAGTTCATATACAAGATTAAACTTCAGCAGCTTACTCATGCATAACTAGTATGGGAAAATGAGGTGTTGTTACATATGTTAAGACAGAACACAAGTTCAAAAACTCTGAGACAAGTAGATTTTGTAGTGATCAGTGCATAGAAGTGTGTGCTTGTGAATTAATGCCGAAAATAGTTCCCTTTTAATTGTAACTGCATATAGATCCCCATTGAGATATTTTGAACTGTTTATGAATACACTTAGCAGATTCAGAAGGATGTAGGTTGCAGTAGTTACTTGGAGATGAAGAAGCCTGCACAGGATAGAGTGACTTGGAGAGCTGCATTAAACCAGTCTCTGGACTAAAGACCACAAGAACAACAACAACAACAACATGAGGAATCTGGATTCCTTACTGTGTTATGTGTCAGACAGCATCAAACAGTTAATAGTCTTTGTGGTGACTTCACTGCAGATTTTCTAAAGGACTCTGATAGGCAATATGATGTAGAAGTCTTATTTGGATCCTACAATTTGATGTCACCATTCAACTTTCCAACATGGGTGGGTAAAGACAGTAAAACTCTAACTGATAATGTTTTTTTTGGTAAAGCTCAAAGCAAGAAAATAACTGTTGACCCAGTAACAAATGCTCTCTCTGATCATGATGCAAAATAGTTAGGATAAATAACATAGTGCCTTACAGTATGGATACACCTCAGGATAATTCATGACTCCAGGGCAAATGTTTTTAAGAACAGTTAACAAGAGATGACCTGTGATGAAATTCATAATAAACCAAATGCTAACAAAATCTGATCTATCCAAAAATTGCTTTCCACAAAAGCTAATCAGAAAGGACATTAAACAGCCATGTAAAAAACCACGGATTACTAAAGGGATTAAAGGGTCTTGTGAAAGGAAATGTGAAGTGTATCTGATGGCAAGAACAAACAGAGATCCTGCAGTAGTTGCCATCAAGGAATATGCACATAATGTTAGAAATTGATAATCCTGACAACAGCTTTAAGGCTACATGGAATATAGTGAAATGAGAGACAGGACAGCTGGCCACAAAACAGGACAATATTACCACTGAACTGAATGGAAAGGCTACAAATGATGACTCATAGGTAGCAATTAATTTAATTAAGAAAATTACAAGTTCTCTAGGTAGCAATTAATTTAATTAAGAAAATTACAAGTTCTCTCATATGTCTTGATTGCGTTTTCAATATAATAGTAAAGATTTGTTCCCATATAATAATCCCAGTCTTATCTGAAATACGTAATGCATCACTACCAAATAATAAGCCCAGTCTTATGTCAAATATGTCATGCATCACCAACTCTAGGCGTTTTTCCAGAGAGACTGAAATATGCCATTTTTAAACACCTCTTTAAGAAAGGTGATACGAGAAATGCCAATATCCACTGACCTGTTTCACTACTGACATCTTTTTTCAAAATTTTTGAGAAGATGATATATTCTAGAATAGTATCACACCTCAGCAACTCAAAATTTGTGATTAAGAAGAGTTCTTTACTGAGAACACCATTTACATGTTCTTTTTATAAGCATAAAATAATAAAATGATGCCATTTGATATTTTCTGTGACCTGTCTAAGGCATTTGACTGTGTGAATCACAGTATTCTCCTAGATAAACAAATTAATTTGCAATGTGAATGTAAAACAACTCATTCCACACCATTGTGATTTATCATGCAAAATGGTCCATCGGACTTGAAACTAACCAGCTGTTGGCTACCCATTTCCTTTATGTAAAGCAAACTGGTATTTAGTCCATTTACATTTATCTACATCTGCAACTGAGGTTTTCCTGCCTGCTAAATTATATTTCAAAATATTTGAGAAAATGACATGAGTTGTTATTGTTGTTTCATATGCAAATAGATACAGAGACCCATCATGAAGCTAGCTAAAAATAACCAGTTACAGTATGAAACAAAACTGTAGTCAACTTACTACAGGACACAGGGCATTCTATAGTGAGCATATGTGGCAGGAAATAGGGCAATATATATGGGTGTGTGTGAGTGTGTGTGTGTATGTGTGTGTGTGTGTGTGTGTGTGTGTGTGTGTGTGTGTGAGAGAGAGAGAGAGAGAGAGAGAGAGAGTACAGCTCAGAGGAAAACATTAAATGTAATAGCTCACAGGTGACAAATAGAAGCTTTTGGCATGCAAGCCAGAAATAATAATAGTGAGATCTGATGACACAATGGTGGTTAGTCAGTTTGTTTAGAATCCTGATAGGTATTATGTATGAAACATGCATTAAACATGGTTACAAAGCTTGCATGATGGAGCCCTTGAATAAAAAGTTCTTGATTAGCTTTCTGAGTCAAATTCGGATAAAATCCCAAGCTCTTGATGTTGCCTACATCACTTTCATCAGGGGCCAAGTCTGACTATCGTGAAACTGTTGAGGCTCATGTTTTTACGTCCACCTTGTTGGTTAAATTAAGTCACAGAGATGGTGCATGATGAGGTGGAATCCTCTACAGCCATGGATTATGTTTCTGCTCACTGTCCAGCATCGCTTGCAGCACCGCCACTCACAGCAGGTGATAAACTATGCGAAATTTTCCCCTGTAATCTTTCTTTATCGAGTATACTCTCCATCCTACAGCTATAATTTTGATTGTGATGAGAAGTAACAATATGCCTATTCTTTTACCTCTTACTGACAATTAAACCACATTCTTTGTATAGAATGTAAATTACTGATATGAAGGCAGACCAAGGAAAGTCTTGAAGAGTAAGTTCTGGATAAACTCTCTGTTTCCAAAAATTGTAGAATATTTTGCTAGCTGTTTTCGAAGACACTTTTAATGTCTGATTTGCTATTTCAGGGCACAGTGTTCTATAAAAAGCAGCTGAAAAGCATTCTATTATGACCATTAAATTAATTTATTATTTTTAGATGTTAATGACTCCACATTTGATGACTAAAGAAATTATTTATAGATCATATTTGATTGTTATTCCTTTGTATCAAATTTCCATAGACCTATTTTGAAAATTGTTTGTTACTGTATTTTCTAAAATTAATATTTGAACAACCAATGGAAACTGTAGGACATAATTCATTTTTGTAAAGTCTTCAAATTTCCAGTAACGTTTTATCAAATGTGTATCATATATATCTTCTAACAAATATTTTTAATGTCTACAGGTCTTCAAATTAGGGAAACAGTTGATGGTGAGGAAGTACAAAGCCTTTTACAGGACGAAAATGAAGCTTCTGTTGAAGAATTACAGGGGCTTCAGAAATCATTTAGAGATGCCTTTGAGAATGGTCTTCTCAAAATTGGGGAATCATTTCCCTTCCTCTTTGGCTCTCGGACTTCAGATAAATCACAAAGTATCAGAGACAAGAAGATAAACTTTATACTGCCATTGTCTGGACGCTTCAACACTTTCAAGAGATTTATGTCTGTGTTTGAGGAAGTGTGTCTGATGAATGAAGAAGCTGTGTCACTTATAATAATTCTGTTTCCTAGTGATAAAGAGAACAGACTGAATGATACAGTGACTCTTGTGCAGAAACTTCAGGGAAGATACAGTAATGCTGATCTTACGATATACCCTGTGCTTGACACCTTTGCTCGAGCTATCGCGTTAGAAATAGGAACTGCACATTGCAAAGATGATGATTTAATATTTTTCATAGATGTGGACATGGTATTTACATCTGCAGCACTTGAAAGAATACGAATTAATACAATCCAAGGAAAACAAGCTTATTTTCCTATTGTGTTTAGTGAATTTGATCCAAGTGTTGTTTATTCTGAAGAAGGACTGGTGTCTTCACCAAATCATTTTCGAATTACTGAAGACAGTGGCTACTGGAGACAGTATGGTTTTGGAATAGCAAGTGTATATAAAAGTGATCTAAGAAGAATAGGGGGTTTTGATACATCAATAAGAGGATGGGGTAAAGAAGATGTGGACCTCTTTGATAAGTTCATCTTAGCAGCAAAAAACATATCTGTATTTCGAGCTGTAGATCCTCACTTAATTCATGTTTTCCACATAGTGGACTGTGATCCAAATTTAGAGGAAGCACAGCTCGAGATGTGTAAAAAGACTAGAGCAGATACCTATGGTGGAGTACACCAACTTGCAAGATATATTTATTCTCATCCAGATATTGTACAGTATGCTAGAAATAAAAGAAAACAAGATGCACCTTCCTGACAGCTAATTTATTTTTATTAGCATTTATAGATATTTCCTGCACAAAATACACACAAATCCCTGTAAGTATGTTTTGTTTCCTTTTCTTGTCTTGTTATTTGATAGTTTTATGTTGGTATTTACTAAAAGAAAAGTGAGTAAATGGGAGCAGTAATGCATTTTAAACATTTTCAGCCAACATTCTATGATGGCTGAACCTGTGGACAGTTAATGGATTGCAGTAAATGTAACGTATTATTAAGGGTGGGGCTGGGGTGGGGGGCAGAACAGTCCTGAATACACAGCTGAAGTTGACATCAGGAGGTATATAGATGGGAATGCTTCTCACACCAATGTAAAAAACTGTGCCATTCTTTGATAGATACAATAAGTCCTGGTTGAAGGGTTCTGTTGTACATGTAACTGCAGAGCTCCAGGAGTCACAGAACAGACTAGGACACTTACACAAGGTGAGATTGATGAGTTGAATCACACACAGCATGGTCTGCATTTGAATGTTTTCTGTAGGAGGTTTCTTAAATGACTAATTTCCAGAACCTTTCCATGTAACCAGAACACTGCCCAATTTCTGTTATGTTCATTTTCACTGCAGTTTCTTAGTATAAATTTTTTTGAAAGACATCACTGCCTGAATAACTGTAGGCACAGTTGCAACAATCAGTAGAGAGACAATAAATGACAGCTTAGTCAGCACAAATGGTAATAATTGCAATGCTTTGGGCATTTTCTATCAAAATGTAAAAAGCGTATTAAAAAAGAAAGATGAGTTTCTCATGCCATTACAGGGCACTGAAAAATCTGCATGTACTCCTACAAATGTGCTGTGCACAACAGAACATCATTCAGAACTTACAGAAACTGAACAGACACAATTAGATCGATACACATTAGTATCCCATTACTGTAGGCATAATATAAGAAAACAGAGTGTGGTTATGTGACTGAATGTGGAATAATCCCCAGTCTATAGATTTAAATGAGTATTGCGCTGAACAGCTGTTTGCGTGCTATATTTCAGCAGCAGATTTGGAAACATACATGATATCAGTTCTGACAGTGTACAGACACCCAGAAGCAATGGTTTTAAACTTCCTTAAGCAATTAAGAGATATTACTAATAAGACTTAGTAGAAATAACTTTCTAGTCATTGTATGTAGGGGTTTCAATATTAATTTCAGTTTGATAATTTGAGGAATAAAGGTAACAACTCACCGAATGGTTAATGTACGAGGGGGGACCCAAAAATAACCTGAATTTCTTTCTAGAAAGCATATACTTTATTGTTTTCTAATACAACCTTAATCTCCTTCGAAGTAGTCTCCATTAGCATTAATACACTTGTCCAAACGTTCATTCCAGTGTTCGAAGCACCTTTTAAATCCGTCCTCTTTGATACCTGCTAGCACTTTCATGACATTGCGTTTTACGTCTTCCACATCAGCAAAACACTTCCCTCTCAAGTCTCTTTTCATCCTCGGGAATAGGAAGAAGTCCGCGGGTGCTAAATCCGGTGAATAGGGCATGTGGGTCAAGGTAGTCGTCTTCGTTGAGGCCAAAAACTGGTGAACGCTGAGAGCCGTGTGTGCGGGAGCATTGTCGTGATGCAGGAACCACATGCCAGAATACCACAAAGCTGAACATTTTTGCAACAAACTTCTGCGAAGCCGTTTCATAATCTCCAAATAGAATTGTTGGTTTACTGTCTGGTTTTCAGGGACAAATTCAGAGTGTACGATCCCTTTGATGTCAAAAAAACGGATTAACATCATTTTCTCATTTGATTTCACTTGTCGAGCTTTTTTTGTCGAGGTGAGCCAGGTGACTTCCATTGTGATGACTGTTGTTTACTTTCTGGATCGTACCCGTATCACCATGACTCATCACCTGTAATGATTTTATTGAAAAAAATGTGGATAATCTTTGAATGGCCACTTCATTTCGAGACAGGCTTGAACGCAACGATCCCTTTGATCCCTGGTAAGAAGCTTCAGCACGAATTTTGCTGACACTCTTTGCATCCCGAAATTGATGTTCAAGATGCACTGAATTGAGCTCCAGAACAACCCGGACAAGTTCTCGAATTGGTCGATTGTCCTACGTCGATCTTCACTAATGAGATCACGGATTTTGTCGATGTTGTCTTCGCTTCGAGCAGTTGAAGGTCGACCGGAATGGGGCTGATCTTCAACCACCATTTCTCCCTTTTTAAACCGAGAAAACCATTCGTACACTTGCGTTTTACTAAGAGCATGGTCTTTGTAGGCTCTCCGACTCATCGCAACAGTTTCTGCTGAGTTCTTGCCGAGCAAGAAACAAAACTTAACTGCCACACGTTGTTCGTAAGAACTAGCCATTTCCTCGTGTCATGTCTGCATTGTACGCAGTACGCACACTCAAAGAACTGCCAAAGAAACCACACTTCTCACTGTTGGGTGACGCCGCGTGGCAGAATGACTCAGCAGAGCTCCAACTACAACCCTCTGGCGGCGCAACCTGCTACTACAAGTACACGATGTGCAGCATTGCGATTCCGGTTACTTTTGGGTCCCCCCTCATACACTGAGTTATTGACAGACAAATAAACAAGACTGAGAAATTTGCTAGCTTTTGGTTGTGTCAGGTGGAATAAGCAAGGGCAGAAAGAAGAAGGGAAGTGGAAACAAAAGTTGGGGAAATGTGCCTTATGGCTGGGTCTGTGAGGCAGCGGGTGGATGGGATACAAATGTGGCATTGCCGATCTCATTCTGACAGCAGGCAAGGGCAATTGTGTGCAATGCATGAGAAATTACTGGACAGACATTAGGAAAAATTTTAGCAAAGACACACAATAGATGAGATATTTAATTCTTTCCTTAAAAAACAAAACAAAAAAAATCTTCCAACACTGTGGATGCTGTTTCCCTACACAACAGGTATGGGACAATAGAATCTGAAAGATAGGGTGGCTAACACCTGAACTGGAAGTACTTAGTGCCACGAGAAGACTGTGTTATTTAATGTAATAAAAGACTAACTCTACTGAAGACTTACAGGTGCCCTACAAACTGTATTGCACAATTCTTCACAGTGACATTAAAATGGTCAAAACCACAGTTTGTGCATTAAAATGGTCAAAACCACAGTTTGTGCACAACAATTAAAAATTCTAACAACAACATAAAAGCAATATTGGGTATTATTAGACATGAAATATATAAACTTTGTACCAGAAATGATATTTAACTCCATGATGATATTAGTAGTGAGACAGATTATGTTAAATTCTTGGACAGGCACTGTGTATTACACATAAGTTTAGTGAAATCAACACATGCATTTCTTGATTCATTCATTGATTGAGTTCCAAGAAGGAGAACTGTCAGGATGAGGAATGAATCAAGATACACATGAACAAAAGACAAATAGATCATAGAACTGAATTTGTATACTGTATTGACAATAAACTATCACTATACTACCTGATGCTATTCTTGCTTATGCTAGATGAATTTAATCAAGTAAATTAGAAAGAATGCTACTACTTTGAAAAAGGTCACTGTCTCCACAACTATACCAGATGTCTTATATAAGTAATTTAATATTTACTTGATTATGATATATTTCAAAGAAAGCATTATCTTACATCTGTAAATACCTAGTCCTATTTACAGTACATTAATACTTGCCATGCAGCTTTATAACAAACTCTGCTACTTACTGTGTACCTATAATTTGATTAAAATGACTGTGATTGACAGATTGCAGTGACGGAGGACAGTGTTGCCAGCATGCAGCTTCTGGCATGCTGCCAATCATGCTTGACAAAGTGCTGTATGCACCTACAAAACAGTCTGCACAGTAAGCATATGGTGCTAGAGAAAGAACTACAGCTGGCTGGCAGCTGCCCCCTATCACTTGATGCACCATAACATCAATCACAAGTTATTTTAATCAAAGCATAACAAACTTTTTAATTCCTGAAACTAGGTATTCAGATAATTTGTAGAAAGTGTAGCTAATGATGGCAATTTTTAATTTTCTTTTCAACTGGCATGGATTTATTGGTTTATGTTAGATGGGAACTTGTTGAAAATCTTCCCATGAAAGTACATAAACCCATTATGAACCCTAGGTCTTGCCTAGAAAGACACTAGATTCACGTAGGTGACGCTTCTCCATTACGTCACTATGACACGTCCATGACCTCAGTTTTGACCATCAGCAGTAACAGCTCTCTGTAAACAGAAGATGGATAACTGATCATTCCACAAGAAGTTCACTGCTCTCAGACTCAACATGGCCATGAAAGTTGATAGACGTCCCTGGCAGTCAAATCTGTTCTTGTATACACAGGTAATGAAAACAGCAACCAATATTTTCGATACGTAAACTGCAATTACAAAAATGTTCCATAGATGATGGCATAAATCAACAAGATGATGGTATCAACTCTCAAGTGAAATTGTCAGCTCTCTGTAAACACAAGATGGATGACTGACCATTCCACGGGAAGCTCACCACACGCAGACACGATATGACCCTGAAAGTCAATAGACATCCCTGATGGTAAAAAATGCACGTGTACATATCATAGTGATGTTATGGAGAAACATTACTGAAGTGAACCAGCATCTCCCTAGGCAAGAGGGCAAAGTCTACATGAACCTTACTTTTGCAATTTTTTATTTTGACTGTGTAACTCACAGTTCAACTGATACTGATTTTTATTATCAGCAGCACACTCCATGAAGGGGTAAATTTATTAAGAACTGAGAGATATAATTACAAGATACATAAAAAGGCTTTTGCAAGATGCATGGTTATCTACTTTATGTAATATTCTTACTGCTTGTTTCTGCTGAATAAACATGTTATTGACTTAAGAGGCTCTGCCTCATAGGATAATTTCTTGGGATAACAGGGAGTGAAAATACCAAAAATAAGAAAACGTTATTGCCTTCTGGTTGATACAGTGAGAAGTGGTTCTAAGGGCATAACATGTTGAACTGAGCTTCTCGATTATTTTATCGGTGTTCAAACAAATTAGAGGTATAGAATCAGATGTCATCAACAACCACCAGGTGCACACACTGTGATTTACAAGGCACCAATGCAACCAGAAAGTACCGTGCAAGTACATCTAAAATTTTGGTATGCAGAGCAATTCCCAGAAGATATCTAATGCTATATCTCAACATTCAGTGGTCAATCTCATGGTGAAAACTTTGGATGTTGCAGCTTTATTAGTGCCTGGAAAAGGTTTAAACTTTGCACTGATACCCAAGGGCATACCAGTGTTGATTTAATAAATTCTGTCAAACAGGTTGTTTTTAAATTACCTCCTGATGTTGCCAAGGACATTAGGGAGAAGAATGTCATGTGCTCACTTGGGCAGAGTAATATAACAGAAGCTGAAACGGCTGCTTTGCATTTTTCTGGGTGGATCCTGATATTGTTATCCTACCCATGGACAAGGGAAATGCTGTAGTTGTGTGGGACAAGCAGGGTTATTTTCCAGAGTTGTAGTCTTTACTAACTGATTCATTATATCAGAGGTTCAATGCTGAACTGAAAAAATGGGTTGGAGGAAGACTAACAATTTCCTGAAAAAACAATTCTTGTTGCAAGAGACTACCAGAGACTTAATTCTTATTGTGCTGTTCCCTCTAGATTACGTGGCATTCCAAAGGCCCACAGGATGTGGTTTCTCTTAACCTTACACACCATATACCTTAGCAAAACACATTGCTACTCTGTTGAGGGCACTAGTAGGTGTGTGAGTGTATCGCATTAAGATCTTGTTGGATTGAAACTTTCTAGAAGATTAAAACTGTGTGCTGGACCAAGACTCAAACTCGGGACCTTTGCCTTTCAGAGGCAACCACTCTACCAACTGAGCTACCTTCCAAATTTCATAGAAGCTCTCCTGCAAAACTTGCAGAACTAGTACTTCTGGAAGAAACGATATTGTGGAGACATGGCTTAGCCACAGCCTCGGGAATGTGAGAATGGGTTGTGAATTGTGCTTGGGTAGCTCAGTTGGTACAGCACCTGCCTGTGAAAGGCATAAGCCCCAAGTTCAAGTCTCAGTCCGGCACACAGTTTTAATCTTCCAGGAAATTTCATATCAGTGCACACTCCACTGTGGAGTGCAAATTTCATCCTGGAAACTTGGTGGATTTTTTGCATTGATTAAGAGGATTGCATTTGAACGACTTCAACATTCTAGTGAGTTTCGATGTGGTCTCTCTCTTCACTCATGTTCCTCTGTCTGATTCGTCATGGTTAACTGAGGTTAGGTCTGCTTTTGTTGCCCATTAGAAGATTGACATTTGAAGTGTACAACCATTTCCACCACCATATAACTTAACAAAAGATCTTTCTGAGAACCTGAGAAAATTCTGGACATACATAAAATCAATAAGCAGGTTGAAAATTTCTATAAAGTCACTCACTGACCAGTCTGGAGTGGAAATAGTGGATGGCAAAAGGAAAGCTGAAGATTTAAGTTTAAGAAGTCATTCATGCAGGAGGATCTATAAATGTACCATCATTTTCCTGTCTCATAGGCTTGCACATGGAGGACGTTGAAATAGGCACCCCTGGCATAGAGAAGCAACTGAAAGAGTTGAAAACAAATAAGTCACCAGGTCCAGATGGAATCCCAGTTCAGTTTAACAGAGAGTACTCTACAGCATAGACCTAGTAACTTGCATTTGTCGCATATATCTCATCCACAAGAGTCCCAAGCAACTGGAAAAAAGTGCAGGTGGCTCCAGTATATGATGAAGGTTAAAGAACAAACCTGCATAATTACACTTTAATATACTTAACACTGGTTTTCTGCAAAATTCTTGAAAACATTCTGAGTTCGAATGGAATAAATTTCCTTGAGACAGAAAAGCTTCTGCCCACAAATCAGCATGGATTTAGAAAGCATTGCTCAAAAACTCAGCTTGACATTATTTCACATGGTATCCTGTGAACCATGGATAATCGGCAAAAGGTAGATTCCATATTCCTAGATTTCTGGAAAGCATTTGACACAATGCCCCACTGTGGACTGATGATGAAGGTCTGAGCATCTGGATTAGGTTCAGAGATATGCGAGTGGCTCAAAATCTTCTTAAGTAACAGAACCCAGTACACTGTACTTGACGGCAACTGTTCACCAGAGGCAAGTGTATCATCAGGAGTGTCCCAGGGAAGTGTGATATGACTGTTCTTTCATTCTCTTTATATATAAATTATCTAACAGACAGGGTGAACAGCAATTTACAGTTGTTTGCTGATGATGCTGAGGCATACAGTAAGGTGGCATTGTTGAGTGACTGTAGGAGGATACACGATGACTTGGACAGAATTTCTAGTGATGAATTACAATGTGCTCTAAATGTAGAAAAATGCAATTTAATGTGGATGAGTAGGGAACACAATCAATTAATGTTTGAATACAGCATAGTAGTGTACTGCTTGGCACAATCACATTGATTAAATATCAAGGAGTAATGTTGTAAAGCAATATAAAATGAAATGAACACATCAGCTTGGTAGTAACGAAAGTGAATGGTCAACTTCATTTTATTGGGAGAATCTGAGGAAATTGGGCTCATCTATAGAAGAGGCGGCTTATAGAGCACTAGTGCCACCCAGTCATGAGTAAAGCTGAATTGCTTGTAATTCCCACCAAGTCAGTTTCAAGGAAGACATCAAACCAGGTTTATACCGGCAGGTTCAGTCAGCATGCAAGTATCATGGAGATACTACAGGAACTCAAATGAAAATCTCTGAAGAGATGATGTTCTTTTTGCAAGACACTATTCAGGAAATAAAGAGAATGAGCATTTGAGCCCTACTGCAGAACGATTCTACTGCTGCCAATCTAAATGTCACCTAAGGACCAAGAAGATAAGATGAGAGAAATTATTTCTCATATCGGGGCTTACCAACAGTCATTTTTTCCTTACGCTACTCATGAGTGGAACAGGAAAGGAAGTGACTAATAGTGGTACATGGTACCCTCCGCCATCCACTATACAGTGGCTTGCAAAATATATTTTTAGATGTAGTATTAATGACCGCATTTTGGCTTTAACTTAATTTCTATTCACTGACCATGTGAACAGATGTATGGAGTTGCAATGGTGAGCCGTTTGTCACGGGAACATACCCTGGAGTCAGCAATATTGTAACCTATGATTTTTTTTTCAGATATATGGAGGTTGTTTTGTCGTTTGGCCTCATGGAAGTGAGAATTTAAATGACTTTTTGGAACATCTGAATTCAAAGCACCAGAATATTTCCTTCATGATGGAAGTGGACAAGATGAGTTGCCTTTCCTTCCTTCATGTGATGGTCAGTAGGAAAGTTGATGGTATTGTGGGACATGCCATACATAAGAAGCCAACTCACACTGATTTGTTTCTTCCTGCTGATAGCCGTCACCATCCAGCTCAGCATGAAGACCTTGGTTCATACGGCTTCTTACATCATCTGAGACCCTGAAAGTTGTCAGCTGAGTTAAACCACTTCGAACTCACCTCTTATTGGAATGGTTACAGTGAAAGATAAGATGTGCATTGCACTATCGACCAACCATGAATTAGGTAAAAGATGAAAATAATGAGGTGGTACCAATTCTATGGACTTTCTACATTATTCAGATAGCATTTTCAACAGGATTGGTCATATTACACAGAAACATGATGTGAAATGTTCCTTTACGGTCTGTAAAGGATGATCTTATTTTATGTAAAGTGGGTGTCTATTGCACCACTTGCAGTTATGGCATATCACACACTGGTCAGATCATCAGGACCATGGAGGAATCATTTAGTGAGTGTAAGCATCACACACATTTACATCTGAGCAAATCTGGTGTTGCATTGGTACCAGTCATGCTATGACACATAACAATATAGTGATTCTGGCAGGTGCATCCAGCTATAGGGGTAGTGTTATCAAGAAAGCAGTTGAGATTAAATTAATAAGCAATCTTATAAATAGAGGTAGAGATTTTTGTTTAAATTCTGCATGGAATCCTACACTCTTCCTAGTCAAACAACATAGAGGCAGTATTAATGCTACCTCACTCATTAGTAATTAAATTTTGTAATTAAATTTCACAGTCAATAAATTCTGACTTGGTCATCTTTGGTTTTGTAGCGGTATTAGTGTTTTGGTGTGTGTTGGCTTTCAGCACGTACTCTCATATCGAGATTTTAAATTTCCTTACACAGGGCTTCCTTATTGCAATTGCATTTTCTAAATCACATGGTGTCATCTGTAGAAATATCAGCAGTTGTCAAAAATGTCAGCCAGCCAGATACACAGCAGTCACATAAGTTGTTTGGACATTTTATGCGCTGGAAGAAACTCAAGTTTCACAGTTTATCTATTTATTGACTCAATTATCTTCTTATCCAGGTGAACCCTAAGGAGTTTTACATTGTGCATTTCATTTAGTGTGACCATAAATGTCTATCAATGTTACTAACAAGTGGAGGGCAAAGACTGCAGTACTTTTGGGTTCTGTCAAAGACAACTTGATGCTCCACAAGGCTGGGGTTTACAAGACCCACTGCAAGTGTTGATTTTCATACATGAGGCAGGTGATTCATACAGTCCATGAAAGAAGCACAGAGCACCACAGATATACTTGAATTTTGCAGCCCAATAAATCAGCTATAGCACAGCACTGAATCGTTACTGGTCACTCTATGTGGTGTGAAAAATGTCTTAATTCTGGCACTGACTTCATCTTCTAGGGACTTGATGGCGAAAGACGCAGTTGAAATTTGTTTTGCGAAGAATTTAATCAATATAGGCAGTGGTTTCATCTACATCTATATGCATCCTCCATAAACCACCATATGGTGCATGGCGGAGGATACACATTTCTTTTCCTGTTTCATTTGCAACTAGAGGGAGGGAGAAAGATTGTCTGTATGCCTCTGTATGAGCTCTAATTTCTCTTACCTTATCTTCATGGTCCTTACGTGAAATGTACGTTGGCAGCTGTAGAATTGTTCTGCAGTCAGGTTCTAATGCCAGTTCTCTAAATTTTATTAATAATGTTCTTTGAAAAGAATGTCATCTTACTTCCAGGATCACCATCTGAGTTCAGTAAGCATCTCTATAACAAATCTGATGGTCAAGTCTACTGGTAACTAACATAACAGCATGCCTCTGAATTGCTTCAGTGTCTTCCTTTAATCCTATCAGATGGGGATCCCAAATACTTGAGCAGTACTGCCATACTCAAGAATGGGTTGCACTAGCATTCTATAAGCAGTCTCCTTTACAGTTGGATCACACTTCCATAAAATTCATCCAATTAACTGAAGTCAATCATTCACTTCTCCTACTACCGTTCTTATTAGCTCATTCAATTTCATATTAGTATGCAATTTTACACCTGGTATTTAATAGACATGACTGTGTAACATAGCACACTAATATTGTGTTATTTGAACATTACAGGACTGTTTTTCCTCATCTGCATTAATTTACATTTTTCTACATTTAGAACAACCTGCACTTCATCACATCAAACTAGAAATCTTGCCTAAGTTATTTTGTATCCTGCTACAGTCATTCAACAACATTTTCTATACACCACAGCATCATCAACAAAAAGCAGCAGATTGCTGCTCACCTTATCCATCAGATCATTTACACGTATAGAGAGTAAGTGGTCCTATCACACTACCCTGACGATATCCTTGTCTCTGATGAACACTCGCCTTAGAGGACAATGAACTGGGTTCTATTAGTTAACAAATCATCGAGCCATTCACATATCTGTGAACCTAGCCTGTATGCTTCCGTTAACTGTCTGCAGCTGGGGTCCAAAATGCTTGCCAGGAATAGGTATAAAGAATCTGCATGTTTCCTTTCATCCATGGAACACAGAGTGTCTTGTGAGAAAAGGCAAGCTGAGTTTCACATGAGCAATGCTTTTTAATCCATGCTGATTTATGAACGGAAACTCTTCTCTCAATGAAATTTATTACATTTGAATTGAGAGTTGAACTCAAGAATTTTGCAGCAAATCAATGTTAAGGACATTGACCAGTAATTTCGTAGGCAGTTCTCTTACCCTTCCTGTATAAAGGAATCACATGGCTTTTTTTTTTTTTTTTTTTTTTTTTTTTTTTTTTTTTTTCCCAGTTGCTTAGGAATTTGTGTTGGGTGAGAGATTCCCAATAAACACAAACCAAGTATAAGGGACGAATGCCACAGAGCACTCTCTGTAAAACTGCATTGGAATACCACCCAGAGCTGGTGACGTATTTGTTTACAACACCACCAGTTGCCTCTACACTAGAGATGCTTGTTACTATGTCCTATATGTGGAAGTCTGTAAGACTGTCAAATGACGGTATGTTTATTTGATTCTTCCATGTGAATGATTTCTTAAACACAAAATTTAAAACTTCAGCGATCCTTTTGCTGTCTTCTGTTACCACATAATGCTGGTCAATGAGTGAATGTATAGAAGTCTTCAACCCATTTAGTGATTTTATGTAGAACCAGATTTATCTCGGATTTTAGAAAGACCTTTCGCTAAGGTTACGATGATGGTAGTTGTTGCACGCTTTGAGCATGGACCTTCTTACAGATGCACAGATTTTTACTAACTTTTGCCTGTTGTCATGTGTGTGTTCTGTTTTAAACCTTGCTATAAAACTACCTATGGCAATAAAATGTCTGACAGACAGCGGAGAAGTTTTCAAATGTAGATTAAAGATGTTTCTCCTTAACAATTCCTTCTTTAGCACAAAGGATTTCTTGAGCAGAGATAATTTGTCATTTTTAAAGAAAGGAAAAATACTGTTGGTGGCCATCATATAGTCATCCATTATTATTATTATTATTATTATTTTGTTAGAAATGTTCTATGTTTGTACCGCTGACACACTCCACATCGTAGCGTTTATAGTGAATTTTATCTGTGGAACAGCTAAGTAACCATGGGAATTAGGTAACAATTGCTAATGCCTCACTGAACTGCAGTTATTACCATGTCATTTACATTATGGTCAGTGTGGCTGAAATGCTGCAATATGCTATAATCAGTGATAGTCTTCTGTGTGAACAGAACACAAATCTAACACATGCACCTGCTGTTCTCCCAATGTTCCACTCCTGTGGACCCAGCATTATTAAGACATGAATCAGAAAATGAATGTTATCACTGGTAAAGTAAGCCGTTTTTGGATCACTCTGTTGTGCTAATAATCTACAATCTTTTCTTCTTGCTGATATTATTAATGTCCACTACAGACTGAATTACTGTAGTTCTATGAAGTGTGCAACTGATTCACAGCTGTATGTGCATAACATCATGTTACTGAAATAGCTGTGGACACAAACTTAGAAGAATGATCATACAAAAGTGTTTTGCAACCAACAGGAAAACAGCACAAAAAATTCATTATTGGTGAACAGTGGTTTCACCAGGAATACACATGTTTCTCAACAACAGGAAGGAGAAAACATCAACACTGCTGTAATTCTTTACGACAGAACTGCGGTAAAGACTGATTTAGACAAATTTTAATGCCTTCAAAAATAAACAGTAATTTTAGTTTCTGATCCCTCATCTTCAACTGAAAGTTTTCAGAATGTTATGAACCATGGACCTTGCCGTTGGTGGGGAGGCTTGCGTGCCTCAGCGATACAGATGGCAGTACCGTAGGTGCAACCACAATGGAGGGGTATCTGTTGAGAGGCTAGACAAACATGTGGTTCTTGAAGAGGGGCAGCAGCCTTTTCAGTAGTTGCAGGGGCAACAGTCTGGATGATTGACTGATCTGGCCTTGTAACATTAACCAAAACGGCCTTGCTGTGCTGGTACTGCGAACGGCTGAAAGCAAGGGGAAACTACAGCCATAATTTTTCCCGAGGACATGCAGCTTTACTGTATAATTAAATGATGATGGAGAAAGGAGGAGTTGCCATATATGTCAAAAGTTATCATTGTGCAAAAAGTATAGAAACAAAAAGTTTTGTGTAGAGAAACATATAGAAGCATGTGCCTGTGAGCTTAAATTAAATAAAGGCACATTTATAATTGTAACTGTATATAGGTCCCCATCAGGAAATTTTCATCTATTTCTGAAAAATTTGGACTCCTTGTTGTGCTATCTGTCAAACAGGAGGAAGCAAATTATTATTTGTGGGGACTTCAATGTAGATTCTCTGAAAGAGGGTAATAGGAAAAATGACCTTGAAGTATTACTCGGTTCTTTCAATTTGACACCCGTTATTGATTTTCATACTTGGGTGGTAAAGGATAGCAGCTCACTGATAGATAACTTCTTTATAGACCAAGATAAGTTTAACCAGATAAATGCTCAGCCTGTCGAGAATGGTCTTTCTGATCATGGTGCACAGCTAGTTACAATATATGACATAGCTCCATTCAGCAATACTAAACAGTCCTCCAAAGTAGTACGTTCAGTCAACAATTTAACAATTGCAAATTTCAAGGAAAGCCTACAGCAGTTAGACTGGGATGAGGTGTACCGTGAACCTGATGCCAATTTAAAATATAATTTATTTCATGACATTTTTGTAAATGCATTTGAAAACTGCTTCCCCAAGAAAATAGTTAAATATACTCATAAGAAACCTTGTAACAAACCATGGCTTACTAAGGGTATAAAAATATCTTGTAACCGGAAAAGGGAAATGTATCTGACAGCAAGAAAGAGTAGTGACCCAGAAACTATCAAAAATTATAAAAACTACTGTGTTATATTAAGAAAAGTTATTAAAAAATCCAGGAGTATGTGTATCATGTCTGAAATCAGCAACTCTGATAATAAAATTAAAACAATTTGGAATATTATTAAAAGAGAAACAGGTCAACCAAGAGCAGAGGAAGACAGTATTACCATCAAATTGAATGAAAACTTTACGAACAAAAAGTCAGAAGTTGAAAATATTTTTAATAATCATTTTCTAAATGTTGTGGATATAGTAGGATCCAGGTGTTCATTAGAAGATGCTAGGCTGTTAATGGAAGAGGCCATACCTATGCAATTTGATACAATTGAAATCTCACCCACTTCTCCCTCTGAAATTAGGAAAATAATAAACTTGCTTAAAAGCAAAAACTCACATGGAATTGATGGCATTTCCAGCAAAATACTAAAAGCTTGTTCTCAACAGATAAGTAAGATTCTCAGCCACCTGTGTAATAGCTCTCTGGAACAGGGCATTTTCCCTGATAGACTGAAATATGCTATTGTTATACCTTTGCATAAAAAGGGGGATAGATCTGATGTCAACAATTACCGTCCAATCTCCCTTCTAACAGCTTTATCCAAAATTTTTGAGAAAGTAATGTAGTAATGTATTCAAGAGTAGCTTCACATATCTGTAAAAATGAAGTACTAACAAAATGTCAGTTTGGTTTCCAGAAAGGTTTTTCAACAGAAAATGCCATATATGCTTTCACCAGTCAAATTTTGAATGATCTGAATAACCGAACACTACCCATTGGGATTTTTTGTGATATCTCAAAGGCTTTTGATTGTGTAAATCATGAAATTCTGCTAGACAAGCTCAAGTATTGTGGCATGAGTGGGACAGTGCACAAATGGTTTAATTCGTACCTAACTGGAAGAGTGCAGAAAGTTGAAATAAGTAGTTCTCGTAACATGCAAAGATCAGCACATTCCTCAAACTGGGGAACTATCAAGAATGGGGTTCCACAAGGGTCAGTCTTGGGTCCTTTGTTGTTCTTATTATATATTAATGACTTGCCATTCTATATTCATGAAGAGGCAAAGTTAGTTCTCTTTGCTGATGATACAAGTATAGTAATCACACCTGAGAAACAAGAATTAACTGATGAAATTGTCAATACTGTCTTTCAGAAAATTACTAAGTGGTTCCTTGTAAACGGACTCTCACTGAATTTTGATAAGACACAGTACATACAGTTCCGTACAGTGAATGGTATGACGCCATTAATAAATATAGACCTTAATCAGAAGCATATAGCTAAGGTAGAATATTCCAAATTTGTAGATATGTCCATTGATGAGAGATTAAATTGGAAGAAACACATTGATGATCTGCTGAAACGTTTGAGTTCAGCTACTTATGCAATAAGGGTCATTGCAAATTTTGGTGATAAACATCTTAGTAAATTAGCTTACTACGCCTATTTTCACTCATTGCTTTCATATGGCATCATATTTTGGGGTAATTCATCACTGAGGAATAAAGTATTTATTGCACAGAAGCGTGTAATCAGAATAATAGCTGGAGTCCACCCAAGATCATCCTGCAGACATTTATTTAAGGATCTAGGGATATTCACAGTAGCTTCTCAGTATATATACTCTCTTATGAAATTTGTTATTAACAACCAAACCCAATTCAAAAGTAATAGCAGTGTACATAACTACAATACTAGGAGAAAGGACGATCTTCACTATTCAAGATTAAATCTAACTTTGGCACAGAAAGGGGTGAATTATACTGGCACTAAAGTCTTTGGTCACTTACCAAATAGTATCAAAAGTCTGACAGATAACCAACAAGTATTTAAGAAGAAATTAAAAGAATTTCTGAATGACAACTCCTTCTACTCCATAGAGGAATTTTTAGATATAAATTAAGAAAAAAAAGAAAAAAAAAAACAAAAATATTGAAAAAAAATAAAAAAATAAAAATAAAAAATAAAGAAAAACAAAAAAACACAAAAAAAATAAAGTTGTTAAGTATGTTGTTAAATTAACCTAATTATGTCATGTATTGGAAAATTCGACTCGTTCCACATCATTACGAAATATCGTATTCATGATCCATGGAACTAGTATTAATCTAATCTAATCTAATCTAATCTAAATCTAATCTAATCTAACCTCTTGGGTAAAATATTCCGGAGGTAAAATAGTCCCCCATTCGGATCTCCGGGCGGGGACTACTCAAGAGGACGTCGTTATCAGGAGAAAGAAAACTGGCGTTCTACGGATCAGAGCGTGGACTGTCAGATCCCTTAATCGGTCAGGTAGGTTAGAAAATTTAAAAAGGGAAATGGATAGATTAAAGTTAGATATAGTGGGAATTAGTGAAGTTCGGTGGCAGGAGGAACAAGACTTTTGGTCAGGTGATTACAGGGTTATAAATACAAAATCAAATAGAGGTAATGCAGGAGTAGGTTTAATAATGAATAAAAAAATAGGAGTGCGGGTTAGCTACTACAAACAGCATAGTGAACGCATTATTGTGGCCAAGATAGACACGAAGCCCATACCTACTACAGTAGTACAAGTTTATATGCCAACTAGCTCTGCAGATGACGAAGAAATTGATGAAATGTATGACGACATAAAAGAAATTATTCAGGTAGTGAAGGGAGACGAAAATTTAATAGTCATGGGTGACTGGAATTCGTCAGTAGGAAAAGGGAGAGAAGGAAACATAGTAGGTGACTATGGATTGGGGGGAAGAAATGAAAGAGGAAGCCGCCTTGTAGAATTTTGCACAGAGCATAACTTAATCATAGCTAACACTTGGTTCAAGAATCATAAAAGAAGGTTGTATACCTGGAAGAATCCTGGAGATACTAAAAGGTATCAGATAGATTATATAATGGTAAGACAGAGATTTAGGAACCAGGTTTTAAAGTGTAAGACATTTCCAGGGGCAGATATGGATTCTGACCACAATCTCTTGGTTATGAACTGCAGATTGAAACTGAAGAAACTGCAAAAAGGTGGAAATTTAAGGAGATGGGACCTGGATAAACTGAAAGAACCAGAGGTTGTAGAGAGTTTCAGGGAGAGCATAAGGGAACTATTGACAGGAATAGGGGAAAGAAATACAGTAGAAGAAGAATGGGTAGCTCTGAGGGATGAAGTAGTGAAAGCAGCAGACGATCAAGTAGGTAAAAAGACGAGGGCTAATAGAAATCCTTGGGTAACAGAAGAAATATTGAATTTAATTGATGAAAGGAGAAAATATAAAAATGCAGTAAATGAAGCAGGCAAAAAGGAATACAAACGTCTCAAAAATGAGATCGACAGGAAGTGCAAAATGGCTAAGCAGGGATGGCTAGAGGACAAATGTAAGGATGTAGAGGCTTTTCTCACTAGGGGTAAGATAGATACCGCCTACAGGAAAATTAAAGAGACCTTTGGAGAGAAGAGAACCACTTGTATGAATATCAAGAGCTCAGATGGCAACCCAGTTCTAAGCAAAGAAGGGAAGGCAGAAAGGTGGAAGGAGTATATAGAGGGTTTATACAAGGGCGATGTACTTGAGGACAATATTATGGAAATGGAAGAGGATGTAGATGAAGATGAAATGGGAGATACGATACTGCGTGAAGAGTTTGACAGAGCACTGAAAGACCTGAGTCGAAACAAGGCCCCGGGAGTAGACAACATTCCATTAGAACTACTGACGGCCTTGGGAGACCCAGTCCTGACAAAACTCTACCATCTGGTGAGCAAGATGTATGAGACAGGTGAAATACCCTCAGACTTCAAGAAGAATATAATAATTCCAATCCCAAAGAAAGCAGGTGTTGACAGATGTGAGAATTACCGAACTATCAGTTTAATAAGTCACAGCTGCAAAATACTAAAGCGAATTCTTTACAGACGAATGGAAAAACTGGTAGAAGCGGACCTCGGGGAAGATCAGTTTGGATTCCGTAGAAATGTTGGAACACGTGAGGCAATACTAACCTTACAACTTATCTTAGAAGAAAGATTAAGAAAAGGCAAACCTACGTTTCTAGCATTTGTAGACTTAGAGAAAGCTTTTGACAATGTTGACTGGAATACTCTCTTTCACATTCTAAAGGTGGCAGGGGTAAAATACAGGGAGCGAAAGGCTATTTACAATTTGTACAGAAACCAGATGGCAGTTATAAGAGTCGAGGGGCATGAAAGGGAAGCAGTGGTTGGCAAAGGAGTGAGACAGGGTTGTAGCCTCTCCCCGATGTTATTCAATCTGTATATTGAGCAAGCAGTAAAGGAAACAAAAGAAAAATTCGGAGTAGGTATTAAAATTCATGGAGAAGAAGTAAAAACTTTGAGGTTCGCCGATGACATTGTAATTCTGTCAGAGACAGCAAAGGACTTGGAAGAGCAGTTGAACGGAATGGACAGTGTCTTGAAAGGAGGATATAAGATGAACATCAACAAAAGCAAAACGAGGATAATGGAATGTAGTCAAATTAAATCGGGTGATGCTGAGGGAATTAGATTAGGAAATGAGACACTTAAAGTAGTAAAGGAATTTTGCTATTTGGGGAGTAAAATAACTGATGATGGTCGAAGTAGAGAGGATATAAAATATAGACTGGCAATGGCAATGAAAGCGTTTCTGAAGAAGAGAAATTAGTTAACATCGAGTATAGATTTAAGTGTCAGGAAGTCGTTTCTGAAAGTATTTGTATGGAGTGTAGCCATGTATGGAAGTGAAACATGGACGATAACTAGTATGGACAAGAAGAGAATAGAAGCTTTCGAAATGTGGTGCTACAGAAGAATGGTGAAGATAAGGTGGGTAGATCACATAACTAATGAGGAGGTATTGAATAGAATTGGGGAGAAGAGAAGTTTGTGGCACAACTTGACTAGAAGAAGGGATCGGTTGGTAGGACATGTTTTGAGGCATCAAGGGATCACAAATTTAGCATTGGAGGGCAGCGTGGAGGGTAAAAATCGTAGAGGGAGACCAAGAGATGAATACACTAAGCAGATTCAGAAGGATGTAGGTTGCAATAGGTACTGGGAGATGAAGAAGCTTGCACAGGATAGAGTAGCATGGAGAACTGCATCAAACCAGTCTCAGGACTGAAGACCACAACAACAACAACATTGTAGTTTATGATTTAGCACAGTATTTGGATACTGCACATGTTTTAGATGATGTTATGTACCAGCTGTTAAAAAACCCATTAGCAAAGTTCCTTTTACTCATGATTAAAAAATAAGATATTTTCAGTTTTGGTAAAGATAAACAAAAGTTTGAGAAGAGCTGCTTGGATTCATATCCCTTACTGGAATACTTTTTTCCCTTATGAGGAGGACTTTATAAATATTGTGTGTTGTTTAAATAAGCTTTGAGCCTAGGTGTCTGCTCAGAAGGAATTACTGTGTTTCTGTGGAGATGAAATACTACCAGGAAGTGGTGACTTATGCAAAAATGTTTTGAAGTACTGTGCAGGTGAACTAACTGAGAGCAACAAAACCAAACTCCACCCTATTTTTAAAACAATTTTATTTTGTGGTGTTCATGACATATCTACTTTGTTTCTGCATTGACATAGGAGATAAAATTCTTGAAGATCACCTAATGGCATGTTCAGGAAAATCAAAATGTATTCCTCACAGAGTCCAAAGTGATCTTTTCAATGTTTATGGGACTGTACTCCAAGAAATGATTGCAAAGGAGATGAAAGAAATTGAAGCATTATTGTTGCTCGCTGATGTGTCTGTAGTTGCATGAAATGGGGTAGAATACTACAAACATTAATAAATGAATAAAACATCACATTTATTTACACTATTTACAGCATAAAGGAAGACATATCTTTTAATCACTGGACCTTCCAGCAATGTCTCTAATTCAAGCACTCGCAACACCATGCTACATCCCTCTATTCTCACTGTGAATCTTCTGAGAACTGGCGGGGCTTGGCGTATGGCATCTCAAAAAGACATGTGGGTGGATACAGTTCCATATGCTGAATAGAAGCAAAGATGGTGTCCTCTGCTAGTGTCTGTAGCACCAGCTGCAGAAAGACAGCAAACCCTGTGGAGAACATGGCTTGCCATTGTGGCTTGTTTACACGTATCTTCTTCTGCCAGAAATGGGAGTAGCATGCAGTGCACGAAGTGCTGTTGACAAAGACACTATTGATATTGCATTCCTACCTTTCCCCCCTCCCCCGCAAAGAACTGGGCACCGTCTTTGCATAGTGTGGGTGTGAGCAACAATGCGGGGAATGTTTGAAAGTTTGTGCCGTGGTGCAGCTGATGGGGATGGATGTGGTGTGATGGCAGATGGCACCAACCAACCCACATTCTGACATTTTCGTTGTGAAATGCCTGGAACAAATGCCAAAAAACTGAGATAGGATGTCAATCTGCTGGCAAAGGTTGGTACAGCATTGTTGCTGCTGGGACGTGAAGGACTGTGTGACTGATGCATGCTGACATCTACGGTGGATGTCGCTGTGAATGTCAATGGATGCATTGGCTAAGTCTGTGTTGGTGTGCAGTGTCATCCATTGACCTGGGGCAGCAGTCTCAGTTGCAGGCAGTGATTCTAAAAAAATGAAAAGTTATGGTAGGATCACAATAATAAAAAAAATGAGGTTGGCTTTGGTGCCATTGATGGGTGCCTGTTTCGACAAGAATAGTATAATGAGCTCAACCAGTCACCTGAGTGACAGTGCCAGGTTTCCAGTTGTGAGGCTATTATGGATGTTATGCAAAACATTATCCTTCATGTGGAACTTCATTGTGAAGTTGGCATCTCAAGCACGTTGTCAAGGGTGATGTTGGCAACACATTGTGAAAATGCAGGGTGTGACAGGTGCTGACAAATTACAAAAACAAAGCATTTTCACTCAAATGTGTAGCATGAAGTTTGGACAGCTGAGCTCTGAAAGAACAATCAATATGCTTGGCTTCATGATTTGACTGAGGAGAGGAGGAAGTCATTTGGATATGTTAAAGCCCATTTTATTGCCAAAACTGTTGAAATTCCAACGAAGAAAACTGCAGATGACTGTCTGAAATTACTTTTTGTGGCAAGCCTTCTAAATAAAAGATAGAATTAAGTGCTTTGATCATGCTGCCAGCAGCAGTTGTCGAGCTCACTGGAATGGCTAACAGGTAGCTACTGATGCATTGATAATCGGCCAATGTATGTTGCAGAATGGACAGTAAAATCAATATGGATGTGATACAAAGGACGGTCAGGTCGAGGCCAATTGAAATATTCTTGGCACGGCACAGCACTGGCTGATTGTCTATGCATGCGTGGTAATGGGCAGTCAATTGTTAAATCTGCTTATGAAGTACTACCCATGTACAATGCTGGCTTGCTAGTTGCTTAGTTTTAATGATTCCGCAATATCCTTTATGTAGTAGTTTCAAAACATTTTGCTGCAATGATATGAGAGGCATGACTCGTGTTTGTTCATCGGGAGTATGTAGCAAAATCACATCATTCTGCAGAGACGGGAGGTTTAATAGAGCTTGATATTTTTGTACTATTGCATCTGAAATTGATTTCGGATTTAGAGACCAATTCATCCAAATGTAGTACTTCGGCAATCATAACGACTGGTCCTGGTTGGTAGCTTGTGTGATCCGCCGGCAATCAATGAGAAAATTTTTCAGTGCTTTTGAATCAGAGTCATCAGTTTGGAGACAATAAACTTCCGATGTATCAAATTCTGGATCACGTCCACCAGTTAAATGAGACAGTGTGTCTGTGTTGCACATTGTACTGTAGGATGAAGAATAATTTCATACTGGCAAATTGAAAGAAGTAATGACCAGCATTTTGCTGTATGATCGGGAACATCTTTCATTAGATAAAAAGAGCAATCAATGGCTTACGATCAGTCATGGGAAAAAATTTTCTGCCTTGCAGACACTGATGAAATTAAATTTTGTGACGCCATAGATGATAGCTAAGGCTTCCTTTTCCGGTTAACTGCAGTTGACTTGGGCCCTATTCAACATCTTAGATGTAGTTCCTATGGGGCATTCAGTCTTTCCAACCTAATGAGATAAAACTGCCCTATTCCATACGTTGACGCATCAACTGAAAGACTACAGGTTTCTGTGGATCATACCAAATAAGACGGGGTTGACCAAGCAATGCATTTTTCAGCCTCTGAAATGATTGTACGCGTTCTCCAGCCCATTGGAAAGGAACGTTTTTATGCCAAAGGCGACATAGGGGAGCAGCAAGTTGCGCTGCATTTGGAATGAATTTAATGTAATAAGTAAGTTTTCTAAGAACTGCTTCTATTTCCTGTATAGTTTTAGATGGTAATCTCTGCATGGCCTTAACTAAGGAACGGGCACTTTAGGTGGCAATGGGATGTCCCAAATACTCAATTTTAGTATTAAAAAATGAACATTTCTAAAAATTTCACTTGAATCCTGAGTCAGTTAAAGTTTGAAAAAGAGATTCTAAATTTTTGAGATGCTCTTCCAGTGTTTGTCCAGACAAAATGGTGTCATCCAAATAATGTCACTTGTTTGTGAAAGCATCAAAACAACACAGAAGCAGCTGTGCTTTTGAAGGGAAGGAGGACACTGGGATTGATACATGCCAATGAACTTAGTGACCACCATAAATGTTTTCATTTCCTCATTGAGAGGAAGTTGAAAGTAAGCATCAGCTAAATCAATTGCAGAAATGAATAATCCACCTCAAAACATGAAAGTAAAGAAAAATCCATAACTGTGAGCATTAACTGTGACTTTAAAATCTAATTTTCCCCATTTGATTTTCTAGTGTTAATTAGAGGGATTACCCACTGACTTGCAGAAATGGGCTTCAAAACACCAGTTTGTTCCCACCTGTTGATTTCAGAGACAACTTCAGACTTACACGGCGAAACTTTGGTTGCACCTGTCCCTCAAGCTTAATGTGGACTTTATTAAAATTCTTTGTCTGTTCCAATATTCCAGTGAACAAATGTCCTTATTTTTCACACAACTGATGAATGTTGGCATGGGAAACTTGAGCACTGACAACATGCACATTGTCCTGAATATCCATGCCAAATAAATAAAATACATCCTTGCCAAAAATATTGGGAACAGAGAGTGACTGAGCTACTGCAAATGGCACATTTGTAGTCATATTTTTATATTTTGCTTGCAAAGTGCAGGTCCCAAGAACAGACACACTTATGCCATTGTACACTATGAGGTGCAGGTGTGATTTCTGTAGCTTGGGGTGTCCCAGTTGCTCATATGTAGTCTAATTAATTAATGTGTTTGATGCACCAGTGTCTGACTGAATCTGTACAGTTTGATTGCAAATCTGCGAATAAATGAAGAGTTTGCAGTAATTCCTCTGTATTCGGTTGTCAGGTCTGACTTTTGGAAAACTGCCTTCATCTGACAGGTGAGTAACAAAGTGTTTTGCTGATTGTCTACTTGAGAAGAGCTGATCTGAATGAGTGAAATATTGCATTGTGCATGCAGCTTTGCAATTCTTGGTTTTGTGTCTGGTTTTTGTGAGTGGTGTCAGGTGGAGCAGTGTGGAATGAGAATATATCACATTAATTTCTATTTTCTGACTTTTATATTTACGTGGAATGGAGTTTACTTTGCGATTATTTTGCGGGCATACTTGCTGTGTGTGTCCTGATTTGTCGAAGTGTTGGCATTCTGCCTGGCAGAAGAAACAGTGCTTGTGGTCGTGTATTACAGAGCACTTAACACAAGACTTTGGAGCAAGTCAACTTGCAGGATGCCTCATCTGCCTAGGCCACTGCTTGCAGGTGTTTAAAACAAGAGCAAACCAGGCCTGGGCCTGCTTAGAATTATTTGCAGTCAGCACTGCTACAACAGGCACATTAAAGTCTAGTTCCACAACGTCATGTGCTTCCTTTGATTCAACTACTTAAAATACATCCATGAGACATAGACTGTGATACTTTAAAATCTCAGCCCTTATTCTACTGTCAGTAAGGTTCTGAGTAATTGCATCATGAAGCATTGTGTCTCGAAATAAAGCTCCACAAGTGCAGTTAAGTTTACAATTCCTAGCCAATCTCTTGAGTTGAGCAATCTATTCCTTGTGAGTCTGATTATTATGATGACAAATGTATAAAAAAATTTGAAATGAGCAGCAGCCATATGAATCAGTGACTCAAAAAAATCATGTAACTTCCAAACGACTTCCTCTTAGGGCAGGGTTTGGGGCTCTACTTGGGGAAACAGCTTCTTTCCTCTTGGTTTGCATTCAAAAAATGGAAGGAGGAGATGACAGCTGGCTACTGGAACTCTGTGTTTCAGTCATAGTTGACTTCTGGGCTTGTTGTGCATGCAGTTGTCTGGTAAAACCTGTCATTAGTGCTTGTATTTGTTGCGTCTAAACTGGATAAGTACTCTGAATGATGGTTCTCCTGTGGTTTCCATTTTACACAAAAATATAAATACACTTCAATATGATAAAAGAACTTTCAATAAGTTTGCAGACACTGCCCTGCAACTAATCTTGTTGCCAGAAACGTCTGTCATGTCTGTTGTTGCACGAGGTGGCATAGAACACTACAAACATTAATAAAAGAATATAACATCATATTTATTCACACAATTTACTAGGTAAGAATTTAATACGTATCTTGTGCTCACTTGATTCTCTGTTCCACACTGTCTCTGATTCAAGCAATTGCTTGCCGTTACAAGAACAATCAATTGCTAGCTATTTGTCATGCTATGTCCTTCTATTCTCAATGTGAATCTTTCAAGGTCTGGAGCAGACCTCGGTATGTGGCATCTTAGAAAGGCATGTAAAGGGTTACACTTGCAGGCTGTGATTAAACCCAAAGACAGTGTCCTCTGGTGGCATCCATACCACCATCTATATGAAGAGGGCACACCAGGGGGGAGGAGGAGAGGAGTAGGGAGTAGGGGGAGGGAGAGAGAGAGAGAGAGAGAGAGAGAGAGAGAGAGAGAGAGAGAGAGAGAGAGAGTGCAAATGCCTGATGGAATAAGATGTATTAAAGAAGATGCTCCTGTTGGCTGTACAGTGAAGGAAGAAGTCATAGGTGTTTTTCAAACTTGATACACTGGATTCAGAAAGTATTGCTGCTGTGCACTTTACATAAAAGATAGGATTAGAAATAATTAATTTTATTGACAGATACATTACCATGATTTTAGTGAATAGTTTTCCCCAAAGGGTCAGAAAATAAGTTTCCAAAAGTTGATTTTTTCCATTGTGCTTCCCATTGTTGAAACTAGGGATCGATGACTGCACTATTATGCTAGAATCAGATACATAATTTAAATGAAAAAACAACTGATCAAATTTTGGGGGAGAACACTTGGAAGGAACAAAAACTGCAAGCATTTTGAGTTTGTGTGAAACTTCTGCATGAACTCTGAAAATGAATCACCATGTGTTACAGCAAATATGCAAAATTGGTTGATTATGTTTTGGCCTTTATGACTCCACTGCAACGAGTGTAATGGTTTAGAGAGAGAATATAAGGCAATATTTTCAGGTATGTTCTTTGATTTCTATGAACATGATTGTTTTGGAACATTTATTTTTCAGTTCCATAAACGAACTTCTTGATTTACATATTGCTTGGGATCTAAGACTGGCAAATTCTGTATCCCTGCCTCATGAGTGCCAGGTTGGGCATGTACTATGGAGCCAAAAAAACAGCATAGTTCCATTAACAAAATAATATAAAATAAATAAATAAAATTATGCCTGTATCTCACTAGTTAACAAGATTATGAAAATTCTCTGGTAATTATTTTATGAACCTCTTATGACTAATAAAATTGAAATAGATTACAAATATCATGCAACTAATACAGATATCTGGGAGTAGCAACTTGTGAGGGTATAAAATAGAATAATTACATATTCTCAGTCATTGGTGAAACAGGCGGAAGCCTTAATTTGGTTCATGGACAAGTTGGAAAATTGCAGTCAGTCGACAAAGGAGGGCAGCGTAAATGATTACAAGTCTTTCTATGGGAGTGCGTCACAGAGATACTGGAAAATCTGAATTGGTAATAATTGTTAAGTTTCAAAATACAGTACTAAGTGAGCAATGTAGGACAATTCTACAAACTCCTATGTATCACTCCTTTAGGCACCACAAAGATCAGATTAGTCTAATTACAGTGCACACACAGATATTTAAACAGTCATTGTTTCCAAATGGTCTGGAAAGTACAAATCTTTATCACTATTTTCTAAACATCTTATAAGAATCAATTAAGATCTACAAAATTTTTGTGTTGGTAATGATGTAAATCCAAAAATATGCTCACAAGTCTTCCAGTCCGACAGCACAGCATCAACTGTTGTATTCATCACGTGTCCAAAATCATATCAAGATATTCATCATGTCCAGAGCCTGTTGTGAATAATTTTCAAAGTATGGATTTCAATTTGCATCCTGAAATATATCACAAAGGGAATTTGGAGATTTTTTTTGCAAGCACAGAGTCAAATTATTAGAGTATTTAACATAATAATATGGAAAATATAAAACACATTACAGAAATCAACACCAACACCACCATCTTCTTTTTCTTCTTCTTCTTCTTCTTCACTTCCAGGGACAAGGCTAATTGTCTGTTCCACCTTCAAAGGTTATTGTTGAGCCCATCTCATTTAGGGTCTAACAGGGTTTCTTCTTTCTCTAAGAGTGTATTTCCACAGTTGTTTTGTAAGTCTTTCTTCTGGTATTCTGTTCATATGTTCTTTCCACTTGTTTCTGTATTTCTCTATTGTGCCATTTATCTCTGTAACATTCAGTTCTCTAATTTGTTCATTCTTAATATAGTCTTAGAAGTCTCATTTCAGCTGTCTGTACTTTGTTCTTATCCCTTGTTGTGAGAGTCCAGTTTTATTCCAGTGTAGCAGAGTTTGGTAAAACATTGTTTTTGTTTCCTTTCTAACTCTGTTATTTAAGGTTATAGTACCAGTGCCACTGCAACTGATGAAACTTGTTGTCTATATCTTTCTTATGTTGGTAACTTATTTAGTTTGTTCAATTATTCTGCTCGTTATTGATAACAGGTTTTGATTTAGTGGGCTCAATTCCTTTGAATGTCATTTCTTCTGCTTCACTAACATAAATTTCAGTATCATATTCTTTATCAGCATGTGCAACTTATGTATGACAGCTTGTAATTTCTTTTCACTGAAGGAAAAAAAAACAACTAATGAACATCTGCAACAAGGCAGACATTTATGGTTCTATACTGTGATATCTGTAACCAAGTATGTACTGATTAATCCATCTTCTTAAGAGGTTATCAATCTATATATAAAATAAGGTTGGTGATAAACTGCACCCTTGCCTGACATCTTGATTCACTTTAAATTCTTGCACCTGTTTTAGCCCTTATTTTAGAGTATGTTTACATATCTTTTGGAACCTTTATGATGTTGATGTTGACTTAACACTCAGGTAAAGTGTCACGAGCTCGATCGGAGATGACTAAGATTGAAATCATATATCTTTGTGTGTGATAATTTACTCATATGTTCCTTGTGAGTGTTGATATTCTGTGTTTTGTGTTCTGAAGGGTATTGTATCAGATTGCTAATAAAGTGCAGTATTACCAACTAATTTATGTTTCATGGTGGATGTGATAAATTCCCCAAAATGTTTTTAGGTTAACACCATTTCCCCAGTATGTTCAATATTATTTGTCTGTTTACATGACTGAAGGCTTTTTTGTGATCTATAAAGGTGATATGCATTTTCCTGTAACTTTTCTACATGGATATAATGAATTTTGTAATATATAAGGTGTGTTTAATAAAAGTGAAACATTATTGAAAACATCACTTAAATGACCTATAGGGACGAAAAATACAGCACATACTAAATTATATATATCAGCGTAATAAATAAATTACAAATTGTATAAACTCTGTAAAAAAATTGAAAATAAAAAAATCTATGTCTTATTGTTTATGACAGCTACTGTATATTGCTTTTAGTGAGATGTGCAATAAAGAACAAATTTTATTTCCTCTTTATAAATGATCAATAGTGCTTAAATTATTAACCGGAAATAAAAGAAAAAGTTCTATAATTAAGCACTGAGGACACATTCCTTTCCAAAAAATTGTTTTTTATTAGATTAGATTCTTTTAGATTAGATTTACTTTCATTCCAATTATTATTTTACTTTCAATTTTCTTGCTCTGAGTGAAGCAAACTTATTAAGTCACTAAGTAAAATTTAGCAGCTGTGTCGTATTCCATCAACAACGTAGTTGAAGTTCACAGTCTGCTTCAACTGTATTGGATTTTAAGTAGTTTTTTTATCATCTTTAATTTTTTGAAACTGCATTGACAAGATGCTGCAGTCACTGGAATAGTCTTAAATATCCTCACAGCTATTTAGGTGTTTGGATAAGCATCTCGTGACCCATATGTTGGAAAAAACTTGGGAAGCTCTTCATCAGCTCTTTCTATTGGAATTTGGAAGCTGCTTGGTTAACTGACTCAGCTATATCGATATTTCTGTTATAGTTGGCATCAAAATCTGCTATATATTGCCGGTGGTGAACTGGAGCCGAGCTCGCGGGCGCAGACTATATGTACCTGCCGGCCAACGTCCGAGGGCTTCTCCGCGAAACGTCAGAAAAATCATTAGATGAACGTCGGCCGAAGAACCCAAGACAGAAGCCAATAGGCAGTTTGTCAACAAGTGGCCACGAAAGCCTTAACAATTTTGTACTGCTACATATTTTTTGGAAAAAGGTACAGAAATTTAAGCAAGATGAAATGATGTATTATATGTGAGACCTGTTTCCCACTTCACTTATTATTTTCTCAAATACTCTGAAACACTCTATGTTAAACAGTTTAACTCCAGTCCATGGTTGGCAGAAACTGGCGAACTTTAGCCTTTGCTCAAATATCATATTTTCTTCACAACCTGCTTGCCAACATTTGAGATCCTACTGTACAGTAGGATCCTAGAATACCATAGTGAAGGAGCAACAAAAAGTGCGTTGTTGAACATGACCTATTTATGTAGGCAACAACCGTATGAACACAGTGTGCTGTTGACACATAACCACATATCTGGTAGTAATAATTCTTTTTATAATATTACTTGGACAAAATGACACTGAGCAAGGTATCACCATATTTTATAAACTCAGCATTTATCCCACCCTTATTTTTAAATTGAGCTTCATCAGGTTCTTCATATGTCAAAAGATCAGCCCGAGTGACATTTGTTTGTGACATTCCCTACTTATATTTCTTGTTTGTTCACTGTACTGTAAGTTGTTGTAATGTTTTTCCCAATTTCCTCTGATACTGGACTTATATTGGCTGTACCCTTCTCTGTCTTAAGATGTTTCATTACTTTATATTCTACTGTTTACCTGCCATATTACTACTAAATCTATTCCTTACTTGATCTTTAGCTTTTCTTATAACTGTTTTTACTATGTTTCTCTTTATAATGCATTTAGTTTTAATGCTATCCATTTTTGTTCATAAATATACATTCTAAACTTCCTTTTTCACCTCTATGGCTGTCGCTATTTCATTATTCCATATCCTAAGACTTTTCTTATTCTTTAATTTATGATTCTTACCAAATGCTTGAAATACAGCATTGTGTATGCAACTGCTAATGCTTTCCCATTCTTTTTCAGTATTTTCACTAGTAATTTGATTTTGCAAGAAGCCTATTGCAAAATAGATCCCTAATTCTCCCCTAACATCCTGTAGTTGAGAAACACGATACACCTCTTCATTTTCCTTCTTAGTTTATGAATTGTCTTTGTCCTTCTCCATCTAGCTTGCAAAGTAATTTTTGACACTAACATGAAGTGACTAGAATTAATACTGCTGCCACTGAATACTCTACCATATTGTATCTGTTTATTGCTCCTGCCAATGGTGATGATTTACGCTTTACTGAGCTACTAACATCAGCACTCCAAGTGAATGTCTGGATCTCTTTCTTTCTTTCTTTCTTTTTTTTAAATATATTAGCAATTCTTAGATTGTTACTGGTGGTGAAATGAATTAGGTTTTCTCCATTTTTGCTGATATGATGTTCTCCATTAAGGCCCATTATGTGTACATATCACTGTAGGTTCACAGAAGAGCTTCTGTGAAGTTAATAAAGTAGGAAATGAGGTACTGGCAGAATTGAAGCTGTGAGGACGGGTTGTGAGTTGTGCTTGGGTAGCTCAGATGGTAGAGCACATGCCTGTGAAAGGCTAAAGTCCCGAGTTCGAGTCTCAGTCCAGCACACTGTTTTAATCTGCCAGGAAGTTTCATATCAACGCACACTCCGTTGCAGAGTGAAAATCTCATTCTGGATCACTGTAGTGTATTTTTATTAACAAAAAAATGGATAAAGTGGCACTAAATACTCAAATATTCTTGTGCGGTGTGGAGCAGATGACATGCTATTGATCAGAACATCTATGATATAATGAAAAATATTAGCAATCTGATGACAGGCATGGTAGCCTGAAACTGGTAATGACACTAAAATAAAATATTTAAAAAGTATTTGTGGCTGGTTGCTTCATTCACCAACTCCTATAACTGTTTGGCGACTTTTGTATATTGTAAATTTGATTGTAATCATTCTTTTGCTTACGTAACTTTCTATTCTTGAGCCCCATTTTCTGTTTCTTATCATTACCACTACTCCACAAGCTCACCTATTCACTTCAACACTGCTGTGTATCATTGTGTATCCTTCAACTTTTTTAGTATCCTTTAGCGTCTTCTAGGTTTCAGTTAATTTGCCCATTTACACTTTTCTATCCTTAAACTCTTTGAGCAGTTCTACCCTTCATTATCAAACATATTACATTCCAGGTTGTTAGCTTAAGATATTTCTTTACTCCAAAACTTTTATCCTTGTCATGCCTTAGTTGTTTCTATTGCGATCTGTTTTCCTTTGATGATTGCCAATGATTTAGTACTCCTAGCTGCATTACAGGCCCTGTCCAGCGCTAGATCAGTACGAGGGCTGCCACTTGGCTGCCTCTGAGTCAGCAGGATTTGTCTTCCTGGTTTTCTCCTGTAGGGTGGTTGGCTTCTCTATGCCTACAGAACCCAACCAGCCATGATTTTCTGTAGGGGTTTATTCCCTTGCCCCATAAATGCTAGCTCGCCTCCACACCAGCACTACAGTACCAATGATCTTATTTTACACTGCTTTTTGGGTTGTTTGGGGAAGGAGACCAGACAACGAGGCCATCGGTCTCATCGGATTAGGGAAGGATGAGTAACGAAGTCGGCCGTGCCCTTTGAAAGGAACCATCCCGGCATTTGCCTGGAGCAATTTAGGGAAATCACAGAAAACCTAAATCAGGATGGCCGGACATGGGATTGAACCGTCGTTCTCCTGAATGCGAGTCCAGTGTCTAACCACTGCGCCACCTTGCTCGGTTTTTACACTGCTGCTTCCACTTACATCCTCACCAAATGGCTGGGTTGAGAAATAAGGAGTAGGTAGGTAACATAAATAAGGAAGAGGTGTTGTTGTGAGGCACACTTTGTGTGGCTTCTGTGCTGAGACCAATCTGGTTAGGTTAAACTTGTCAATAGCAATGCTACTGCCAGTATAGCTCTGCTCCACCAGAGCATAAAAACTCTCCCACCCACATGGACACCGCTATGACAAGGATGTGTCCCCTAGGAGGGGTATATACATATACAAGACGTTCCACCTAACTCTACCATCTCATAAATTTCTGAAATGAAACGAAATGTAAAAAATGCAACTGGCCACGGATGGATCTATGTCAGGGGCTCACATAAATGGGCAGGAATGCATAATGTTTAAAGATCAATGAACACTACTTTCAATACAAAGTTAGGTTTTTTAATGGGCGCATGTATGTTTCTCCTACAGAAATGAAAGATAGAGATACAATTAGAGATGGTAGACTATTTCACTGTTATAAACCTCATACATTCTGAAATAATAGACTTTAAAGGATGGCAATGGTGCCATGGTTTCTGCCATAATGTGAAGGGCAAGAGTTGCCAGTCCTGTCCTTCAGTATGCACATTCATCATCAGTATGCATATTCTACCTACACTGTTCAGTCTACAAGTGCCTCCTGCTTGGACGCGTTGTACTGCTGTCAGTGTCAAACAGGAAGAAACACTGTGATGCATTTTACATACATTTTGGACATTACCTTCCCTATTTTGGTGTGGCCTGTGATATTTGTAGTCGTCTCGTTGATATGCCAGTCTTCAGTAATGAAGGAAAACAAGATGGTAAACAGTAGGAAATCCAGGATGGAATGTAACAATATTATGAAAGGAAAGTTGCTACTCACCATATAGTGGAGATGTTGAGTTGCATATATGTACAAGAAAAAGACTGCCACAAATAAGCTTTTGGCCAGTAAGGCCTTTGTTGAAAATAGACCACAAAACACACACACACACACACACACACACACACACACACACACACACACTCATGCAAACACAACTCTCACATATATGAATGCAGTCTCTGGCAACTGAAAGCAGTGTGTGTCTGTTGTTTATTTTTGATGGACGTCTTTCTGGCTGAAAGCTTATTTGTGACAGTCTTTTTGTTGTGCCTGTCTGTGACTCAGCATCTCCGTTATTTGGTGAGCAGCAACTTTCCTTTCATAATATTGTTACAAAGCTAGATGTTATGTTAATTTACAGCGAATGTCATAGAAATGCAACCACAGCTGTAGCAGCGTACACTGAATGCTACCCAGTTTGGTGGCATCATTCACATCGTACAATTAATTGAAATGGGCAATGGAAGAGGAAGCACTTCATGTTAACTTATGTCGGTGGCTGGTCGTGAAAAGCAGAGCCAGAGGCCCTGTCTTCCGAAAAGATGTCTGCTCTGCTTGAGGTCTGGATAACAAGAAAGAGAGGCAACTGTGTTCCAGACTGCAGAACACTCCAGTGTCCACACATGTGACCTGTATCCCACGCACGCTATTGGCTAAAACCAATGGCGTGAATTCACTAGCAGTTTCAGCAGAGGTCTCAGGGCATCTCGCGTCAGCAGCTTTAACTGGACAGAACTGCCTCAGTTTTGAAAGACAGGCAACTTGTGTCACATAGGCACAGTGTAAGTTCCTCTACGAGTAAACTCGTAAAAGATTTGACTGGGCCTTCGAAATAAATTTTTTAAACCAATTCTCTAAAATATTTCTTGACTGGCTGCCACCATGTACATATTGCCTCCCCCACCCCCACCCCCTAAAAGGAGGGGGAAGGACATGACATCCACCCACACTACCAAGAATTTCTCTGTTGTCGTTTGCCCCCAATCACCATAGTACCATTCACATTCAGCCTACAAAACTTCTGGGCTCCTCTAGCAGCGTTCATCCTGCATGGCTTACAGCTCTTGTGATGTTACCCTTTTTCCAATGCTGATATGAAGCATGTCCTTAGACTATCCACCCACTCTTGTCCAGGCCCTTGTACGGAAACTTGACTGTACCAACTAGCTACGGACTTGTTCAGTGATGATACAACTGCAGCAACACTGCTTCCCTCTTCTTTTTCCTGGCATGAGGGTTAAACAGAGCTGTTTTGCACCCAACAACACAAACATACATTCACACTCTATTAGCACCGAATGTTTGACACTGTCCTCCCACACTAACACTTCCTACTGTCGAGGCTATGCAACTTTCATAGTCCCGGGCAACGAGATGCCCCACCTCCAAACCAACTATTTCACGCTGTTCATCACTGATTTTACTGTATGGCCCACAAGCCACCCAAGAAGTTTTCTCGAAGTTTCACTACCCATCTTCGTATAGTATTAGTAATTACCTACACTCAACAGCAAATTTGCTACACGATGGTTACGTCACAAATGACTCACACTTGTGCCCCACAGACTTTCCATTTATCTTGTTCTTTAAGGACATCGCACACCCCCAAGGTGCTATGTAGTTGATTCACTGCCAGTTAACTAAGACTAGACCTGTTTTGACCCACAGTAAACTTGGTTTAGTAGAGGCCAATTTTCGTTGACTCAGTTCCTTACTCTCCTGATAGGCTGTGTAGGCGGCCGATTCTGCTGTGGAAGTCCCTGCGGACGGTGTGCTCTACTGCTGTATCATTCACTGCAGATATTTTTGTTCTCCCCTTTTTTCTCTTACCCTGCTGCCAGGTCAGCGTCTCTATTCTGTTCTTCCTTTCTTCTGTCGGGGAAGGGTAGTTAGCTATGCCTTCCGGCAGGGCCACAAGAGCTAACATAACACTGTATATTAGACATACTTTTCCAGCCATTTTATAGAGGTATTGCTCCTCCCTTGATTACAGTGGCCCATTAGCTACTTTCTGAGGTATTACCAATGGGGAAAATCTGTGTCTTGGCTAGTTCCTCGAGAAAGTGTTCGATCACCTGGTAGACGTGTGTGTCTGACCTCATATCTCTGTACCCTGTGACTAGTGGATATATCACCGCTGAATCAATCTTATTCTGAAACCTGTTACCTGAACTTGTTCCCGATTATACCCCATTCCACATTCTTTAATGTTAGCACCCTCCGGTACGCCGCTTGGCATAAATGGGCAATATGTCAGGCTACCCTGGCTTTATGATCGTGGATGGCTGCCCACGAATATACCCACAAAAAACCCTGTGTTAACTGCAACATAATTTTCTTATTGGTCAAATCCCTTTTCCTCCTAAGCCACAACACACATTACTAAAGCTTCCGATTCAGCAAATCACTTACGAAACCACTAAATACTGCAAATTCCACCTACGTATCAATTGCAGGCATTGATTAATGCAAATCCACATTTTTGCACTCATGTTGATCAGGATGACGAGTAAGCCTCTTTTCAGCACGGCCATAACCTCCTCCTTCCCCCACTACTCCGTGGCTACTAACTTATACCCCTGCAGTTCTGTGGAATCGCCAATTTAGATTGCCCAGTGACATAGTGCACACGAGTCTGTTAACCATCAACTTTTTACCCATCACTACAACCTCAGGTAATTACTTACTACTTTTTCATCCACTGTAATACTTCCCTTTCATAACATAACTACCAGCTGTAGCTAACAAGATTAATTCATGCTTATAGGTACTCAAGCCTGACCACCTGCACTCTGTACCACCACCTGTCGCCACAACGACCACTATTAGTATTTTGTACCCCCCACCCCCCACCCAGTAACAGCCACTATCGTGTGTTACAACAAGAACCTTTGAGCAACCGAGCCCTACCATGTGCTACTCAATGGTAGCGGTTTATTATTTAAAAACTCTCACTGCGATATCACTACCCCCACCGGGGAAGTGTTTGCACACTGTGGTATTCACCAGAGCAATCGATGGTACTACCATCACCTGACAATTGGCCATCTCTCCCCAATCACTCAATTTGCCAGCTGATCCAATCTTTAACTGACCTGGTAAACAGAGTCAGGGCAGATCACACTAGATGATGCCACCATGCATATCACGGATTGGCACAACCACCAGTATCTCAGTCATATAGTCATTCCCAGTTATGTATGTACACCTCTAATAATTATCCTTATTGGTTTATTGCTGTGGGTAGCTTTTAGAAAAGGACTTTTTGTGCAACTTCGGTCACCCCTCCCTTTTGTCCCTGAACAGCAGCCCCTGGGGAATATTACGTCTAAGTTTTTGTAATGAGAACAGGAATGTTTCTCACTGCCCCATACTGTAGTAGTGCAATAGAAAATTGCCATGGTCTGAGTACCATGTGAGTAGAACAGGGATAATAAATAAATAAAATACCTCCAAAAATAAAAAGCATGGCCCCCCTTTAGGTGTAAGTAATAAAGTGAATCACTATCAGCACTAACAGCTGATCGCCGCACCTTGCGCTGCCACTCGCAGCACCTCACAATACTGCAGCACCATCCGCCATTGTCCAAATTTAGTCACGCAAGATATTAAAAAAAAAAAGGGTCATTCTTTCAATACTTCTCCTAAGCAAAAATGCAAATAAAGAAATAAAATAAAATAAAAATAAAAAAGGTATTGTCAAAAATTATGTAAGACTGACCTTCGCAGGAGCCTCGTAGTAACTGTCAATTTGGCTCCCCATTTCACTCCTGCGGAGGGGAGAAGGGTATACAGTGGGGGCCGTTACTGAATGGATGTAATAGTATAAAAATTTAATTTTTTATATTTCAATTGATGTTTGCCAGTGCCTTCTGCCTGGTGGCTAGTTTCAGTTCATAAGCCACATTGCATTATACCGGACAGAACCACTCGAAACTCATGTGTTGAACCATCAGCAGCTAAACTCATGTGTTGCTGACGAAGTAATGCTAAAGAAATGCGCATCTACAATTTGGCTGTCCAATAGAGAGGTTTGGAGGTGGTGAAATGGGAGTGGAGCCATGGCCAGCTGCTGGGAGGCGACACACCTACTGCTCTCTTCTGCTGGCAGCTTACGTACAGCTGATGGTATTCCTTATTCACAACTGCCAATTCATTTGATGTGTTTCATTACAGCTGTGGTCGCTGCAGTGCCTGTTTCTTTGGACATGCACACATGCCCAAAGGAACTTTGCATCATAATCAGAAAAACACATTCACTGAAATATCGTATTTCGGCAGTATGGTTCACTCTATGTGAATGTTTGATGTCCACCCATAGGATCGTCAATGATGACGCAAGATTTATGACCTTACTCAGCCACCTCAGTGATGATGCAGACATAATCAGTGACCTATTCCTGGTGGCACCCACTCACAACAACTACGAGAAACTAAGGCTTTGTTGCTCCAGTGCCTCTCACGCTCCCTGGAACAGCAACTACATGTAGTTATGCACAAAGAAACCCTCGGAGACAACCCTCATCCTCACTCTGGCAACATCTACAGACACAAATTGATCCTATGCTGATGCCTGACCACACACTCTGGACACTGTGGCTATTGAAACTTCCCACACATGTCCAGACTGCAATGCTGTGGCATGAGGATCACCCCCTCAATGCCAGACTTCATCTCGCAGATTGAATTCACAGCCTGACACAGCATTGTACTCTCATCAGCAGACACTCTCATCAACTACATCCCACCACCATGCTGCATGACCTCAACAGCGTCAGTGAACAACAATCAATGAATTATCAGTGAATACGCTCACCTCCCCCTCCCCATCTATTTACAAACAGATGACAGTTCAGAGAACAATGCTGCTCACCTTCACCCCTTCTTCAGCTGAGCAATACTGTTGGTTTCATAGCAGATTTGGGCAGGAGGGTAGCAACTGCAAAGCGCCTTGTGCTTACTCAAATAAGTACAGTGGCCTGCCATAGGCACACCAAGCTGCTCTACAACAACAAGACACGTTAATCAACCACACCTGCACAGTTCTGCCACCTCATGTTGCCCTCCCGATGGCTCACGCTTATTTTCTTACGACCGTCTGATGCTAACCTACTTCCTCATTAACATGGGCACTGACATCAGCACCCCTCCCACCAGCTTGAGCGCTGACTACTCTCTCGCCATCATCGCTCCAATTCTGTGCCGTGAATGACACTGTTGTTACAGTCAGTTTGGACTTGGGGACAGAGTGTCACATTCACTGGACCTTCCTTGTCATCAAGACGGTCAAACCAGTCCTGGAAGCAAACTTCTTGAGTCACTATCACCTGCTTCCTGACTTTGCCAATGTCTGTTATTACGCCGTGAAGGTCAACAGCCAATCATTGGTGTTATCAGCGAAGTTCTCCCCGAACATTCCTGTCCACATCCCACCTCTTCATCACATGGAGATATGCCACTGGACATCCTCCTAAAAAGCTCAGCACTATCCAGCAAACTTCACTCTCGGATGTCCAACTATTCATTGCTACACACTGCCAATGACGTCACAAGATGCAAGAATATCGGTCTTTGGCAGTGCATTGCTGACACTGCAGCTTCACTTCACGCTGCCAAACACAACCTTGCTGTCCTACAATGTTTGCAACAGCTGTGCTTAATGTCTGCTTTTTCGGAGGGTGCCATCACACATCCACAGCCTATCTGCCAGGGATTGGAACAGGTTAGTGAAGTGCTGTATCCAACTTCAGTGTGTGATTCTGACAAAGAGTACCCTGTTCTACAATGCGGCATGCTTCCGACCACAGATGCACACCCTACTATCAGGTAACATGCAGTTTGTGATGTTTTCAATGGTACTGTTCATTGTATAATCCATGGCTCCCTCCGCATAAACTTAGAGTGGTGAAGTTCACCATGAACAAACTAATGGAGGCAGGTATCATCAGCCCATTGGACAGTCCCAGCTCATTTTAAAGAAAGACAAATAGTGGCACCTGTATGGCAACGACTGAACTATTATAGACAGTTATCCAGTGTGTAACTTACAGGACTTTGCTCAAATGTTAGCTGGTGCCAAAATATTCAGCATTGTTGACTATGAAACTGGGTATCTCCAGATTCCTATGGTGGAAGAGGGCATACCAAAGATAGCAATTACTACACCTTTAGGACTTTTTGAGTTTTTGTATGCACCTTATGGATTAAAAATTGCTGTGAAAATGTGGCAGCATTTCACTGGCAAAGTTTTGTTCAGTCTAGCATTTTGTTATGCCTACACAGATGATGTCCTTATATTCTCACCATTAGTGGAAGAGCACGAACTCACTCACAATAAGTTCTCAATAAACTAGCTGCCCATGGAGTCATCACTAATGATGACAAATGTCAATTATGGCAAGCCTGCGTGACATTCTTGGCCACCATGTAGATACCTCAGACATCTGCCAAACACTACAAAAGACTGACCAGGTACTGCGCTTACCATCTCCCTCCACCTACCAAAAGTTGCGAAGATTTCTATGCTTCATAAATTTCTAAAGGAGACACAGCCCACATGCAGCTGACACTCTCCTTCTTCTGATCGAAATCCTGCATAGGAAGAATACTATGGGAAAATGCCACCTCAAGTGCACACATCAATTTGCATTTGATGCATGCAGCTACACTGACTCATCCATCTCCCGACACCTACCTTACTATACTAGCTGATGCAAGTGATCTCACTATCAGTGCTGTGTTACAACAGGAGATAGCCATCATTCCCAAGACTCTGCAGGTTTTCTCTCTTAAACTTTCAGACACACGGTGTAAGTGGCTAACCTTTGGTCATGAGCTACTTGCCATCTATGAGGCTGTCCACTATATTTTAGAAGAGGGCAGACCTCTTGCTGTTTATACGGATCACCGTCCCCTGGCTGATATGTTACGCAACCCGTAGGTGTTTTCAATATGTTGATGTCATTTCACGGTTTTTCACTGGCACAAATCAGTTTTGGAGGGCTGGTAACATTTTGAAAATGAACCTCCATCGGGAAGATCTTCAACTTTAAAAACCAATGGAAACATTGAACACGCGCATGCTCTTCTGAGATTAGACTGACATTTTACAACGAGGATGATGGGTGACCTGTTAAACACTTTCACTGTACATCCAGTTTGACCAAGTTTTGCACATGTGCAAGGCCTGTGCCAAAATGGTGCCGAAAAACCACTGCTGCCCCCCCCCCCCCCCCTCGCCCCCAACTCAGCAGAATTGAAGAAACAGTTATGTTGATCTTCTTGAGAGGATTGCCAGTGACCATGAATGTTCAATCATGTAATCACAGGTGATGAATCCTTGATTTTTGAGTATGGTCCTGAGACAAGGCAGCAAAGTGAGGAATGGCACACACACATCTCCTCAACCAAGAAAAGTTTGAATGAGCAAATCAACGATCAAAACAATGCTGATTTAATTTTTTGATTGTAGGGGTATTGTGCATTAGGAATTTGTTCCTCCAGGACAAATTGTCAACCAAGTGTTTTGCAAACATGTCCTTGAAAGGCTCAGGGAGAGTGTGAATCAAATGAGACCAGACATTGCAGACAAGTGGATGTTGCATCATGACAGCGCTCCATGTCATGTGGCCCCTTCCATCTCGGAATTTTTGACCTCAAAGGCATTCCTGTTGTTTCACTCCCTCCTGCTCTTTTCAACTAATCTTAGCTCTTAAGACTTTTTTCTTTTCCCTTATTTGAGAAAGATCTTAAAAGGACATCATTTTGGGACTCTGGAGAATATTCAAAAGAATGTGACCAACATGTTAAAGGCGCTACCAGCTGAAGTCTTTCAGCACTGCTACCAAGACTGGAAACAATGAAGCCACTGGTGTACAGCTGCTGAAGGGAACTACTTTGAAGGGGACAATATTGTTATTTGGAGAAAAAAAAATTGGCAGATTAAAAAACTGGTCTCATTATTTTTTTCACATACATCATATAACTCTCTATATGTGAATTATCAAGGCAGAATTCGATTATTATTTTAGTGTACAGGTGATGGAGACAAAAAAGTATTTTATACTCACAAGGGGGAACTTCTGGAAGAAATTGCCTATACAAAGCAAAATTTAACTATATGTGGTGACTTTGGTACTGATTTATTGAAATCCAATAAATCGAAAGATGATATTATAAATTTACTACAATCATTCAACATTAACCCAAACATAACTGCACCAAATTTTCAAACAGTTACTTCTGTGTTTATCAGTGATCAGATTTTTGTAAATACATGCAAATATGCCCATAACATGCAAATGGTAAACACCAGTTATAGTTCAGGAAAAAAAAAATAAATTCAGTAATCAGTCATAAACCTAATCTGCATTTTATTGCAGATCAAGATTTCAGCTATTGAATTAGATATCTTCAGTGCTAACAATACAAGAAAATATACAAGAATCAGTAACTCAAGATTTAAACCAAAACCAAATTTACAACAGTAGTGACAACACAGTAGGTAACATACAGTTTAAACTGAGTCATGTAGACTCGTGATACCTGTCACATGTGTTACAACTTTAACATGTGCATAGCCAGATTCCAACTGAGGCTGTTGTTTACAGAGCAGTATAAGCAGCCACAGTTTATGCCATATGGGTAGAGCAACATCCTCTATGACACTAACATCAACACAAAATTACCAGTTCAATTTTTTGTATAAAATTAATATTAAAATTAAAAACTAAAACCAAGTAATCTTTATTACAATTACCAATTTTGACATAAGGCAAATATATGTTAAACTATCTCTTGATTTTCAAATTTGTGCTGCTGTTGTAAATCATGGTCACATAGATTCTGCAAACACTGTAAACATCTCTTTTTAACTACATTAATTGTTGTGAATTCATAAGCAGAGTATAATGATCTAGTGTGCATTTATGTTTTTTGTGCAGAAAAGATGATGTTATAAACTATGGTCACATGATGTGGTGAGAATGGTAAACATTCTATTGCTTTTTTGTGTTGTTAAGAAAAGTACCCAAGCCTGCACCTTTTTTAGGTTTAATTACAGTCTGAACTGAAAACATTAAGTACAACTGTGTGTAGGTAATAATGTTCTTACAGCTTTTTTATATGTAAACACTTGTATATTTGTAATAGGTATACAGCTTATAATCACTATATTAACTGATGTCTCACCTCACCTTCTTGTAATGCTGATTTGTCCCATATCGGTTCGTATCTATGTACAAAAATGGCAAAGAGGATCAATAAAGCAATATGATACTATACAATATTACAGATAACATTGAATTAGTGAAAAAACTGACCCAATGCATAAATGTGGAAACACAATACTGTAAAAGAGTTCTTCACGAAATTTATACCTTGATAAAAAGTACTGGTACCCACAATGTTTTTACAAGAAAATTATATGGTGAGATCTAAATGATAATAATGTCTCTTGAGTTCAACATCTTGCTCATCATGAGAGGTCATGTGGTATGAGGGGAGAACATGAAAACATGCATGGAACATAGTGGTATGTTTACAAGTCTGGAGTCAGTTTTCCAAACAGAGTGATGCTAGTGCAAGGTGCATAGCAGCATTTTCATAATTCAGGAGTCATCAGCAGGTATCCTCAATATGTCAGTGATAAACATCTGGAGCAAATTGTGTGCAAATCATAGAACACTATGCTCTAGGGACCAACTGAATGAGGTAGTGCAGTTGTTAATGCACTGAACTCATATTTGAGAGGGTGGAGTTTTCTCTGTCCAGGCATCCTAATTTAAGTTTCCTTAAATCATTTCAGATAAATGACAGGGTGATTCCTTCAGTGGACCACGTGTTCTGTCCTCATAAAAGCATACTTATGTATTATGTGTATATGTATATTTTTGAGTTATTTATTTTCATTGTACTGTGCTGACAAATCCTATTTCACTGTACGATCATTCGTGGGTGAATGCACCATGTGAGATGGCATAGTGTCTAAAGAATTTGAATCATTTTGGAAAGGAGTGGGAGTTCAGATTCCTATTCGGGCACCCAGTGTCAGGTTTTCTTTACTATCCTTGAATTACAAGGTGAATAACAAGTTCAGTCCTTTGAATAGGATATTCCATTCGCCATCCTTGCATAATCCAAACTTGTTCTTCATATCTTATGACGTTTCCGTTCACAGGACTTGGAACCCCTATTCTTCTTCTTCTTCTTCTTCTTCTTCTTCTTTTTGTCCCCCTCTACTTCTCCATCTCTATCCCTTTTTTTAAAAACTAATTGCATAATGGAATCTAGTCATAGACTTTTTTGGAAACTGCTGTCCAAAAAATATAATTTGTGTTGGTATATTAAAAGCTCGTAAATACTATGTTACAAATTGAACCAAAATATTGCACAAAATTAAAAGAACATTTAATTTGACAAAATGTTTTTAGTGTATAGCCTAAATTTTCTAAAGAAAGTCTGGTAAAGTTTAAGTACCTTGAACATCTTCAAAATAAGTATTAATGTCACTAGTTGCCATATAAATAGAGTTTAAGTACCTTGAACATCTTCAAAATAAGTATTAATGTCACTAGTTGCCTTATAAATAAACGTTTTTGTGGTTAAGGTAAAATCAGCAGTAAAATAATCAAATGTTGTTCAACGGATCATAGTCATCATTTAAGACATGACTCAGTCCATAGTTTTATCTTTACGACACACTGCTGTTATCAAGACACTTCACAATGAAATTATATAAATGATAGTAAAAAATTACCAAATCGTCTCATTATACACAGTATACAAAATTGTTGCAAGGTCTAATACCTTGTGGTTTATAACCACTTAATACAGAATAACAGGCTATTCAGTTAGACAGACGATAACTTCTATGAATAAATCAGGAGCTACTGTCACTGAGACACAAAGTCCAGACACATTAATGTGACCACTACCTATGTTTGACACTAATGTGCAATAACCACTCACAGATGGCAGCAGGCAGCACTAGCAGTGGACGGTATATCAAGCATATCAAGCAGCAATGGTGCTGTCATTTTCACACTGCAGAAATGGAGCAATTTATCTGACGTCCAAAAGGGCATGATCTTTGGCTTTTGGGCCAAAGATGGAATCATTTCCGAAACCATTGTGGTTAAAGTATACTATGCATGGCAAAAATGTGCTATCTAAAACTGGAGCTGAGGCAACTGTGATGTGCCACTAGCCACAGCTGACAGGGTTGAACAATGGTTGCAGAGGTATCCAGAGGCAAACAGATGTGCAATTACTGAGCAACTGACCACACAGATGAACCAAGGGGCTACCAGTAATATTGCCTCAACAACCATTCTGTGAAAGTTGCTGTGTATGGGCCTTTGCACCAGGTGCCTGGTTCATGCACCCATGCTGACTGCTGTTCAGCGGCAATGAAGGCTGGAATTTGCATGCCAATACCACAATTGGGTACCCACTGAGTGGCGGCAGGTGACCTTTTCAGATGAATCCTTTTTTGTGGTCCATCGAATTGATGGCCGTTGTCATGAAGATCCACACTGGCGGAGGGAGTGTTATTGCAGAGATAATGTTTTTGTGACATTCCGTGAGTGATCTTGTCATTCTAGAAGGCACAATTGATCAACCAAGTATCTGACTGTGATCACATGAGGGATCAACACAAGTACACATCTATTCTTGGGGATCATGTCCACGCCGACATAAAGTTACTTTGTTCTCGGCATGATGGCATTTACCAGCAGGACGATGCAACATGTCACATAGCTCACAGTGTACGTGCATGAATTGGAGAGCACCAAGATGAGTTTAACATACTTCCCTGGTCAGCAAACTCCCCAGACTTAAACCCATTTGAGAACATCTGGTACCACCTCGATCATGCTGCTCATGCCATAGATCTTCAACTGAGAATCCAAGTGCAGCTGCCCATTGCACTGGAGTAAGCATGGCTCCATGCCCCTGTCAGTGTCTTCCAGAACCTCACTGACACTCTTCCTGCATATCCATGCTGCAAAAGGTGGTTATTCAGGCTTGTGATAAGCACTGAAGTTAATGTGAGAGGACCGTGTATTTGATGATGAAGTTATGGCAATGGACTGTGTGCACTATGGTATCAATATGCAAAAGGTGCAACATTATGAAATAGTTGACACAATTAGTTCTTGATCTTTATCTTGTGTGGACAATAGAAAGCAGTGTATCCTACCTTCATGTTGATTGTATAATGATAGATACCTTGAATTTAAAGAATTACACATGGAGAACCACAAGAATCTATCTTGTTGTTCATTGCTATTCCCAAATATTTTAATTATATTTGACTAGCAGTGTTACAAGTCAGTGCAAGTACAGGAATACATATTAGTACTAGAATGGTGTAAATATAAGATAGGCTTGCAATTTTTAGTTGCCTCATTTATAGCACTGAGCCACTAACTGATGTATCCAAACGGCTGATGATCCTATATCAATGGCAGCTTAACTCCCCATTTCATTGCTACCAGCCTCTTCACACAACACTTTGAAAGCTCCACTGGATGTCATAGACATTTTCTATTAATATTAAGGGAATTACGAGTTTGAGGATTAGAAAGGCAAAGTGACTTCAACAAAAGGACTGGCAATGCTACTAACAACTGGACAATGTGTATGTGACACCCCTCTTGGAACTCTGTACTTTGTATTCACTCAGTTTCACAAACACCTATTGTGGAACTGACCTGTACATAAAGTGAAATAGAAACATGAACTTGATCCTATAATTTTCAGGAGTTATTATCTGCGAAAGATCTTTAGTGTCTGCAAGCATCACAATGGAAACTGCGACAGAGATCAGTCAATGTTAGTTTACTGGGTGCAGATACATTTTGCAGCCTTAAACTAAGCAAAAATGAACCTCTCTTTTAAAATTAGTTACCCTATGGAACATTTTGAAGTTAATACAATTTCTTATATTAAGTTCAAAATACAGAAGACATTCATCATTTAATTCAATGCTGAGTAAATGAATACTGGACAAATATTTGCAAGTACATTCAACACTGTCATAATATTTGGGACTTCTGGGATGTGTGGGACGACATCAGCCATGGGACTGGACAGAACACCTGGAAGCAAAAAGCCAAAACTCAAGCAAATAGAAAGATGGACACAGCATTAAATGATTCTGATTGAAGAATGGTGCTAAAATATGTATCAACAGTGTCCATGGGATTGGATCCTCTTATCATAATCAACTTCTTTTGTCCTTAACGCACAGAAGTGGGGGAAAGTACAGAGTATGATAATCTACCTGCAGAGGCAACAGAGCTTAACTGTTTGTTGGTATATGTCCAGTTATCTAGATAAAAAATCAGTAGTGTCATATCTCAATGCTGAACTTGAGACTTTAGCACAGGAAAGGGCCATGTACAGAAACTATGGCTCAAGTTTAAAAGAATGCACTGGATAAATATGTACCCAGTAGAGCAGTTCATTATGAGAGGGAGCCTTCATGGTATACTGTCACTGTAAAGAAACTTATAAAGAAACAGAGACTACTGCACAATAGGTGTAAAACACAGCACAGGTCTGAATATATAGAGAGATGGTGAATGAAATACATTTGGCTGTCAAGAGAGCGACGTATGAAGCCTTCAATCACTGCCATAGCAGAATACTGAAAAACAACCTTTCACAGAACCCAAAGAAATTTTGGTCACATGTAAATGCTGTTACTGGCACCAAAGTTAGTCTCCAGTGCCCAGCAAATGAGACAGCAACTGAAATTGAGGGCAGCAGAGAAAAAGCTGAAATTTTTAACTCCGTTTTCAAATGCTTCTTTACAAAGGAAAATCCAGGATAACTGCTCCAATTTAATCCTTGTACCACTGAAAAGGTTAGTGGAACAATTATTAGTGTCAGTGGCATTCAGAAACAACTGAAATTGTTAAAACTGAACAAAGCTTGAAGGTCCAAGGTCCCTATCATTCTACAGTGAATTTGCAGCTGAGTCAGCCCTCTTCTAACATTAACACTCTACAAAAAAAACTTTTTTTCAGGTACAGAGATAAAACATGGTGGACTTAACTAATTTGGACTTGATGAATCTGAAAATGCAGTTAGATATTCGTCATCACCCTCCAACTTTTTGGTGCGGAGGTTTTTAAATGCCTATATCTAAAAACAGAGACTAGGATGATCTACACTAAATTTAGACAATCTGTAACATACTTAATGCGATGAAACTATCATACTCTAGTGTCCTGGACCTAATGTACATTTTTGCAAGAAAAACTGCAACGTTCATTTGCTCGATGATGATGTTGATGGTGGAGGGTGAGTCTTTTTTATGACAACTACCTTCTGCGGGCTATATATATTTCACGCTACAAAAACTAACAGCAGTCACTCAACATTGAAGGGTTCCATCTACCTTTATAGTGGCTTTCTATTCGCAAAATGTCCTGATGGAACCTTTCTCCATGTTTGTCACTAACCGTTTCCAAATTGGTAAGGAAGAAATCTAAATGAGAATGAAGGCAGTGCATTTTTAGTGACATTCTGCATCCAAGATTTTCATAGTTCTCTAAAAGAGTTCCCATTGACATGTCACTGTTTCCTGTGATGTATTCCCTAGGAAACTTTCAACGACATCCTTAAAAGAACCCCAGGCTGCAAGTTCTAACTGACTTATATTTTTTTCAAAGTTCTTATGATGCATTAACTTCGTAATTTGTGGCCCAACAAAAACCCCGTCTTTCAATATGGTATCACTTAATTCAGGGAATACTTCATATAGATACATGAAAACCATTAGCATTTGGGTCCATTATCTTGAAAAAATTCTTCATAAGGCCGAGCTTAATATGCAGTGAGGGAAGGAAAACATTTTGAGAATTCACCAAAGGTACATATGCTACTCAGCAGCATTGAATGGTATGTTTAAATGTTTCATTAATCCCACATCATCACTATGAGCACAAACATTGCCCACCATATGGTAATATGTCATCAGATCTTTATTACATTGTCTAAAGTGAGTAATTCTTGTTTCTTCATGAAGTCAGTTCCATTCCTTAAGATGTGAAGATAAAATTTCTGCATGCTCCTTGGATAAGTATAAACCATGAACTAGGTCATTCAAGTCTGCTTGTGTAATTACATGTGGTCTTTGTTCTGGAAAGTGCTACTCTTCACTTGTTTGACATTGTGCTTCCTCAGTGTCATTAGATTCCTGAACAGAATTAGGAACTTCTTCTCACACTAGTGGAGGAGTTGGAACTAGCCAGGTTTTCACTGTGGGGAACAGATCTAATTGCTGAAGACAGGTTAGGGTATGTAATATTCTTCTTATTCTTTGATGAAAAGCCAGTTACATTAGTCAAACAGAAGTAGCAGTCATCAACATGATTTTGAGGCACTCGCCGGATCATTGGTATGCCAAATGGTAAGTACTTTTTTTTCCTTTCAGCCATTGTGTTAGTATAGAATTGCACCTAGTGCAAGTTATGTGAGGTGCCCAATCTTTATCCTGATCTCCCAGTTGGTATTTGAAGTATAAATGGTACAACATCTTCAGTAAGTTAGAAATTGGTCGTCATTGTCTCCTTGTCTTGAATTCACCACATGTATAACAAAATGAATTGGGATGGTTTGTACAGCCACGTTCTGATTTCTTCATGTCATATTTTCAATGCCTACAAAACACTTTTCTGTCGAATGAACTTAGCCAGATCAATTCCTGAAAAAGGAAAGACAAATTCAAAGACTTGAGATACTATAGAAGGAAGAGTAAGCAAATGTATGTGACTGGAGGGTTTAAAAACACAATGTAAAATACACTGTTACATATTACATTTAAAAAGTAGTTCACATTAAAGTTAAGAACAAAAAAGGTCACTGCACTAACTTTTATCACACTCCTTTCAAACAAAAAGCACTTACAAGTTATACAGTAAATTCAACTATGTTTTGAGCTCAAACATAATGAGGCGTCTTGAACAGAATGATCTCCTCAATGCCAACCAGCATGGATTCCAAAAACATCGGTCGTTAAACCCGGACTCTTCTCACATGACATACTGAAAGCTTTGGATCAAGCAGTATTTCTTGATTTCCCAAAAGCATTTGACTCGGTACCACTCCTAAGCAAATTGTTATAAGTTCGATTGTATGGCGCATCAAGTGAAATTTGTGACTGGATTGAGGACTTTCTAGTAGTGAGGACGCGGCATGTTATCTTGGATGGAGAGTCATCATTAGAACAGAAATAACTTGGGGTGCCTGAGGGAACTGTGTTGGGACCCTTGCTGTTCATGTTGCATATTAGCGACCTTGTGGACAGTGCTAATAGTAACCTCAGACTTTTTGCAGATGATGCAGTTATCTATAATGAAGAACTGTCTGAAAGAAGCTGCATAAATATTCAGTCAGATCTTAATAAGATTTCAAAGTGGTACAAAGATTGGCAATTGCTTTAAATGCTCAGAAATATAAGATTGTTAACAAAAAAAAGTAGCATCCGTTGATCATAACATCACGGAATCACAGCCGCTATTGACCAACTCATAAAATACGTGGGTGTAATACTTTGTAAAGATATGAAATGGAAAGAACAGATAGGTTCACTTGTGGATAAGGCAGGAGGCAGACTTCAGTTCATTGGTAGAATACTAGGAAAATGCAATCAGTCTACAAAGCAGAATGCTTAAAAATCACTCGTGTGACCCATTCTAGCATATTACTCAAGTGTTTGTGATCCCTACCAAACTGGACTCATGGGGGACACTGAACATACACAAAAGGGCAGCACGAGTGGTCAAAGGTTCGTTTGACACGTGGGAGAGTGCCACACAAATACTGACGGACTCTTGACGATAGAGGTAAACTATCCCCAGATAGTCTTCTAACTAAGTTTCAAGAACTGGCTCTAAAGGATGACTCTAGGAATATACTACAACACCCTGTGTATTGCTCACGTAGGTATAATGAAGACAACTGCATGCGCAGAGGCATTCAAACCATCATTCTTCCTGTACTCCATACTTAATTAAACAGGGTAGAAACCCTAATAAGTGGTAGAATGAGACATACCCCTTTCCAAGAACTATGCAGATGTATCCTTCTCAGTGTCGCTTACTTTAAGAATATACATTGAGGCAAAAAATGTCATGGGATACCTCCTAATACTGCGTCCTTTTGCCCAGTGTAGTGCAGCAGTTCAATGTGGCAAGTCGGTGGAAGTCCCTGAAGAAATATTGAGCCATGCTGCCTCCATAGCCATCCGTAATTGAGAAAGTGTTGCCAGTTTAGGATTTTGTGCATAAAGTGTCATCTTGATTATGTTCCATTAATGTTCGATGGGATTTGATTTGGGTGACCTGGATGACCAAATAATTTGCTGGAACTGTCCAGAATGTTCTTCAAACCAATCACGGCAGCTGTTGCCCACTGACATGACACACTGTCATCCATTAAAATTCCATCATTGTTACGCAACATAAATTCCATGAATGACTGCAAATCGTCTCCAAGTAGCTGAAAATAACTACTTACAATCAATGATCAGTTTACAGAATGATCAGTTTACAGAATGAGAGTTTCACTCTGCAGCGGAGCGTGCACTGATATGAAACTTCCTGGCAGATTAAAACTGTGTGCCGGACTGAGACTCGAACTCGGTCCGGAACACAGTTTTAATCTGACAGGAAGTTTCAATGATCAGTTTAGTTGGAACAAAGAATCAAGTCCATTCCACATAAACACAGCCCACTCCACAATGGAGCGATCACCAGCTTGCATAGTGTCTTGTTGACAGCTTGGGTCCGTGGTTTTGTCGGGTCTGCACCACACTCAAGCCCTACCTTAAGCTCTTACCAACTGAAATCAGGACTCATCTGACCAGGCCATGGTTTCCCAGTCATTTATGGTCCAACCTATTTGGTCACAAGCCCAGGAGAGGTGCTGCAGGCAATATTTTGCTCTTACCAAAGACATTTGCTTCAGTCATAGCTGCCATAGCCCATAACGCCAAACTTCGCTGCACTGTGCTAACGGATACATTCGTCATACATCACACATTGATTTCTGTGGTTGTTTTGCACAGTGCTGCTTGTCAGTTAGCACCAGCAACTCTACACATACTCTGCTGCTATCAGTCATTAACTGAAGTGTGTCAGCCACTGCATTGTCTGTGGTGACAGGTAATGTCTGAAATTTGGTATTCTCAGCACACACTTGACACTGTGGCTCTGGAATATTGAATTTCCTAACAATTTACGAATTGGAATGTCCCATGTGTGTAGCTCCAACTACTACTCTGCATTCAAAGTCTGTTAATTTCTGTTGTGAGCCCATAATCAAGTAAGAAACCTTTTCATATAACAGCTCTGCCACTGCACTACCCTTTTATGCCTTGTGTATGCAATACTACAGCCATCTGTATATGTGCATATCACTATCCCATGACTTTTGACACCTCAGTGTAATCAAAAAGGTACTGAACTAGATAGCAACTCAGACGGTAAGTGGGAGCATAATAATATTTTATTAAAAAATTTGGAAATTAAAAACATGCATGTCTGTAAATGAAATTTTGCTGATCCTTGCAGTTCTTTAGCTGTGATTAAAAACGTTAATTTTGTCATGAAAACACAAATTTTCAACATAAATCTTCCTCATATCATACCCACTTAAGGTCTGTGGGATGTGTCTATCTTGCTTATTATTTTCCAAACCTGGGAAAACTTTTGAATATGTCTTTCTCATGAGAAACTCTTTCAGGCCACAATCCAAATTTCCAGCAGTGAGCCTCAAAACAGGGTAAACGAAATATGTCTGAGAAAGTTAAAAGCATCAAAGAACGAAAAGTGTTACAATCATGTTGCACAGGAAAAATGTGTTCGAAGGTGCAACAAAACCACAGTTACAAGTTTTATTTCATGTTTTCTTTGCATGATAAGTCATTTACAATTACTTTAATGACAAAAAATTAAGGTGTACCATATAAAATTCCTAGGTCCAGTAATGACAAAGCACATTAATGTATGTTGTCAAAGCGGAAAGTTTTTTGAAGAGGTCTTTGCAAATGCTGTATCCTGCTACTAGCGTGAGCAAACCACTGAAGGCCGCCTGTAGAAAACATGCACATGGCATACAGTCTGTGCATGTTCTTTCAGTTGTACCACTCACAACAGTTGTTCAGTATCATTTACGTTGCACCTTTTCATGATTCATTTGTCTTGTTACGTGTGGAATCATGAGAAGCAAATTTCTGTTATTGTTCAGAGAGTTATGAATAAGGACTTATTTGTGTTGCTTGGATCGGTTTTGTGTGTTACTTTGTTACAATATGATGAGTTTGGAATGGTTTCCACGTGTGCAGTATTTAAGTGCAGTTCCATCAGGTTTAGGCATTATGAACGCCGTGCTACCGACCCTGACTGAACAGCTCACTTTGGCAGTGACCACTTTTTCAGCTTCCATTAACACCAGAAAGGTGGAAGGGGTCAAAATGACCCCTCTCATATGTTTTTCATTCAATAATTTATTTACTTCATTAATTAAATTATGACTTTTTTCTAATTTTTTCTCCTCTTTCTGAAGATGTTTTAGTATTTACAAAATATTTTAATTTTCTTTGCCATTTCATTCTGTATATCTAGAATGGTGGAAAGGGTCAATTTGACCCCACTGTAATTTCTCTTCTGAATATAAGTAAATTATCCAAAAATACAGTGGCAACAGTGAGCAGTAACACAGACCAGTTGCTCCTCATTGTTGCAACTTGGCACGTGTATATTCCAGTCCGCCACAGCTTATGTAGTGTCGCTCAGGCAGTCTTTGTCCGTGAAACACGTTTTCGAACGTGTATCGTCAGTGTGGATTTTCGGATGAAGAAGTGCTACATCTCTTAGAGAATTCCGAAGTTGATCGGAAATTGACTTCACTGATGAAGATGATGATTATGTACCTGACACAAGTGAAGATGAAGACATTGTAAACAAGGGGTGATTAGTGGAAGATGATTAAGATGCTTATATGTGTCAATCATCACCTCTTTCGCCACAGCAGGTACAGTTGGAACGGTCTACTAAGATGATTCCAAGGGATGGAACTGTGTGGGAGATTGGAAATTATTCATCTTCTGGAAGGCGGGCAGCTGTGAATGTTCTGATGGGAGAGGAAGTCCCACTGCTTATGCTTGCCAATGAGCTCTGTCATCAGTGCCTTCCATCTTATTTTTGATGAAGCAATGCTACGTCTCATGAAGAAATGCACAGATGCTCGAAAACTACTAAAAAGCAATGACTGGACTGTCACTTGAGGACCTGGAGAAACTGCTAGCCATCATGTATGTTCAGAGTGTATTGTGCACAAATGATCTCTGGTTGCACTCTTGGGGGCCATTATGTCAAGGGACACATTTCAGGAACTTCTTAGATTTCTCCATTTTGATGAAAAATCAACCCAGGCTGAACACCTGGCAGCCAACAAATTCGCTATTGTGTCTGAAATTTGGGGAAAGTTCAATGAAAACAGTGTTCACACTTACCACCCTGGAGAAAATATAACCATTTATGAGCAACCGTTACCAAGCAAAGCATGATGCAGATTAACTCAATTCATGTCCAACAAACCAGACAAATATGGTCTCAAATTCTGGTTGGCTGTTGATGTAATGACAAAGTATATATGTAATGCTTTCCCACACCTCAACAAAGAGGACACGCATAGAGAGAGACAGCCACTTGGAGAATATGTCATTCTGCATCTCATAGAGCCATTTGTAAATCAAGGAAGAAATGTGACCACTGACAACTTCATTACATCTCTTCAACTTGCTAAAAAACTCAAAGAAAGGAAATCTTCATTAGTTGGTACAATGAACAAGATCCGCTCAATACTGCATAATAGTAACAAAACAGAGTGCACATTGACTGTATACCAAGGAAAGAAGAATAAAAATGTCATTCTTCTGAGTACGCTGCATGCTGAAGTAGCAATAAGCAAGGAACGAAAGGAAAAACCTGAAACAGTAACATTCTACATTGCAAAAAATTATGGTGTGGACGTGGTTGATTAAATGCCCTGCAAAGATACTATGAATCTTGCATGTAAGAGATGGCCAATGCAGGTCTTCTACAACATACTGGACATGGCGACAATAAATGCATGGGTGATCTATAACGTTGTATTGTATTGGATTGGATTGGATGGAACTAGGGACCTAGAAACGATGGAGAGGCTTCGTCCCCGCCATAGCCCACAGTGGTACACTATCCCACAACAGGCTACAGCAGTGCACTCAACCCACCACTGCCCCACACCAAACTGAGGTCGCCCCTCAGTCTGCAAGATCCGGGCAGTTGCAGAGGGTGGGCTTACTGGTAGTTGGGAGCTCCAACGTCAGGCGCGTAATGGGGCCCCTTAGGGAAATGGCAGCGAGAGAGGGGAAGAAAACCAATGTGCACTCCGTGTGCATACCGGGGGGAGTCATTCCAGATGTGGAAAGGGTCCTTCCGGATGCCATGAAGGGTACAGGGTGCACCCATCTGCAGGTGGTCGCTCATGTCGGCACCAATGATGTGTGTCGCTATGGATCGGAGGAAATCCTCTCTGGCTTCCGGCGGCTATCTGATTTGGTGAAGACTGCCAGTCTCGCTAGCGGGATGAAAGCAGAGCTCACCATCTGCAGCATCGTCGACAGGACTGACTGCGGACCTTTGGTACAGAGCCGAGTGGAAGGTCTGAATCAGAGGCTGAGACGGTTCTGCGACCGTGTGGGCTGCAGATTCCTTGACTTGCACCATAGGGTGGTGGGGTTTCGGGTTCCGCTGGATAGGTCAGGAGTCCACTACACGCAACATGCGGCTACACGGGTAGCAGGGGTTGTGTGGCGTGGGCTGGGCGGTTTTTTAGGTTAGATGGCCTTGGGCAAGTACAGAAAGGGCAACAGCCTCAACGGGTGCAGGGCAAAGTCAGGACATGCGGGGACCAAGCAGCAATCGGTATTGTAATTGTCAACTGTCGAAGCTGCGTTGGTAAAGTACCGGAACTTCAAGCGCTGATAGAAAGCACCGAAGCTGAAATCGTTATAGGTACAGAAAGCTGGCTTAAGCCAGAGATAAATTCTGCCGAAATTTTTACAAAGGTACAGACGGTGTTTAGAAAGGATAGATTGCATGCAACCGGTGGTGGAGTGTTCGTCGCTGTTAGTAGTAGTTTATCCTGTAGTGAAGTAGAAGTGGATAGTTCCTGTGAATTATTATGGGTGGAGGTTACACTAAACAACCGAACTAGGTTAGTAATCGGCTCCTTTTACCGACCTCCCGACTCAGCAGCATTAGTGGCAGAACAACTGAGAGAAAATTTGGAATACATTTCACATAAATTTTCTCAGCATGTTATAGTCTTAGGTGGAGATTTCAATTTACCAGATATAGACTGGGACACTCAGATGTTTAGGACAGGTGGTAGGGACAGAGCATCGAGTGACATTATACTGAGTGCACTATCCGAAAATTACCTCGAGCAATTAAACAAAGAACCGACTCGTGGAGATAACATCTTGGACCTACTGATAACAAACAGACCCGAACTTTTTGACTCTGTATGTACAGAACAGGGAATCAGTGATCATAAGGCCGTTGCAGCATCCCTGAATATGGAAGTTAATAGGAATATAAAAAAAGGGAGGAAGGTTTATCTGTTTAGCAAGAGTAATAGAAGGCAGATTTCAGACTACCTAACAGATCAAAACGAAAATTTCTGTTCCGACACTGACAATGTTGAGTGTTTATGGAAAAAGTTCAAGGCAATCGTAAAATGCGTTTTAGACAGGTACGTGCCGAGTAAAACTGTGAGGGACGGGAAAAACCCACCGTGGTACAACAACAAAGTTAGGAAACTACTGCGAAAGCAAAGAGAGCTCCACTCCAAGTTTAAACGCAGCCAAAACCTCTCAGACAAACAGAAGCTAAACGATGTCAAAGTTAGCGTAAGGAGGGCTATGCGTGAAGCGTTCATTGAATTCGAAAGTGAAATTCTATGTACCGACATGACAGAAAATCCTAGGAAGTTCTGGTCTTACGTTAAATCAGTAAGTGGCTCGAAACAGCATATCCAGACACTACGGGATGATGATGGCATTGAAACAGAGGATGACACGCGTAAAGCTGAAATACTAAACACCTTTCTCCAAAGCTGTTTCACAGAGGAAGACCGCACTGCAGTTCCTTCTCTAAATCCTCGCACAACCGAAAAAATGGCTGACATCGAAATAAGTGTCCAAGGAATAGAAAAGCAACTGGAATCACTCAATAGAGGAAAGTCCACTGGACCTGACGGGATACCAATTCGATTCTACACAGAGTACGCGAAAGAACTTGCCCCCCTTCTAACAGCCGTGTACCGCAAGTCTCTAGAGGAACGGAGGGTTCCAAATGATTGGAAAAGAGCACAGATAGTCCCAGTCTTCAAGAAGGGTCGTCGAGCAGATGCGCAAAACTATAGACCTATATCTCTTACGTCGATCTCTTGTAGAATTTTAGAACAAGTTTTTTGCTCGCGTATCATGTCATTTCTGGAAACCCAGAATCTACTATGTAGGAATCAACATGGATTCCGGAAACAGCGATCGTGTGAGACCCAACTCGCCTTATTTGTTCATGAGACCCAGAAAATATTAGATACAGGCTCCCAGGTAGATGCTATTTTTCTTGACTTCCGGAAGGCGTTCGATACAGTTCCACACTGTCGCCTGATAAACAAAGTAAGAGCCTACTGAATATCAGACCAGCTGTGTGGCTGGATTGAAGAGTTTTTAGCAAACAGAACACAGCATGTTGTTATCAATGGAGAGACATCTACAGACATTAAAGTAACCTCTGGCGTGCCACAGGGGAGTGTTATGGGACCATTGCTTTTCACAATATATATAAATGACTTAGTAGATAGTGTCGGAAGTTCCATGCGGCTTTTCGCGGATGATGCTGTAGTATACAGAGAAGTTGCAGCATTAGAAAATTGTAGCGAAATGCAGGAAGATCTGCAGCGGATAGGCACTTGGTGCAGGGAGTGGCAACTGACCCTTAACATAGACAAATGTAATGTATTGCGAATACATAGAAAGAAGGATCCTTTATTGTATGATTATATGATAGCGGAACAAACACTGGTAGCAGTTACTTCTGTAAAATATCTGGGAGTATGCGTGCGGAACGATTTGAAGTGGAATGATCATATAAAATTAATTGTTGGTAAGGCGGGTACCAGGTTGAGATTCATTGGGAGAGTGCTTAGAAAATGTAGTCCATCAACAAAGGAGGTGGCTTACAAAACACTCGTTTGACCTATTCTTGAGTATTGCTCATCAGTGTGGGATCCGTACCAGATCGGTCTGACGGAGGAGATAGAGAAGGTCCAAAGAAGAGCGGCGCGTTTCGTCACAGGGTTATTTGGTAACCGTGATAGCGTTACGGAGATGTTTAATAAACTCAAGTGGCAGACTCTGCAAGAGAGGCGCTCTGCATCGCGGTGTAGCTTGCTCACCAGGTTTCGAGAGGGTGTGTTTCTGGATGAGGTATCGAATATATTGCTTCCCCCTACTTATACCTCTCGAGGAGATCACGAATGTAAAATTAGAGAGATTAGAGCGCGCACGGAGGCTTTCAGACAGTCGTTCTTCCCGCGAACCATATGCGACTGGAACAGGAAAGGGAGGTAATGACAGTGGCACGTAAAGTGCCCTCCGCCACACACCGTTGGGTGGCTTGCGGAGTATCAATGTAGATGTATATGTAGATGTAGAACCCAGGGTTATTGTGCGGTTCAGCCCCCAGTGGACCCCCCTGGGAACGTCTCACACCAGACGAGAGTAGCCCCAATGTTTGCGTGGTAGAGTAATTATGGTGTACGTGCAGCAATTGCCGACATAGTGTAACTGAGGTGGAATAAGGGAAACCAGCCCGCAATCACTGAGGCAGATGGAAAACTGCCTTAAAAACCATCCATAGACTGGCCGGCGCCCCTGACCTCTACACTAATCCACTGGGTGGATTCGTGCCAGGGACCGACACACCTTCCCATCTGGAAAGCAGTGCATTAGACCGTATGGCTAATTGGGTGGGCCCATCTATAACTTAGTAATGAACAAGAAAATGGAAAGGAAGAAGTTCACACTCCAACTGGCAAATTAACTCAAGGAAACAAAAGAGCAAGAACATCATGCAAAGGAAGAGGATATGGGACTGGAATCACCTAGAAAGCGGAGGAAGTGCCAAATCAGCCTCTGCAAAGACAACAAGAACAGCAAAAACTGTGTAAAGTGCCTCAAAGCCGTTGGTGGAAATTGTGCAAGTAAAACATAAATCACCTGTGCTAAGTGCGACTAGCAGCTTCAAATGATTTGAGTGAAAATTAATACAGAGCTGTTTGTAAAATGTGTGAGAGAAAAATGGACCAAATATACTAAATGTGTCTAGAAGATTGTATGAGTAGTTAATAACTTAAAATCTATAGTTAAGAAACTTGTTAGCAATAGCAACAATAAATTTCTATGATACATTGTTGTCAAAATAAATTAGTAATTATTATTTATAATTGTAAATAATTGTTGTGATTACTAGAAATAAAGTATGGATTAACAATTATCTACTCAATTCTTTTTAAATTATTTTTAATCTACAGAACTATCTATTGGAACCATAAGCCTGGAAGCTAGTACTTGTATTTTCATTTTTAACTGTGTCTATTAACAGTATTGGAATCTTGCCTACTGGAAGTAAGTACTAGCCAGCCATTCTGTCTCTATGGAATTTCATAGCTTTCTTAAGTGAACTTTCCTTTAGATACAATGCCATAATATTATAACTTCTGCATGAGAATATCGTAGTTAACCCAGTCAAAAATGTCTTCAGTGATAACCTCTTTAGTTGACAGGCCTTTTTCAAATATAAATGTTTGCTACTGAGTATGTTTTGCTGTACTATTTATAAAGTACTAACATTATCTTCCAATTTTTATTGAAAATATTGACAATGATATGATTGGTTTGTAATTCTTAACTTATGTTATAATCCCTGTTTTTGTGAAATGGCTTAACAATAACATATTTTGCCTGTCTGGGAAAATACCACCATAAATAGATTCATTATATAAGTAACTGCATATATTTTAAAATTCATCTGAACAGTATTTATCTATTTTACTTCTGCTTTCATTGTAACCACTTGAACATTTATTTTTCAGGGGAATGAAAACACTGAAAGCTTCCGTGTAAGGTGTAGTCACGTTTTACCAAAATTGCTTCAAAACACTTTTCTTATACACTGTATGCCACCTACTAAGGAGCCATTCAGATCTAAAGTATCTAGTAATAATAGAAAAAAAACCCATTAAAGCATCAGCAATTGGGCTATCTTTGATCAAGTGTTTATCTGTCTTTAAAGACATTTTCTCATTTCCCTGAATTGATTTTTTTTCTAATTTTTTACTGTATTCAAATAGTTTTTGTTTTGGATTTTGAATAGCCTTTTTTCTTGAAAATATAAACTTTTGTGCTCTGGTTGGAATTTTACAGTACAATTTCTAATATGATTTAACCCCATCATAATCTGTGTCCCTTGTGTTATAACTTCAAGTTGAACAAATATTTTTCAAGGACGACACAATACATGTAAGTCACAGATCAAGTAAACAAAGTAAGACGTGTGTACACTTTAACAGTCAAATCAGAACTGAGTCCGAGTCTAGTGGCCACTGGCTGGCTGGCTGCTTAGGTGGCGCTGCTGCTGCATGGCTGGCAGACAGCGCCACATGTAGAGGACGCGCGTAACTGCACGGCGGCACTTTGAAAAATAGGCGAGTCACAACACTTTTCCCCCCTTTGAAGTTTTTGCACGTCTTGATGGAGGTGGCCTGTAGATTGCTAACGTCCATAGGTGTTGTTTGACTGACCGTAAAGTCTCGAGGAGGAGGCTTCCCATACAGACAGAAGTGTCCCCGATGATAACGGGTCGAAATGACAGGACACGTGGGGGTCGCATCTGCTGGGGCCCCGTGCACCAATCTGCCCATTGCGGCAAATCCAGTTGTTATAACAGGTGACATGGGCGATGTGTCCGAATCTGTAGGAGAAGGAGGCGAGTAGAGTTGTTCCGACAGATGGTGGTCATCTGGTTCCTGCATGGGCACGTCTCCTGTTGGCGTCAGTTCTCGTGCTGGCACTGAGATGATGGTGAGAGGACTGTGTTGTGAGTAATGAGAGATTCCAGGATCCTGAGCGTCAGGTAGAGCTGAAGGTGGTGTAGCGGCATCCGGAACAGGCGTTGCTGGCACACGAGGCCGAAGCTGGCCCAAATGACGCACTGCAACACCTGTGTCCATCTGGATTTCATACAGGCATTGGCCACGGTGTCATAATATGCGGCCAGGACTACATTTTGGCTGCCTGCCATATCCCCGTACCCACACAAGGTCGCCGGCAGTGAACCGGCCCAGCGAAGGCACCCATGGCCGTAAGGTGGAAGGCCGCAGAAGATGTAGCAGCGTGCGGAGCTGTCGGCCATGTAAGAGCTCAGCTGGGCTGTGGTCGCCCATGGGGGTGAAACGGTAAGAAGCCAGAAATTGGAGAAGCGCATCATCAGCAGCAGAAGAAGTCAGGAGTTTCCTCATCTGAGTCTTAAATGTACGAACCAGACATTCAGCCTCACCGTTTGACGCCGTGGGGTTTGCTGCAGTTTCTTAAGTGGTTTTTTTTATGGTTAGGCCGAGGCTGCACTTGGGAGCATACTGCGGCCATGTCAGCCGGCGGGGACACACCGCACGCTTCGTCAACAGCGCACAGAGGTTGTACGTCCCCGATGTCACCCCATGCCTCTATTTGTGCTCCAGCGGCGCGAGAAATTTCAAAAGACTGAGCGATGGATAGGACTTCATCTAGAGTCGGATTTGCCAACTGAAGGGCATGTTGCCTAACTTCTTTGTCGGGCGCCGACCGGATAATAGCATCCCATACCATGGAATCGGCGTAGGATTCTTTGTGAACGTCAGTAACAAATTGACACTTTCGACTGAGGCCATGAAGTTCAGCAGCCCAAGCACGATAGGATTGATTCGGTTGTTTTTGACAATGATAAAAGGCAACATGAGAGGCTACCACATGCGTATGGTTTTGAAAATATACGAACAGAAGTGAGCACATTTCAGCAAAGAACGAAGATGCAGGATCTTTAAAAGGAGCCAATTGTGACAACAATCGATGCATTTGGGTTGAAATCCATGAAAGGAACAGAGACTTACATGTTTGGTCGTCCGCAACGTGAAATTCCAAGAAGTGCTGTCGAAGACGTTTTTCGTAATCAGACCAGTCTTCCGCTGTCTTGTCGTAAGGAGGAAAAGGAGGGAGAGACAATGACAAGAGACGCCCTGCATTTGTGAGAAGCATTTGCTGTTCTATGAGACCTTGCAATAGTTGCTCAAAAGTAGCCATGGAAATCTGTGGGTCAACGATGAAAAAGAAAAATTCACTACCTCGTCACCAATTGTTATAACTTCAAGTTGAACAAATATTTTTCAAGGACGACACGATACATGTGAGTCACAGATCAAGTAAACAAAGTAAGACGTGTGTACATCTTAACAGTCAAATCAGAACTGAGTCCGAGTCTAGCGGCAGCTGGCTGGCTGGCCGCTTAGGTGGCACTGCTGCTGCATGGCTGGCAGACAGCGCTGCATGTAGAGGACGCGCGTAACTGCGCGGCGGCACTTTCAAAGATCGGCGAGCCACAACACCTTGAAGGTAAGTAGTCTTTTCTTAGTTTTACCTACTCTGATTCTATTTGTAACCTACAGTTTAGGAGTATTTAATCGAATTTCATTGTTTATATTATTAGGACAAGTGTTTACACAGAAGCCTAAGACTATATTGTAGAATTCATTAACACAAAGTGTGTTATGTATATCTTGTGAACTATTTGTATTTTGCAAACATTTCATCTTCTTTTTCCTGGTTAATAATGTCATGTGACGAGGGCATCCCGTCGGGTAGACCATTCGCCTGGTGCAAGTCTTTCGATTTGATGCCACTTCGGCGACTTGCGCGTCAATGGAGATGAAATGATCATTATTTTTCCTGGTTACTATCCTATATTTTCAAGGGGTCAGCGTGTTAATTATTGGATGTGGCAATGCTGGTGGCAGGGTCAATCCACAGTCAGAGAGACATTTTACTAAAAGTTTTAATGTGATAAATTTATTGTTTATTTATTTCTGCACTATTGTCTACACTATAAACTTATTTCCGACAATGAAATTTTCAGTGGGAAATGATTTTGTATAAAATTTTGGCTCAAAGTAAATTGAGGTACTTCTTGTGGTGATTGTTCCATCATTTTCAGTGATTTCAAGGTAGGTTTTTAACAATTTAAATATTAGTATTTTAACAAAAAAGTTATATGAATTATTTTACTTGCACCTTAGTCTTTAAAAAAATGAGGTGCAAGTATTATCAGACAAGTAGTGCCAAACTAAACAAACTTAGAAAATGAATATTTACTTGTAATGTGACTGACAAAAACATACATTTTTTCAATGTATATAACACAGTGATACTGCATTCTTTTTTTAAAAAAATGCAGAAGTACTTAGTACTTATGATCTTCATGACCTACATAAAATTTTAGACTTCTATTATTGTTATTAAATGGTACACAACAAACCATAATTATGTAATATGAGTGATGCTATATTAACATTAAGGAAATAGTTATTACTAGTACTCTATTTGTGGGAGCTCTATTGTAAAGTTTGATAAAAAAATAAAATTAAACAATTATTTTCTTTCCTCAGGTAACAAGATGATATCAACTTCTGCGGACAGAAAGAGAAAATCAGGCAGAAGCTTAAAAATCGGGAATTATGACAAGCACAAAGAAAAAACGTAAACATCATACAGATAAATGTAGGGAAAAGAAAAGAGAAATGTTGAAGTATTGCAAAACGGAAATGAGAATAAGAGCAGAGAAAGAGGAAATAAAGAAGAATAGAGAGTGTGTTGCCAAATGTACAAGATTAAAAAACGAAAGGGAAATGAGTTTATCAGAATAAAATGAAACTTGATCTCCTTATAAGAATGGGAAAACTATAGCCTGTGCATGAAAATGTCTACCAAAAGAAGGTGTATGTTGTTAAGAAAGTGTTTGAAAGTTATGCTGGAGATGTATCACTCACTGGAAGTAAATGAAAAGAATTTACCATTACTTACAACCAGTTAGATTGCACTAATGCCTCAACTGTCCCAGAGCTTTATTCAATAGATGATGTAGGTCATCAAGCACCAGGTCTATCTGTAATCCAATGGTCCAAAAAAGAAATTGCAAATCAGACTTTTGTATTCTGTTCTGAACGACATGCATGCTCTTTTTGTTTCTCAATATGGCAAAATTGTTGGCAAGAGCAAAATGGCTGAATTTAGACCTAAACACGTGCTTCTGAGTTCTCAAGTACCACATTACATTTATTTATGTAAATATTGCAAAAAAATTATTGTGTAAACACTTGAAGCAAAAATTGTTCCAACACTTCCTGCATACTCAACTTTCTATTTAAACAAGCCTATGTCTAGTAACCAGAATCAAGTGAGACTGGAGCACATCGACTGACCATGTCAACAGGAAATCATGGGTACAACACAGACATACACAACAGAGATGACTGACAACACAGACCACACGGTGAAATACCAAGACCAGAGAGCAAAACCAAATTGGATACCAAGAGGTAGCAACTATCAGCGACCAGAGCAACAATGAGTGTTGTCTGACTATGACTGCGGTCTGAGCCCCTGTGCTGCTGGCTTTACAGGACCACAATGAGCGCTGATAGGTCAGTGTGGCCCACACATAGCGCTATGGTAGTGACATCAGCGCTCGCAGATCATAAGGGCGCCGCCTAACGGCTGCTGTATCAAGCATGCCTTCTGGCAGGCTGTCAAAATTGTTTGAGCTGGATACCAGACTATGCGAGTCGTCTACAGAAGACTGTTGAAGTATGGGATGCAGAAATTGTAAAGATTATCCATACGATTTGATGGAGAGAAATATTATGAATGATAAGGCACCTATCCTTAATTGTTCGTGGCAAATATGGAAAGAAGAAGGTTGTCTTATTGGAGTGCAAGAGGAAGGTGCTGTGGCTGAACTGCCACAATATATCATTTATTTGTTGTCAATTATTTCTAGACCACTATTTTTGAAAAGAGGGCAAGCAAAATTGTACAACAAAGAAAGGGTGTTGATTTCATCTTCCACTTCTAAATCTAATTTGGCACTCTTGCAAGTGGATTTTTCTGAAAATTTTACTTGCTCTGCACGGGATAAAATAGAATCAATCTGTTTACATCATCAGTCTCTTACTCTGGTAAGCACCATCCCATAGCTATAGTATCTGTTAATTTAAGCCATACAAAGAACACTGTGACTGCTTACTTAGATAGGCTGCTGTGAGAAATTCCATTTAAAGTCAGAAAAATCAGTATTTGGTGAGGTGGTTCCAGCTCACAGTTCATGAATAGGTACATTGTAGATAGTTGAAAAGTGCTCAAAAATAAATCCAATTTGAAGAAAGTAAGGCGTATTTAATTTGCCACTTCACATGGGAAAGGTACTGGAGGTGGAGGTGGCAGTAGCAGTGCGGTGAAGAGGCAAGTTGGAGTGCATATCTTGCCAAGAAAACGCCAAATTTTTAACGCAAAACAATTTGCAGGACGGGCCAACAAAGTATCATCTGTAAAAGTGATTTAAATGTCAGAAACAGATGAAGAAAGAAAGAAAATAATGAATTTAGAATCTATTTTAAAAAAAAACACCTACAATCAAAGGCATATGAAAAATACATGCCATCACTCATAAAAATTAAATGAAAACTTATACCTTGTCAGAGCATAGTGATATCGTGAAAGATTTATCAGTCGAAAGGACAAGTATTTCCCACTAATTATTACTAGTGGTAAAATTATCATTGTTGAGCTACAATGACAGCATGGTGTCTATTCTTAGCAGCAATCTGTCAGTCTTCAGTTGACGATCAAGGCCAATTGAAGGTCACGTTCCGAAAAAGGGTGGGCGAGAGAAGTCATACTTCACTGTTAATGATGGAGACACATCATATGTAAAGAGTGAGCAAATTACGTGCATCCTTCCAGATCATGATCTGGAATGCAGCGGCAACATGATTTGAAGTTGATGCCATTTAATGTTGTTGCTACAGGCCAGCACATCTTTATAAGTGGAAATGCAAGTATTACCGTTTCTTCTCTTCAGTACTTTTATTGTAATAAATGTGAAAGCATATACTTGCTGTGTTTCCCCCAATTCTCTTGATTCTGCTTATTTGACATGAACTAAAAAAACTATATTTAATTAATCCATATTTCATGATGGCTTTGGAAGAAAGAAGCTAAAGCTTATTCAACAGCAGAAATACTTGATTCTATTTGAGAAGAGATTTCCTATGTCTTTTTTGTGTAACGTGAGTGACAGTTTTGTTTTTAATATTCTTTGTAATGTGGTACAAGCAAATTGGGCAAAATACAAGCTAAACTGAAGGAAATTTTATCAGTAATAAGATTATTTCATTGTAGCCTCACATTTGCTTCCGTTAAGTTCATTTACATTGAAAAAAAAAAGGGGGGGGGATAACTGTCAACTTGTAGTGTGATTGATGGTGGAATGATCCGGAAGGGGGTGGCCCACACCCATAACAGAATCTCTACACCCCATCCATCTGGGTCTATTGTTATGACATGTGTGAATGTTTTCTGATCATTTGGGAATTAATGATATGACAAGAGACAAGACGTAAAAGTATAGAAATTTCACAATGCATGAAGTTACTTGGTGAATAACTCAAAATTATCAGTTGGAGCCTAGTAGTAGTAACAGTAGTTTTACTTGTTAGTTGATCACTTTCACAACGACATTGGACATATGTTATAATTATTAAACAATATTTTACTTCTCATGAGAGGATGTCGAGTCAATTTTTCAGATGGGAAGCAAAGAAATTACGAAGATGTAGCAAAAGAGTGGCTACATGGTAGTGATCCCAAGGTCATTGTCATGCGAGTCTGGTTGTGTGCAGCTCAAAGTATTAATAAACTAAATGAGAAGTATGTAATTTTTTTTTTACGTTATTGAGCTAACTTGTTCCAAGTGTACACAAACATAAGATGACTATATATTACATATATACTGAATGATGTAGTGAATTTGTTATCAAGTGAACTCAGATCTGGAAGTGAGGAAGCTCATGTTCTGCCTGGCAATCCTTATATAAGTTTTTTTAAGGATTTTCCTAATTAACTTTGAGTAATTGCTGGGATGGTTCCTTCAACAATGCCACTGCCTAGCACTTGTCCTATCCTCTCCACATTCAATTGTGGGTTTGTTTATGTCTACATATGTATGACATAATTCCCTATATCAAGCTGACAGGTTCTAAATAATTGTAAAATTATCCTTGGAAGAATAAATGGCTAATACCAATTAAAACCTAGCATGTATTTCTACTACTGAAGCAAAAGTTTCAAAATTTTGATCACTGCAAAATCAAAAGCTGTCAGTGTTTATCAATATGTATCCCTTGTTTATGCAAGTGACTTGCTGTAAATAGATGCTATGTTACATCCTTTCATATTCAGCACCAATATATCACCAATGAAATGAAGTTCAGAAACATATATTACACTCTTCTTCTCTCTCTCTCTTTACTACTTCATATCTAAAAATTCACCTATTGAGTAGAAGGAGTTGTTATTCAGAAATTCTTTTACTTTCTTTTTAAATGCTTGTCGTGTATCTGTCAGACTTTTAATGTTTTCTGCTAAAGATTTTTGTGGCACCCCTTTCTGTCTCAAAGTCCGATTTCACCCAGAATAGTGAAGATCTTCCTTTCTTCAACCAGTTTCATAAGTGAATATATGTATTGTGAAGGTACTGTGAATTTCCCAAGTTCCTTAAATAAATGTTTGCAAGGTCATCTTGGGGTGGTCTCCAGCTAGTATTCTGATACACACTTTTGTGCAATGAGTATTTTTTCTCTTAATGATGAATTACCACAAAATATGATGCTATATGAAAGAAGTGAATGAAAACAGCACAGTAGGCTAATTTACTGATATGTTCATCACCAAACTTTGCAATAACCCTAAGCATAAGTAGTGTTTCTTCCAATTCAATTTCTCATCTATGCACACACCTAGAAATTTTGAATATTCTGCCTTAGCAACAGGGTTTTTTTCAGAGCCTATATTTATCAATGGTGTTATGCTGTTTACTGTACAGAATTGTATATACTGTGTTTTCTCAAAATTTAGTGAGAGTCCAGTTGCAGAGAACCACTTAATAATTTCTGAAAGACATTATTTACAATTTCCTGTGAAAATTCTTGTTTGTTGGGTGTGATTACTATACCTGAATCATCAGCAAAAAGAACTAGCTTTGTATCTTCTTGAATACAGAGAGGCAAGACATTAATATATACAGGGTGTTACAAAAAGGTACAGCCAAACTTTCAGGAAACATTCCTCACACACAAATAAAGAAAAGATGTTATGGATGTTATGTGGACATGTGTCTGGAAACGCTTAATTTCCATGTTAGAGCTCATTTTAGTTTCATCAGTATGTACTGTACTTCCTCGATTCACCGCCACGATTTCATACGGGATACTCTACCTGTGCTGCTAGAAATTGTGCCTTTACAAGTACGACACAACATGTGGTTCATGCACGATGGAGCTCCTGCACATTCGTACGCTTCTCAACAACAGATTCGGTGACCGATGGATTGGTAGAGGCGGACCAATTCCATGGCCTCCACGCTCTCCTGACCTCAACCCTCTTGACTTTCATTTATGGGGGCATTTGAAAGCTCTTGTCTAAGCAACCCTGGTACAAAATGTAGAGACTCTTCATGCTCGTATTGTGGATGGCTGTGATACAATACACCATTCTCCAGGGCTGCATCAGGGATTCCATGGGACGGAGGGTGGATGCATGTACCCTCGCTAACGGAGGACATTTTGAACATTTCCTGTAACAAGGTGTTTGAAGTCACACTGGTACGTTCTGTTGCTGTGTGTTTTCATTCCATGATTAATGTGATTTCAAGAGAAGTAATAAAATGAGCTCTAACATGGAAAGTAAGCGTTTCCGGACACATGTCCACATGACATATTTTCTTTCTTTGTGTGTGAGGAATGTTTCCTGAAAGTCTGGCCATACCTTTTTGTAACAAACACCCTGTATATTAAGAACAATAAGGGACCCAAGACTAAACCCTGTGGGTCAGCATTCTTGATACAGGGTGCAATGAACCATATGAAATAAAATTGTCATAAGTTCTGAACGGTTTGCATTAGGATGTTCAAACTGTACAGTCGGCCGCAGGGCGTGACTGGAATAAGTATGCACACTATGGTTTGGTTTAGTGATGAAGCCTACTTTCATTTGGATGGGTTTGTCAATAAGCAAAATTGGCGCATTTTGGGGCACTGAGAATCTGCATTTCATGTTTGAGAAGTCTCTTCACCATCAACGGGAGACTGTGTGGTGTGCAGTGTCCAGTTACAGAATAATTGGTGCAATATTCCTTGATGGCACAGTGACTACCGAGTGGTACATGGAAGTTTTGGAAGATGATTTCATCCCCATTATCCAAAGTGACCCTGATTTTGACAAGATGTGGTTCATGTGAGATGGAGCTCGACCCCATCGAAGTACGAGAGTGTCTGATGTCCTGGAGGTGCCCTTTGGGGAACGCATTCTGGGTCTGGGGTACCCAGAGGCCTATGGCACGGGCTTTGATTGGCCGCCATATTCTCTAGATCTGAACCATGCGACTTCTTTTTGTGGGACTATATTAAAGACAACGTGTACAGCAATAACCCCAAAACCACTGCTGAGCTGAAAACAGCCATTCTGGAGGTCATCAACAGCATTGATGTTCTGACACTTCCATGGGTTGTGCAGAATTTTGCTATTTGTCGGCGCCACATCATTGCCAATGATGGAAAGTATACTGAACATGTCATAAGCTAAATCCGAATATCTGTAGTGATGTTTACAAGTTGAATAAAGTGTTCGCACCATAGGTTCTAACTACCGCAATTTACATTTTTTTCATATAGTTCAATAATTGTTACCCTATACTTCCCCAGCTAGACGACTCTGCTGATTTTCGCGGACTATCTGTACTGTCAATTTTAAACTTCTGCACTCTTCCAGTTAAATATGAATTAAACCACATGTGCACTGTTCTCACTGATACCACAATACTTAAGCTTATCTAGAAGAATTTCATGATTACTACAGTCAAAAGCCTTTGAGAGATCACAGAAAAACCCATTGGGTGATGTTTGGTTATTCAGAGCATTTAATATTGGATCAGTGTAAGCATATATAACATTTTCTGTTGAAAAGCCTTTCTGAAAACCAAACTGACATTTTTTTAGGACAAGGAAAAAAAATACTGGATTTCACGGTTAAAAATACATTTTCTCCCAGGTAAAAATACACTTTTTCCGTGATAAGTGACAGTATACTTTTCCTCAGGAGTGTAAAACTTCCGAATCCTTTGAATGGTTAATGGTTTTATACACCGACGTAGAATTTCCCAGCACTTTAGAAAATGAAACTCAGGGAAAAATATACATTTTGCAAAGATCTTTGATATGTAGCAACATGTACACTGCATTCATATTTCAAAAATATAAATTCAAATTCCACCAAACACTGCACGTTATTTTCCAAAGCATTGAAATCGAGACTGCGATGAGCTTTTGTACACCAGTCATAGCTCATGTCCCGTGATCTCGCCAGACGATGACAGCAGATATTCAGAGCATAGGACACGTGATGTAGTCAGCCAATAGCAACATCACAGTTAAGTCGCGCGAACACACAAATACGAAAAATTAATGGATTAAATTAATATACATAGTGTTGCTGCAAGGAAAACGAAAACTTTCACATATAATTTTGGTCTCTCAGATTCATAAGCTGCAAGAGAAGCTAAGCTTTCACATATAATGTTCGTCTTTTTAGCAAGTGTTACACTTTAAGATACATCACACAAATGTGGTAGCAAAATTTTTAACAACATAAATGTCTTATCTTCTGGGCTCTAAATTCTTGTAAATGGTTGTCCTCAAAGAGTTAATTTTTAAATGAGAGTCAAATGCTTTATGATTAAGAAATTCATCATACATTCTTGCACAGAGTTCATCTTGCATAAAACAAAATTCACTTTGAAAGTAACACTTTTCAAACAACCGTTCGCAATATTTTCCCGTGACCTGTTAGAAATACGTTCGTTTCAGCAGTTGCCAGACAGTGCCAGATAATAGGCTTCACCACACTTGTGCAGCTATGATGTTGCAGGAAGCCTGTAGTTCATAGGTGTAAAACATTAAAAGATCTTACATTATGTCATTCAATTCAATTTTTATTATCACATAACATGCCTTATACGATCAAAGATTGTGACATAGGTGTCTTGTCAGTTTTACACTATATATATAATAATAATAAAAATAGACAATAAACTAATAATATATATGGTGTAACATCTTCAAAGAGGTATTTTAATTACAATTATAATGCATTGTTGCCATTCACAAAATCTTCTACACTATAGTAACATTTATCTTTTACATATTTTTCCAGGTCTCTTTTGGTACCTTTTACATTTGGGTCATCCATATCTTTCCATATATTATTTACAAATTTCATGCCCATACAGGATGGGGTTTTTCATATGATTTTAAATGGTGGGTAGGTAACATGTAGCTCGTTCTATGTCCAGTATCATACTGATGCAAGAAGAAGTTGCCCTCAAAAAGTTGTGGGTTTCTTTTCATGAAAGTGAGAGTTTCATAAATGTATATGCTTGGAATGCTCATTAGATCTAGTTTTACAAATAAAGGTTTACAATGTTGCTTTGGTTTTGCTCCCACCATTGCTCAGATGATTCTTTTTTTTAGTCCAAAAGCTCTAAGTAAATTTGTTTTTTCAGATCCCCAGAAAATTATACTATACCTAATGACTGAAACAAAATATGCATTATATACAGTTGTTCTTACAGCTAAATCAGTAATACTATACAAGATATTCATAATATATACAAGGCTATTCAGTCGACCCAGTATGTTGTCCACATGGTGACTTCATAACAGGTTTTTATTGACTAATACACCAAGGAATTTGACACAGTCTGCAGTCTCTAATTTTTTGTCCATATACCTTATTTCACTTATAGACTGTGCAGATTGTTTTATGGTGAAATGAACAATTTCTGTTTTTGTAAAATTTAATGTCAAGTTATTGTTTTTGACCCATGCCTCCACTTTCCCAAGTGTTTGTTCAATATGACGAATTAGATCTACTTCATTTTTACAACAGACAACAGCTGTTGAGTCATCTGCATAGAGGATAGTATCAGACTGGACCTGACATGGCATATCATTAATATAATACAGAAAAATAGTGGCCCAAATATTGAACCTCGTGGAACACCTAATTGAGTGTGTTTCCAGCCAGAGAGAAATTTCTCGCTGTTGATGTTAATAAGCACTCTTTGTTTTCTGTTTGCCAAGTATGATGACATCCAGCTAAGAGATTTGCCTTGAAAACCATACCGTGCGAATTTTTGGAGAAATGCGTCATGATTTACTGTGTTGAAGGCTTCGGACATGTCACAAAATATGCCTGACACGCACATTCTATCATGAAGACATCTGCTGACTTTTGTGGCTAATTCATTTATTGCATGGATTGTGCTGCGGCCTTTTCTGAAACCATATTGACTGCCTAAGATAATGCTGTTAGATGAATTGTGATTTTTGATCTGATCACATGCAGCTCTTTCAAATATTTTTGAGAAAATTGGTAACAGTGAGATTGGCCTATAGTTGCCCAATTAATCTTGTTTGCCTTTTTTATGTATGGGCCGAATTTCTGCATATTTTAATCGATCTGGGAAACATCCCTCATCAAAAGATTGGTTGATTATGAAAGAGAGTGGATGTGCAATACTGTGACGGACTATATTTATTATTTCAGTGGGGACTTCATCCCACCCTGCAGATTTTGAATTTTTTAGGGACATTATGATTTTGATGACATCTGAGATGGAAACATGAGAAAACTTAAAACTTGGGCAATTGCTGTCTGTCATATTGGGCTTTGTTTTTGGTGTTGAACTGTCACCAAATTTGTTACAGTTTATAAAGTCATTGAATGATTCACAAATGGCACTGGGTTCTGTAACAGCTCTACCATTTATCACTATTTTAGAAGGTCATTTTCTCTCTGCCTCACTGCCAACTTCGCTTCTAACAACAGACCAAACAGCTTTTGATTTGTTTTTTGCATTTGAAATGAAGTTATTATTCGCAGTATGTTTTGCTAGTTTAACTATTTTGTCGAATGTTTTTTTATATGGGCTTACATACTTAAGAAATTGAGGGCTTCGATTTACTTTTGCCTCCATATGCAGTTTCCTCTTAGTAGCACTAGACACTTTAACTCCTATTGTTACCCAGAATCTACTTTTTTGGGACCTGGTCCTCACTGTTAAAAGAAACAAGACATAACAGGATACCCCAGGAGCATTGGAATTTCATGAGCCATACTAAAATGCATAATTCGCCTTAAAGTGCACATTCATATGTCCAGATTCAGATACTGAATTATCTCATGTTTGGTTCTTTATTATGGCACAATGCCATATGTGTTAGAAGGTGAAAACGTGCACTTGAAATGCAGCAAACAGTTGAAACTAGCCAATAGCGTGGAATTAAAAACTTCGTTTCAAATAAATTGACTGGCTCAGTGGAAAAGTTTAATAGAAGCCAAATTTCTTTAGCAAGCCTACACAAATAACTTCATTGTTCCGCAAGGCAATTAATGCTTGACTGTCAGAAAGGTGGAAATAAAATGAAATCTGAAACTAATAACATATTTTACCCTCCCATAATTATGTGAACGTATTTTAATTCACATGATAGCTCCCAGCCACAGAAATTCGTTTGTTTTCATTCGATATGAGAGCAATAAACGAAGAGGAAACAGCAAAATCACTAAATGTAAACATGGGTCATGTGGAAACTACTCACCTCCCCACGATAACTCAGACTGCTCTCTGCGTCCGCCCTGGACCTATGATATTTCTGTACCGGGGCCAGCATTTGAGGTAGGAAACCAATAATTTAAAAAAAATCAACTTTTCAAAAATATGTTTATTTCTTAGCACACATCTTTCTGTAGAGACTGTTATATAAAAGATATGTGTTCGAGGAAATGTAAGACATGTTATTTGGTCTTAAGTGTGCCAAATTGCAGTGCCACACCTCTTCCAACAGCGTTCTTCTATCACACATCACAGTATTTTGCTTTGTGGAATTCCAACGTGTATATTTTGTAATGGATGCCACCAAAGTATATTCAGGATAATGGAAATTAAAATGTCCTGTTGTGCCTCTCCTGCTCCCAGTTGGTTGGTTTGACTTCCTGCCTCTCTTGAAATAAAAAAATAAATAAAATAAAACTCACAATTATTAACCGGATGGGATTATTTGTAACTGGGAGAACATGGACTCTTTAGAAAACCTGCACTCTTTATTGCCTATTGACGAAATAGGTCTGCCTAATATTGCAACAATTGGGACACTGTTTTGGCACAAATGGTCATTTTTATAAGATGACAGAATATAATTCAAATGCCTATTAGGCTACTACAAGCAAAAAGTTTTATGATAAGAAATAGTTTCACATTTCATTCATACTCTCAAGTTTCTCAAGCATGAGATCAAAAAGTAGTAGTATAAAATTTTTATATACATTTGGAATTGTCATAGTCTTCCATAATTTGTGTGATGTCTCAATTTCTTCTCCTTCCTTGTTCTAATAAACAATCTTGTCCTCACCAATTCTGCAACTATTCCTGCCATTGTCAAAACCTACTATCCAGTTAACTTCACTAACCCTGCCACACTCACTGGTTTAGTTATCCCGCGTTTATTCTCTGGTTAGGCATTATTACGTGTTCCTACAATGCGTTTTCCGCACTACTCTCAGAATAGAACTTAAGTGGCTGCTAGCCGGAGACTGTACAACTAGCCCTTACTAGTGTAGCGGTCTGGCCAAAAATTTTCTGTCAAAGTTTCTTTTTCTTGGATACACTGAGAAGATAATATGTAATTTTTCTTACCTGTTATTCCTGTTAGTCATTTATTTCCACTCTGGTAGTCTGAATCTATGGATTTCGCTAGTAATTATAACAACACTGATGATTCACACACCTAATCAACCACATAAACAAACAGCAATTGGCATTAAACCACTCAGGCTTATTTGGCTCAGCGCATATAGATCCATCGTTTTTTGTCTCTGGGAAAGTTTTTTTATTTCTAGATGCGACGGGAATTCCCCTGGCAGACACATCATGTACACTATGCACACATTCAAAAATAAACTTATTATTCACTCAGAAATCAGCTTAAAATGTGTTCAAAAACCAACAGGGATGCATTTCAAAATGATATGAATAACCAATAGAGCAACTAGCGCTGGATGCTAGGCGCTTTGTGAAACAAGGTTTTTTTCCTCAAGAATATCAATTTGGCACCCCCCCCTCCCTCCCTGAAATTGCTGCCAGGGACAGATTCCCCGGTTTGCCCCCCACTCCCTAGATCCGGGCCTGTTGCGCCTGCGTGAATCTGGCAGCTTGGGTGTGCCAGTAAAATTTTTCCTAGTAGCATCTGGCTGCTTGATGCTACTACTTATACAACTAACAGCCACACTTCTGTAGCCAGAAGCAGGAGAAGGTATTACTCATACACAACTCAACTGTGCATGCGCATGAGCCTGCTCACAATTGCTGAAGCGAATCTACTGTAAATAGTAGCGACGTCACACTCTCCGGAGGCAACTTGTTGTTATGAAGCATTGCACAGTCTTCCTAAAGTCTTTGATCCATTTTGCAGTTGGCAGATCATTGTAAAAGCACTATGTTTTGTTGTTGCATATGGCGCACTGAAGTTTTATTTTCGTTTTTTTTTCTCTCGTTTATGTTTTATTTCTGCAGTATTATTCTGTAGTAGTGACATACAGTAATATCCTTTGTTAGAGTATTGGTTCTTACCAGTCAAAATAACAAAAATTTAACTGAAAACTAAAACAATGAAAAATTCCCAGAATTCTAAAAAATTCCTGGGTTTTCCCCAGCTTTTTCCCAGGCGAAAAAATTCCCAGGTTTTTCCCGGAGCTCCCAGTTGTATACACCCTGTACATAATACCTATGTCCAGAAATGTCATTCAATGACTGCAGAGCATCAAAGTTACAGGTACTGGAGCCTGTAAATGTATTTATATACAGGGTGATTCTGTGATGATGCTACAAATTTTCTAGGATGATGAAGAGGGATAAATGTATCAATTTGAGGTAAGGGACCCTGGTCTGGAAACAAACAAGTTATAAGCACACCCATTCTGATACCTCTGATGGTGGAATACATGTACTGGTACTGTTGTTGCTAAGATTGTATGGTAGGCAGCTTTCAGAGGTAGTAGTACGGACAAAAATAAGGAAAATATGTCTGGTAAACATGTACTCTAAAATTCATACCTTAAGAGCTATGAGAACTTGTTCAGTAAAGGAGATGTATTTCACAATTGCGAAGATGGACAAGTGCTCACCTCTCCTCAGGTATGCATTTTAGTGCTCAATACTACCACCTCTGAAAGTTGTCTGCCCTAAAATCTTAGCAACAACATTATCGATACATGTATTTCCTGTCTGATGTATTAGAACAGTTTTTGCTTATCACTTTCGACTTGTTCATTCTGGTACAGGAGTGTGTAACTCAGACTTGTACATTTATCCTTCTCCATCATTTTAGAAAGTTTGTAAAATCTTCACAAAATCACTCTGCATATACATACATTTACAGGTGAGGGTGCCTGCAACTTTGATACTCTGTAGTGTCATTGGAAGACATTTCAGCATTTGGGTTCCCATTCGAAATATTATGTACTCATTTCCTTCCAGAACTCCTAGAAGTTTGTAATGGTAATTTCCATATAAATGATAGTAAAATGTTTTTAGATAAAAGTTGTAGGTCACAAAGAGGATCACGCATTGCTACGAATGGATGTAACTTTGAATGTGATTTTCGAGATGATTTGGAGGTTAAAATGATTTTTTAAAATGAGAACCCTAATATTTTATTTAAACTTTGAAAAGAGCGGCACATTTTACGTTTAAAATGATACATTATTCAAGGTCACTGCGAGGTTCAATGAAGCTCAAATAAGCAAACATGTTTTTAGTTCAAGAAGGGATTAACTCTGAACATCTATATCTTCATGTACATCTATACTCTAGAAACCACTATGAGGTGCATGACAGAGGTATGTCCCACTGTATCAGTTATTGGGATTCTTCCTGTTCCATTCAGCGTAGGAACAATGATTGTTGGAATGCCTCTGTGCGTGCAGTAATTATTCCAATCTTGTCATCACCATCCTTATGTGAGTGATACATAGGGGATTTTATTATATTATATTATTAGTGTAATCATTTAAAGCCAGTTCTTGAAACTTTGTTAATAGACTTTCTCAGGACAGTTTATGTTAGTCTTCACAAGTCTTCCAGTTCAGTTCCTTCAGTATCTCTCTGACACTCGCCCAATGATTAAACAAATTTGTGACCATTCGTGCTGCCCTTCTCTTCATATGTTCGACGTCGCCTATTAGTCCTATCTGGTATGGGCCCCACACACTTGAGCGATATTCCAGAACTAGTTGCATCTGCATCTACATCTACATCTACATCTACACTCCGTGAGCCACCTTACGGTGTGTGGCGGAGGGTACTTATTGTACCACTATCTGATCCCCCCTTCCCTGTTCCATTCACGAATTGTGCGTGGGAAGAACGACTGCTTGTAAGTCTCCGTATTTGCTCTAATTTCTCGGATCTTTTCGTTGTGATCATTACGCGAGATATATGTGGGCGGTAGTAATATGTTGCCCATCTCTTCCTGGAATGTGCTCTCTCGTAATTTCGATAATAAACCTCTCCGTATTGTGTAACGCCTTTCTTGAAGTGTCCGCCACTGGAGCTTGTTCAGCATCTCCGTAACGCTCTCGCGCTGACTAAATGTCCCCATGACGAATCGCGCTGCTTTTCGCTGGATCATGTCTATCTCTTCTATTAATCCAACCTGGTAAGGGTCCCATACTGATGAGCAATACTCAAGAATCGGACGAACAAGCGTTTTGTAAGCTACTTCTTTCGTCGATGAGTCACATTTTCTTAGAATTCTTCCTATGAATCTCAACCTGGCGCCTGCTTTTCCCACTATTTGTTTTATGTGATCATTCCACTTCAGATCGCTCCGGATAGTAACTCCTAAGTATTTTACGGTCGTTACTGCTTCCAATGATTTACCACCTATGGCATAATCGTACTGGAATGGATTTCTGCCCCTATGTATGCGCATTATATTACATTTATCTACGTTTAGGGAAAGCTGCCAGCTGTCGCACCATGCATTAATCCTCTGCAGGTCCTCCTGGAGTACGTACGAGTCTTCTGATGTTGCTACTTTCTTGTAGACAAGCGTGTCATCTGCAAATAGCCTCACGGAGCTACCGATGTTGTCAACTAAGTCATTTATGTATATTGTAAACAATAAAGGTCCTATCACGCTTCCCTGCGGTACTCCCGAAATTACCTCTACATCTGCAGATTTTGAACCGTTAAGAATGACATGTTGTGTTCTTTCTTCTAGGAAATCTTGAATCCAATCACAAACCTGGTCCGATATTCCGTAAGCTCGTATTTTTTTCACTAAACGTAAGTGCGGAACCGTATCAAATGCCTTCCTGAAGTCCAGGAATACGGCATCAATCTGCTCGCCAGTGTCTACGGCACTGTGAATTTCTTGGGCAAATAGGGCGAGCTGAGTTTCACATGATCTCTGTTTGCGGAATCCATGTTGGTTATGATGAAGGAGATTTGTATTATCTAAGAACGTCATAATACGAGAACACAAAACATGTTCCATTATTCTACAACAGATTGACGTAAGCGAAATAGGCCTATAATTATTCGCATCTGATTTATGACCCTTCTTGAAAATGGGAACGACCTGCGCTTTCTTCCAGTCGCTAGGTACTTTACGTTCTTCCAGCGATCTACGATAAATTGCTGATAGAAAGGGGGCAAGTTCTTTAGCATAATCACTGTAGAATCTTAAGGGTATCTCGTCTGGTCCGGACGCTTTTCCGCTACTAAGTGATAGCAGTTGTTTTTCAATTCCGATATCGTTTATTTCAATATTTTCCATTTTGGCGTCCGTGCGACGGCTGAAGTCAGGGACCGTGTTACGATTTTCCGCAGTGAAACAGTTTCGGAACACTGAATTCAGTATTTCTGCCTTTCTTCGGTCGTCCTCTGTTTCGGTGCCATCGTGGTCAACGAGTGACTGAATAGGGGATTTAGATCCGCTTACCGATTTTACATATGATCAAAACTTTTTAGGGTTCTTGTTTAGATTGTTTGCCAATGTTTTATGTTCGAATTCGTTGAATGCTTCTCTCATTGCTCTCTTTACGCTCTTTTTCGCTTTGTTCAGCTTTTCCTTATCAGCTATGATTCGACTACTCTTAAACCTATGATGAAGCTTTCTTTGTTTCCGTAGTACCTTTCGTACATGATTGTTATACCACGGTGGATCTCTCCCCTCGCTTTGGACCTTAGTCGGTACGAACTTATCTAAGGCGTACTGGACGATGTTTCTGAATTTTTTCCATTTTTGTTCCACATCCTCTTCCTCAGAAATGAACGTTTGATGGTGGTCACTCAGATATTCTGCGATTTGTGCCCTATCACTCTTGTTAAGCAAATATATTTTCCTTCCTTTCTTGGCATTTCTTATTACACTTGTAGTCATTGATGCAACCACTGACTTATGATCACTGATACCCTCTTCTACATTCACGGAGTCGAAAAGTTCCGGTTTATTTGTTGCTATGAGGTCTAAAACGTTAGCTTCACGAGTTGGTTCTCTAACTATCTGCTCGAAGTAATTCTCGGACAAGGCAGTCAGGATAATGTCACAAGAGTCTCTGTCCCTGGCTCCAGTTCTGATTGTGTGACTATCCCATTCTATACCTGGTAGATTGAAGTCTCCCCCTATTACAATAGTATGATCACGAAACTACTTCACGACGTTCTGCAGGTTCTCTCTGAGGCGCTCAACTACTACGGTTGCTGATGCAGGTGGTCTATAGAAGCATCCAACTATCATATCTGACCCACCTTTGATACTTAACTTAACCCAGATTATTTCACATTCGCATTCGCTAATAACTTCACTGGATATTATGGAATTCTTTACTGCTATAAATACTCCTCCACCATTGGCGTTTATCCTATCCTTGCGGTATATATTCCATTCTGTGTCTAGGATTTCGTTACTGTTCACTTCCGGTTTTAACCAACTTTCCGTTCCTAATACTATATGCGCACTATTTCCTTCAATAAGAGATACTAATTCAGGAACCTTGCCCTGGATACTCCTGCAGTTTACCAATATTACGTTAACTTTTCCTGTTTTTGGTCTCTGAGGACGGACGTTCTTTATCAACGATGATAATGTCCTCTCTGGTAAGCCGTCAGGTATTTTATCGTTTCGCCCAAGGGGGGGTCCCTCTAACCTAAAAAACCCCCGTGTGCACGCCACACGTACTCTGCTACCCTAGTAGCTGCTTCCGGTGTGTAGTACACGCCTGACCTGTCTAGGGGGGCCCTACAGTTCTCCACCCAATAACGGAGGTCGATGAATTTGCAACCATTATAGTCGCAGAGTCGTCTGAGCCTCTGGTTTAGACCCTCCACACGGCTCCAAACCAGAGGACCGCGATCGACTCTGGGCACTATGCTGCACATATAAAGCTCAGCTTGCACTCCGCGTGCGATGCTGGTTGTCTTCACCAAATCAGCCAGCCGCCGGAAGGAACCAAGGATGGCCACAGAACCCAAGCGGCAGGCGTCATTCGTTCCGACATGTGCTACTATCTGCAGCCGGTCACACCCAGTGCGTTCAATAGCTGCCGGAAGGGCCTCCTCCACATTACGGACGAGACCCCCCGGCAAGCACACCGAGTGCACACTGACATTCTTCCCCGACCTACCCGCTATTTTCCTGAGGGGCTCCATAACCCGCCTAACGTTGGAGCTCCCTATAACTAATAGGCCCGCCCTCTGTGACTGTCAGGACCTTGCCGGAGAATCGGCCACTGGCCCAACAGGCGAGGCATCCTGTGGTGGCTCGGAAACGATGTCATCACCACTAGGAAGCACCCCGTACCTGTTGGAAAGGGGTAAGGCAGCTGCCACGCGGCCAGATCCCACCTTTGCCTTTCGGCCAGGCATGCGCGAGCCCACCACTGTCCGCCATTCACCCTGGAGTGATGGCTGACCGGTAAGATGCTCACTGCCGGAAGACGCAGCGACATCAGGGGTTCCATGTGATTCCAAGGCCACCGAAGTAGGCATAGGTCTCACCACAGTTGCCCCAACGCCACTACGAGCCGACGCCTGCGCCTCGAGCTCGATGAGCCTAACAGACAAAGCCTCCACCTGCCCCCGAAGAGTGGCCAATTCTCCTTGCGTCCGCTCACAACAACCACAGTCCCTACACATGACTATGTTTACCCTACTCTATACGGTGACAAATTCCCAAGATAATCTTCTGATGAGCTACTCTGATAATCAAGAAACACTCACTGAAATACGAGACGCGAAAACTACGCTAGGTTTTCCCAGAAAAACTATTTAAAAGCTAAGCGCAGCAAATAAGTACAAAAACGCTTTATACAAACAGTACTCGCTGCTGCTGGTGCTCTCGCTCTGGCTGTCACAAGACAACTGCTGATTCAAGTGACTAGTGGCTAACGGCCGCGAAACAAACAAAAGACGGTTTTTGGGCGCTTTCTGTTCTAAACGATCAAGAAAACACTAAGAAATCTAACACGAAAACTACGTAAAGTTTTATCAAGAACTGTTAGTTACTATGCAGAGCAGATAAACACAAATAGAATCCCTTCCTTAGTGGATGGTCGTAAACAAAATGCAAAATAAACGCTTTATACAAACAGTACTCGCTGCTGCTGGTGCTCTCGCTCTGGCTGTCACAAGACAACTGCTGATTCAAGTGACTAGTGGCTAACGGCCGCGAAACAAACAAAAGACGGTGATTTGTAAGGAATCTCCTTTGTAGACTGATTGAACTTCCCCAGTACTCTACCAATAAACCAAAGTCTATAACCTGCTGTACCCACCTTTGAACCCATGTGACATTGCATTTCATATCCCTACAAAGGGCATTGCTGTTTGTATTTGTAGAGTTAGGTGAATCCAACAATCACTCACTGATATTACAGTCATAGCATACTACGGTTTTTCGTTTTGTAAAGTGCAAAATTTTACATTTCTGAACATTTAGAGCAAGCTTCCAATCTGTGCACCACTCTGATATCTATAAAGATCTGACTGAATATTTATGCAGCTTCTTTCAGGTAGTACTTCATTATAGATAACTGCATCATCTACAAAAAACCTGATATTACTGTTAATAATGACTGTAAGGCCATTAACATACAATGTGAACATCAGGGTCCCAACACACTTCTCTGGGGCACAACCGAAGTCACTTCTACATCTGATGATTTTCCATCCAAGATAACAGGCTGCATCCTCACTACTAAAATGTCCTCAATCCATTCACAAATTTCATTTGATTCCCCATGTGATCATACTTTTCACAATAAGCATAGGTATGCCACTGAGTCAAACGCTTTTTGGAAATCAAGAAATACTGCATCTACCTGACTGCCTTGATACCAAGCTTTCAGTATGTCATGTGAGAAAGTGCAGGTTGGGTTCCACATGATCGACAGTATCAGAATCCATGCTGGTTGCCACTGAGGAGGTGATTCCATTCAACATACCTCATTATGTTTGAGCTCAAAATATAAGATTCTACAACAAATCGATGTCAGGGATATTGGACAGTAGTTTTGGGGATCACTTCTACTACCCTTCTTGTAGATGGGTGTGACCTGCACCTTTTTCCAAGAACCGGGTGTGGTTTCTTGTTTGAGGGATCTGCGATAGATTATAGTTATGAAGTGCTAACTCAGCTGCAAATTCAGTACAGAATCTGACAGGGATTCCATCAGGCCCTGGAGCTTTGTTCAATGTTAACGATTTCAACTTTTCCTCAACACCACTGACTCTAATAATTATTTCACTCATCTTTTCAGTGGTTCAGGTGACACGTTAATAGGAAAGAGGAGGCTATGAAACTTAGCGATATATGGACAGTGGCTCTACAAAATTGCTAACAATTTTTATCTTTGACAAGATGGTAATCCATAGTCGACCTTATCTTTGCTATGGATTATTACTGCTCATCACGTGTCATCTGAACCACGCCCCCCTTTCTTACAATATATAAGTCGCTCTCAGACACCCGACCAGTCAGTTGGCAAGACTCAGCGGAGCAGCGCCTCTGAGGAAGTCCAGCGCAGCCTGGACGAAACGTAAGGAGCAGAAAAGTTCTTGGACCACGACCTCACATCCCGGAAAGTATATCAACAGCTATGTCATCTGGTCGTGAAAGCCTTCATTCTACAATGATAATTAAAACAAAAGGTTCAAATCCCTCTTCGCTCTTTCCAAATTCGACATCACTAACAGGGGTTTTCATGAAACAAAACTCAACCTTTGAATAACTTTTGATAATTATCCTTAATATATGAAGATAGTATCTGTTCTTTCGGACATGTCCGAAAGAACAGATACCATCGGCAACCATGCAGCTTGTTAGAATGAAATTACAATGAAATAAATTGTAAAATTATCCTTAAGATCATGGTTATTGGTAATGATATGTGACCCCTTATTCCCCTTTTAATCTGAATCTAATATTGTATTTTGCTGAATTCCTCCTCTATTCTGCATTAATCTCTACTAGAACTAAAAACATATGTGCTTATTTCACCTTCACTGAATCTTACCATGGCCACGAATAACATATCATTTTATACGTAAAGTCTGCCTCTATTCTCAAATCTTAAATCAAATATTTGGGTTCCCATTTTAAAAACATCACTTGAACCTCCAAATCACCTTGAAAATTATGTTCAAGTTCATAACCAATAGTAGCAAATCATGACCCTTTTTTCCACCTACAACTTTTATCTAAAACGTCTGCTGCATCTCAACTCTCTCACAAGTTACTCCCAATTATGGATTAAAATAGTCCACAGGATGAACATTAATAAAACTGACAGACTGCATGGATGGGGTCCTGACTGTAAATGGAGGAAAAATGTCTTATGAACATGTGCCCAGAAATGTATCATTGCTGAGATGGTGCTCACGAATTTTAAATCACTCTTCTAGATTGGATGTCAATGACCGCCTCCATAGCTGAGTGGTCAGTGTTGCCAAGTACCATGAAGACGAACTGGGTTCGATTTCCACACTGCCTGGTATTCTTCCTTGGTTGGAGGACTGACACGTGGTGCATTCAGCCAGATGAGGCCAACTGAGGAGTTACTTGACCTTTTAGTGGTAGCTTCAATGCCAAGATCGGGAAAGTGGTGTGCTAACCACATGCCCCTTCATACCACATCCAGTGACACCATTGGCAAAGGATGATACAGTGATCAGTCAGCCTTGACTGGCCCATTTACGGCTAGAATGCAGAACTTTATCTGATCTTTTTTTGGTGTATGCTAATGCATGTATAAATAACAAAACGTCCTTAAACATTAAACTTAAGACTTATGAAAAGTAACCGATTTGCAAATGTGAAGTCATGGCAGGTTCACTCAAACAAAGTGGCTTTATTATTATTCACGTGGATTGCGATAAAGAACAGAATTTTTAAAAGCTTGTTGCCAACTTATTTTCCTTAGGTGTGACTAACATTACACTGGACTTTTGTTCTACATTACCATCTTACAATTATAGGTTTTTCCTTCTGTTGAACAACTGACATGTTTGCAGAGATACTGCGAAAAATATCTTTTTTTCAAACTGTTTAATAATCGATCAGTCCACTTACAGAATAAAACAGCAATGCATTTGAAATGCCAAAAATATGTCACAAAGCAAGTGAAAGATTAATTACAAACAACAGAAAGATTTTTCAATAAACTTTCACAATAAATATCATTTAACTTTGCTGTTTCCACCCACAATCAACCATCAGAAAGACGCTTGGCAACATAACTGTTCAAAAAGTAGTTCTAGGACTACTTATGGAGAGTTAAAGATACCAAATAAATATGCCTTAAGAGGTTTGAGATTCTACTTGCAGGTATGCTTACCTTGAGATATAAGTTGTTGACTAGTAACTATGGATTCATGAAAATGTATTTCAAAGTATTTAGTATATCTAAAAACAAAGATGTATCTAAAAACAAAGATGATGTGACTTACCAAACGAAAGCGCTGGCATGTCGATAGACATGCAAACAAACACAAACATCGTCAGGAAAGAGGGAAGGAGAGGGAAAGACGAAAGGATTTGGGTTTTAAGGGAGAGGGTAAGGAGTCATTCCAATCCCGGGAGCGGAAAGACTTATCTTAGGGGGAAAAAGGACGGATATACACTCGCACAACACATATCCATCCACACATATACAGACACAAGCAGACACATACAGAGGCAAAGAGTTTGGGCAGAGCAAAACAAAGATGATGTAACTTACCAAACGAAAGCGTTGGCATGTTGACAGACACACAAACAAACACAAACACACACAAATTCAAGCTTTCGCAACCAATGGTTGCTTTGTCAGGAAAGAGGAAAGGAGAGGGAAAGACGAAAGGATGTGGGTTTTAAGGGAGAGGGTAAGGAGTCATTCCAATCCCGGGAGCGGAAAGACTTACCTTAGGGGGAAAAAAGGACAGGTATACTCTCACACACATATCCCACACACACACACACACACATTTTTCCCACATGGAATGTTTCCCTCTATTATATTCAAAGTATTTAGTATTATTCACTTGACATATATTTACATTAGTGACCTTCTTCTTTCTTTTAAAATAAATTTGACAAAAAAATGAAAAATGTAATGTGTTATCAAACACTGTATACACCTGCGGCTGAGTTCTACTGGGAAAGGACACTTCTCTTGAGGTTAATAGCTTCACATTGTGTCACAATCCAGTCTGCACAGCAGCAGACTCCTGTGTCCGTCTCATAAGAAATATTTCATAATAAATACAGGTGATGCTAGAAACATCAGTTGTAGGTGTTCTTGTGCAAGAAGATGTATTTAGTATGCTGACATTGCAGATTCACCACACAGAACTTCTGAAAGGACAAGTTGCTACACCATTACAGCACCACCACGACTGTGAAACTGCTGACATAATGGAAAAGTTCAGGCAATGATGTCATGATAGCTCAGTGGTCACACCTTGCACCTTGATCTTGTTACTTAAGAGGGCAAAACTACAACCATTCTAGAAACATTAGAGTATCAGGACTGCATATATACCACAAGTTCTAGATAAGCACCATGTGGTCACCACCTGGAGTCAGCTACGATGGGAGGTTGATGCTAATCTACAATTCAAGATGGGTCAGCAAGCTGTCGCCACCGGACTCTGCCTCCATTAGTTACAAGCCCATTGTCTGTGCTAAGGCTACTGCCACACCAGATGCACCTTGCTTAGTACCTATGTGCCTCCCAATTCACCTGGTGCCAAGCGCTTTGGTGCCTAGTGGCCACACTGGAGCATTGATTCCAGTCATTACAGGCGCACTGCTTGCCTGCATTGTTGAAATGTCTCTTCCAATGCTGAGTCAGAAAAATACTTCTTGGAGAAAATATTTCTTTGAAATATGAACATGCTAGGAACATGGTACTGACTGTGAGAGAAATGAATGTGGTGAATTCAATATGTTGCACTAAAAAAATTTGGGAGTTTCAACACAACTTTTTTTTATTTACAAATGACAGTAAAATTAAAAATTATTCCATTCCATGGTGGCAGACTGATACAGCAACCTTATTATACATTATTGTGAAAACAGTCTTAGGTTGCAGATTTGAAATTTATTTATTACATGTTTTGCCGAGGTGGGGCTTCATCAGATAATATTAAAATTAATGCCACTGGCATACGTCACACTGAAATTAATTGCAATTTTAATTTCAATGTGACAGATACCTCTGTTTGAATGTTGTTGCAGGGTCATTCTATGACAAATTACCCAACAATAATTCTAGGATTTGTAGCCCTCCATCTCAGATTTTCATGAAACTTTGTGCATTTGCTTGTACCTATGAGATAAGAACTTGTGGAAATTCTTTATGATCTCAGACAAACTTTTTTTGATGTTGTATTTTCAGTATAGTGATGTTCTGATAATTTGGCTCTGCGAGAAAGCCCATGCAAAGTGGTACTTATCTACAGAAATACTCATAACTCAGGTGTATATGAAGCTTTAAATTTGGAATATTTTTTCAGAAATTAAGAGGGGCATATAGTTATGACTAATGCATTTATTTAAGCTGTAAAGTTACAAAGAAAATTACAAAAAATATTAATGTATGTTGTTTTTCAATTTCTGGAAAATTTACAAGGATGTTGCAAACAATATCACATTTCTCCAACCTACTGGGAACCTAATTTTGGTCTTAAAAAATTACTAAGGTTGTAAGCTTTCTAATAAAATAAAAATATTAATGTGTTTTTTTTTTTTTTTTTTTTTTGGAAGGGACATGGAAAGAAATCAGAAATAAAAAAACTTTTTACTGTGATGAAAAATGAGTCACTCCAAGTATGTTCGGCCAGAGCTGATACCAACTGCCTCCAATACAGAGGTCTCAAATTAGCATATTTAAATATCAGTTGTTCTAGGTAGACAAATTAATCTTAACTGAGAAAAATTTATTTCATTTTATTAATTAAGTGATTTTTCAAAGAACATAATATATCACTTTTATCTGTGCTTCTAACTCCCAGCTCACAGTTATAGTGTTCTACGTATTTGCAGCAGCTTCCATGAAACCTGTACATAAATGAAAACACTGCAACAATTGCTTTCATGTATTGCTGAACATCACAGACACGCAATAATCAGTCCATTTTGCCTCAGTTGCTCTTTGTCTCTCTGTGAGACGGGTCAAGTTTGTGATACAGCCATTTATCATTCTGGTTGTAATGCAGTGTGTTTTTAATTTAAGTAATTCTCAGTTATGTACAAAGGAAAATATGAATTCATGTATTGTCCAAAAATTAACGTACAACACCTAAACCCCAAAAAAACTCTTCAAAAATTTTCAGACCTAGTGAAGACCAACAGGATTTGGTGGTGTGACAGTTGTGTATAAACTTTCCAGATAATCAAGAAAGAACTATAATATGTGGACATCCCATTACTTAAAAGTTTTTGAAAGGCATCAAAGAAATTGTTGTGATTCTTTCAAAACACACAAGCAGACAGTTAAAAAATTCTTAAGGTCAGTAAGTCTGCCTTTGTCTTAATCATTAAATGCTACAAGAATGAATGTCAAACAAGGCAAAAAACTTTTTACAATATGTCGTAAGATTTGTGAGCAAAAAAACTGAAATCAGTGATGGAAATAAAAGTGATGTTAGTGACCTCGAGATGATATTTCACGAGTCAGTGGTAAAAAGTCAAGGCATCAAGGATGCAAACAAAACTTTAGATGATTTGAGGTGCTCTCCCTTAAAATTTCATTCCAGTCTAAATCACAGCAAGGCCTCATATGGTGAACAGAAACTACAAAGAAAGGAACATGTTTTGGAAGAAAAACATGTACCAGGCACTGAATTGCAGTCTTGAAATTTCTCAAGTGAAAGTTTTGAATAACATCCACTAGGAAAAATTAGATTCTGTTAACTTCATATCATTTTAAATTAAAGTAATACATTCTGACGGTACGGAGGATAAAATTGATGATGAAATTGTTAAGAAAATCAAAGATTTTGATGCCACAATATTATTTATGAAAGAAAAAGTGGCTGGTGTACGAAGATCATAAAAAATTCAAAGTTTTAACTTAAGCTCCTCCCTCTTGGTCAAAGGAAAAAATAATGTCAGGATTCAATTTTAGTGAGTATGTAGTTCGACAGGCAAGGAAACTGAAAACAGAGGTGCATATTTTATCAATTCCTAAGCCAAAAAGAGATAAAATGATCACTGATGAAGTTGTAAAGTTTGTTGCTGACTTTTGCCAAAGCGATGAATATACTCAAATGTTACCAGGAGCAAAAGACAAAGTTAGCATATATGAAAAAAAAATTGTTTTAAATGGGAGAACTCAAACATAATTTTTTTTTTTTTTATTCACTAAGACCAAAGTGGTGTACTTTAGCTGGTGTTGCAGGCATCCATTCAGTGTATGTCTGTGGTATCTGCCAAAATGTAAAACTGTTTTTGGATGTGGAACACATTTAAGAAACATATAAAGGATGTGTAGAATTTTGTGTATGTGTCTCGGAAAACTGCACACTTAATCACTATGATGATTGTCCCAATGATGACAAACTGTTACAATTTATGAAAGAAAAATTATCTTACAAAAGTGCTGATGATGAAATTGAGTACAGTCAGTGGATTAATACAGACCATCAGACTGAATCTGTAAAGTAGTCCACAACTGTTAATGAATACACTGATTTGTTGGTAGCTAAATTACAGACACTTAAAGTGCACTCATTTATATTTAAATGTCAGGCAAGGGCCCTGAAAACTTTGAAAGAAAATCTAATCCCACAAAAAGAAATTCTATTAATGGACTTTCCTGAAAACCATAGTTTCGTAATTCAGAATGAAATCCAGAGTTACCACTTGACACGAAGCAGCTGTACAACCCATCCCACTTGTGTTTATGTTATAAACGAGGAAAATAAATTGATAATTGCAAACAGTTGCTCTATAAGTGGTGATATGGATCATGATGTAGGATTTGTAATTGCTGTTCAGAAAGAAATGGTTAAATGGTTGGCTGAACACTACCCGAGTCAAGAAACTGCGTTATTTCACTGATGGATATGCTACTCAACACCAAAACAGAAAAAGCTTTAAAAACTTGTGTGAACAGAAAAATGCTTTTTCCATTGATGCTGAACATTTCATTTTTACTACTAGCCACAGTAAATACGTATCTGATGGATTGGGAGGAATGTAAAACGTGTAATGAGAAAAGCTAGTTTCCAACTACGGGATGATGTACAAATAACAGCTGCATCTGTCGTTTACAATTTCTGCAAGGCTAATATTGAAAAATGTTTTTCCAATTTCTTAGAGAAATTCAATGTAGATTTGTAAGGGAAGAAACTGAAGAAGAGATTTTTTACAATACCCGTTACCAGGAATTTTCACAATTACAAACCACTTGCCTGTAATTCACTAGAAATTAGAAAAGTAGCTTGTTCTGAAAAGGCTTCCTCGATTTTCTCATTCCATGAAAATGCCCTGTAATGGACACATGCCCACCTTCAAAAATACTATTTTTGTGGCAGCTGTATATGATGACAGGTGGCACTTTGCCTTTGTCAAGAATGTACATGATGGAGAAGGAAATGCTTAACTACTTTTTCTCCACCCACCTGGATTGCCAGTGTCTTTTATTGGCCTGTGAAGGAAGACTCTTGTTTTGTGCCTTTGGTAAACATTTATGTACTGTTGGTGTATTTGAATCAAGTACTTTAGGAAGAATATATTACTTTAATGAAAATGACATGAACTTAATAGAACCTAATTTTTCCTAGTGGATGCTATTCATTACCTTCACGCGAGAACTCAAAGGATCTTCATTGCTGAACATGTACATTTTAAACATTTGTCTGAGTAGAATACCAGTCATTTTAATATGCTCATTTGATATCCCTAAATAAAGTCAATACTAGTAATGAAATATTTCAATTAAAATGACAACTTTTGGCTCTGCACTTTTATTATTTTAAAAAAAACTTGAGACAGGCACTAAAGCTTAGCAGTCTACATAATGGTTTCTTTTTTTTTAATCACATTATATTTGAGTTTCAGTAAAACAACTGGCATCATAACAGCTCTGTCTAAAAGTTTTTTGAATATTTAAGAAATAATTGTTTGGGTCGTAACAAGTTGATTTTTTATTTTACCAGAAGTCAAAAAGAGTAGTTAAAGGTTTTTTTCCATTGAGATTCATTCTTTTTTTGGTAGTCAAGTTTCAGACACAGTGTAAGCTTTTTCTAAACTTTACCATACTTTCCTTCACAAATTCTATGAAATATATGGAAGAAATTTTACAATGGTTATTACCATGGCAAAAGTAACATGTCAAATTTTTTTATGAAAATCTGAGGCAGTGGGTGTCTGACCCAGATGAACTTCCTAGGAATGGCCTGTTTTTGATCACAGTAGAAAGTCTTTTTGGTTTCCAATTTATTTGTGTGTCTGTTCACAGAACACCATTACTATTTTTATTTTATTACAAAGCCTACATCCTTGGGAATTACTTAAGACCAAAACTAGATGCCCAGCAGGTTGGAGAAATGTGATATAAGTCTTTCTCAACGTCCTTGTAACTTTTCTAGAAATCTGAAGTGACCTACATTAATTTTTTGTAATTTTCTTTGTAGTGTTATGGTTAAATGAATGGATTCTTGTTAACTACATGCCTCTCTTAATTTCTGAAAAAAATTCCAGATCAAAAGTTTCATACACACCTGAGTTACGAGTGTTTCTGTAGATAAGTATCACTTTGCATGAACATTCTTGCAGAGCCAAAATATCAGAACATCACTATATTGAAAATTTGATATAAAAAAGTTTTGGCCTGAGACCAAAAAGAATTTCCACACATTCTTATGTTATAAGTAGAAGCAAATATACAAAGTTTCCTGAAAATATGAGATGGTGGGTGACATGACCTGGGAAATTTGACATAGAATGACTCAGTAGCATTTTTTGGAAATTGTACTCTTCAAAAGTGCAAAAGACTTGTGGCAACTTCATCAGCTCTGCCTCCACTTTGTACTTTGCCTACTCTTCACAGCTGTTTAAGACAGCAGGACTGCAAGTTCTTCCACCTCCCTTTTACATGTTTTTCTGGGGGTTGGGGGCAAGAGTTTGTTTTATAAGGATGTCAAACTGACTGCATATTTGATACAAGGGTAAAACAACAACATTTATTTTTAAACACAACTTTTTAGCAATGGGAGAGAGCTATAGGTCTTTTGCATGCCACTATCATCTGGGAATTTCACCAGAGGCTGGCCTAGCAAAATAGAGACGTCAAATACTCTGGGACTCATTGGAGGATAAATACTTGACAGTCCTGAGCAATGGTTAACACTACCAACCATTTTTTGTGGAACTGAGCTTTCCTAACTGCATCAGCACAGTAGGTAGGACACATGGGGAGACAACAATCCTGCACCACAGTGAATCTTTGTATTACAACTACAAACAATACCTTTCTATTTTACTGCAAGCTGTTGTAGATGCAAACTGTAAATCTGTTGCTGCTCACACTGGGATGGAAGGGTGACAATGTGACTTGAGCAACTTGAACAGTTCAACATTGTTTCAAATGCTAGATTTGGTCACCCCGCCATTCCCTCAAAGAGAGACTGATTCTGGGAACAGATATCACAGCTCCCTTTGTTTCAATTGAGGGGTGATGGTTATCCTTAATGAGTCTACTTGATGAAACTATTTCCTGAGAGAAATTCTGACAACAGAAAAACAGTGTACATCTACCGTCATTCAAGATCTTGCCGAAGTGTTGAGTGTGCTTTTGGCATAATGCCAGCAAAGTGGAGAGTATTACAAAAAGCTACTGAAAGTGATATTAAGTACTGCAATAATAATTACAGAAGTGTTATGCATTCTTCATAACTTTGTGATTGACTATGAACAACTACCGCAAATTTTTCACCAACGCTCAGTACACACAGACCTCAGCACAGATATACAAACAGCACAGTAAATCTGAGAAATATATTGGTTGATTATTCCAATAGGAGTGGTTCCATCCACTGGCAAATGAACTGTCTGCCTCAAAACATTATTGAACATGATGATCATTAGATGGAATTTACGCAGCATTGCATTTATGACTAAATCAAAAATACCATACACCATTATGATGATTATTATTATGTAATTACAACTGTTAATTAACCTGTAGTTTCTTTCATGGATAAAAATAAAACTAAAATTTACCAGGGCTACCAGTTTCTATTGCAACATCGTCTCACATCTTCTTTAGAATCACTGTTTTTTTGAATATTTTGCACTGGATTCCAAAATCATCCCCTTTTGGAAACTGTTTTGTCATCCATGGTAAAGAAGAAACAAATGAAATAACATAATCAGCCGCATTTATCAGCCAGTATAATCCGTGGAGCAACTATGCGACACACCAGGAGGAACCAACATGACCATTTATTCACAAACACGCCAAGCCAAGCAACTTGATTAGTAATGTAGTGTTCAGAGCAGCCAGCCTCATAAGTTCACAGCTTTTTGTTTAGCAAAGTGAGTCATCTGGGGAGTCTCAAGGTACTTAGGTGCCAAGTGAGTTGTGTCTGGTGTAGCCATAGCCTAATCAACTGGTGGTCCACCTGGTAGCTAATTACTGACAGCTGCTGACCACCGACTGCAGAGGTTCACGGTTAGTACAAGGGCCGTCTAGCTGTACCTATTCATCTCAGTCTGTGTGAACATGCCAAGCCAAGCAACTTGATTAGTAATGTAATGTTCAGTGCAGCCAGCCTCATAAGTTCACAGCTTTTTGTTTAGCAAAGTGAGTCATCTGGGGAGTCTCAAGGTACTTAGGTGCCAAGTGAGTTGTGTCTGGTGTAGCCATAGCCTAATCAACTGGTGGTCCACCTGGTAGCTAATTACTGACAGCTGCTGACCACCGACTGCAGAGGTTCATGGTTAGTACAAGGGCCGTCTAGCTATACCTATTCATCTCAGTCTCTGTGGATATATGCTGTTCATGTCTGTCACTGCCTGTCTGGGCAAACACTGTTCCTTTCTGTCATCACCTTTGGATGCATATGTCACTGCTGTGGATCACAATCGACCACACTCAGTGCTGCAATTTGATTCTGCACACCTCTGCAGTGTTGAGTCAATGCCACCTCTGGAATGCTGAGCATGCCACTTGACTACGTAGCTGCCCACTGCCCCGGCGATGCTGCATGCTTGCTGTGGGAGGAGGTCACTTGCTTACCTAAGCACACTTCACTGACTGAGTCTCACTTGCACCTTGAGGGGTTTTGGAAGTCTTCTCGTACCACCATGGCTGTTGTAGTTTGTTACAAAATAAAAAGAATATTTTAATATTGGTGTTTAGATGATGGAATGTCAGATAACCACCTGCCACACCACTGAAACCACATCTAGGATACTGAACTATAGGGCAACACTACTAGTCAAAAGTTTTTGACAACCCACGATAAAATCTGCGCATTGTACAAACTAAATAGAGCAACAAAATAAACATTTCTCTATCATTAAGTACAATACAATATGGGTTAGATTTTCGCCTCTTCAGAGTATTGAACCTTTGCCCTCAGAACAGATCGACACACTCTTGGCATCCTGGAATTAAAATTTTGTAGTGTTTTTGCAGATATTGCAGTCCAACACATCTGTGAGCTATTCCATAGATCTTTAGCATTAGATGACCTCAGTTTTCTGACCTCCATGGCAATTGCAACCCATGAGTTCAATGGGGTTTAAGTCAAGTGACTGACTTGATCAAATCATATTCTTCAGTTCCCCACATTTCTCCTTATCACCAATGTACCCCCTTCACAGTTTAGAAGATGTTTCGGATCATTATCCAGCTGCAGAACAAACCCACAACCCATAAGTCTGTCAACAGAGAGATCTGCATTGTTGATCAGTACCCTGTCATATCCTTCCTTCTTGAATGTTCCACTAATTTTCACTAGACCAGTGATTGTATCACACACAAAACATATTTACAATATGACTGACCCTCCACCATTTGTGTCACACAGTGACTTTTCAGATGTTCTTCATGAGGTCGATAAACAAACATTCGTCCCCCAAATACTTCAAACTTAGATTTGTCAGCGAGTAACTCCTTGCACCATTGCTGCATGCTACAGTTTTTATGTTGCTGTGTTCAGTGCAATTTTCTCATCTTTTGTTTGCATAATAAAAGTTTTCTAGCCACTCCTTTTAGATCTTGTTCACAAGCATGGTGTTGAATTATTGTGCAACAGATTTGAATTGCTCACATACTCCTTATTTCCTCTGTACACTTATAAACTGATCTTCCCTGTATTATGTTACTCAAGGTCTTCCACATAGTGGAATACTTGCATTAGCACGAGTTTGCTTGAACAGCTGCAATGAATACGCCACTTTAAATTGGACTACATCAACTTTTGATGCTGCTGTCATACTAGAATACCCTTCCTGTTGCAGAGCTACAATTACAACATGTTTTTCAATTCCAATCTTCTTCTTCCGTCCTATTAGGAGATACTATGTATGAAACTGATCAGGTATACAAACACACTGATAGATGTACACAATGTAACCTGCTGTAAACTAATGCAAACTGATTGCTACACAAACAGTGGAAGGCTGAAGCCTTTCAAATGAAAACGTCTTAGGTAAAGTCACGTCAATGTTGTGGATACTCATCAGTGTTGCTCTAACCGAACAACCAGTCACATACACAACAGAGGCACTTAGTTTTACATCATTTTACTTGTTTCATTATCGGAATGGGGAATGATAGGCTATTCAAAACAAAATCTCCATTTTAGCTGCAAATCTTTAGTTGTGATCAAAAACATTTGACCGATAGTTTACCTGAGGACTACCAACCCAGCTCCACCACCCACCACAGAGGTCATCAACCCCCAACCTCTAAGTACATAACAAGTCCTAAAAGCATAAAACTTTAAACGGATTGAAGTTTTTAATTTGTTCCTACAGTTTTATTATAGATGATATTGTGCTTACTCTCCCTATGAACTCAGATGACTGCAATATATCTCTTAAAAGCGTTAATATTTTGAATATTAGAGATACAATTGGAAGTCCAGTACTCGTAAAATTATAAATGGGTCATTCCATGTCAAGTGTCCCAGTTTAGAAGATGCTCCCAGCTCGACCATCTTCAGTTTTGATGAAATTTGTACAGTATGTACCTGAAGACTCTACATGAACTTATGCAAAGTTTCAGGCTCACCTGTAACTTGGTTGAGGCGATAGAGCCACTTTTGTGAAGACTACTTTTACCGAGACCAAAAAGTAGCGAAGAAATCTTCAAGTTTGGCATTCCACTGTTCCTAACGTAAAAGAGCTAGACTCTTGCTTCTGGGTATAGTGGTACAACTTTTTGTGCTCTATACACAAATGATGGAAGTAGAGCTCAGCGAGCAATGCATTTGGCATAATCTCAGTTCAAAGTGGGCAACAAATCATGTTGCACGAAATTTGTCCTATACTTTAACGAGGCATAAGTAATGGAGAAAGTGCACTGTGGACCTGGTCTTTTGCCAAACTACTGTCTGTCTGAGTGTCTAGTATGTCACAAATTTGGGCATGGCTTGTGTGTTTAATTACTGTGCTACCATGCTGTAAATTTGCTAAAAAACTTGAATGATGAATGTATTAAAATATACCTATGTTCAAAGTCATGTGTCTCAAAATGGACACCTACCATATCACAACATAAACACCATTCAACAGAGCACATTTCATTCTATTAGAAAAACTTATTTTCATTTTGGTGTCTCTTTGAGTAAGGTGCAAAAATTGCGCCTTAAATTTGAAATTTTGTTGGTTATGTCTGCAGTGTTTAAATATTCACTGTGCTGTTTACTTGGTAATTTTAAACCTGTTTGTGACAGGTTCTTTGCTAAATTTAACCATTTACTTGTACTAGAGTCTGCCACATAATTTTTGAGAAGCTGAATGCTTATTAGTTTTATTTCTTTTCTTTATTTAGGACTCGACAATTTGATTTTAGTGCCTGAAGCATATCATGTTGTTGCTAAAATGGAAAAATGAGATCAAGTTAATGTATACAGTTTTGGAAATACTGATTGCCCATGCCACTTAATGACGTACAGTGCCTTAAAAGAACTAAAAGCTGTAAAGGAACTTTCTTTAGAAGAACAAGAATTAGTAGACAGACCACTCTACTGAAATGTTCAAGTATGCTTACACCATGAAGCTTTACTCCTACAAATATCTGAATTTTTGCAAGGATCATGCTGCAACCCATTTGGTAAGAAAAACCATACTGCATGAAAAATTTTGTACTCAATCAACATAGAAACCGCTGACCTACTAAAAAGGATAATCGTGTCTGATATTAAACCAGGCCAAAACATGTGCCCTCTCTGTAGAAAACAGTTTTATACACTGAAATATTCACAAATGGAAATTACATCTCAGTCACATGAAGATGATGAAACTAATGTTGCTCACAACTGGAATACAAGCTTAACACCTGAGTGAAAGTGAAGAAGAAGAAGAATTAAATGATCTGCTGAACGGAATGAACAGTCTAATGAGTACACAGTATGGTTTGAGAGTAAATCGGAGAAAGACGAAGGTAATGAGAAGTAGTAGAAATGAGAACAGCGAGAAACTTAACATCAGGATTGATGGTCACGAAGTCAATGAAGTTAAGGAATTCTGCTACCTAGGCAGTAAAATAACCAATGACGGATGGAGCAAGGAGGACATCAAAAGCAGACTCGCTATGGCAAAAAAGGCATTTCTGGCCAAGAGAAGTCTACTAATATCAGATACTGGCCTTAATTTGGGGAAGAAATTTCTGAGGATGTACGTCTGGAGTACAGCATTGTATGGTAGTGAAACATGGACTGTGGGAAAACCGGAACAGAAGAGAATCGAAGCATTTGAGATGTGGTGCTATAGACGAATGTTGAAAATTAGGTGGACTGATAAGGTAAGGAATGAGGAGGTTCTACGCAGAATCGGAGAGGAAAAGAATATGTCGAAAACACTGATAAGGAGAAGGGACAGGATGATAGGACATCTGAAAAGACATGAGGGAATGACTTCCATGGTACTAGAGGGAGCTGTAGAGGACAAAAACTGTAGAGGAAGACAGAGATTGGAATACGTCAAGCAAATAATTGAGGACGTAGGTTGCAAGTGCTACTCTGAGATGAAGCGGTTAGCGCAGGAAAGGAATTTGTGGCGGGCCGCATCAAACCAGTCAGTACACTGATGAAAAAAAAAAAAACTGTTGGAATATCACCATTTTAAATTTCAATGAACTGGTGCAAGGGATACAAAAGGATATACAAACTGCAAAATACATCTAGTTGAAGGCACAATTATTAAGAAAATTGCAGTGAACTGGAGCAACCACCCACAACGAAGCAATGCTTGACTTGTTCAGATTACAGTCAGCTGATCCAAGAATTGAAAGACATATATCAAATCATAATGGGCAATTTCAAATTTTGACCTTAGTTCCCCAAAGCTGGTCTACCAAAAAGACTATGGAAGAATTTTGTGTTTCAGAAAGAATGGTAAGGAAGGCTAAAAAGTTAAACGCTGAACATGGAATACTGGCACAGGCCAAAGGCAAATGTGGGAAAAAGCTTCCTGAGGCTGTGAAGGCAAGAGTCATAGAACATTTTTATGATGAAGAGCTTAGTCAGACTTATCCAGGAAAAGAGGACTGTATTACTGCCTGGATTCATGGAGAAAAGGTTAAAAAACAAACATACTTATTACTGAGCAACTTAAAAGAAATGTTTGTTGCGCACCCCAATAAAAATTGGCCGGAAATTGGATTTTCCAAATTAATTAAGGCCAATGTGGTGTGTGACTGTAGGCACAGCTGGTTCACATTCAGCTTGTGTCTACACAATACATCAAAATGTGAAACTAATGTTAGCACAAATCCCAATAAAATAAGATTACAAAATATTACTGAGCAGAATTGTCTGTAATTTGGAAACAAAGGATTGCATGCTTCATCACTGTGAAGTATGTCCAGGAACAGAAGCTCTAAAGCAATATTTGGAAAGTGCTTTTGCAGATATTGATCCTGACGATACAATTCAGTTCAAACAATGGACTCACACTGACAGAGATACACTTGAAACCAGAGAAATGACAGTTGAAGAATTCATTGAACTATTAGTTACAAAACATTTGGCCCTCTCTACTCACCACTACATTGCAAAGCATCAGAAGAAGCATTTGCAAGTCACTAAAGAAGGTCTCCAACTAGGAGTATTAATTATATTAATGGATTTAGCTGAAAATTACTAGTTTATTGTCCAAGACGCAGTTCAAGGATTCCACTGGGAAAATAGTCAAGTTATAATACTGCAAGAATAATGAATAACTAAAAAGTGTGAGCTACTGTATAATCACTGATTGCCTCCAACATGACACAGAGCAGTGCATGTGTTTTTAATGTACTTGATCAAATCCCTGAAGCGCATTTTTAAAGAAATTACACATATTCATTATTTTAGTGACAGTTCTGCCACACAGTACAAAAATTTTAAGAGTTTCCTAAATCTTTGCCACCATAAAAAAGATTTTGGCATTACTGCAGGATGCAATTTTTTTCAGAACAAGCCATGGGAAATCACCATGTGATGGAATTGGGGGCACAGTTAAGCATTTAGCAGCCCATCTGACAACCAAATCTTATCACCAACTGATCTGTTTGAATATTGACAAAAATTGTCCATGGCATTGTATTTATCTGTATTAAAAAACAAATTATTGAAAATGCAAAAACTGATATGAAAAATGTTTTGAGGATGGATGTACAGTGTCTGATACAAGAGACCATCACCATTTTGTGTCAACTGATGGAAAGCAACTTCAGATTCATAGCGTATCAAATGATACATTGTCCTTTATAGCAAATGTTAACCGATGTGCTAAAGTTGCTACTAAACACGTGCCATTACTGAACACAGCCTGACCAGATTGTTGCTTGCATTTATGATGGAAAATGGTGGATAGGAAATATCCGTTAACTTTTGTGTGAAGAAAAGGATGCCTTGATTAATTTCATGCATCCTCACAGAGCTACTTAATCATTTCACTGACAGATATTCTGGATTCCAGAACAACAGATAATTGCAATCATACCTGTTCCTGCTGCTCCAATGAAGGGGCGAAAATACAGTTTGCTGGAAGCAATAGTTTTGGACATCAGCAACAAATTTAAAGCATTTAACAATTGAAGAATTCTGCATTGTGGCTCGTAAACCACAGAGAGAGACACAAAAAAGGCTTGGGAATGTGTTGGTTATGAACTTTCAGGTTTGGGAACCTGTTAGATACCCACTTACAGACTTGGGAATCTGTTATTCACATTCCAGCTTGGGAACCTGCTAGTCTCCCACTTTCAGGCTTGGGAACCTGCAGTAAAGAAATGCACCCATGGCTGACCTTGCACGGCTATCAGGCATGGCCCCTTGGCAATGGGGCTACCAGTCACTGAGATTGGTAGTGGCATAGCCACCATGGACCAACATAAGGATTTTTCGCGAATTACAAAAAAGTTCAATAGTGTAGGTGCAATTTTTTCACCTTAACCAGAGAGACACCAAAATGAAAACAGATTTTCTAATAGAATGAAATGTGCTCTGTTGAATGGTAATAATGAATGTAATGTGATACGTATCTATTTTGAGACACATGACTTTGAACATGGATATATTTTGATACATTCATGATTTTTAGCAAATTTACAGGATGGTAGCACAGTAATGAAACACACAAGCCATGCCCAAATTTGTGATATCCTAAACAACCGGACAGACAATAGTCTGGCAAATGACCAGGTCCATAGCGCACCTTCTCCACTACTTATGCCTCATTAAAGTATAGGACAAAAATCTCGCGACATGATTTGTTGCCCTCTTTGAACTGAGATTATGCCAAATGCATTGCTTTCTGAACTCTACTTCCATCATTTTTGTGTAGAGCAGAAAATGTTGTACCACTATGCCCATAAGTAAGAGTATAGCTCTTTTACATTGGGAACTGTGGAATGCCCAACTTGAAGATTCATTCGCTACTTTTCGGTGTCAGTAAAAGTGGTCTTCACAAAAGTGGCTCTAGCACCTCAACCAAGTTACAGGTAAGCCTGGAACTTTGCATAAGTTCATGTAGGCCCTCAGATAAATAATGTACAAAATTCATCAAAATTAAAGATGGTTGAGTTGGGAGCCCTAGGACACTTCGCATGGAATGACCCAAATATATAATTAATGTGTTGGTTTTCACCGTTCGACAAGGAAGTAAATGCATAAAAAATGTGGGCCAAGTGAAAAATGTGATCCATCAGTAGGCATATATTCTTTCAAGTGTGACAATATATGTTATGTTGACTGCGCATGTTGTGTTTTTATTTGTAACTGTTATTGATGTTCAGTGTTTGTGCATAGTGGCTTGGAGGATTGTGTTGTTCACTAATTGTAGGTCAGATCAACTGAATCTACTGATTGGGAATACTGACTTATTCAATGACATAATGATGTCGTGGCAGCAGGTGACATCATACAATTGCAAACAGGAAGGGAATAGAACACTGCCAATAATTTCTTGCATGTGTTATTATTGTTTTGGAATTAAGATTGAAAGGTAACAATATGGTCGAGTTGGAGAAGCCAACAAATGTGAGTGTAATATCTTATTTCTTGTGGCATACTGGCCTAGGTTAGGCTGAAAGATGACAGTCTTTGCTGTGAATTGGCAAAATGGTGCGCATACCGATATTTAATTTGAAGTGAGCATGGAGATTTGGATCCTGTTGTATATTAGTCCTATAACATTCCAACCAAACCTAGACCTTGCATTACGCTATTTTTCAGCTATCACCAAAACTTTTATTCCAAATACGCACTGCCATCATCAGTAAAATTATGAACGAAGACCCCAACAAAATTTCAAATACACCAAAAGAACTCTGAGTACGAATGAAGAGTATCACCAGAGTTTTTCTTAAAAAAAAAAAAATCGCATGTTGACTCGCCTCTTATTGGTTATAGCAACTAAACCATTGAGATGATACGAAGCCATTGCACGAGCAACAGCTGCAACGTGTTCGTGTTGGCCCTTTCCCTATTATCTAACGAGCCTGAATTTCCTGTAGTTGACTGTACTCAAATCCCACAAAGTATTGGTTTTGTTACTGCAACCATTGTAAACTTAAGATACAGCTAAAAGAATGCAGCTACAGGTAATAGGTTCTGAATGTTATTGTGGCAATGATTCTGGTTAGTATGGGTTCTCAGATGGTGCTTTTATCTATTAATCCAGCAACTGATCAACTTCAACGTGGTCCATCTACCTGTAGTTCGTATTGAGCTAGATGATCGTAACTTCTATCCGCACAAGGTAGGCCACTGCAGTAGTTTTACATGAATGAAGATGATGAATGATACGCTATTCGAAAATTGGGTTGCGATGATCTGTTTATTATAAACTTTGTTAAGATCTTGTGTATTGCCCATTTTGTGAATGTCTGTCATATTGATCGACACTTTATAGTTAAAAATGCCTGACATCATAGTCACAGTAACGTCACATATGGTATCTCAGAGCCAATATTTATAATTTAATTTTTCATCTGTGCTTATTTTGTTACTATGATATAAGATTTTATGCACAAGTACATAATAAACTGATACGTACGCGCATGCCTACCTTTGCTTTAATAAATTTCTTGGAACACTGGTTGCACTAATTCTATTACATTCAAAATACACAAATACGAACATTTTGATGAATTATGTAACAATGGTGCGCGTGTAGGTCGGAAATCAGATGCACTTACACTTCGAGGTATTTATCTGGGTACGCTTCCAGTCGGAAGTATTATAACAGCTCTAAAGAAAAACAAAGAATAAACATCCAACTCTCAAAATCAATCACTATTCCAAGGAATAAACAATGCCCTTCACTGGTCGGTCTCTTGTTCCCACACGCGTATACGTAATATAAAAGTCCTGTAACAGTCAAAATAGCGTGAAAATTCTGTAAAGTGAAATAACGGAACACGCGACAAAAGTGAAACAGTAACACGACAATAGTTTAGCGATATACAGCGTTAGCGATTTAACCTACCGAAACGTATTTTACAAGCATGACAATACGGAAATTTTGGAGAAACAGGGAGTTATTGGATTGACAGGGCGGAAGACAGTGCAATGAAACTTTATAGGGAAAACTCCTGCTATTGAACATGCACTTAAATTATTTTAATTTCGAGACATTTTGTTTGGTGTAAAAGTAATTTCTTCGTTGCCTTCTAATCATTTCGGAGGGGGGGGGGGGGGGGGGGAATCAGCTGGTTTATATGAACTTGTTCTCTACCGCCGAATCTCAGTGTTGTTTCTATGAAGAAACGTACTAATTTTCGACACGATACAACATCTAACAAGAATCACATCGCAATGGCTACATACGCGAGCAAAGTTCTATATTATATCGCTGAGATTGGCAGCGGGCCGACGTCGACCGACCTTAACCGACTACCGAGCGAGGTGGCGCAGTGGTTAGCACACTGGACTCGCATTCGGGAGGACGACGGTTCAATCCCGCGTGCGGCCATCCTGATTTAGGTTTTCCGTGATTTTCCTAAATCCCTCCAGGCAAATGCCGGGATGGTTCCTTTGAAAGGGCACGGCCGACTTCCTTTCCCATCCTTCCCTACTCAGATGAGACCGATGACTTCGCTGTTTGGTCTCCTCCCGCAAACAACCCAACCCCCTTAACCGACTAATCCAGAACTAAGCAGCCGTCGTTTGTCTCTTTGTGGAAAGCCAACAGTGTTGAGTTGAGACAGTATAAAAAAAAAACCTCGCTTTAACGTTGTGATTGTCCTGACGACTCACTGTACGGCTGCCTCAGCAAATTAACAATTTTCATTTTGTGATTTTTTTACGACATTATGCCCACCTGAGGAGCGCAATTCAACTTTTTAAACTGATGAATTTGCTTTCTTCTTCGTCTAAAAATCTCTTCTGATTCTTTTCCGTTGGTTTCAGTTCTCGGTCTGTCTGGAAACAGGAGTTTCTCTACTAGTGTTCTGAATGTAGATAATACTAAAATTTTATTGTCATTCCTACAGCAATAGACAAAGTAAAAAAGCGTACATTTCTACGTTAACTATTACCGGTGTATCAATGTAAATTAGTTTACATTAAATGGGTAAAACTAGAAACCACATGTTAGAAAGCAGTATTTTAATCTTAAAAATATTCGTGAACTGTGTAAAAAGGATTGTTTACTAGTACCTTGTACAATTTATCTGTAAAAATACTTACAGGCTATTCTTTAAAATCTACTTTTAGCCTATTATGCTTCCTAAGTCTGAGGAATAGGTGGGGGTTATGTGATTTAGATAATGTGTGATGTGGCACATCTACACATGTTCTGTTTCTAGCGTTATAGCTACATACATCACTTCTCAATACAAAATTAGAAACATTGTTTCTTACATACAATAAAACATTATATATGAATAAGTTTACTACTGTCAGACATTCCAGTTTAATGAACAGAGGTTTATAATGTTCTGTTTTATCAGAATCAGTTATTATTCTTATTACTTTCTTCTGCTAGGGTAAAATGTCATTTGCATCACAACAGCTGCCCCACAATAAAATTACATATGATATGATACTCTGAAAAAAAAATGCTGATCTTACATAGTTATTTGGAATATAGGTTTTTAAATTTCTAATTAAACAAATAACTTTCGAAAGTCTAGCAGATACATTTTTAATGTGTGGTTCCCTGGTCAATATATTGCCAGTAAGAACACCTAAAAATTTAACAGTTTCTAATTCATGATGGTTAGGAATCTCTTTGAGGCTTGAGTTCAACACCTGTATTTTATTTTTATTTAGTAGGAAACTGGGTGGTTCATAGTGTGGGTTCCTGTAGTCATGTCCTAGTTCATGAACCACGGGCAACGTATGAGTGGCCAAGTAAGTGGTCCCGACAGTCGGGATACCAGTTACTTTGGAATAAGGCTGGACATCTCGGACATATTCTGAGTCGTGGTCACCTTTGTGCTCATATGGCAAAGACTACCAAATTCACCGGTTAGTCCCTCAGCCGTTAGGGGTAAAACCCAATGGGACTCAGGGCAAGTAAGGCTAGCAACCTGCTTCCCTGGTACTTTAAATATGATGCTGGCAACAATCAGAGCAAAATGCCTCGGCCCTTTGGAGGTGACGGAGTCCCACCTCTAACTGACAAACCAGGGAGTCCTAAGATACTACTTGGCAAACAAGTGGTAATGAGATGGGGAGCTATTAACATCAATGTGGGCTACTCTGGGAAGAAGGCAGAGCTGGCAGAGGTTGCAAGTAAGATGGGGCTGGACGTTTTAGCTGTTGGTGACATTCGGGTAAGGGGTGAGAAAGAAGAGGAAGTGGGATAATACAAGGTCTACCTGTCAGGAGTCAAAGCAGGAATAGCACAATTGGGTGTAGGGCTTTACATCAGGAAAGAAATGGAACCCAGCGTAGTTGCAATAAGGTATGTAAACGAACGACTGATGTGGATAGATTTGACAGTGTCTAGCAAGAAAATTAGGATTGTGTCAGTATATTCGCATTGTGAAGGGACAGATCAAGATAAGATGGATAGTTTTTATGAGGCACGCAATGATGTAGTTGTTAGAGTAAAGGACAAGGACAGTGTTCTGCTCATGGGGGATTTTAACTCCAGGATTGGAAATCGAACAGAAGGGTATGAAAAGGTTATGGGTAAATTTGGAGAGGATATGGAGGCCAACAGGAACAGGAAACAACTCTTGGATTTCTGTGCCAGTATGGGCTTAGTAATCACAAACTCCTTTTTTAAACATAAGAACATTCACTGGTATACATGGGAAGGCAGGGATACCAGATCTGTCATTGACTATATAATAACAGATCAGGAATCCAGGAAGGCTGTGAGGGACACACGTGTATGCAGGGGATTCTTTGATGACACTGATCATTATTTAATCTGAAGTGAAATTGGGATTGTGAGGCTGAAAGTGCAGGAGGTCAGGTCCATACGTAGGAGGATAAGAGTGGAGAAACTTCAGGATAAGGAAATCAGGCACAAGTACATAACAGCGATCTCAGAAAGGTACCAATTAGTTGAATGTAGTCAATTGCAGTCATTGGAAAAGGAATGGACAAGGTACAGGGACACAGCACTAGAAGTGGCTAAAGAATTTCTTGGAACAGTAGTGTGTAAAATTGGGATAAAGCAAACAGCTTGGTGGAATGACACAGTCAAGGCAGCCCGTAAAAGGAAAAAGAAGGCGTATCAAAAATGGCTACATACTAGAACTCAGGTAGACAGAGAAAGTTATGTTGAAGAAAGAAACAAAGCCAAACAGATAATTGCAGCATCCAAGAGGAAATCTTGGGAAGACTCTGGAAACAGGTTGGCGACTTTGGGTCAAGCTGCTGGAAAACCATTCTGGAGTGTAATTAGCAGTCTTCGAAAGGGAGGTAAGAAGGAAATGACAAGTATTATGGACAGGTCAGGAAAAGTGCTGGTGAATCCTGTTGATGCCTTGGGCAGATGGAGGGAATATTTTGAAGAGTTGCTCAATGTAGGTGAAAATGCGATCAGTAATGTTTCAGATTTCGAGGTAGAATGGGATAGGAATGATGAAGGAAATAGGATCACATTTGAGGAAGTGGAGAAAATGGTCAATAGATTGCAGTGCAATAAAGCAGCTGGGGTGGATGAAATTAAGTCGGAACTCATCAAATACAGTGGAATGTCAGGTCTTAAATGGCTACACAGGATAATTGAAATGGCCTGGGAGTCGGGACAGGTTCCATCAGACTGGACAAAAGCAGTAATGACACCAATCTTTAAACATGGAAGCAGAAAAGATTGTAACAACTACAGAGGTATCTCTTTGATCGGCGTTGTGGGTAAAATCTTCTCAGGTATTGTTGAAAGGAAAGTGCGAGTATTAGTTGAGGACCAATTGGACGAAAATCAGTGTGGGTTTAGGCCTCTTAGAGGTTGTCAGGACCAGATCTTTAGCTTACGGCAAATAATGGAGAAGTGTTCTGAGTGGAACACGGAATTGTATCTATGCTTTATAGATCTAGAAAAGGCATATGACCGGGTTCCTAGGAGGAAGTTGTTGTCTGTTCTACGAGATTATGGAATAGGAGGCAAACTTTTGCAAGCAATTAAAGGAATAGTCAGGCAGCAGTTAGAGTTGACGGTAAATTGATTTCATGGTTCAGAGTAGTTTCAGGGGTAAGACAAGGCTGCAACCTGTCTCCACTGTTGTTCAAATTATTTATGGATCATATGTTGAAAACAATAGACTGGCTGGGTGAGATTAAGATATGTGAACACAAGATAAGCAGTCTTGCATATGCGGATGACTTAGTTGTGATGGCAGATTCGATTGAAAGTTTGCAAAGTAATATTTCAGAGCTACATCAGAAATGTAAGGACTATGGTACGAAGATTAGCATCTCAAAAACGAAAGTAATGTCAGTGGTAAAGAAATATAAACGGATTGAGTGCCAAATAGGAGGAACAAAGTTAGAACAGGTGGACGGTTTCAAGTACTTAAGATGCATATTCTCACAGGATGGCAACATAGTGAAAGAACTGGAAGCGAGGTGTAGCAAAGCTAATGCAGTGAGCGCTCAGCTACGATCTACTCTCTTCTGCAAGAAGGAAGTCAGTACCAAGACTAAGTTATCTGTGCACCGTTCAATCTTTCGACCAACTTTGTTGTTTGGGAGCGAGAGCTGGGAGGATTCAGGTTAACTTATCAATACGGTTGAGGTTACGGATATTAAAGTAGCTAGGATGATTGCAGGTGCTAGTAGATGGGAACAATGGCAGGAGGGTGTCCACAATGAGGAAATCAAAGAAAAACTGGAAATGAACTCTATAGATGTAGCAGTCAGGGGGAACAGGCTTAGATGGTGGGGTCATGTTACACGCATGGGAGAAGCAAGGTTACCCAAGAGTCTCATGGGTTCAGCAGTAGAGGGTAGGAGGAGTCGGGGCAGACCAAGGAGAAGGTACCTGGGTTCGGTTAAGAATGATTTTGAAGTAATAGATTTAATATCAGAAGAGGCACCAATGTTAGCACTGAATAGGGGATCATGGAGGAATTTTATAAGAGGGGCTATGCTCCAGACTGAACGCTGAAAGGCATAATCAGTCTTAAATGATGATGATGATGATGATGATGATGAGTAGGAAACTGTTTGCTCTAAACTGTAGTGAAGAATGAACAAGGGTATTTTCGGTTAATATTTTCAATGTCACTTAGGTATGGGCTTTTATTTAGAAAACTTGTGTCATCGGCATACAGTATTGTGTGAGAATTTATGAATAAAGGAAGATTATTAATAAAAATGATAAAGGTCTGAGCACTGGCCCTTGTGCACTCGGGCGCTGATGACCTCGATGTTGAGCGCCCATAAACCCCAACACACACACCTTGTGCACTCGAGACATAACATAACCTGAATTTGACTTCTCACTGCCAATGCACACAACTATTTGGCGGTTCTCTAGGAAAGGTTGAAAAATATTTATGCTGTTGCCATCACAACTATGACAATAGTTTATTCAACAAGGTATCATGCTCTACACAGTCAAAAGCTCTGCTCAGGTCACAGAATGTAGCCTGGGCATAGGCCCTAGCCTTGAACATATCTAGGACATTTTTACTAGGGAATTTATTGCCCCAGTTGTGGATTTACCTTTCCTAAATCCAAAAGGTTATCACTAATTAAATTTGATTTATCCAAGTAAACACTAACGTGATCATAAATAACTGTTTCAAAAATTTTAGACAGTACAAGGGCTTTGGATATAGACCTATAACTAGTGAGACTGTTCTTTTCACCTTTTTTATATACAGACACAACTCTTGAAATTTTTAGTATATCAGGGAAGTTACTATCAACCAAATATTTATTTACATAGTAAGTTGGAGGATAAATTACACAATCAATAACATCTTTCAACAAATTACATGACAAATCGTAGTAATCAACATTGACTGAGCTTTTGATATCTTTCACTATTTTCAGGATGGTCTTTGGACATACTTCTGCGAATGTAAAAGTGCCTGGGGAAGGCTTTTCAAAGCAGTTATCCATGATAACAAGTGCATTTTCTGGGAGTTTGTTTCTAGTGTTACCAGTTTCTTCAATAGATTGGATACAAAATTTATTAAATTCTTCTGGGGTTTTGGCTATATAGTCTTTTTGTTTAATGTGTGCAGTAGAGTTGATTACACTCCAGGCATATTCACGTTTATTTTTGGACTTTTCACTGTTTGCTGTATTAAGTACTTTGTTTGCTTCATTGGTTGGCTACTTGTACTTATACTTAGCTTTAGCATACAAATTTTTATACAGTTGAGAATTACTTTTTTTGTACGGACCAGAATATAGCATGGCAGTACGTTTCAATTCCCCTTACTCTGGAGTATAACATTCCTTGGTTTTCTTTCTTTTCTTTTGTAGTTACTACTGATGCTGTACATTTTTTCAGAGGGGTGCTGTTTCTAAACATATTTAAAAGTGCAGAGAAAAACTCAATGAAAACAATATCAGAGGTACAACGTTGAAGCCTACTGAATAAGGAGTCCCTGTGGTAACAGTTTCCTGAAGATTTCATTCAGTGCCAAGCTGCTAGTCGTTCTTAACTTTCACTGTGGTGACAAGACTTAAATTCTTTTTGTCAGCCTGTCTGAGAATTGTTTTTAATTTTTTTTCCTGAAAAAGCCACAGAGTTTCTCAGTATGCTGGTATAACTTCTGAGATTTCCTTTTCATCCAAATTCCACGTATGTAAACTGGCCCAAAAATTTACCTTAGATATTTTTCCTATCCTTTTGTGGTTTGAATTACCAACAGTGATGTGCCTACCGTTATCAAAGTTTCTGATGAGTACAACACTTTCAATTGGATTACAGTGCTGTCATGTCTTAAGATATGTCCAAACGATGCCTCTTTCCTTGTGCGCAATTGAAGACGCATTTGAATAATAGGGCAAGCACAAAATTTTGTGGAAAGATCGCATGTAGGCATGGGTTTTCTCGTTTCCACACGTTGCCTCATTGCGCAAGCGGTGTGCTATGGATCCCCTTCCATGCTTGAGAGCTTGTGCTGCGTTTGTTGTGATGAAAAGCCCACAGAACGAACCGCTAAAGCAACTGTAGGTAAAGAGGTATCTAAATAACAGAGGTGCTAGAAATGCAAAGTGAGGGCTACGTTTTGTTCGCAAATATCAGAAGGAGGTCACACTGAGATTTTAGATTCTCTGCTTGGGAAACTGCTGCGATAAGGCAGGCAATAATATTCCGTTACCTAATAACTGGCGGCTTACTGCATATACCAGTTTTAACTATTTACGCTGCACTTAAAAACGGAATATTTCTGTGATTAGTCATGAGACTGAGAAATATTTATGGGAGACTTTTAGTCATTATGTGAAATTTAATTAACTTTCAATGCCGCATTTGTATTTTATTTTATAAAAAAAATTGTTTACACAGATTTAACCATGAAAGATTAGGCTATATGTAGATTAGCATCCTCAGAACCGACAAATCTGGGACAACCTTAGACGACAGAATCTTCTAGAACGGAGGCTGTGTTTTCCAATTTTGTATAATTTGCATCTTCAGTGCCATTCATTTCTATTTCAAGTAGTTTCTTGAGAAGCTACACATATCCCATCCTTTCTTTTGTTCAGATGTCAGGCACCTCAGTTGTTGTGCTTTAAATCGCCAAAGTATGAGTATGCATCCACAGTTTTCATATGCACTTTTCATAAAATTCTGGCATATTCTTCTGTTCCCCTCTTTCAAAACTTATTCTTTAAAATAATATGATTCGAAACTTTTTGTCTAATACTTGACGCTCAGGGCATCACATCTCACATTTATAGTCAAATAATCTTTAGAAGCAGCATTCCGCACAACTTTTCTTTGTCTGTAATCACCTATAAATTTCAGCGCCTCGCCAAGTAATCCCTCGATACGAGAAGGTCGTAGTGGCTGGTGAGATGATGTTTCTAGAAGTACCAAGTGGCTGAATATCACTCTGCTTGGGAAAAAAACTCAATTCCTTAGTGGTCCTGACGCAACCTTCGCCATTTACAACAGCGAAGGAGGAATGTTTAAACTGTTCGGCAAGATTCTCAAGCAAGTGAAGACAATATCTGATCTTTTCACTGACCCCTCAACACCAGCAGAGGTCGCACCGGCTGGTGAGAAGATGCTTCTAGGAATGTACCAAGTCACTGAATACCACCAAGATCTGAATAAACTCCAGCATGCAGCAATCTTAAAAATATGACAAAGTCAAAACCAGATCTCATCTCACTGCCGCCAACCGCAGGAGCTACTTATCAGTACTCGTTTAGAGTTTATTTACAGTTATACTAATTTTATTCATTTTCAATATAATACTTTTTACAACACAGTTTCTTGCTACTTGTACTGCCAACCCCGTGGAGATGGTACTGAGGAGAGGATGTATCGTTCAATCATTGACAACAGAACTTCCGGGAGCACCTGGAAAAACTTTTGCCGACGTTCTTCTGAATGTCGAAAAGTGTGGATTCCATGATCCATGGCGTAAAGCATATGCTGTGGTCTCTGTGCTAACAGTGCACCGTTATTTGATGTACAAGATGATGAATATAACAATACAATTGTTTATTTTTGATATGTACACACTGATAAGATGTTATTTTATAATAAGTAATGCAGATTTTCTGTTAGTTCTAAGTTCAAGTGACATTAAACATTAATTTTATATAGACACTGTTTTTAATGATCTCTGCTTCTTTCATCCCCTGCAACCCAGAAACTATTAGTTCTAGAGAAAAACTGAGTAGGACCTTTTTTGTAGGAAATTTAATGTAGTTTATTTTTGTACGGCATCCATTCAACAGGCAGTTAAATGAAAATGAACAGTGCCTAGTCTAATTCTGGTGTACCCCTTGACACATCTTCATGAGTTGTGGTTAGGATCCTTCAGGGGCATTCACTTCCCAGTTCACCAATGAAAATACTACACACTGAAACTTCTGGAAACATCCCCCAGCCTGTGGCTAAGCCATGTCCCCGCAGTATCCTTTCTTTCAGGAGTGCTAGTTCTGCAAGGTTTGCAGGAGAGCTTCTGTAAAGTTTGGAAGGTAGGAGACGAGATACTGGCAGAAGTAAAGCTGTGAGGACCGGGCGTGAATCGTACTTCGGGAGCTCAGATGGTAGAGCACTTGCCCGCGAAAGGCAAAGGTCCCGAGTTCGAGTCTCGGTCGGCGTAAAGTGGACCACGGGATGTTCAACTGTCGTGACACAGCACGCGCACTGCCTGACGATCGGGAATTGCGCGCAGCGTTCTCTGCCATAGCTTCTATTTGCCTATTTAATCTTTTTGACTGTATATATCTTGAACCATAGATCTTGCCGTTGGTGGGGAGGCTTGCGTGCCTCAGTGATACTGATAGCCGTACCGTAGGTGCAACCACAACGGAGGGGTATCTGTTGAGAGGCCAGACAAACGTGTGGTTCCTGAAGAGGGGCAGCAGCCTTTCCAGTAGTTGCAGGGGCAACAATCCGGATGATTGACTGATCTGGCCTTGTAACATAAACCAAAACAGCCTTCCTGTGCTGGTACTGCTAACGGCTGAAAGCAATTGGAAACTAAAGCCGTAATTTTTCCCGAGGGCATGCAGCTTTACTTTATGATTAAATGATGATGACGTCCTCTTGGGAAAAATATTCCGGAGGTAAAATAGTCCCCCATTCTGATCTCCGGGCGGGGACTATTCAGGAGGACGTCGTTATCAGGAGGAAGAAAACTGAGTGGATTGTCAGACCCCTTAATCGGGCAGATAGGTTAGAAAGTTTAAAAAGGGAAATGGATAGGTTACAGTTACATATAGTGGGAATTAGTGAATTTCAGTGGCAGGAGGAACAAGACTTCTGGTCAGGTGAATACAGGGTTATAAATACAAAATCAAATAGGGATAAAGCAGGAGTTGGTTTAATAATGAATAAAAAAAATATGAACGCGGATTAGCTACTATGAACAGCGTAGTGAACGCATTATTGCAGCCAAGATAGACACGAAGTCCACGCCTACCGCAATACTACAAGTTTATATGCCAACTAGCTCCGCAGCTGATGAAGAAATTGAAGAAATTATTCAGATAGTAAAGGGAGACGAAAATTTAATAGTCATTGGGGACTGGAATACGATAGTAGGAAAAGCAATAGAAGGAAAACTAGTCGGTGAATATGGACTGGAGTAACAAACGAAACAGGAAGCCGTCTGGTAGAATATTGCACAGAGCATACCTAATCATAGCTAACACTTGGTTTAAGAATCATGAAAGAAGGTTGCATACGTGGAAAAGGCCTGGAGACAGTGGAAGGTTTCAGATAGATTATATAATGGGAAGATAGAGATTTAGTAACCAGGTTTTTAAATTGTAAGACATTTCCAGGGGCAGATGTGGACACTGACCACAATAATTGGTGAAAAACTGAAGAAACTGCGAAAAGGTGGAAATTTAAGGAGGTGGGAAATGGATAATCTGAAAGAACCAGAGGCTGTAGAGAGTTTCAGAGAGAGCATTAGGGAACGATTAACGAGAACAGGGGAAAGAAAAACAGTAGAAGAAGGATGGGTAGCTTTGAGAGATGAAATAGTGAAGGCAGCAGAGGATCAAGTAGGTAAAAAGGCGAGAGCTAGTATTAATCCTTGGGTAACAGAAGAGATATTGAACAGATGAAAGGAGAAAATATAAAAATGCAATAAATGAAGTAGGCAAAAAGGAATACAAACGTCTCAAAAATGAGATCAACAGGAAGCGCAAAATGGCTAAGCAAGGATGGCTAGAGGATAAATGTAAGGATGTAGAGGCTCTCCGATTCTGCGTAGAACCTCCTCATTCCTTACCTTATCAGTTCACCTACTTTTCAACATTCGTCTATAGCACCACATCTCAAATGCTTCGATTCTCTTCTGTTCCGGTTTTCCCACAGTCCATGTTTCACTACCATACAATGCTGTACTCCAGACGTACATCCTCAGAAATTTCTTCCTCAAATTAAGGCCGGTATTTGATCTTAATAGACTTCTCTTGGCCAGAAATGCCTTTTTTGCCATAGCGAGTCTGCTTTTGATGTCCTCCTTGCTCCGTCCGTCATTGGTTATTTTACTGCATAGGTAGCAGAATTCCTGAACTTCATTGACTTCGTGACCATCAATCCTGATGTTAAGTTTCTCGCTGTTCTCATTTCTACTACTTCTCATTACCTTCGTCATTCTCCGATTTACTCTCAAACCATACTGTGTACTCATTAGACTGTTCATTCCGTTCAGCAGATCATTTAATTCTTCTTCACTTTCACTCAGGATAGCAATGTCATCAGCGAATCGTATCATTGACATCCTTTCACCTTGTATTTTGATTCCACTCCTGAACCTTTCTTTTATTTCCATTATTGCTTCCTCGATGTACAGATTGAAGAGTAGGGGCGAAAGGCTACAGCCTTGTCTTACACCCTTCTTAATACGAGCACTTCGTTCTTGATCGTCCACTCTTATTATTCCCTCTTGGTTGTTGTACAAATTGTATATGACCCGTCTCTCCCTATAGCTTACCACTACTTTTTTCAGAATCTCGAACAGCTTGCACCATTTTATATTGTCGAACGCTTTTTCCAGGTCCTTGATGGCAAAAGCTGGGAAACACCAACATTACTACTACAATGGTTGTGCTGGCAGACGATGCTTTTCCTCTGAGTTACAACATTATGAAGCTCTACCCCTTGAAGTGAATCACTAAGGAAGAAAAGGTTTTCAATTAGAGGTTATCACGAGGAAGAAGACTAGTGGAAAGCACCTTCGTCATTCTTGCCAGTCGCTTCAGGATTTTTCTTACTACCATTAATCTACCTCCAGAAAGTTACTACAATAGCACTAGCTGCTTGTATAGTGCGTAACTTGCTAACCGAGAGGAGAAAAACACATGTATACTCGTCAGGAAACAGTGTTTACAGCAGTAGGAAACTTTACGTATTTTAAGTCACAAACCACTGAGAACCTACAGAAAATGAACCTATAGTTTGTCAAGCTTCCTCTGGACGTCCAGCACTTGGGTGAGCGGTTACAGAAGAGTTTAAAACATTTTACAATGGTGCTGGAATAGTGACTTGGCAAGACAATTACATTTCCTACAACCAAATGTAAACGAATATACCTAACTTAAAATTTCTTCAAGGTGGGTGCTCCACGTTCACTGCCACTTTCGGTACCCTCTATGCCACTTTCAGTACCATCTACACTGTATACACTTTCATCATCCGCTGTTGTCTGATCCAGAAACTTCCAGAGATGGAATCAAGGCACCTGTGGACTGTGAAAAGCCTGTGAACTGGACCCGCTTTTGCTTGTTCTTTTTAGCAAATACAGTAAACAAAACTACGTAAAGTACTTATATTTTATGTAAACCTTATTGTGTGCTTCAAGTATCTGCAGTAAACAAAATTACGTAAAATATATGTATGTTATATAAACAGTAGTGAATTAAATATGTGTGTCAATACGTAGTTTTGCTTTTTCATGGGAATAGCTAGAGCGTAGGCCATTAATTTTCTTTTTGCTGTCATTTGCAGTATACCCAGGTCTTATTTCACGACTGATGACCTTCGCAATTTTTTTTTATAGCGCTCCAGTCTTCATAATCTGTTTTAGTATTCCGGACGTCTCACGTTACAGAACGCCTCATCTGCTTCATAAATTTCTGTTAATTTTGTTGTCGAAGGAACACACCAGCAAAACTTTGCAGCCATGTTTACATACATACTACAGACTTTAAACAGACACAGCACTCCAAGTACTCCAAGCGTTTACATTTCACATTGATGTGAACAGAAGACAAACGACTTTTGTGATCAAATCTTTGGCGGGGCCATAGATCTGATCATATTTCTTTGACAAGAGGCGAGATTTCACAAAGTTTCTTATTGCACCGTCAAATTTCGTTGACATAAATAATTGACATGTCAAAGTTGAGACAGCGGATGGGCGAAGTCTGGCCATATGCTCGCGCACCGTTTGCAGTATGTAAGGCAATTCGGTCTGTCGTGCCCCGGCTTGATGGGTGAAGAATTCTGCGGGCAGTCTTAAGGGTTCATCATAAACCAATTTTGCAGGGGATGCTCTTAAATCTGCTTTTAATGCTGTACGAAGGCCCAACAAAACCAGTGGCAATGCTGACGACAAAGACTGTGCGTGGCACATTAAAGCGGCTTTTAACGTTCTGTGCCAGCGTTCCACCACTCCATTGCTTGGTGGGTGGTAAGCTGTGGTACGATGACGGTGGAAACCGCAGAGTTCGCCAATTCTGAGATCAGCGTCGATTGGAGTTGACACCCCTGGTCTGTGGTGACATGCAAAGGGCAGCCGAAACATGCGATCCATGACGAAAGAAATACCTGTGCCACAGTTTCCGTGGAAATATCCGATAATGGAACCCCCTCCACCCATCTGGTGAAGCGGTCCACTGCAGTGGGTAGGTAACGGTATCCTTCCGGCGGCAATAGAGGTCCCACGATGTCCAGGAGCACATGTGTGAAGCGTTGCGTTGTAAGTGGGAAGCCTCCTACCGCTTTGTGCACGTGTCGTCCAACCTTGGGCCGCCCGAAGTGGCCGTGCGGTTAAAGGCGCTGCAGTCTGGAACCGCAAGACCGCTACGGTCGCAGGTTCGAATCCTGCCTCGGGCATGGATGTTTGTGATGTCCTTAGGTTAGTTACGTTTAAGTAGTTCTAAGTTCTAGGGGACTAATGACCTCAGCAGTTGAGTCCCATAGTGCTCAGAGCCATTTGAACCATCCAACCTTGGCCCTCTGACAATCTAAGCACGTTTTTGTCCAACTACGGCAGTCCTTCTTTATGTTGGGTCACACAAATCTGTCCGACATCAGTTTGACGGTGACGTTTATTCTCGAGCACGCCAGCCCATGGATGCTGTCAAATAACTGCCGTCGCAACTTCTTAGGTACAAAAGGTCTCGATATTTCCTGTGGTACATCGCACTAAACTCGCAAACGTTCACCAGCAGGTAGTATTTGCCGCAACGGAATTCGGCGAGTTGTTGGTCTGTCTCTCGCGCTCCAACCGAGACAGGAAATCCGCCACGACGTTCTTAACTCCTTTTATATGCTGCAGGTCTGTCGTGAATTTGGCGATGAATTCAGGTTGTCTATATTGTGATGAGCAGCTATCCTTGTTCCTACTGAAGGCGAAAGTAATCGGCTTGTGGTCTGTGAAAACTGTTAATGGCCTGGCTTCCACTTGTGGCCGAAAATGTCTGACAGCTTCATAAGTTGCTAGCAATTCCCTATCATAAGGGCTCCATTTCACTTGTGACGACGTAAGCTTACGGGAGAAGAAGCCCAGGGGCTGCCAGTGGCCTTCGACATGCTGGTGTAGAGCCGTGCTAATAGCATGCTGGCTAACATCCACAACAACAGCCAGTCGCGCCTGAGGAACTGTGTGTGTCTACACGATGGCCTGACGAAGACATGCCTTGGTCTTATCGAATGCCATCAACATCTTTGGTGTCCATTGCAAAGGTCGTTTCCCCACTGCGTCCTTGTCGGCTAGTGCTGATGTCAGAGGTGCCTGGATGGCCGCAGCATTAGGCAGATGTCTGTAGAAATTAACTGCTGCAAGGAACAGGCGTAGTTGATGATAATCAACGGGGCGAGCCATCTCTTCGATAAAGGAAAGTTTATCTTTTAGTGGGCTGATGCCGACTGCTGTCACTGAGTATCCCAAGAATGGCACCTGACGTCGCTGAAGTTAATGCTGATTCATTGACCGAAATGCCATATGCATCAATGCGTTGGTAAACAGTCTTTAGATGCAGTTCGTACAATAAGCAACATTTTCCTGGTTTTCAATGTCGCGTCGTAAATTTTCGATGTGTTTCAACAAAGCATCGCGCCGACCCGTAGTACCCTGTGTGCCACGCGGACGCGCTGGCTCTGCGGTAGACGATACCGAACGGTGCTTCATTTGCTCTTCTAAAACGGAATTCAAAATATACGGGGTCGCCACTTTGGCCAACGACAGCTTATCTTCATCTGCTGAAGAGATACAACGTAGTAGTCAAGCAATAACTTTTTATTTACTAAAGCTCGAACACCAATCAACTGAAAAACATGAGTCAATACAAAGAATACTTATAAAAATAAAAGAGTAGAGTAAACTGTCCGTGCGCTCGTCGCCACAGAATAACGCTGCGTTTCGTTGTGCATTCACAGATGTTCTTCTCCCGACTGCTACAGTATAATACCAGCCAAGTTGATTTTCTGCCTTAAGCAGGGCTGCAGAATACGACATGATCGAACATGAAGCTCGTTCCCACGAGGAAGCAGTAACGACTGGACCATACGAAGCAATAGTGAATTACGAAAGTGAGTCTTGTGAACGAATGTTGCTCGCCAGCAAATAGGTCGGGCAACAACGATTGTTCTGACGCGAAACGACCATTTTACTTTATTAAATTTTAAAGGTGAAAGTCCATTTTCGGCATAACTGGTACTAGGAGAAGCCTATGGGTCATCAGAGTTTCACAATAGTAATAACTCTGTGAAATAAATCAGTAAATTCAGTAAACAAATGAATTACGATGTACGCAGGAGCTTCCGGCTGCACGCCAAACTCGCCAGTCGGCGATGGACGTAAAACGAGCTTGATCTTGTGAGATAGTCTGGATTACCAAGCTCTCTGATTTCACTAACGTTTCGAGAGAAATTGTTCCATAATATACTAAAAGAAAAAACCGCGCCACAATGAAATTATTCGAACGGGATGGAAATCGGTAGATGTAGACAAATAAATGATTACAGTTTCAGAAAAAATGGATGATTTATTCAAGGGGAAGATCTTTACAAATTGAACAAGTCAATAAGGAATTGGTCCACCTCTGGCCCGTATGCAAATTTGGCTTGGCATTGATTAACACAGTTGTAGGATGGCCTCCTGAGGGATATCGTGCCAAATTCTGCCCAATTGGCGTGTTGGATCGTCAGAATCCCGAGATGATTGAACGGCCCCGCCCATAATGCTCCAAATGTTCTCAGCTGGGAATAATTCTGGCGACCTTGCTGGCCAAGGTAGGGTTTGGGAAGCAGAAAGACAAACAGTAGGAACTCCCGCCGTATGCGGCCGGCCGTTATCTTGCTGAAATATAAGCCCAGGATAGTTTGCCCTGAAAGGTAACAAAACAGGGCGTAGAATATCGTCGATGTACCGTTGTGCTGTAAGGATGCCACGGATGACAACCAAGGGATTTTGCTGTGAAATGAAATGGCATCCAGACCATCACTCCTGGCTGTCGGGCCGTCACGTTGGTATCTCACAGCTGTCCGGGGCGTCTCCACACACGTATTTGACCTGGAATCTGTTTGAGTAGAACCATCCTCAGTGTTGCGTCACTAAGTCCCGACAGCCGGTGTTGTGGCTTTGGAGGTCTGAGAGCTCTAAGTGGTTGTCCCAACATCGTGGCACACACCAGAATGTTTTCTGTCTCTATCTTATAATGTATTTTTCTAGGGGGGGAAATTCGAGTTTATTCTACAATGTCGTAGAGATTTCACGAACATCCCTAAATGTTTATGAATTTTTTTCGAAAGTTCTAGAATATTTGTGAATGTTCTAGAGTACAATTTTGGAATGACACGTATTCCACTGATTCCAAATTTGGCAAAATCGTCTTAAACGAAGAGTTCTCCAATGTAGTAAAGACACAGGAACTACTCAAGGAAAAGCGTACTTGCTTATAGAGAGAAATGACATAAACAAAGAATTATGTCGTTCGACAAACAAAACAGCGAATGTAGAATATGACAACAGGAAGAGAAAAAATGTTTAAACCCTTTGATATCGCGATGAATCAAGACGAAAACGAAAACTACGAAACAGAATTCCTAAATTTATTAATTATTTTCGGTATGCTCTCGCAAAACTGCTTTTAAACAACTTCATAGGATCGGAAATATTAAGTGGAAAAGAAACAGGCAAGTCAGTATTGATACCATGAACTCCACGCATTTCAACCAACTTACAGTTACATTTTAGACGGTGCCAATTTTCGGTGAAGCTAGCCAACAATCTGGATATCAATAAAGTTCAAGGACAAACATTCCAGTGTTTGCAGAGTGAAATTAAAAGAATCGCGTTTGATTTGGGATTACTTGGTGTGTTTGGCTATTGGACAACCGCAAAAATTATTCACTCTTTCTCCTGAAAGCAAAATATCAATGTAAAACTTCCTGGCATATTAAAACAATGTGCCGGGGCGAGACTCGAACTCGAGACGTTTACCTTGCTCGGGCAAGTCTTTTAACGATTGAAGTACCAAAGGGCGACTGACGACCGCTCGTCACACCTTTACTTCCGGCAGTACCTATCTCCTACCTTCCAAACTTCATAGAAGTTTTCCTGGGCAACTTGCCAGACTAACACTCATGGAAGAAAGGAGTTTTAATCTGACAAGTTACATACCAGCACACACTCCACCTCAGAGTGAAAAATTCGTTCTGGCGTCAAGTGCTGTTTATGACAATATGCTTTGAATAAAAAAATGAAATGAAATTATCATAGGGCATTGTTGGCCAGGAGGCCCCATCCAGGGAAGTTCGGACGCCTGGTTGCAAGTATTATTTGAGGTGACGCCACATTGGGTGGCTTGCGCATCGGTGATGATGAAATGATGAAGAGAACAGCGCAACACGCCGTCCACAAGTGCAGAAAATCTCCAACGCGGCCTGGAATCGAACTCGGGCCCGGTGCATAGTAGGCAAACACGTTACCACTCAGCTAAGCTGGCGGACTGCTTTGAGTAAGTTAAATGATACAGATGTGAGTTGATTAATTGAACTTTTTTCTAATTAAGAAAACAAATGGAAAACTATACCGAACGAAGTTGGTCGTTTTCAGCCAGTTATTAAAGGAAAAAAAAGTGGAAATTGGAAGACTGATACGCATAACGAATCTGAATGTTTTTAAGTTCCTAGATTTCTCTACTGATTCCCGATTAATCATAGAAGCTGTTCCCTGACCTACTAGAACATTTAAAAAAATGAAACTTCCTGGCAGATTAAAACTGTGTGCTGGACCGAGACTCGAACTCGCGACCTTTGCCTTTCGCGGGCAAGTGCTCAAACATTGAGCTACCCAAGCGCGCCTCACGCCCCGTCCTCACAGCTTTACTTCTGCCGGTACCTCGTCTCCTACCTTCCGAACTTTACAGAAGCTCCCCTGCGATTTTAAAAAATGTTTTTCGAAAATCAGAGGTTTGGCTAACCTTATTGGGTCTTTACACTTTTTTGATTCGATGAAGTTTAACAAGGCGTTTACTGTTTGACAAAGAGAACGAATGCAAAAGAGCTGTATCCTCCTTCCCGTTAATCAAAAGTCAGCGCGACATGTCTAAGACTAACGTGTCACCATCACACTTTCGTGCTGTGACCAGCCAAGATGATATGAATAATCACAGAATTACCAGTTCAGTGTGCTAATTTGGTTGGCAGACGTCCTTCTGTTACTCACAGCACTGACAAAAATAATTCACCTGTACAGATTAAATAATGTTCATGGCGCAGCGTAGTTTTGTTAGCTGTTCACTCTCCTCTGGACTTGCAACGGCTTCTATTATCGTCGTCCGTCTACACGCCAAACTCCCTTTCTTATGACATAAACACTGCCCATTGGTGCCCTACTCCTTAACCAGCCCTGTTTAGTTTTTTGTATATATTATTCATTTTCCTCTTAATATTGCGTTCTGCTTTACATATATTCTGCATTTTTTCGAAACCAATGTGCTTCTTTAAATATTTTAATTTATACATACATAAAAGCTGACTTTATATGAACTTTTAAATTTTGAATTGTGGTATTTGGAGCGGGACCCTTCGGTCAGTCACATAAATCCACGTCCTTCAGGCTGTAGCCAGCATTTACATGACTATACACGGGCATGCGAAAGCCGTCGGAAATTTTGGCTTCTCGTGTCCCAGTCTTCCACCACATCCCGTTATCGTTTCCGTTTCTGGTGATAGAAACGTTACATGTTCCTTTAGGGGATCAGGTATATATCGTTGTGCCGGTAATAAAAATGTTGCATTAATCTTTGTTTTGTAAACTCTGTTTATGTGTTCCTTTAGAGATGATAGTGCTCTACCGATTTTAGATTTCAAGTCTGAGAGCGGAAATACGTGATGTATCTAATCAAATTGCCAACAAGTGCCGTGTGTCAATAGACGTTTTCTTTGTAAACGCAGTACAAAGATATCTGGAGTATAGTGTAGGTATTCTGTAGTGTAGGATAATCCGGAAGAACTAGTCGAGCTAGGTGGCCTAGTAGTTCAACCACTGGACTCGCATTCACTTGGAGTGGGGTTCAAATCCCAACCCCATAATTCGGATTTAGGTTTTTCTCGGTTTGCCGAAATTAGCTAAGGGAAAAGGCGGTGCGGTGTGTCTCCATTTCCGCCTCAAATACTCTTGTGATGTATGAAATGTTAAAATCCTTTTTCTCGGAGGTAACGAATCTAACGAGTTTCTTTTCATGGGCCACTGGTGTCTAGGGTTTCGTCACATAAAAACACTCAACCAACAATTATTCCGATCAAATTCAAAAGAACTGACACGCACGCACGCACATGCACGCTCTCACAGACACACACACACACACACACACACACACACACACACACACACACACACACACACACACACACATTCAAGGAAGGTTACAGCTCTTTGCTTTTGGATAAATTTGCTCCTAAGCACGTCTCTGCTGGGTTACTAGGGACGTTGAGCCACTTATGACAACGGTGATCCATTGCTCCATGGTAAACAAAATCGTGTAGGGATCCCGCGAGCACGCAGAAGTGCCGCACCACGACTTATCATGGACTCGACTAACGTCTGAAGTAGTGAAGGAGGGAACTGACATCATGAATCCTGCAGGGCTCTCCATAAATGCGTAAAAGTACGAGGGGGTCGAGATCTCTTCTGAACAGCACGTCTTAAGGCATCCCAGATAGGCTCAGTGGCCAGCGGAAGTGTTTAAACTCAGAAGAGCGTTCCTGGAGCCACTCTGTAGCAATTCTGGACGTGTGGGGCGTCGCGTTGTCCTGCTGGAACTGCCCAAGTCCATCGGAATGCACAATGGACATGAATGGATGCAGGTGAGCAGACAGGACGCTTACTTACGTGTCACCTGTCAGAGTCGTATCTGGACGTATTAGAGGTCCTATATCACTTCAACTGCAGACGCCCCACCAGCTTAACAGTCCCCTGATGACATGCAGGGTCCATGGATTCATGAGGTTGTTTCCTCTCCGTACATGTCCATCCGCTCGATACAATTTGAAACGAGACTCGTCCGACCAGGCGACAGGTTTCGAATCATCAACGGTTCGATTTCGATGCTGACGATCCAAGGCGAGGCGTAAAGCTTTGTGTCGTGCGGTCATCAAGGGAACACGTGTGGGCCTTCGGCTCCGAAAGCCCATATCGATGATGTTTCGTTGAATGGTTCGCACACTGACCCTTGTTGAAGGCCCAGCATTGAAATCTGCAACAATTTGCGGAAGAGTTGCGCTTCTGTCACGTTGAACGATTCTCTTCAGTCGTCGTTGGTCCCGTTCTTGCGGGATTTTTTTCCGGCCACGGCGATGTCGGAGATTTGATGTTTTACCGGATTCCCGATATTCACGGTACACTCGTGAAGTGGTTGTACGGGAAAATCCCCACTTCATCGCTACCTCGGAGATGCTGTGTCCCATCGCTCGTGTGCCGACTGTAACACCACGTTCAAACTTGATAAACTGCCACAATAGCAGCAGTAACCGATTTAAGAATTGGCGCCAGACACATGTTGTCTTATAAGGCGTTGCCGACAGCAGCGCCAAATTCTGCCTGTTTACATATCTCTGTATTTGAATACGCATGCCTGTACCAATTTCTTTGGTTCTTCAGTGTATATAAGAAGGGAGTCCTGGCACTTACAAGGCACGGTTGTGACGCCTGATTGGAAGGCAGCCTTGCCAACGTGATGGCATACGTGGTAGCCTACCATTCACCACGCAAGTGGCAAAAAGCTCGGTGTCGCGTTACAGTCAGAGTAACGGAAGACACGTGCGCAGAATATATGGAGAACAGGCGTGATTTGAATTCATCGTCAAAGAAAGTGAGCTATTGTTCGTTACAAATGAGCGTACTGCTACAGCGTCTAGCGATAATGTATGATCGTCAGTGTGGCTATTAGAGCATACCGATGTGGGCACAATGCTCCATGTACTGCTGTGTCCTGTGGTGAGTCAGTCTGAATCTTCCTCGGACGCCGTTATGTAACTGTAAGGGCAACATCGTTAGCAGCGTAATAGTGCCGACGAGTCGTTTCATCGAGTTGTCCGCCGTCCAGTTTCGCAACTAAAAACTTGCTGGCCGCGGCACCATCCACATCCGTGACAGCATCCCAACGATGACACACTTCTTTGTAGCCAAGGTCGCTAAAACACACCTCTACTGTGGTGCTCCATTCAGAGGTAGCCAGTTCGAATTGGTGGTGAAAAATTGTCATTATTGTTATTTAACTAGCAAGAGGTGGTGAGGTGTTGACATACAGGTCCAAATCAGGGTCCTACTTCGAAGTGTCGAGTTCAGTTCCAAATGTCTACGCATTATCTCAGGGACTGAGCTACGTGACACGCTTCTACAGTAAAAATTATACATCTGTGCAGTGGTGTCAGTGTAGTCTATTACAGTGACCATTATCTAAAACACTGATGAAACACATATCTGGTTCGGTGCCACGATGTGCAGAACTTCTTACTTCAGGTTAGGTAGCTTAAGGAAATACTTAGTACTGTATCTGTAGGTAACTTGTAACTTGATCATAGTTTTTTGAGATTAAAAGAAGAAGAATATCCTATTACGCATTTTAAGCTAATATCGCTGATGAACTCTAGGAACTGACTAGGTCTGGTGTCCGTACCTATGAGGACTATTGTTGCTGTCAAGGGGGTGTACACAAGAAACAATTGTGGTCAACAAGAACAGGAATGAAGTCGTTCTGATAAAACGGGAACCTGATGGGTAAAGCATTGATCAGGTAGCAGATTAGTAATAAGCAAAATACAGGATCCGATAAACTGTGAGACTATCTGGAAACGACGAGTAGCAGTTCATCGTAGATCGCGTCAGCAATACAGAACTAAAAGTGACTGGAAAAAGGAGCAAATATTTCCAGATTTAAAGGCTTTTGTTGGACAGTCTCAAATGAACATCGCTGGCATACATCGTTATAGACTTGTGGAATGCGTACTACTCTCATATATTACGATTCCTATGAAAACTGAAAATTTTCCCCGTAGGATTCGACATAGGTCCCGCAAACACAGATTATATGTAATTCAGTTCGACGTGTTCGTCCATGGGATCCAGAAGTCAGTGGATAAGGGGGCCCAGGATTATGTCACATATTTTGAGTTTCGAAAGGCATTAGATGTAGTTGCCCTGTTCCTCAAACCCGAACTTGGATTTTATGAACGAAAAGTTTATATTGGTGGTCATCGCGTTGTTTTTGCACAAAACAAGTCTAAAATACTAGATTTAAAGAATTCATGTGATTGATCAAAATTTTTGGAGATGTAGCATGTACGCTCCATTAGAATTAAAATGCGTTATTTGTTGTTGTAATAAAATTTTCTGCCTGCCACGTGGCCGAGCGGTTCTAGGCGCTACAGTCCGGAACCGCGCGACCGCTACGGTGGTTATGTGTCACAGTACGGTATTTAATTATTATACGCGAAAAACAATCAGAAAATTTTTCGTAATTCAGCTATTTTTTTATGAAACAGCAAAAAACAATTTCTCTGTTTCTGTGAAACCCTTACGTCCATACCAACTGCATCTGAAACTACTTTTCTGTGTTTGATTCACTCAGCAGACACGGAACTTTCTTGCTGTTTGTGAAGGCACAGGTTTTCTCTGCCTCGTGATGACTGGGTGTTGTGTGATGTTCTTAGGTTAGTTAGGTTTAAGTAGTTCTAAGTTCTAGGGGACTGATGACCATAGATGTTAAGCCCCATAGTGCTCAGAGCCATTTGAACCATTTGAAGGCACAGGCTTTGGTGTTATGGGACGCATCATCTTTAGAACTGCATTATTTTTGTCGTCTCATTCCACCTCTTCTTCTGCACTCTCTTCTTTCTCTTGCATTTTCTCTTGTGAACTCCAAAGTATAGGTCGTTGCCGAAAGCAGATCCAGTGTACATCGTAAAAAAAAAACAACAAAAAAAACAAAAAACAGAACGTACCGCTGAAATTTTTTGATTAAATAATCAATCACATATTCGACAGTGTGGTTTAGCATATTATAGCATACTGTAAACATTTTCATTTCAGAATTACTAAAAACAAACAATAATTAGCTTTATTTCTAGAAACGATGCTAACAGAGCGATAAATAGCTTTCTTCAAGAAGATGCTACCATCTGGTGGGAGCATGGACTAACTAAAACAAGTGACGCGCAGAAAGCAGATAGTTTAAAGCATGAGTTATAATCATGAAGGCTCATTAAGATTAGTTTATCCTCTGAAGTAGAAAAAAAATTAAAAATTGGATGTGGCATGTATGTTACACAAGTACTGAGGAGGCTGGTGAACGAGATACAAGGCTGCGGTACACTGGACCGTTTTGCTCCCGAACTTCCTGAATGGTAGAACTCAACCCACTGATCTTAACGGGAGGATATCGTCAGATGTAAAAGTAACTTTGGAAGGAGAGAAGATCAGTGTTTTATGTCCCGCCACCGCCGAGGTCATTAGAGACGGCGCAGAAGGTCGGACTGGGGAAGGACGTGGAAGGAAATTGGTCGCGCTCTTTCAAAGTAAGCATCCCGTAATTTTCCCTTAAGCGGTGTTTGGAAACCAGATCTCAATGGCCAGACTAGGAAGACCCGCCCCGTAGATAACAGCGAGAGTACTATGTCACTGTATTCTCTGATGAGACAAAACATTATGACCACCTGTTTGGTCTGCTTTTGAAATTCAGTACAGCTGCGATTCTGCGCGGGGTGGATGCGACAAGTCCTTCGTAGGTTTTCGAAAGTATGTTTACGCACAGGTCAGTGATTCCCACATATTACGCGCCAGTGGATTGTGGAAGCAAATCTGGTACCCGATAACGTCTCAGATGTGTTCCACCCTGTTCACAGCAGTCGAATTTGGTGGCCAAGACATCAGTGTGAGTTCGCTATGATGCTCCTCACGCAACTATACCACGATTACCTTGTGTCACGGACAGTTATGCAGGAGGATTATTTCAGCACCGTCCTGGAAGACACTAAGGATGAAACCCCACAATAATGTTAACATGTCCCGCAGCTGTCATGGTGCCTTCGATTATTACCGCAGGTGCCATGGAAGCCCAGCTGAATGACCCATGTGGGATAACACAGCCCTCACCGCCACGCACCCGTGGAGCGGAATATGTTTCGAGCAGCCATTCACCTGGATGACGGAGTAATCGGATACGAACATCGGCCCGGTGCAACAAGAAACATGATTCATCCGACGAGGGGACACTCTTCCACCGATCAAAGGTGAAACCTAGAGGATCTAGTGTCCACTGCAATCGTAACTGACGATATTGTTGAGCCAACACGGGAATACTTAGCGATCGTCTGCTGAGAGTCCCGGGTTCAACAATGTTTGCTCAACAACGTGCTCCGAAACACTTGCGCTTGCACAAGCATTGTATTGTGTCGCTGAATTACAGTGACCAAATTATTTTCGGTGAAAACCGGGACACATTCACCCGGGTGCCAATGGACACCTCATTCCACATGTACCTAGGTTTCTTAATCTTAAATATTAATGTTTTGTTGATACATTTTGTTAACCCGATTATTATAACTAATAAGAGGATACAAAAGATTGATATAATCTAAATTATCTGTATAATTAATGAATTTAATAAACGTATACAGTAATAAAGAAATGTGTTACGATTTTACAAAATTTTACAGCAATTCAACTTTTAACCAATTAATATTAACATGAGCTTTAATATTACTGAGCACTTGTAGATGGAATTGACTGTACTTGGAGAAAAGGGTATTTTTCACTGCCTCGAGCCTTTGAGACACAGTGATAAAACTCGGCACAATCCATTTTGCAGTTGTACAGGATCTGCAGGATTGCTTCAAGAGTGTCCACCTTCATTCTGTTTCTTTCATCAGTCCACTGGATATTCATGAACGAAAATATTCTTACCACATTGGCATTATGGGCTGGGATTGCAAATAAATACCTTGCAGTTATTACCAACTCAGAGTAATGCTGAAGACAGTCACAGCTTTTAAAAAAACTCACCCACTTCTCATGACATTCCCATTTTTTTTTTTCATCATTCCACTTGTGAAGACTTTCTTCAACAAAATTTGTCAGTATGCTGAACTGATTAAACAGAATGGAATAATCGATTTCAATCTCTTTACTCTTCAAATAAGAAACTGTCTCTTCAACTCTTTCCCATTTTGGCACTCTCTTCAGTAACATCCAATCAAACACCGGCGATGAGGGTAAATATGAGGCGCTCCACTTGCTGAGATATTCTACACAAGTGTCATAAAACTTGTTAACTTCTTCTCTAAAACTCCTTTCCGCTGCTTCTGATACTTCTGCTCTTTTAAGGACAGATTTAACATTAAAAGAAATGAACTGCTGTTCTCTCCTCTTAGTAACAGTTTCCAGAGTATTTTTCAAAACATCATTTACCTCTATTACTTATACTAATAAAACAGTTACATACGGAACACTCTGCTTCGTAATCAAAACGACCTTTCTTAATGAAATTCCATTCCTTGGAATAACAGTCACTGAACTTACAGGCACGTTTCGGCATTGCGTTTCACAGTACTGCAGCAATAATCCCACTAATATGAGAAAAAACTATTGCAGTTTGACTAAACATCAACTATTACACTGTTCTGACAATGAGTGTGTGAGTAAGTGGCACGACAATCGGACGGTTTCATAGCTCTGTTACAATAATACAACTTACTACTTGTTTCGTCAAAGTACCGCTCAAAGTAAATTATTGCCTGAGTGTATCAATACTGATACTGTGATTACTAGTATGGGACAATGGAGGTTTTAGACAAATAAGCTAAAATATATTAATTTCTTGTGTTGTATTTCCTTTAATATAGCGAAATCTCAAAAATTTGAGAAAGTTTCACGAAATGTATTTAAAAACTGAATTCCGGGACTTTTTAGCGTCCCGAAACAAATTTTCGGGACACCGGAACACAGGGATGAAAACCGGGACAATCCCGGTTTTCCGGGACGTTTGGTCACCCTACGCTAAATGTTCCATAGATCGCCACACCTGTCCTGCTTTAAAGAATGAGAAAACCTGCGACGTCCATATTCTGTGATGAGACGTGGAGTCCGATACCTTGTCGCTTTAGTTCTGTTGGAGAGTTACTGTAAACTGAAGGTGTGAAATCTTAAATTTGCTCGAAATGTTATATGTTTCGGGAATAACTGGCTTGGCTTCGTATTTTCGCGACCGTTAAAGTCTGAATCATTCCAAGTGCGATTCGCACTGGGAAATCAGACCTTTTAATTAAATGAAGAGCAGTTCCTAGACAATTACTACAATTCGTGGTTATCTCAGTGAGATGATCGCCATGGAGACTGTGCAAACTTCGTCCAAGCCAGTTATTGCGGTTTGTACAACAACACTCACCCACTTGTCCATTTGGTAATCTGTTAACAAGAAAGAGATTAATGTTAAGAAATAATAAAACGAAAGTCATTATTGGTATGAAATAGATAATGCATGCGTGTCCGAAGGTACTGCAATATCGTATTTATCCGCCGATGCGAGGCAACGATTTTCAATTAAAATGTCGTCCCTTATACGGTAACTACATAAGGTGTGTACCAGTACAGTTTGTGACGCAAGAACGACGTCATATGGAAAGCTGTGTCTGACCGTGAGTCGTGCACCGATAGCCAAAGCGGATAAGGCGACCCCTCGCGTAAAGTGGCAAATCCCGGTTCGAGTCCCGGTCCAGCACAAATTTTCATGGTCGTCATTCTCTTATACAGCTGATGGTTGCTCGTATTCACAACGGCGAATACATTTCAATGATTTCATAACGGCTGTAGTCGCCGCAGAGGCTCTTCCTTTGGACATGCACGCATGTCCAAATGAACATTGAATTGTTGTTCTTAACAATGCAGGTACTGCAGTATCGTATACGTCTGATGGTAGTTTTCAAGTCTGAAATCTTTCCAATTTTTGGGATGTAATTTTTAGAGATTGTCCTCTAAGCCGTGTAGCAAGACAAATATGTATTTTTACTCTTTGTAATGGTCAATCGCCTTCCTCCTTACGGAAGTGAAGACAACAACAGAGAACACTTTGCTTTCACCAGTTCGTTGAATTACAGGTATTTGTGACGAGCTTCGCCACACGTAATCAGCCGCCATTACAACACGCGTAAGCATTTGAATATTATCGCCGAAAAACGTATTAAAGTCAAATTTATCTATAACTGTAGTCTGTTAAGAGAGCATGTTTGGAGTTGTATTAACTTTTGTGCTGGAAGTCATAAAAAAGGGAAAAGATGAAAACAATTCTTCTCCCGTTATTACTGTTCCCAGACAAAGCAGCTACGAAAGAACGGAAGTATAATTTGTTCTATTATTCCCTTCTCGCCCAATGCAAAGACGCGAAATACACTACCGGCCATTAAAATTGCTACACCACGAAGATGACGTGCTACAGAAGCGAAATTTAACTGACAAGAAGAAGATGCTGTGATATGCAAATGATGAGCTTTTCAGAGCATTCACACAAGGTTGGCGCAGGTGGCGACACCTACAACGTGCTGACATGAGAAAGGTTCCAACTGATTTCTCATACACAAACAGCAGTTGTTCGGCGTTGCCTGGTGAAACGTTGTTGTGATGCCTCGTGTAAGGAGGAGAAATACGTACCATCACGTTTCCGACTTTGATAAAGGTCGGATTGTAGCCTATCGCGATTGCGGTGTGTGGTATCGCGACATTGATGCTCGCGTTGGTCGAGATCCAATGACTGTTAGCAGAATATGGAATCGGTGGGTTCAGGAGGGTAATACGGAACGCCGTGCTGGATCCCAAAGGCCTCATATCACTAACAGTCGAGATGACAGGCATCGTTTCCGCATGGCTGTAACGGATCGTGCAGCCGCGTCTCGTTCCTTGAGTCAACAGATGGGGACGTTTGCAAGATAACAACCATCTGTACGAACAATTCGACGACGTTTGCAGCAGCATGGACTATCAGCTCGGAGACCATGGCTGCGGTTACCCTTGACGCTGCATCACAGCATCGTGTACTCAACGACGAACCTGGGTGCACGAATGGCAAAACGTCATTTTTTTCGCATGAATCCAGGTTCTGTTTACAGCATCATGATGGTCGCATCCGTGTTTGGCGACATCGCGGTGAACGCACATTGGAAGCGTGTATCCGTCACCGCCTTGCTGGCGTACCACCCGGCGTGATGGTATGGGGTGCCATTGGTTACCTCTTGTTCTCATTGACGGCACTTTGAACAGTGGACGTTACATTTCAGATGTGTTACGACCCGTGGGTAGGGCACTTTGAACAGTGGACGTTACATTTCAGATGTGTTACGACCCGTGGCTCTACCCTTCATTCGATCACTGCGAAACCCTACATTTCAACAGGATAATGCACGACCGCATGTTGCAGGTCCTGTACGGGCCTTTCTGGATACAGAAAATGTTTGACTGCTCCCCTGACTAGCATATTCTCCAGATCTCTCACCAATTGGAAAAGTCTGGTCAATGGTGGCCGAGCAACTGGCTCGTCACAATACGCCACTCTTGATGAACTATGGCATCGTGTTGAAGCTGCATGGGCAGCTGTACCTGTACACGCCATCCAAGCTCAATGCCCTGGAGTATCAAGGCCGTTATTACGGCCAGAGGTGGTTGTTGTCGGTACTGATTTCTCAGAATCTATGCACCCAAATTGCGTGAAAATGTAATCACATGTCTGTTCTAGTATAATACATTTGCCCAATGAATACTCGTTTACCATCTGCATTTCTTCTTGGTGTAGCAATGTTAATGGCCAGTAGTGTACTTAGGTCATCGGTCCCTAAGCCTACACACTGCTTAAGCTAACTTGAACTAACTTGCGCTATGGATAACACACACACACCCAAGCCGGAGGGAGGACTCGAATCTCCGACAGGGGGAGCTGCAAGGAGCGTGACAAGGCGACTCAGACCGCACGGCTACCCCGCACGGCAAGCATCATTAGTGAAGCGGTTCGTAAAGTTGCGCAGCACGTCAACAGAAAACTTAATTAACAACATTTTCTGGACGTGGTACTGTCACGTAAAAAATAACTGTCAATGAATAAGGGCGACATTTCGGCCACGATTGCAGTGGCCTTCCTCTGCGCATACAGTTAACTGATTCTTCGCCGAGCCTGTGGAGTTACATTAAGAGGAATGTAATTTGACTGCCTGAGAAACAAAGTGAGGCACCCAGGAGAAATGGTCGAATGTCAACGCACCTTCATACTCGTACACACTATGGGCGGGTATGTAAATAATCAGTGTTGCAATTCCGTGTGAAAGGTAGAAATGCCATCGGAGTGCATTAGTCTTGCTCTTGTTTAGTGTTGGTACCAGACCTGGTGGGGTATGTAAGAGGCATAGTACTCGTATGAGACAGCGTTATCGTCACCTGACAGTTATAAAAGGGCCTCATTGTGGGTCTTCATTTGCCCGCGGCTGGTCGAATCTCGCAATATCCTCATTTGTGGGGCACTCGTATGTGACAGTGGCCCGATGTTGGACTGCATGGGGATGTGAGGGCAGCCATACTCGTCGTCAAGCATCCGGTCTACACATCTGACGACCACGAGGGAGAATCGCAGTATTGTCTACCACCCTAGAACAAGTAACGAGAATCTATGCAACTTTCTGTGACATCTTTCACTACTAGCCAGAGATCACCAGCAGTTGGACTAGGAAATTATCGTCTCACGCTTAGGCTGCGGTTGTCACCGCGAAACAAACGGCAACGTTTGGAGTGATGCTGTGACCTGGCACCATGGACTGCAGATGGATGGCGTCGCACTGCGTTCAGCTCAGAATGGCGGTTCTGCGCTATCCCGGATGGCCATTGTCGTCGAGTATGTCGGCCACCTGAGGAAATGTCCGATTCTTCCAGTGTTTTGGAGAGGCAGTGTCACTCCTGGCGTCACGTCATGGAGTGGCGATCCTCAGAATATGACGTCAGGTCACGACTGGTAGGTAGTAACTGAGGCAACTCTGACGGCCCAGCGTTACGTCACGGACTTCCTGCGTCTTCATGTGGCACCTGTCAAATGAAGGTGTCGTGTTGCCGTTTTTCGACCAGGACGATGCTCATCCACATTGGCACGTGTCTCTATAAACAGTCTGTGTGACGTTGAGCTACGCTCGCGACCAGCACATTTCGTGGGACTGGCTCGGACATCTACTTACTCCGTCCCCGTGCCAGTATACAAGATATGAAGGTCCAATTACTACAGTTATTGGCCACTTTGCCTCAGGAGAGGATTCATCGGCTATATGACAGTCTTCCTAATCAGATCAGTGCATCCATATAGGCCAGAAGAGGTGCTACATCATACTCAAAAGTGGGATCATACTGCGAAGTTCTTTGCAAATTTGAGTCAGTTTTTCAGTCACTGAAATAATATCTCCTGAACTACTTCGTTTCCTCCTCTCCATGGGCTTATCAGCCTGTCTGTCTGTCTGTCTCTATCTCTCTCTCTCTTTTTTTTTCAGACGCTGTATATCGCGACGAAATGACTTAGCCAAACACTAAAAGTTGTTTCCAGAGTAAGCCATTAAGTCTACATGGGTGTGAGCACTGTTTTGAACTTCGTGTAGGACTGAAACTGAGTGTCGGGCCGAGTTTCTAAATTGGAGCCTCGCCTTTCCTGGTTAATACTCTTACCAACTGAATTTCTTCTTTATATTTTTTCCCCGCTTCCACCCCTTCAGCCACTTCTCACACCCTCCGAATTGTTACCATCATGGGCTCTTACGTCAGCAATTCTTACCTTGTGAGGATTTTTTGCTGGAAATCTAAAAGTTTTTATATCTTCAACACTTCTGAAAACAAAATCATAGTCTTCTTTCTTGGAAAGGCTGTTCGTTTTTCAAAGTTAAATATCTGGATTTCTGAAAATAAAAATCTTCGTGCTTAGAAAAATAAAAAACTCCATTTTTGGGGATGAAAATATTGTTCCCTATCAAATAAAAGACATTCGCTCCTAGGAAAGCAGTCGGCCTGGACCTTCCAGTCCCCGTTAATACAAACTAAGAGAATGATTAAAAACTTTCGGAACAGTTTACCATATTTCTTGTTTCAGCTTTATTGTATGATCCAGTATGGCTGCTGTAAATAAATTTCAAACTCCATTATATCTGGAGTCGGTGTGGTTATCGACTAGTGAGCGAAATGAGCAGCGGGCCAATTTCTTCCTCAGCCATGACGAAATAACGTTTTCATTAAAACCAATGAGTCTATTGTTCTACGTCATGCTGTAACTGAGACTTTTTGCAGAGGGCGTCCACTTTTGGATTGCAATTATGTTACTTTTCTGTTATGGCAACAGCACAATACATTTTATCCCGCCAACTGGATTTGATATCTGCAGGCATCAATGACTGATGAGTGTACCGCTACACCTTGCTCCAGTCTGTCGATGGGTAAGCTATGAACGCACGACCTACAAGTCGCCCTCATACAGGGTGTTTCAAAAATGACCGGTATATTTGAAACGGCAATAAAAACTAAACGAGCAGCGATAGAAATACACCGTTTGTTGCAATATGCTTGGGACAACAGTACATTTTCAGGAGGACAAACTTTCGAAATTACAGTAGTTACAATTTTCAACAACAGATGGCGCTGCAAGTGATGTGAAGGATATAGAAGACAACGCAGTCTGTGGGTGGGCCATTCTGTACGTCGTCTTTCTCCTGTAAGCGTGTGCTGTTCACAACGTGCAAGTGTGCTGTAGACAACATGGTTTATTCCTTAGAACAGAGGATTTTTCTGGTGTTTGAATTCCACCGCCTAGAACACAGTGTTGTTGCAACAAGACGAAGTTTTCAACGGAGGTTTACTGTAACCAAAGGACCGAAAAGCGATACAATAAAGGATCTGTTTGAAAAATTTCAACGGACTGGGAACGTGACGGATGAACGTGCTGGAAAGGTAGGGCGACCGCGTACGGCAACCACAGAGGGCAACGCGCAGCTAGAGCAGCAGGTGATCCAACAGCGGCCTCGGGTTTCCGTTCGCCGTTTTGCAGCTGCGGTCCAAATGACGCCAACGTCCACGTATCGTCTCATGCGCCAGAGTTTACACCTCTATCCATACAAAATTCAAACGCGGCAACCCCTCAGCGCCGCTACCATTGCTGCACGAGAGACATTCACTAACGATATAGTGCACAGGATTTATGACGGCGATATGCATGTGGGCAGCATTTGGTTTACTGACGAAGCTTATTTTTACCTGGACGGCTTCGTCAATAAACAGAACTGGCGCATATGGGGAACCGAAAAGCCCCATGTTGCAGTCCCATCGTCCCTGGATCCTCAAAAAGTACTGGTCTGGGCCGCCATTTCTTCCAAAGGAATCATTGGCCCATTTTTCAGATCCGAAACGATTACTGCATCACGCTATCTGGACATTCTTCGTGAATTTGTGGCGGTACAAACTGCCTTAGACGACACTGCGAACACCTCGTGGTTTATGCAAGATGGTGCCCGGCCACATCGCACGGCCGACGTCTTTAATTTCCTGAATGAATATTTCGATGATCGTGTGATTGCTTTGGGCTATCCGAAACATACAGGAGGCGGCGTGGATTGGCCTCCCTATTCGCCAGACATGAACCCCTGTGACTTCTTTCTGTGGGGACACTTGAAAGACCAGGTGTACCACCAGAATCCAGAAACAATTGAACAGCTGAAGCAGTACATCTCATCTGCATGTGAAGCCATTCCGCCAGACACGTTGTCAAAGGTTTCGGGTAATTTCATTCAGAGACTATGCCATATTATTGCTACGCATGGTGGATATGTGGAAAATATCGTACTATAGTGTTTCCCAGACTGCAGCGCCATCTGTTGTTGAAAATTGTAACTACTGTAATTTCGAAAGTTTGTCTGCCTGAAAATGTACTGTTGTCCCAAGCATATTGCAACAAACGGTGTATTTCTATCGCTGCTCGTTTAGTTATTATTGCCGTTTCAAATATACCGGTCATTTTTGAAACACCCTGTAGTTTCAGTTCTGCGATTGCCTCCTACATCATAGAAGCTCCTCAACACACGTAGACGAAGTAGGACCCCTATCAGAAAGGAGTTCGTCACGAAACGGCTTGGCAGCAGCTTGGTGTTGTTTCCAGAACGGTTCGTTAATCTGCAGCCGAGTGAGCGCTATTATGAAACTCAATGGCAGATTGAAACTACGCGTCGGGCCAGCTCTTGCTCTCTATACCTCGACTTCTACGTAATTTTTGCACGAACGCTGTCGGTGTTGCGGGAAAAGAAGTCACCCGAAAATTAGTGTCCTTCTTGAGGGGTAAAAATTGTTCTTTTGAAAGGAAAGAAAGTGAAATATAAAAATTTTTCTATCGTTTGTTAGTGTCACAACGAGTAGTAAATAGTTTCTTGCAAAAAATTAAAAAGTCTGCTTCGAAGTATCGACTCTTCTTCCAAAACTCCTGCTCTGCCGAAGGAATAAGAAAAACTCCCCCTAAGTCAAAAAATTTTCTTGAAATTTTAAAGGTTATTCTTCCGTAATGAATATAGGTCTTTACTGAAGAAATAAAATTGCCTTACAAACACTAAAAATACTTTACCCGACGCTTAAAATCCGTAAAACGTAAACACTACTCATGTATGAGGCCTTAAGCCCGTCTCACACGGAGCAAGGTTCGCCGCAAGTTTGCGAGATGCCGTGTATGCCTGCCGGCTTGCAGGGAAAGGAGCCGGCTATCTTCCATGCCGAAGCTCTCCCACGGTGCAAGATCGGCAGCTAGTTGTGTTGTGATCGGCTGCATGTTGTATCGAACGAAGATGGCTGCTTCAGGTACAGATGTTCAGAGCAAACTGACGTTATTAGCTGTTTTGGTGCTAAACGATGCAGAAATGCATGCTAATGAGAGAAGAAGAAAGAGAGAATGGACGAAAAACTGGATTAAGAGGAGAAACGCTGGAAAAGGTGTGCTCTCCACGCTTCATAAAGAGTTGAGGTTAGTTCGCATAACACCTACTTTTGTTTGAAAAGTATCATAATTTCATTACTGTTTAACTTTATAAATATACCAATAATGACTGTTATATACGAGTATTTTTTATAGGATAGAAGATCGTACATCCTTTGCAAATCGTATACGAATGGATGTATTGGTATTTGAATAACTGCATTGTATGGTTTCGCCTCTGATTCAGAAGAAAGACACGGTGATGCGTCAGGCAATTCATCCCAGCGCCACTGCTTTTCGATGATTTCACTTTGGCGTACTCCACTTTAAATTGAGTACGTAAATTGTACATTTTGCTATAGCACTCCTTGCTCGTCGTATATGGTCGAGCAAGACACGGCACTTGCAACTCTTTCGAGTGCTTCTGCACGCAAGTGTTTATTATAATAGTTTGCGCTTTTCACGACGTACAGACGCTGATCTTCGCTAGAAGTACATATCAATGCTTCAATCGCTTTCTTGGACCACTGCGGTGCCATTATTTAATAATTATAACTTACTACCGCACCTCACAACAGCTGAAAAGCGACTATCAACAAAGGCTACCCGCCCAAGCTTTCCGCGTCTGACGTCATAAACGAAACGTCTCATGATTGGCCAACGCAGGTAGCACGCAGGGAACCTTACAAGAAAAATAGCACCGGACCTATCCTGGAAATCTTACAAGGTTCCCAGCAAGGTAGCCCGCTAGCAGACGACGGAGCCCGCAAGGTAGCCGTCGCGCGAGCCAGCAAGGAAACTTCAGCGAATCTTGCTCCGTGTGAGACGGGCTTTAGGCCTGCTCCCACTGGCAAACTGCTGCCTACAAGGAGGACTCTGGGGACATTTGATCAGCATATCGCAAATCCCTTCACCTGTTAATGCCTGTAGATGAATCCTGGTTATGCCGCTGCCTCTTTATTCAAGCAGCCTCAGGAGGCTAATTGGACTCAGTTCCAGACTGCCATACCTGAGAAAAAATCTGAGGAGATACCTGAAATCGAACATGGGTCCTTCCACACCAAAGGCAACGACCCTAACAATTTTTAATTCATTCTGCTTTTTCGTTTTTTATTTAGCCGCTACTCATATTTTCTTCCTTTTTTTGTTTGTTTCTTTTTAGGGCCACCCATCCACCCTTACAGCCTGTCGTTGTTCTCTCCAATTAATGACTTCGTTGGCTAGCTTTTTTGCTATGATATAATGTGTTTAGTGTACTCTTTTTTTTAACTGTGAGAATGCTGAAATTCTGGATTTAGACGTAAACTCTTCAATCTTTATCCTCTACCGCAGAAAGAAAAATTAAACTAAATTTTATACTCCCTCTTGAATACATTACACAAACATACTCGTATATGGGTTTTCGAGATGAGATGTGATGAAATAGTGGAGTTCGTTCTCTCGTGGCAAAGGAAATAAAGTATATCTTCATTGCATTATCGCATCTCTGTAAAATAAAACAAAATAGCGGTAATTCACAAAAATAAATTTTAGATATCGCGGTAGGGCAGGAACGCGCAAAAATACATGCGTGCTTGACATTTTTCTTTTTTTTCTCCGTTGTAATGTGCACAGTCATGTGCATGGAATCCATGCAGATATGGAACTGTTTCTAAAATGAGTATTCCGTGAAACTGAAAACACTTCTTGGAACTGAAGTTGAAAGCCATTTTGCTAGAAAGTAAGACTCCTCGCCCGAGCGTCTGATAAATCTCTCCTACAAAGAAGATTATTTTACGAAACTGAAGTGACAGAATTAAGGAACAGAAGGTCACCCTTGCCAATTTAGGTTGATATGGGGCAGCGCTGTTTGCTCAGTGGTTGGATGGAAGTACGACTATAGGAGTATTGTTTCCGTCTTGTGATGTAGAGACAGGTAATTTCTTACAGAAATTACGAGTGGCGTTCATTAAGTAATGCAATACTCTTTCGCGGCCAGTTTCGGTTGAAAAAATGCGGTATTCGTTGTGAGACACCATGGAATATTCCACTAAAGTTTCATGAAATTCCTATAGGTGACGACGTTATAAGTAGCCTTAAAAATGGCATGTCCAAAGGAGGCTCGTTCCAAGCAGAGAGCAGTCATCGAGTTTATTTTAGCGCAAAACCAGAGCAGCAGGGATATTCATTGGCATTTTGTTTATGGAGGCCTGGCAGTGAACAAAAGCACTCTGAGTCGTTGGGCGAGGCGCCTGTCATCATCGCAACAAGGTTGCACAAACGATTCCTCATTATAGATGGGTCGTTTGCGAACTAACGGGTCCAAGGGAATGGTTCACCGAGATGAACGGAACGAACTCTAAGGAAAGGTCTTTCATAGTTCACTTGTGTCGCGGGTTTCTACTTATAGATCCCGTGAACGGGAAACGGTCAGTCTCGTACCCGCAACGGCACGTCGGCCGGTCTCGTTCCAGCCTCGGTCCCGTTCCCGCCTGTCTCGGTCTCCCTCGGCCGGACTCGTCCTTCTTCGCGTGGCCACTCGTCGCAGTTCCACTTCCGACTGCTCATAGTTAGTTCAGTATCGAGTTGTTGTTCTTCGTTTCGTTCGCTTCGCACGCCCATTCTAGATCTGTTTCAAACCTTTTTTCAACTCTGAACTGCCGGCCGGTGTGGCCGAGCGGTTCTAGGCGCTACAGTCTGGAACCGCGCGACCGCTACGGTCGCAGGTTCGAATGCTGCCTCGGGCATGGATGTGTGTGATGTCCTTAGGTTAGTTAGGTTTAAGTCGTTCTAAGTTGTAGGGGACTGATGACATCAGAAGTTAAGTCCCATAGTGCTCAGACCCACTTGAACCATTCAACGCTGAACTTCTGGTTCTTTTCGTATTCTATTCAGCGTCCACGACCGGTAATTAAAATGTATTTTATAATTACGTAAATTACATAAAAATTACGTGGTATGTAATACATACATCTTTTCAGATGACAAAACGGCGTCTCAGCTTACTTATTTCGATAAACAGCAGAAGAAATACTTGTAAAAAAGGCAAAATTTTTTTGTTATTACCCATGCAAAGGACATCGGCGTGACACACACTAGTGAGTGGTCATTTTCCGTCTTTTTTTGATACAAGGTAAAAGAGCATGTTCATGGAGCATGTTATGGAAGGCAGACCGACTTACAACCGAGTGAAACCCGTGCTTCGTAATCGAGTGTATGGTGTCACATTTTGTAAAGAGAATATGGTAACTCCTACAATATCATTTCAGTGGTACAGGGTGGCGCAAGAAAAATTGGCCCCGAGTTCTAGACTGTTCATTGTCGCTTGCCAATCTTCATCTATTGTTTCGAAGTTGTTTGCATTAGCTTATTTGTTATTTCTTCACTGCCTAATTATTACATGTTTATCTATTCTGCCCGTAGCGGTCAACAAATCGTGCGTAACTGGCGAGCAATCTGTACTCGGGGCCGGTTTTTCGTGCGCCACTTTACATTATTTCATTGCGATCAGCCACATGTCGCTACAGTTAGCTAAACGAGATGTTTTGCAGAACCACGAAAATTACAAGTGTGTGAGACTTCTGTTATGAATAACAACCCTGCACGTGCTCCCTCTTGGCACCTTCCACCTTCAGTCACCTACGCTACTAATTTTCAATTTTTCATAAGAACCATATACCAAACACAGTGAACCGGGAACGAGTAAAAATGAACGGTTCCCGAAAAAGAGCGATCACAAGTGAACTAGTTCCCAAGGATGAACGACTTAGCCCATCTCTAGTCCTCATACACCCTAAGCTATACATTCCGACTTTCGTCTGTTTCGCCCAATGAAGGATGTACTCTGCGGGAAGCAGTACGTGTGTGACAGGGAGGTTAGTGATGCAGCAAGGCCTTGGCTCCGACGACCACCGGTAGAGTCGTACCATGCTGGCACACAGGCCTTACCGGTAAGGTGGCGTAAGGCCCCCACATAGATAGCAGATTATTTTGAAAAACATCGATTTACAGCAGAAATAGTGGGTAATCTATATATATAAAACAAAGTCGGGTTTGTTACAACACTTATAACTCGAGATCTGCTGGACCAATTTTCATGGTTTTTGATTTGTTGGATGTGTCTCCGCCCCGAATAGCAGAATACATCTTAAAAATAATGAAAAATTGAGGAATACTTGAAAAATGCGTTATTTTCCCTAAAAGTTCTTTAGTTTCGGAGCTGTCAAATTTTTTTGTCAAAATCTGTAAGTAATGATTGACATTTATGCATGCGTTCATAAACTATTTAAAATGGATGAATAAACTATTATGTGTATTTTTTTTAAAAAAAGATTGAAAAATATTATGCGGGCATTCAGAAATGTCTAATGAATACTTAATCATTTCAATAAATGCTCATTTGTTTATTACATATCAAACATTTGTTGTCCAATCCTGTCAAATACTGTAACAACTATTCATGTGTGCGTTCAGAAATTTATTTTGTGTAAAATGTCTCGAAAGTTCAGGTAGGTACTGTTATATTTGTTTGTTTTAGACATTAATTTGTGTAAATTATTTATTAAATTAATTAAAGATTTATTCTACAGGTTAACAAAAGTGTAAATGTCTTTTCATAGGTTGTCTATGATTTTTCTTGATAAGCTATTGTCTATGTCTCGATTGTTTTATGTGGTTTTGTGCGAGTGCATATTCAGTATTACTATTAATAAAAATGCCGCGTCCTAGAAGATCTGATCTTTCCCAGCAGAGCCGTAATGCAATTAGGCAACGGAATATCGCGAGTCAATTATCTGACGAAGAACGAGAAATTGCCCGAGAAGAGCGCCGCGTTAGGATGGAGCAAAGAAGAGCCTTAATTCGTGCTTCTCAAACACAAGAGCAAAGAGAGGCAGCCCGTGAAACGGCTAGATTAGAAACGAGAAATCGTCGAGCTTATCGTACAGATGAACAGAGGAATAATCTTCGAAGTGCAAGAAGAAATGGTTCAAGTATTGATTTGAATCGAGCAGCGTTTCGATATGATTGCACCATCGACTACAGCTTGCATCGTTAAGTTTGCATTGGTCCAATGGACGTTGTTTGCCAGCATTGTGGCGCATTGAAGTTTGCTGGTGTAACACCTGCTTTGTGCTGCCTTAGTGGTAAAGTGACATTGCCATTAGTGGTCCCGCCACCAGAGCCATTGCGTTCCCAGCTTTATGGCGAAACACTAGAATCACGACATTTTCTAGCGAACACTCAAAAATACAATATTTGTTTCCAAATGACTTCATTTGGGGCGGAAATTATCGAAGAACACGGATATAATCCGACATTTAAGGTAATTTACGTTAAAAACTTTATTTTCTATGATTGTAAAAAAAATTTGGAATGTAGTTTGTTAGATTTCTGTATTTGTCTCTGAATTAAAAATGGTATGTTATTATTTGAAAAAAAAAGTGTTTGTAAATCTAACTATAACTATGGCTTTGAATTTACAGATTCAAGGCCAGATTTGCCATCGCATTGGATCAATGCAACCTATTGAAGGTGCACAGCACAAATTCTTGCAAATATACTTCATGGGCAATATGGAAGAACAACTTGACCGGCGTCAAGGGATCAACACAGCTACGAAAAGAGCAATTCTCCAAGATTTGCAGCAAATGCTTCATGAACATCATGCATTGGTCAGGCTGTTCAAGACTGCTTTAGAGCGCATGCCAAGTGATGACTATAAAGTTGTAATCAGAGCAGATAAAAGACCAGCTGGAACACATGAACGCACATTTAATGCTCCAACAATCGATGAAGTGGCAATCCTGATTGTTGGTGAAAACTTGGAAACACGTGATATTGTGCTCACACGACGCAATACTGGGCAACTACAAAGAATATATGAAACACACCGTTCATATGACGCGTTACAATACCCACTGATGTTTTGGCAAGGAGACGATGGATATCACTTTAATATCAAAATGATTAATCCATTGAATGGTAAGATCAATATCATTGTTTTCATTTTAACTTTATATACATTTTATTCTGTTTGCTTTTGGTACACAAAAAAGTTGTCACTCCTAATTTAGTAGAGAGTAGCTGTAAGAGTCGTTAACCTATTAGGGGTTCTAAAATACAATTTTTACTGTATTTGTTTCAGGTGAGGAAACTACCAAGAAGGTTAGTTCGATGAATTATTACGCATATCGTTTGATGATTCGCGAAAATTCTGAGAATTATTTGTTGCGATTTCGTCGACTGCTTCAACAATACTGCGTTGACATGTACGTTAAAATCGAAACGGAGTGCCTGACTTTCATCCGGTTGAATCAAGCTAAATTGCGGTCGGAAGAGTATATTCATTTACGCGATGCAATAAGCACAGACGGAGATTCAGAAAATGTTGGTCGATTGACTATTTTACCAGCGACATACACAGGTAGCCCGCGTCATATGCATGAATATGCGCAAGATGCAATGACATATGTTCGTCATTATGGTCGGCCAGATCTATTCATTACATTTACATGTAATCCGAAATGGATGGAAATTATTCAATTGCTGCTTCCCGGACAAACATCAAGTGATCGACACGACATCACCGCACGGGTTTTCAAGCAAAAAATTCGGTCACTAATAAATTACATTGTTAAGCAACACGTCTTTGGGATTACTCGATGCTGGATGTATTCAGTCGAATGGCAAAAACGAGGCCTACCGCATGCTCACATTCTAATTTGGTTAGTAGACAGAATTCGGCCAGATCAAATAGATGACATCATATGTGCGGAGATTCCTGCTCCTGAAACCGATCCAGACCTACATGATGTTGTAATCACGAATATGATTCATGGACCATGTGGCACTATCAACCGCCAATCACCGTGCGTGGTCGACGGCAAGTGTTCCAAACGGTATCCGCGAAAATTCACGGCAGAGACCATTACAGGCAACGATGGTTATCCATTGTATCGGCGTCGATCGCCCGATGATAATGGTAGAACTATCACAACTAAAGTGAAGGGAAACGATTTCATAGTTGACAACAGTTGGATTGTTCCATATTCGCCACTTCTTTCCAAAACATTCAAGGCACATTGTAATGTTGAGTATTGCAATTCGGTCAAATCTATTAAATACATTTGCAAATATGTCACGAAAGGGAGCGACATGGCGGTTTTTGGTATCCAAACATCCAATATCAACGATGAAATCACGCGCTATCAAGTTGGTAGATATGTGAACTGCAATGAAGCAATTTGGCGTATATTCTCATTCCCTATTCACGAACGTTATCCCACTGTTGTACATTTGGGGGTGCATCTAGAGAACGGTCAGAGAGTATATTTCACAGCGTCGAATGCTGCTCAACATGCCGAAACACCTCCAGCGACAACACTGACCAGTTTCTCTGCGATTTGTCAAAACGATCCGTTCGCACGAACGTTGCTTTACTCGGAAATGCCACGTTATTACACTTGGAACGCTACATCGAAGAAATTTCAACGTCAGAAGCAAGGCGATGCAGTTCCTGGTCATCCAGATATGCGTTCTGCTGATGCTCTTGGTCGTATTTACACAGTTAATCCGAAGAATGATGAATGTTTCTATTTGCGGTTGTTGCTGGTACATGTTCGAGGGCCAACATCATTTGAATCACTACGAACTGTTAATGGTATAGTGTGCCCCACATTTCGTGCAGCATGTCAAGAGCTGAATTTGCTTGAAAACGATACTCATTGGGACACGACAATCGCTGAAGCAATTATTTCTGTATCTCCAAGTCAGATACGCACATTATTTGCTATCATCATTTCGACATGTTTCTATTTGCGGTTGTTGCTGGTACATGTTCGAGGGCCAAGTCAGATACGCACATTATTTGCTATCATCATTTCGACATGCTTCCCATCGAACCCACGTGACCTGTGGAACAAATACAAAGATAACATGTCAGAAGACATTTTATATCGAATTCGTGTCAGCTCAAGAAATCCCGATCTTGAGGCGAATGAGGAGATGCATAACCAGGCTTTGCTCTTGATCGAAGATATGTGTTACCTCATGTGCGGCAGTTTGTTAGTTAGGTTAGGAATGCCAGCGCCAGATCGCGGAATGAATGACGCATTTAATAGAGAATTGGAACGTGAACGTTAATATGATCCACTTGAACTAATCCAATCGAATGTACCACTGTTGAATCCTAAGCAGAAGGAAGTCTATGATACACTGATTAATGCAATTGATGATGGAAATGGTGGCTTATTTTTTTTGGATGCCCCCGGTGGAACTGGGAAGACATTCCTCATGTCATTGATTTTGGCCACTGTACGTGCGAGATCCGAAATTGCGGTAGCAATTGCTTCTTCTGGAATAGCGGCCACATTGTTAGACGGATGCCGTACGGCTCACTCAGCGTTAAAATTGCCATTAAACCTTCAAACTACTGAACAACCGACATGTAACATTTCGAAACACTCCGCAATGGCCAAAGTTTTAGTAGCATCAAAAATCATCATATGGGACGAATGCACAATGGCGCACAAACGCGCATTGGAAGCACTAGACCGAACATTAAAAGATCTGCGCAATGACTCGAGATGTTTTGGTGGTTCAATGATTTTATTATCTGGCGATTTCCGACAAACACTACCAGTAATTCCAAGATCTACTGCTGCCGACGAAATAAACGCTTGCCTCAAAGCATCAAATCTGTGGCGATATGTAAACAAACTTCAACTGTCTGTAAATATGAGAGTTGCATTGTTGAACGATCTATCTGCTGATGATTTCTCGAAGCAATTGCTGACTATCGGTAATGGCCGTGTTCCTGCTGACGAATCGAGCGGTTTGATTTCATTTCCTCCAAATTTTTGCAATTTCGTCTCATCAAAAGGCGAGCTTATCAACAAAGTATTTCCGGATATCATTGCTAACCACAAAAATACTAAATGGTTAAGTGAGCGAGCAATTTTGGCGGCTAAAAATAAAGATGTAGATGACCACAATTTTATAATTCAAAATCAAATCGTAGGTACTCTGTATTCATTCAAATCTATCGACTGTGTAACAAACGGAGAAGAAGCCACTAATTATCCAACTGAATTTTTGAACTCCTTGGATGTGCCTGGTTTACCACCGCACAATTTACAACTGAAGGTTGGCTCGGTAGTCATCATGCTTAGAAATTTAAACCAACCAAAACTGTGCAATGGAACGCGTTTGGTGATAAGAAAACTGATGAGCAATGTGATTCACGCGTCGATACTTAAAGGAAAATTTAAAGATGAGGAAGTTCTTATTCCAAGGATTCCGATGATCCCAACACATATGCCCTTTGAGTTTAAACGAATTCAATTCCCGATTCGTCTTGCCTTAGCCATGACGATCAACAAATCATAGGGCCAATCCTTGACTATTTGTGGCCTCAATCTAGAAAATGCGTGTTTTTCTCATGGTCAATTGTACGTGGCATGCTCACGTGTCGGCAAACCATCCGCATTATTTGTTCTTGCGCCTGACCAAAAAACAAAGAATGTCGTTTACCACAAGGTGCTTGAATGAAAATCCGATTAATGAATTAATCAGAGTGTATCCCAACCTGCACAACATAGTTTTCAATGATTTTTTCCTGACATGTGTTTGAAATACTTAATTATTATTATTTTTTTAATTTTTATTCTCATTCTGTATGTATTCATCATCATTCATCAAAATAAAATACTTTTATATTTCTATCTATATTAATATTATTTTGTATCATTGTATTACGTTCATCAAAGCCTAAATTAGTTCAGCTAAAAGGTAACACGACATTCATTGACTGTTAGGCGGTACGAAGTTCGTCGGGTCAGCTAGTAACATAATATTTTGGGATCCTTTATTCAGAAAAAAAAATTTTTGCGTTACTTATTGAAAGCCCCTGGTATGTGTGGTTGTAATGGAAAATAAACTGTTGTTAAAATAAGAAATGGGATGTACGTGAAGACAGTAACTGTTCTCGAAAGAATAGATACCACTGATGACAGTGCAGCTTCTCTAGAATAAATGATAATTAATTGAAACCCTAAGGTGCCGACAGGTGTTGTTGATATATCTCCTTGGTGGCTCAGATGGATAGATCGTCTGCCATGTAAGCAGGAGATCCTGGGTTCGAGTCCTGGAGCACACATTTTCAGCTGTCCCCATCAAGGCATGGGAACAACACCTGTCGGCAGCTGAGGGTTTCAATTAATTATCAGAAATGGGATAGTTTAGTGTTCATGGCTCGCAGTGATGGAAGTTCGTTGTCTAAAAAATAAATGTTGTTACGGTAAAGTCACGAATCTCAAAGGTTTAACGGCATTGGGACGCCCTCCACTATTCTCCCGATAATGTTCAACGGAAGTACGACTTACGGAACGCTCTTATAGTGACAGTTCTGCCAGTGCATTCCTTTTAAACGTCGCAGAAGCTCCCCAACATACCTTGCTGCATTATAACTCCTGGAAGAAAGGCTGTGGTTCTAATCTTTGCCGGCCGCTGTGGACGAGCGGTTCTAACCACCATTGAAAACGATTTGCTGGTCGTTGTTTAAGTATCCCCTGTTTACTGTATTTATATCACACCACGGAGTTAAGATTGCCAGTCAACCTTGACAGTAGGGTTCCACAACGGAATGTCTCACCACTCCAGGCCCTCGTAAATGTTAGTGATCACACCACATACTCCTTAAAACATTACGTATTAAACCAATTAAAATCAACAGATTGTAGGCCAGACTAAGTAGGAGTAGCGACGGCCGCCCAAGAAAACACAGTCAATTGCACAGAGCCCAGTTGTGGATTCCGACCACAATTTACAGGACAAACAAGGCCCTTACCCTCTTGCTTGTTCGACGAAGCCAGCCGCCACAGATCCCGATGCGAAGAGACATGAAGCAAACGGAAAAAGAACAGCAACGGCTTCCCAGTAACGTGACTGCTTCCGCGCTGGCGATAATTGTCACGGCGCCTTCATCCGGGTAAACAGCCCCTTCTGGACGTGCCCTGCTTGCTGGCTGACACCGGACCTTAGCTGTCCCCCACAATTCCCAAAACGCCGTTACTGCTCGGCGTTCCAAAGCAAAAATAATTCTCTTTTCCTCAGCTTTTCCTCTCGCTCCCGATCGGTCCGGTAGGTGGCGCCAACGCGCGCTCTGCGCACACCGCCGGAAAGATGACCCATACCGGCGGCAGGAATATCGCTGATCGAGCCACACGGCTCACCATGAACCCCGCATGTCACCAGGGGACTGTTCAAGCTGGTGGAGGCTCTGTAATGGTGTGGGGGTGTGCAGCTGGAGTGATATAGCACCACTGATACGTCTAGATACAACTCTGACGGATGAAACGTACGTAAGCATCAGATGTATCCATTCATGTCCATTGTGCATTCCGACGGACATGGGGAATTCCAGCTGGACAATGCGACATCCCACACATCCAGAACCGCTACAGAGTGGCTCCAGGAACACTTTTCTGAGTTTAAACACTTACGCTTGAAACGTCCCCTTTTGAAAAATTATATACGTGACTAGGCTTAAACTGGCACACAATGTTTTTAGCGCAACGCAATCTGACTTTCAATAATCCCTACAAAAGAGTGTCCCTGACTAACATTAACCTATACGTTTCACAAATCACTTACCTCACAAAAATCTTCGTTACTCGAACTACTGCAATACAGCGAGCGCCACTACTGCCAGCTAAATAAAAGATTCAACTACGGAAGGCACTAACTACTGATAGGCATAGTTAGCAAATGAAAGATTTTAATAGAGAACAAACAATGTATTTACCTTAATAGTGTTGAAAAATCATAATATACATAGCAGTTCATGACATCTAGTCTTACCAATTTCAAAACTCCGCCATTTCTCTCCCCACATCCACCACTGCTGGCGGCTCACCTCCAACTGTCGAACGCTATGCGCTGTTAACATCCAGCTGCCGCTGCCCAACACTACAATGGCAGACAACAATGCAAACTAGCCACAGACTGCACACAGCACAGCCAGTGATTTTCATACAGAGCGCTACGTAACGTTGCCAATAAGAAAACATAAACAGCCTACTTACACGCTGGCCACCAAACTCCCCGGACATGAACATTATCGAGCATATCTGGGATGCCTTGCAACGTGCTGTTCAGAGGAGATCTCCACCCCCTCGTACTCTTACGGATTTATGGACAGTCCTGCAGGATTCATGGTCTCAATTCCCTCCAGCGCTACTTCAGACGTTAGTCGAGTCCACGCCACGTCACGTTGTCCATGCATCAGCACGGCTTTAAGAAAGCATCGCTACTGCAAAACGCAAGTTGCCCTTTTTTCACATGCTATCTTGCGAACCATGGATGAAGGTTATCAGTCGGATTCCATATTCCTTGACTTCCGGAAAGCGTTTGACTCGGTGCCCCACTGCAGACTCCTAAATAAGGTACTCCTAACTAAGGTATGAGCATATGGAATTGGTTCCCAAATATGTGAGTGGCTCGAAGACTTCTTAAGTAATAGAACCCAGTACGTTGTCCTCGATGGTGAGTGTTCATCGGAGGTGAGGGTATCATCTGGAGTGCCCCAGGGAAGTGTGGTAGGTCCGCAGTTGTTTTCTATCTACATAAATGATCTTTCGGCTGGGGTGGATAGCATTGTGCGACTGTTTGCTGATGATGCTGTCGTGTACGGGAAGATGTCGTCGTTGAGTGACTGTAGGAGGATACAAAAAGACTTGGACAGGATTTGTGATTGGTGTACAGAATGGCAGCTAACTCTAAATATAGATAAATGTAAATTGTTGTGTACATAGTTCCGCGTGGTCAGCGCGTACACAAGTTTCCAACTAGGGCGCGCCCCGCTAAGCACAACAGCGCAGGCGCAGCGCTCGTCCGTCTCCGCACTACGAGATGGCGCTGCCTTAGAGATGGACCAAATTCTGCTTCTGCCGATCCGCGTATTAATATGTAACGCAACCAATGAGATTGCTGCTAATGTAGAACCTTTTCTCCTCACAGATCACACTCGCGCAGTGATACCTGAACGCACGAGGTATTATAACGAGTGTACAGACCTCTGATTGGTCAGTCTGAGTTTGTCTACATTAGTCTGTACCAATCTATAGGCAAGTTTCAGGCTGCACCTAATAAGATTACCATATTCCTGTACATAGCCATGAAGATAAATGTATAGACACTTTGTCAAGTATCAGAGATATGTGAGAATAAGATTAACGTACCAAGACCAAAGGAACTTCAGATTGTCAGTTGTAAATAGCATCCAGAATCAAGTTGAGTAATGTTTATGCTTGTTAATATTTTTTTAATAAATGTATGTGAAAATTAATCAAGTTCTCTTTAAAGTTGGTCACCGTCAATCTGCTACTTTAAGCATGCCAGTGGCATTTCTATCGTCTGACCTAACGGCAGAAGATAAACACGCCACGATAAGACGACGAGACATATTGCTGACACTCGCCTACTTCGTTAGAGCGACAAGTCAAAAAATCTGATGGTGTGTGTACCGAAGGTGTTACAGTACGTACACCACACTCACGTAAGAGGCATCTTACACACCCCATTGTATAAGGGCTGCCGACATTTGTACACTTCCAAGCGATTTGCACACCTTGCGAGCAGTAACGGTCCTACCACACTACCCTGAGGTATGTCCGGCGCTACTTTCGCTTCCGCACACACCGCGGCCGCGCCACCGATAGCTGTGATTCCAGCACTTCATCTGCTGCGGTGAAACGCGGCCGCAGGCTGCGTTGCTCGTGGGCGAGGAAGGGCCCGGCGAGGGTGTCGAGCGCGGGGGTCGCGCGGTGACCCCCAAGGCCGGGGCCGCACGTTGGCTGCGCCGGGAGCCGCAGAGCCGTAGCCTCAGCCGTGCTTTCTCCCGCCGAGCTGAGGCTGCCGGCCGTAATCATACGGCACGCCGGCAGGAGAGAGCAGAGAAAGTGCGCGGCGGTGAAGGGCCCCGGCTGCCTGCCGCTGCCTACCTGCTGCTCACACGGGCTGGCTGGGCAGCCGCCATCCATCACCACTGCAGACGAGGTGACGCCACGCTCTGCTCGCCTGTCGCCCGCGCTCTGTCAACCCGTCCAAGAACGGCTATTTTGGGTCCTGGCCTTACACAACTGCCTTCAGGGACTTTCTAGCTACGAAGTTCCACAGGGCTCAAGCATCGGTACAAATTTCCTTTTCATTGTCACATCCACAGGTGCTTTTTTAGAATATAGTCCAAATCGCAATTTCTTTTTCACACGTTACCGAAATCGATTTTCTTTAATTGCCACTGGAACTTATACTGAAGAGCCAAAGAAACTGGTACACCTACCTAATATCACGCAGAAGTGCTTCAAGACGACGTGGCATGGACTCGACTAAAGACTGAAGCATTGTTGGAGGGAACTGACACCACGAATCCGTAAGGGTATGAGGGGGTGGAGATCTCTTCTGAACAGCACGGTACAAGGCAGTCCAGATATGCTCAGTAATGTTCATGTCTGGGTAGCTTGGTGGCCAGCGGAAGTGTTTAAACTCAGAAGAGTGATCCTGGAACCACTCTGTAACAACACTGGACGTGTGGGGTGTCCCATTGTCCTGCTGGAATTGCCCAAGTCCAACGGAATGCACTATGGACATGAAAGACGTATCAGGGGTATCATATCACTCCAACTGCAAACGCCCCACACCATGACAGAGCCTCCACCAGTTTGAACAGCCCACTGCTGACATGGATTCATGAGGTTGTCACCATAGTACACGTCCATTTCCTAGATGCAATTTGTTAGAACACTGCTGCGCGGTGTGGGATCTTTACCAGACAGGACTGACGGAGTACACCGAAAAAGTTCAAAAAAGGCAGCACGTTTTGTATTACTGCGAAATATGGGAGAGAGTGTCACAGAAATGATACAGGATTTGGGCTGGAAATAAAAAATGGTTCAAATGGCTTTGAGCACTATGGGACTTAACTTCTGAGGTCATCAGTCCCCTAGAACTTAGAACTACTTAAACCTAACGAAACTAAGGACATCACACACATCCATGCCCGAGGCAGGAATCAAACCTGCGACCGTAGCGGTCGCGCGGTTCCAGACCGTAGCGCCTAGAACTGCTACCGGGATGGAAATCATTAAAAGAAAGGCGTTTTTCGTTCCGACAGAATTTTCTCACGAAATTACAATCACCAACTTTCTCCTCCGGTTGCGAAAATTTTTGTTGATACCGACCTACATAGGGAGTAACGATCACCACGATAAAATAAGGGGAATCAGAGCTCGTACGGAAACATATAAGTATTCATTCTATACGAGATTGGAATAATAGAGAATTGTGAAGGTGGTTCGATGAACCCTCTGCCAGGCACTCAGATGTAATTTGCAGAGTATCCATGTAGATGTAGATGTAGATGTAGATAAAACGAGATTCGTCCGACCAGGCGTTTCCAGTCATCAACAGTCAAAAATCGGAGTTGACGGGTCCAGACGAGGCCTAAAGCTTTGTGTCGTGCAGTCATCAAGGGTACATGAGTGGGCCTTTGGCTCCGAAAGCCCATATCGATGACGTTTTGTTCAATGGTTTGCACGCTGACACTTGTTGATGGCCCAATCTTGAAGTCTGCAGCAATTTGCGGAAGGGTTGCACTTCTGTCATGCTGAACGATTTTCTTCAGTCGACATTGGACCCGTTCTTGGAGAAGCTTTTCCCGGCCGCAGCAATGTCGGAGATTTAATGTTTTATCGGATTCCTAATATTGACGGCACACTCGTGATATGGTCGTACGGGAAAATCCCCACTTCATCGCTACGTCGGGGATGTTGTGTCCCATCGCAAGTGCGCCGACTATAACACCACGTTCAAATTCACTTAAATCTTGATAACCGGCAATTGTAGCAGCAGTACCCGATCAAACAACTGCGCCAGACACTTGTCTTATATAGGCTCTGCCGACCGCAGCGCTGTATTCTGCCTGTTTACATATCTCTGTATTTGAATACGCATATCTAAACCAGTTTCTTTGGCGCTTCAGCGTATGTAGGGCAAGGGTGGAACATAATTGTCAGTGCGGCCGCAACGGCTGCGGTGTAGTCAGTAGGCGTAGCTCTGGGCCTTCTATTGACGCTACAGAGATGTTTCTTGCTATAGGAGCATCGCTGCCCACACGAATGAGACGGAAGTAGCAAGACATGCCCACGAAAGTTCTCCGCGCCATATTAGGCGGCCTATCTTAAAATAGACGACAGGCTAAGTTCCGGTCAATGCCTAGTACAGCAAGCAGCGGCTACAACTGAGTTAGAGACAACCAGTTAAATTCTTCATCTGTAGATCCTCGCATATGTTTGTGAACAGTGCCTTTGAATAGTGCTACAAGAAAGAGTTTCTACTGAACAGTGCTTCGAGTTGTGTTACCACCGGGAGTCTATTTCATCACAACTGTCAGACTGGTTCTATCAATGTATATAGGCGTACCTACTTTCCGACCCATAGTCACAGCAAAGAAAAAATTGTGTAACAAGACATAACTGTTGGTTCTGACTGTAAATATATTTCAGTTCTTAGCTTTTACGCGTGAAATTATCGTGTCAGTTATCACCTGTTTAGAACCCAATTCATTTGTGACAACCCGTCACCATAACGGCTATTAGAAGTTTTGAGAGAGCAGTTGTGTAACTGTATGGTGAGTGCATAAAAGTGTCACTTGAAAAATCCTCAGTTACGCATAGTCATGTGAAGTAGACAGGATATCGCGTTGTCTCGCATCACGTTTTGTATGGTTGTCACACTTTCTAACGTATGTTCCAGCTTCACCCGGCGAACGGTCTACACGACGGGAGGCCCTAGTCACACGACATTTACATTTTACTTCATGTAATTATCACAGATTTAGACAACAAGTTAGATTTTTCGGAAATATATGTGTTGGAAGAGTGGTTACGCAGAGACAGCTTCCCATGTCCGCGAATTCTTCATCAGAGGCAGTTTGCAACTCAAAACCACTTTTGCGGAGTGGCGTCTAGGCGGACACATGGTCAGCCAGTGGCTAACCCAGAACTAAATCTGGTTTCTTCCGTTTTCACCGTAATTTTTGAGAACGAATATTGAATGTAACTAGACAGTGAATCATAGTAAATAATAATAGCGTGAATGTTGGCCTCGTCAACAATTCTTCACCAGCTATTGCGATCCAACGCCCTTGAATTCCATCAAAAACAGACAGGAACACGAGATGGGCATCAAGCTCTGTCAGTGACAATCAGTTTCAAGTGCGACAGGCGTTTCTGCTGGCGGGGAATGCAGGTTCACCTCAACTATATTCCGAAAGGATTGGCAAAGGAACTGCATGCAGTGAACATTTGGAGCCAAGTACTTGGCAAATGGCCGTTACTCGCATAAAACTACACCTCATCAGCGTGCTAACCGATCTAGAAACTGGGCAGTAGCTGACTAGAGACTTGTAGACTGGTCCAACGAATCACGCCTGTGTCCCTTTTAAAATAATTCAAGGGTTCGAGTGCACCGGCGGTCCAATGAAGGATTCAACCCACAGAGTTTTTAGGGCGTCGATCAGGCCGGAGATGATAACGTGGTGTTCTTGGGCTCGTTTTTCATATCATGACAAGAGTCCACGAATTCGCGTTACCGTGAACGTACTTGGTGACCAAGTGTTGCTGTTTCCCTTGCAGCTTCATGATGAGCTTTTTATTGTGGACACCCCCATATTCGAGAAAGACAATAGCCGAGTTGACAGAGCTGCATATGTAAGTTCCTGGTTTTGACGAATACTCATACACCCTATTGCACTCGAATGGCCTGCTAAATCACCCGATCTATGTTTCATAAAAAAAATCTGGAACTGTTTGGAGCAGCTTATGACTCGTACCAGTCAACATCCTCTAAATCTGATTGCGCTGCGGTATCTAATCATCAATGAATAGACTCTCCTGGTATCCTCCAACAAACTCGTGGAATGTCTTCCTCGCCGAAGTGATACAATTATGAGGGATAGAATCATTGTTACACGGTATTAGCGTGACGTCTCGTGGCGGTGACTATTTTTGTGTCTGTGTGAGTAACTCTGTGGGAGTAAGGTTAGACTAAACTGTAAGAATTTGGAAACATTGGGCAACTACCACGCCAAAAACGGCAAGTATAGCTTGAGACGCAGAACTGTCCTTAGTGTACTCGTATATTACTGCTTTGGAATTTTGCTCCTCTATTGGAGACAGCTACGGTCAGGTGTGGTACAAATCACACCCTCGATGGGAAATGCAGATTCACTGTCTAGCACCGAAGTGGAAACGGTATCATCGGGTTGGCATCGCACGCTAGATGGTTAGAAGTGCAGTAGCAGGCTACAGATCCAGGGCGAACCTGAACTCCACCGACAAAGTTTCGTAGGTTGTTCAGCGATATTTTCTGAATAATTTGGGTATAAGGGATCTCCGGTGGCTGGTTACACAATAATAACGCAATTAATATTCATCCGGTTTGTTACTCTAATTACCTTTGTTTTTGTGAAAATATCTTCACAGCTGAGACATGGCACTCAAACTGAATTCTGTTCTTTTACACGTTGTCGTGAACGGGTTACAACAAATATGACGACTGTTCAAACGGTTTTCAAACAATCACATTGTCATTATTGGAATCTGTGTTCGCACACACAAGAAAACCCCTACTATTATTCGTCAACATACAAGAAGGAAAACTTCTTTCGTAACCGTGGGGCTGCAAACAGAGCCAAGAGACATCCAGTGAGACTCTTCGCACCGTTATCATCAACAGTAACGTCATTTGCCATCGTCGAGCATGAAGATCGACCATCAAGAATACACAATTAGAATCTACACGAGCGCATCGTAGCGCCAACCGAAATGAAGGTTACGCTTAGAAAAATGCTGTTCTAGTGCAGTCCACTGATCCTTCTCGCATCCTAAAAGAAAACAGAAACGACTGACACAAATATTTGATTTAATTTAGTTTCTTTGCCTTCTGTTTCCAGTTTTGGTGGGCGGTTCAACTAATTTTCCTTCGTTGGTGTTCATGTGAACACTTATGAAATCTGTTTAGGTCCTGAAGCTTGGAAATTACTTCATCTACTCGAATGCTGCAATCAGGTAATGATGAAAGTTGTGTTGGTATTGCAGTACAGCAGCTTATAACTGGGCTATTTTGACCGAACTGTAATCGAGACAGCAGACTTGATGAGGCGATGAAGTCAAGATTTCGATCAATTAAGCATGTTAAATTATTAATCTTAGACAAAGTGTTGAGAAAAACATCAATGATAGATGGTACAAGAGAACAGCTTTTACCAGTAAGGAATACATGCTCGTAGACAATGTCTGTGAAGGCCGTGGAACGTGATGGAGACAATGTATATAAGTAGTACATATAAAAGAAATGTTGATTGATGTTACCATCAAACTCTAACTCTTGAGAATAAATACATTATGAGAAAAAAGTGTGGGGCGTTATTTATGGAACGACTATCGTTAAGTAGGGCTTTCCAATAAGTTTGAAAAGGAAAGGTTAATATGAGTGTGTATTACTGGGTTTGACTTATGGCAGTGAAACATGAAATTTTTACGTAAAAACCATTCAAAAATTGGACTTTATCAGAGAGCTAAGGAGGGATACACTTTGCGAGCGACAAGGAAACAAACAAATGACTCAGGTTCAAATGGCTCTGAGCACAATGGGACTTAGCATCTGAGGTCATCAGTGCTCTACAACTTAGAACTACTTAAACCTAACCTAAGGACATCACACACATCCATGCCCGAGGCAGGATTCGAACCTGTGACCGTGGCGGTTGCGCGGTTCCAGACTGAAGCGCCTAGAACCGCTCGGCCAATGCGGCCGGCAATGACTCAGAAAAAGGATTGGAGTGGAAGAAGTGATTCTAACGGTAGTGAAAGTGAAATGGTCTTGGGTGGCACATGTAGCAGGCGGATGGTGGACATACCAAAAAATTTCTTGGTTGGAGTCCAATGGATAAGAGAAGATCGAGACGAAGTGGAAGTTGGGTAAATGACGTCAGGAAACACTCAGGAGCTTCCTGGATGCATAAAGATGGAGGCCTTGGTTCAAAAAATGGTTCAAATGGCTCTGAGCACTATCATTTGTGGTCATCTGTCCCCTAGAACTTAGAACTACTTAAACCTAACTAACACACATCCATGCCCGAGGCAGGATTCGAACCTGCGACCGTAGCGGTTGCGCGGTTCCAGACTGAACTGCCTAGAACCGCTCAACCACAACGGCCGGCGATGGAGACCTTAATGGTGGCGAAAGTCTACACGAACAACTTACGCGGCAGTGGATGTCGAATGGATGACGGTGATGGAAGACTGTGGCACTGGCCAGCCTTTAAAGTCTAGCTTACAAGTTGTCTGAGCGGGCAGTGGGGGCGAGAGTGCAGGTTGAGACAGCGTGGGAAGAGGTGCAGTCACGGGCTGAGGAGAGCGGCTGGCGTCCCAGGCGCGGTGCTCGCTCCACAGGTCGGGGCAGATGGGCGGCCAGTGGCCGGCTGCAATCCCCTGCGTTACGTGGTCCGCTGAAAGTGAGAGGCTATCCTGCGAGAGGCGGGGTCTGCGGAACTGGAGCGACTGCACGCAGCCGCGCTTCCTTGCCCCGGTTACTGCCCCACGTCACACGGCACTCTACAACTGGTGACGTTCCGCGTGGAACGCTACCGAGAGAATACGAAACATACGCTCAGATTTCGCTATACAATTTTCGGCGTGCTCAGGAGGTGTGAGCTCCGATGTATAGCTTAACACAGCGCTTCCCAACCTTTTCAGCTGGCGGACCTCTTCTACAGTCGAAAATACATGGTCAGTCAAGAGCACAGTAACTTTAAATTTCAGAGCGAAACCCATGGGAACTGAAAGCTTCTTAATGCAAGTGCCATGTTCCCAATGATCCCCCCCCCCCTCCCCCGTCCCCGAAGTATCAACAGTCATTGGAGCTTCTTGTGATTGTTCTTCCTTTGGTCGTCCTCCCTCCTCATTCAGCTGGAAACTTCCCCTGTTGAGAAGGCGATGGAGAAACCGCACCCTTCTTCAATGATCCCGACTTCAGCCACGGACCCATGTTAGAAGTAATAAACTGGTCAAAAATCGACTTATGAAATAGGTAGTGCACTGACAAAGCAAGTTTAACATTTAACGATGCCTGCGGCCGCATAAGTGCCAGCGAGAGCTCTGATTGGTCGACAAAGCTCGCTCCGCGCATGCGTGAAAGGTTTCAGCGCATCTAGCGCCGTGAGCCGGCGCACAAACGAACCCCGTATTATTGCGAAACAGTCGATCAGAGAAGCCGCATTCTCCGGCACTAAACTGTGTATGCGTGCTTACTTAGGAACCGCAAAGGCTACTTGGGAATGCGACCTGAAGTAAAAGTACACATGTTTGTCACATGAAAAAAAAGATAGTGATGAATTTGATTTTCACATTTTTATTCAATAATTTTATCCATTATTTTGCACGATTTGGTGAAAAGTGGCCGCGGCCCGCTTAGAAAGAGCCGGCGGACCCCTAAGGGGTCCGCGGACCACACGTTGGGAAGCCCTGGCTTAACAGAACCTACAACATATTTCTGCTTTACACGATTCTTGGTATGTTATTTCTTCCAGCGATACTGACGGGGATTATTTCCCCATAGTTCTCGCGATCAGTACTGGAATTGCAGTGAACACATAGTGTATTGTGAGGCGATCACTCTGTTGTAGAAATAATTCAAAAGCCAAGATCGCTTAAATACTGTTTACTGGATGACCGGCACACCATGTTGTGGTACATGCTTGTTATGAGGTCTAACGTGTAGTTGGTCAGCCTCGCCAGTAAATCTTTGCCTGGTGATTACCATTGCCCGCCAAATGTGTCTTCGTCACGTTTCTATATTTAAAAAAAATGGTATCGTAGTAATGTTGTCCATTACTTCCCATTCGGTGAGTTCCATGCCGATGGGAGCGCACGTGGAGTGGCTGTGCATCTCGGTGCGCATGTCGGTTTTTTCTCTCCTGTCCCCGTGCCCCCTCGGTTTGTTTTTGACGTGCCCTTCCTTTCCATGTGCCTATGCAGGTTTTCATAGTCGGTCCGTACTACGTTCGTAATGAGTGTATAATAGATGTTGAGAGCCTTTTATAGCACGTTAGTACTTTTTTAGCGTTTACAATATCTAAGAGTAAATGGTGTCGGAAGTTCCATGCGGCTTTCCGCGGTTGATGCTGTAGTATGAGAGGAAGTTGCAGCATTAGAAAATTGCAGCGAAATGCAGGAAGATCTGCAGCGGATAGGCACTTGTTGTAGGGAGTGGCAACTGACCCTTAACATAGACAAATGTAATGTATTGCGAATATATATAAAGAAGGATCCTTTATTGTATGATTATATGATGGCGGAACAAACACTGGTAGCAGATACTTCTGTAAAATATCTGGGAGTATGCGAATGGAACGATTTGAAGTGGAATGATCATATAAAATTAATTGTTGGTAAGCCGGGTGCCAGGTTGAGATTCATTGGGAGAGTCCTTAGAAAATGTAGTCTATCAACAAAGGAGGTGGCTTACAAAACACTCGTTCGACCTATACTTGAGTATTGCTCATCAGTGTGGGATCCGTACCAGATCGGGTTGACAGAGGAGATAGAGAAGATCCAAAGAAGAGCGGCGCGTTTCGTCACAGGGTTATTTGGTAAGCGTGATAACATTACGGATATGTTTAGCAAACTCAAGTGGCAGACTCTGCAAGAGAGGCGCTCTGCATCGCGGTGTAGCTTGCTGTCCAGGTTTCGAGAGGGTGCGTTTCTGGATGACGCATTGAATATATTGCTTCCCCCTACTTATACCTCCCGAGGAGATCACGAATGTACAATTAGAGAGGTTCGAGGGCGCACGGAGGGTTTCCGGCAGTCGTTCTTCCTGCGAACCATACGCGATTGGAACAGGAAAGGGAGGTAATGACAGTGGCACGTAAAGTGCCCTCCGCCACACACCGTTAGGCGGCTTGAGGAGTATAAATGTAGATGTAGACCGTAGTGCCCAGACAGGTAAAGCCCAGCATACAGGTTTCATCACTCGTCACATTGTATCGAAGTCGTGTTATGAACAGCTTACTATGTGTAGATTCCTTACTTCCAGATATGAATAAGGGTAAATTAATATGTAGTTTATTGGTCATTTTTTCTCTTTTTTTCTCTTTTTGTGGGGCGTTGCCTGCCATACTTTATAGTATATATAGTATACATAGCATGTATAATATGTACAGTAAGTGTATGCGAATGTGTTCTTTGCATGGGTATTTGATTAGCAATAATAGTAAACTTGTAGTAGTGATGAGTGGTTATACCGTGGGACTGTGTGTGCACTGCTGGGACTGTGCTATCTAGTGGCCGGTTGTCAACCACTAGAATTGCAGCAGGCAAACCGGCGCGGAAGAGGGCACTGTGTTGCCGACCGTTGTTAGTGCAGCCGCTGTCACGTGTCGAATAGTTTTATCTTGTGACTTCGGTTTTATACATCTGATGGAATAGAATGACCATGAGAAAAGTTGTTTTTTATTTTGTATTTCTGCGACAGTGATTTTATTTCAGCTGGTCTGCCTCATGTATCGTTATATTCAAATGATTTATGCATGTTAAGCTACATTCAGGTATGTGGTACTGTACTAATAGTAATGTATATAGTGTAACTCATGTAAGCTCTCCCTCAAAGCTGTCATGTTATATCTTTACAGATCCGATGGTGGCACCTTTAGTGTGTTGAAACCGATTATCCAGTAAACAGTATTTAAGCGATCTTGGCTTTTGTGTTATTTCTAATACTGGAATTGTTCCTTTGACAAGATCACTTTGGTTTCGTTTCAGAATTCAATGGTCCCCCTAATTTAGGAGAAGGCCCATCATGTAAATATTTAGAACGGTCTTCACCAAATTAATCCACGCACAATCACTTCACGAATTTGAAACGTACCTTTTCGTCCATCGTCGGCGCTTCCATGGCATCGCGCGAAGTTACCATTGCGGTCGCGGCCAGAATCCTCACACTCCTGGCGATTTGCCAGAATTAAATTTGAAAACCGTCTCTTATAAACGTCCTTCACGATTTATATTACGGCGTGACTTGCGAATCACTCGCATGTCTCGAGCACTATGTAGTCCATGTTTTCGTCTGCTAGAAAAGTCTTATCTTTGGTTGCATAGTGTAAAAATGTCTTCATACTGTAACTTGAGCGCGGAGCCTGGTTGGCGCAGAGTTTCAAGTTCTAATGGAAATGCAGTGTGGCTAGGGCCTCCCGTCGGGAAGACCGTTCGCCAGGTGCAAGTCTTTCGAGTTGATGCCACTTCGGCGACTTGCGTGTCGATGGGGATGAAGCGATGATGATAAGGACAACACAACACCCAGTCCCTGAGCGGAGAAAAACCCATCTGGGAATCGAACTCGGGCCGTTAGGTATGGCAAGTTCTAATACGGCCATGCGGAGATACTCTTACTTTTTCCGTATTCACCGACTGGAGTAGTTATCATCGTTCTGCCTGCTGACGATTTGTGAAATATTTTGTCTTGTTTATTAGCGGTTGGGCATTTCTAAGCTATAGCCCTCAGGATTATTGATGAGATAGTTGCTTGCTTGCTTGCAGCGGTGCAATTCAGTATTACATGGTTTTTCAGGTGCATTTGTGTGAGAAAATTTCACAATTAGCGTATCCATGTGACCAACGTTAGCTCTTTATTCAACACACGTCTTTGTTCGAATGTGCAAGAATCAGTATCTATTTTTCTTTGAGTCGTCTTTCGCATCCTCTAAGTAGTATTATGGCGATAAAGGGCAGAGGCTTGTTTTTATGGCACCTTGCCAAGGTACGCGCGGCTCCCGCCCCCCACCCCCCTTCCCTGCCTCATGGGACGCCGGAGGTCGGAGATTCGAGTCCTCCCTCAGGCATGGGTGTGTGTGTTGTCCTTAGCGTAAATCAGATTAAGTCTAGAGATCGATGACCTCAGCAGTTTGGTCCCACAGGGACTTACCACCGCTTATTTTTATGTTATGTGAATGTGTAGTACTGTACAACATCATGGTCTGTTAGAGGACATTTAAGTATACCTAATTTTTCGCGTATATTTTTTGAATAATTAATGAAATGAAGTTCAAATCTTCCTCGAATTATTTTCCTCTATAAGCCCTTTTTTCAATCCTACGAACTTTTATGCTCGTTTGTACGTATGCTCACTTATCGTTTGTTCATACTTGCAGCAGGAGTGAGCACAATACAGGGTGATTCAAAAAGAATACCACAACTTTAGGAATTTAAAACTCTGCAACGACAAAAGGCAGAGCTAAGCACTATCTGTCGGCGAATTAAGGGAGCTATAAAGTTTCATTTAGTTGTACATTTGTTCGCCATTTCAGCCAACAAAGTTTTTGGTCCCTTTTTCTTCGAAGGTGCTACTGTAACTGGACTACAGTATCTGGAGATGTTAGAGAATTTGCTGTTCCCTCAGCTCGAACAAGAAGCACAACAATTCATATTTCAGCAGGATGGAGCGCCACCACATTGGCACTTATCTGTCCGTAACTACCTGAACGTCAACTACCCGAGGCGATGGATCGGCCGCCAGGCAGCCCGTGACAGAGCACGTCATCACTGGCCTCCAAGAAGCCCTGATCTTACCCCCTGCGATTTTTCCTTATGGGGGTATGTTAAGGATATGTTGATCGGCCACCTCTCCCAACCACCATTGATGATTTGAAACGAGAAATAACAGCAGCTATCCAAACTGTTACGCCTGATACGCTACGGAGAGTGTGGAACGAGTTGGAGTATTGGGTTGATATTGCTCGTGTGTCTGGAGGGGGCCATATTGAACATCTCTGAACTTGTTTTTGAGTGAAAAAAAACCTTTTTAAATACTCTTTGTAATGATGTATAACAGAAGGTTATATTATGATTCTTTCATTAAATACACATTTTTAAAGTTGTGGTATTCTTTTCGAATCACCCTGTATATTGAAAATGAATTGCCTTCAGCAGAATTATACTTCTTTAAACAGCCTCAGCAATCTTATTAGTTTACGATTTAATGCACAATTTCCAGCCAAATAATGTGAGTGCAAATTGCAGTGAACTTCGATACACGTGCTACACAGTTGGACACTTCGAGATTTTGCTTTCACAGGTAGCATTTTCTTTGCGATAGGTGTTAAAACATGCAGTGTACAGTTAAATATGTAACGCACACGTTTCTCCTACAAAGAGGGACGTACTTACAGTGAAAGTTTTTATTAGGACAATTGAAAACCTTGGTTACAATTTATCTCGATTCAATTTATGGTTAAGGCCTCTTTATTGTTGCGTTGCACTATGAAGATTAGCTCTCTACCTCACATTTCATTAACTGTGATCAAATCGCGTTGTTGTTCATCCATATGAGATATATCATACAAAAAGATATAATTTCAGGGCACTAATACAGGAGGTATAATTTGTATGCGCTCACGTTAAATTCTAATAGAGGTGTTCTCATTTCTCACTATTTGGGTGCTGTAGATGTTGAATAAATAAAAGAATCAGTTTTACTACCTGCCATTGTTTCCGTGTCAGCAGATAAATGACTGTGGAGACGTTGGACCTGGTCACTTAATGCAAGTATTTCAGTTGCCAGAATTAATAGCATAAAAATAGAAGGTGACAGGGGGGAAAACTCCAGACCAGTAGCAGACAGAATTTTTTAAATAAATCAAAGTATATTGTTCGTCTGAAACAGGGCTGCTGCCCAAATGGAACTGAATCAACGCATAATTCGGGATTACTTGACACGCAACCGTCTTGCTGTAGGACAAGAAAATACGCGGGAGAACTATAAGAAACAAATGATAACTCCTCCAGTCCCTAGAGTGGTGTCTGAACCATTGAGATGAACTCGCGGAGGTAAATCACGAGAAAGAAGCGGCGCTAGCCATGAGGAGCTACAGATAGAAACGCAAAGGCAGGGGCAGCACGACAATGCTTACCACATTGACACTGATGAGACCGTGGTACCGGTTGTTCGCGCTACAAGCGGTGTAATAGCGTAATAAAACGTTCGAAGCAGTCACGTGCTTTCTGTAGCAAGATATCTTAACTAAAACTGAATGACTCCACAGAATATCGCCTCCAAAGTAAGGGACAATAAAGTGGTGGTAATTCGAGAACTACAACCAGTAAGGAAGTGATGCCTTGTAAGATCTGCAACCGGATGGGGCTTAGAGACCACCTCTCCGTGGTTTCGTACATTCGGATGCAGCTCAGCAGTGTGCCTCTTCTGAATGAAAAGAGTTCCCAATAGGCAACTGACTGGGAGTGACGGTGTGAACACTGTAGCGGTCGCGCGGTTCTGGACTGAAGCGCCTAGAACCGCTTGGCCACCCCGGCCGGCCGAATTTTGCACAGAGCATAACTTAATCATAGCCAACACTTGGTTCAAGAATCATAAAAGAAGGTTGTATACATGGAAGCATCCTGGAGATACTAGAAGGTATCAGATAGATTATATAATGGTAAGACAGGTTTTAAATTGTAAGACATTTCCAGGGGCAGATGTGGACTCTGACCACAATCTATTGGTTATGAACTGTAGATTAAAACTGAAGAAACTGCAAAAAGGTGGGAATTTAATGAGATGGGACCTGGATAAACTGAAAGAACCAGAAGTTGTACAGAGTTTCAGGGAGAGCATAAGGGAACAATTGACAAGAATGGGGAAAAGAAATACAGTAGCTCTGAGTGATGAAGTAGTGAAGGCAGCAGAGGGTCAAGTAGGTAAAAAGACGAGGGCTAGTAGAAATCCTTGGGTAACAGAAAAAATATTGAATTTAATTGATGAAAGGAGAAAACATAAAAATGCAGTAAATGAAGCAGGCAAAAAGGAATACAAATGTCTCAAAAATGAGATCGACAGGAAGTGCAGAATGGCTAAGCAGGGATGGCTAGAGGACAAATGTAAGGCTGTAGAGGCTTATCTCACTAGGAGTAAGATAGATACTGCCTACAGGAAAATTAAAGAGATCTTTGGAGAAAGGAGAACCACTTGCATGAATATCAAGAGCTCAGATGGAAACCCAGTTCTAAGAAAGAAGGGTAAGCAGAAAGGTGGAAGGAGTATATAGAGGGTCTATACACGGGCGATGTACTTGAGGACAATATTATAGAAATGGAAGAGGATGTAGATGAAGATGAAATGGGAGATACGATACTGCGTGAAGCGTTTGACAGAGCACTGAAAGACCTGAGTCGAAACAAGGCCCCGGGAGTAGACAACATTCGATTGGAGCTACTGACGGCCTTGGAAGAGCCAGTCCTGACAAAACTCTACCATCTGGTGAGCAAGATGTATGAGACAGGCGAAATACCCTCAGACTCCAAGAAGAATATAATAATTCCAATCATAAAGAAAGAAGGTGTTGACAGATGTGAAAATTACCGAACTATCAGTTTAATAAATTACAGCTGCAAAATACTAACGTGAATTCTTTACAGACGAATGGAAAAACTGGTAGAAGCCGACCTCGGGGAAGTTCAGTTTGTATTCCGTAGAAATGTTGGAACACGTGAGGCAATACTGACCCTACGACTTACCTTAGAAAATAGATTAAGGAAAAGCACACCTACGTTTCTAGCATTTGTAGACTTAGAGAAAGCTTTTGACAATGTTGACTGGAATACTCTCAAATTCTAAAGGTGGCAGTGGTAAAATACAGGGAGCGAGAGGCTATTTACAATTTGTACAGAAAGCAGATGGCAGATATAAGAGTCGAGGGACATGAAAGGGAAGCAGCGGTTGGAAAGAGAGTGAGACAGGGTTGTAGCCTATCCCCGATGTTGTTCAACCTGTATATTGAGCAAGCAGTAAAGGAAACAAAAGAAAAATTCGGAGTAGGTATTAAAATCCATGGAGAAGAAATAAAAACTTTGAGGTTCGCCGATGACATTGTAATGCTGTCAGAGACAGCAAAGGACTTGGAAGAGCAGTTGAACGGAATGTACAGTGTCTTGAAAGGAGGATATAAGATGAACATCAACAAAAGCAAAACGAGGATAATGGAATGTATTCGAATTAAGTCGGGTGATGCTGAGGGAATTAGATTAGGAAATGAGACACTTAAAGTAGTAAAGGAGTTTTGCTATTTGGGGAGCAAAATAACTGATGATGGTCGAAGTAGAGAGGATATAAAATGTAGACTGGCAATGGCAATGGAAGCGTTTCTGAAGAAGAGAAATTAGTTAACATCGAGTATAGATTTAAGTGTCAGGAAGCAGTTTCTGAAAGTGTTTGTATGGAGTGTAGCCGTGTATGGAAGTGAAACATGGACGATAAATAGTTTGGACAAGAAGAGAAAAGAAGCTTTAGAAATGTGGTGCTACAGACGAATGCTGAAGATGAGATGGATAGATCACATAACTAATGATGAGGTATTGAATAGAATTGGGGAGTAGAGGAGTTTGTGGCACAACTTGACGAGAAGAAGGGACTGGTTGGTAGGACATGTTCTGAGGCATCAAGGGATCACAAATTTAGCATTGGAGCGCAGCGTGGAGGGTAAAAATCGTAGAGGGAGACCAAGAGATGAATACACTAAGCAGATTCAGAAGGATGTAGGTTGCAGTAAGCACTGGGTGATGAAGAAGCTTGCACAGGATTAGCATGGAGAGCTGCATCAAACCAGTCTCAGGACTGAAGACCACAACAACAACAACAACTATGGGACCAAACTGCTGAGATCATCGGTCCCTAGGCCCACACACTAGTTAATCTAACTTAAGCTAACTTAGGCTAACGACATCACACACACTCATGCCCGAGGGAACCGAGGGAAGGGAGGACTCGAACCTCTGCTGGGAGGGGGGGAGCCCCGCGAACCGTGACCAGAGGCTCTAGACCGAGCGGCTACCCCGACGGTAGATGAAATACGGATAAGACATAAGATGGACTGTGACGATGTTTTTATCGTGCGATACGTCCACGATAAAAATGATCAGAATTGTGGTGAAATCTGGTGCCAGTGTGACGCCATTAACCCATTTTACACGTCACGTGAACTTCTGAGTTTGGTTTCTTTTCTGCATGTGACGACACATTGCTGTTTGAAGGGATGTCGAGGTCGAGGGTGACGTCGCAGTGCGCCCCGCCTTGCACCGTTATAGAGGAAAGTTGTAGGCACCTCTGAGACAAATTTCAGACTTATGCGTCTTAATGGGAGATAATTACGACGTTTTGAAAAAGTCATCGTTTAATTCTGTTGCATAGTGTACATATCCTTGACAATTGTATGTCTTTTGGTCGTCATTCTTCCTAGGTGGCACCGTCTGAAATTCTGGAATGCTTCGCCCTTGCACGTTTACATGACAATAATAATGAACGCGATACAAACAGCCAACCTTCCCTCTATTAAACACTTCTACAGTTTTGCAGTAAGGTATTCTACATCACCTTCTTGGAGTTAACAGATGCTACTCGGTCTCCTGCTACTGTGATTTCTCTTTAAAACTATTTGTGAGCATCACTTCCTGGAGTTTTCGCAATTAGCGCCATGGTAATAGACAAGATAGTGTAACAGTGCCTTCTGTACCTTCATAAGTCGTCGTTTTCGGAATTTATTAGAGTCGCTGGTTGAAATGGAAGAGAAAAGTGACACATGGTTCAAATGGCTCTAAGCACTATGGGACTTAACATCTGAGGTCATCAGTCCCCTAGACTTAGAAGTACTTAAACCTAACTAACCTAAGGACACCACACACATCCATGCCCCAGGCCGGATTCGAACCTGCGACCGTAGCAGGAGCGCAGTTCCGGACAGCGGCCGACTAAGTGACACATGTCACTTGATTATCAAGTCGTTGTGACTCTTGAGTAAATCTTTCCTTCATGTTCTCATCCTCTCTTCCCCGAAAGTCTGGTACGACTAATGTAGTTCCTAGTTATCCCTTAAACCCATGTTCACTCATCGTATTTTCTGTATCGCTGCCGGTATTTCGACCAGCTGAACGCCGTGTCGGTGGTAAATCCATTAGCTTCATCCATAACCAACGTTTTCATGGAGAAACTTGAAAACATCGGTTTGGACACGGCTCCAGAGAAGCCAAGATGCTTTCATCGTTACGTCGACGCCTTTTTTACTGTCTGGGCTCATGGACTTGAAAAACTGGAAGAATTCTTAGAACACTTGAACGGCCTTCAAGACCACGTTAAGTTTACGGTTGAAGTGGAGATAGATGGTACTTTGGCCTTTCTTGACGTCCTCGTTAGCCGGAAAACCAGTGGATAACTCAGCTACAGTGTGTGTAGGAAACATACACACACGGATCGGTATCTCCACGCTCTTAGCCACCAGCATGCGGCACAAAACGTGGCGTTTTGAACACCCTCGTCCACAGTGCTTAAGTCGTCTCAGACGCTGAAACTACTACAACTAAACCACTTCCGAAAAGTCTTCCGCAAAAATGACTATAATCACAGCCAGGTATCACAGTGCCTATTTCTGGTGAGACACGTACAAAAAACACCATCGAAGTTGTGATCAAGAAACTTGCCTTTTTGCTTTTTGTATTACAGTGCCGGGAAGATTAGCCGGCTCCTGAAGAGACAAAACATCTCATCAGCGTTCAGGTCCCCAGCGGTAATAGACTGCTCATGAGGCCAGTGAAGGACGATATAGGGCTTTGAACGCCTCATGTGTACAAAATACCATGCCAGTGTGGCTGCTATTACGTCGACCAAACAGTACATACTGTGGAGCAAAGTCGGATAGAACACGAAAAGTGCTTAGGCCTACGATATCCTGAAAAATAAGCCGTAGCAGAACACGCTTTAGGAAATCTGCACCGAATTCAATTCGACGAAACATCTGTCATTATGAGGACGAAGGGATTTTGGGATAGCGTTGTAAAACAAACAGTAGAAATAAAAATAACTGAAAACCGCGTCGACGAGGAGGGCGGTTTGCAGCTCAGCACAGCCTGGGACCCAGTAATCGCGAGGTTGAAGCGGGCGTGACGGACGCATTACGAAAACATTGCCACAGTTGGAGAGGAATCGCACGCCAGTGACGTCACAGTCAGCAGCGCGGCTATATAACGGCGAGGCCACGACGACACGGTAGTCACTTACCACTTGTCAATGGACGAGGAGAGCTCGGTCGGAAGCTAGTGGGATTTTAACCACTGACGCGGCTGAAAGCCCGAGAAGATTTTATTAATCACTAAAGTTGTTCTCACAGGATAAAATTTGAAATTCTTAGTAAACACAACTAAAGTTACAGATAAGAATCGTGCTCCTCTACCTACAGGGAGACGTCCCATAATGTACTTCCCACAATGTGCCATGCGGCTGACACAGCTGTGTCTCGCATCAGTCCTGTAAGTCTTGCCCTAGCCAGTTTTGCCTTCTGACACAGTTCGCACTTCGCCGGCTGCTTAAAAGTTATCGCCTCAGTCTTTTTGAAGTGCACATCCTGTTCTAGAATCATGAGACATTTCAGCACTGTAATGTCCGAACGTCAGGTGGGCCCAATCTGTAATATCAACCTGCATTTTCTTCAGAATGCAGAGATTCCGTCGCTCACTGTCCCTCCGGGTTTGGGCGTACAGTATTCCATCCAGAAATCTATACTATGTACGTACCGTCTCAGTCGCTCGATCTTCACGTACTTGATTCTTTATGCTGAGAAGTTTTGGATCGTCTAACTGATGTGGAGATATATTCCGGAGTATATATTTCATCTCTGTATCACCCTCTACCCTTTTGATGCTATGGATGCTCATTACCTTGTTCTCCGGGTGCTCCAGATCATCGTTGGGAATTCCAAGTTGACGACGGGATAGTGCATCTGGAACGACATTTTTTCAGCTGATTGCATACTGGACGGTACAGTTGAATTCCTGCAGGGCGGGTGCCCAATGCAGTAACCTGGCATTCCTATGCCAACAGCTGTTCAGGAACGTTAGTGCCAGTGGCAGATCTCTACCGTTACCTGGTAGACTAAAAGATACTGTTAATATCTGTGCAAGCTCCGGGCTACTGCTAATAGCTATTTTCCAGTCGCTCCGTACAGATTAGATTAGATTAGATTAGATTTTCATTCCATAGACCCATAAAAGAGGGAATCCTCCTGGGTGTGGAACATGTCAGATAAACACATTACAAAAATGTAATTAAAAAGCTTGAGCTTCATTAATTTTAATGATCCTCGGTCAATAAACTGTAAAATTATGTACATGAATTAAATTTAAACTTCTAATATTTACAGGTTTAATACTTACATCTGCTTTCATTAAATCCATCGTTCAGACATTTGCCAGTTTCTTGGCTATTACAACCAAGTGTTGTCAAAAATTAAAGTAAATTATTCATTTCAGTGATCTCAGTTAAGAACAGTCAGATTATATACAAGATTTAAAATTAAACTTCCACTATTTACAGACTTAAGACTTACATATGCTTTCCATACATCCATCATTCACACAGTAGGTAGTTACTTGGCTGTTACAAGCAAGTATTGTCAAAAATTAAAGTATAATAAATTTTCATTAAAATGATCTACTGCACTTGTTGAGAAACTCATGGATGGAATAGAAGGAGTTGGCCACCAAAAATTCGTTTAAATTATGTTTAAATTGTGCCTTGTCTGAAACTAAACTCTTAATAGTTGCTGGTAACTTATTGAAAATATGCGTTGCTGAATAGTAGACTCCTTTCTGGGCAAGAGTAAGTGATTTTAAATCTTTATGTATATTGTTCTTATTCCTAGTATTGATACTGTGTACTAAGCAGTTATTTGGAAAAAGAGATGTATTATTTACAACAAACTTCATTAAGGAATAAATTACTGAGAAGCTGACCGTCACTCGACACGCAGCTTGCAAGACAAATTATGCGATGCTCTTTGTATTCTCCCTCGCTCTGTTCTTGCTATGATTCTGATACGATTGTAAAGTAGGAAATGTCATTAGCGACGAAAATTTCTTGTTAAAATCCGGGTGGTGGAGCAAAATACTTTTAGCTGGCCAGTCCTTAAAAGTCTGATACTTGTGTCCTTGCTCTTCATACCAACAAGTATTCTAAAAGTATTTTCTTAGATTACTACACACAGCCATTGGGAGTAACTCGGCTGCAGACATTCGTTTCGTGAAGTAATTTCAGAGATGGGGGCAATCACCACCGGTGGAGCATTTTCCCTCACGTTTTGCGGTGGCTCGCCGCTGTCACGGTTCAATTTATGCCTCCTTTCCGCACTGTTTTTTAACTGAACTGACATGACACTTCTTGCATTTTGGTTAAGCGATCGGTAATTATTATTCTGAATTCACATCTAATGGTTACTCAACCAGTTAGACCTCCTCTTGGTCTGATTGTTGTAGGTCTGCGACGTGTGGTTACCGCGACCTTATCGGTCATTAATGAGGATCCTATTATTATCATCCTGTTAGAAATCGTCTGAGGTAGACAGAGTTTCCAAGGACTGCTTACTACTGACAGTACGGACGATCGGCAACTGCGTTCTTGCCCACTCAGGGATTCTATGACAGATCAGTGGAATCATCTCTTCCCGATCTATTGGCATCTCCAGGTGATGTAAAGCTGAGACCACATACAGAAAGAACTCTCTGAGAGTTCCGTTACTTGAACCGTACACCGGTTCAGTCATTAAACAGTATCTGGCACTCTGCTGATACGCCTAGTTCCAGTACTGAGAGAAAAACCCTCGATTCTGTTGCTCGAAATCCAGAAATAACTTCTAGTTATATGCCACCAGAGACTCTCCTCTGATGTCAAGTGCCGGCCAAATAGGTTTATTAGTTGCTGAGGTCTACAAAATTCTGCAGAAAGTTAATCAGAGGGATTATTGAGTTCGTTCCACTGAATTTTTCCCAGTTTTGAGAAGTAAGTGGTAAAGGAGAACTCCAAGACTGCGAGCCGTTCACAACTCGAAACCATGACAGCTCCTCACGAGGTGAAATTTGTAGGTCTGAATCAAACAGGATCATTGTCTCCCTCTCCATCGACCTGGTTTCCTCTTTCTGCCTGTGTTGCCATCATGAGCGGGGAATCGACATTCACAGGCAGTTGCATCTGTAGGTACAGGACATACCTTCCATGCAGACGTGTCTGGTTCCAACAACGGGAGAGTATGCAGTCACTTGAAATACACTATTCTGTTCTTTGTTATCGCACTGGAAACGGCCTTTACAGCGGTAGAAACTGCCTCAAAGCTAAAGACGCAGGCATAACTACACCAAACGTGGAAGGTCTTAATGGAGCACAGCTCAATATGGCCAGAAATAGCTGTCCTGGCCACCTATAACTGTTCACGCAACGGCTCTAGCGTAGTTTTTTGACCATATATCTGTTAAGCAGTGATTACGAATAGTTCGTCTATTACCGTAATTTAGATCGATCTTTCACAGTTTGGAATCGATATTAGTCCAGGCCTACATGTTTTCTACCATTGTCTTGTCCAGAAACTCACCCTGTGATCTGAAACATAAAGCCTGAGTCTCCAAACGGTTTGAAACCTCATTACTGTTAGCCTGAAAGCCCTCAGAGAATGAATTTCTAACTGTTTTCAATGCTTGTGTTTGTTTATCAATTTTTGACATCAACTCTCAGCTTAATTTTGAATTTTGCATTTATAATTTCCCTGGAAGTTTGCAATTCGAATTTATCTCCTAACCCGGTAAATTGCACCAGCATCATTGCTGTTAACTGACCCAACATAGCTTGCACATCACTAGCAGCAACGGCTTGTGGGTACATAGTACTTTTCTTTTGCTGTCTTGCGTCTGTAGCTGGTGGTGTCAAGGGCCATCCAATGGATCCCTCACCATCAGCGTGCTGTGACGTATTGGCATTAGATGCAGTGTCGTGATTGTGGCAGCAATATCGGAGGCAGTAAAGACGCAAACCTCCGATGGTGGGGTGGCCATGGCTGTGGCGTCCTCGGCAGACATGTTATTTTGGCACATTGAAATGTGGCAGTGTGCTGTCAAAACACTGTGGACACTCAGCGATAATTAAAGAATTAAATAGATAACCCTAATAGTTAAGAGAAATAAGGAGGTGGAAACCGTGTTAGTTGAGGCAGCATTTTATTACGAGGATAATCCCAAAAGTAAGGTCTCCTATTTTTCTGTAAGTACATAGACCTGTTTATTTCTACAATGGTTTACACCAGTTTACAGCTTGAACATTTAGCTATTTTCCGACATAATCACCATTTCTGTCGATGCATTTTTGTAGACGCTGTGGCAGTTTTTGTATGCCCATGTCATACCAGCTCTCCGCCATGTTGTTCAGAAAGTTATGAACCTCTTCTTTCACCTCGTCGTCGGAGATGAATCGCTTTCCGGCCAAATTTTATTTTAATCCAGGGAACAGGTGATAGTCACTGGGCACCAAGTCAGGACAATTGGGTGGGTGAGTGATTATGTTCCACTGAAACTGTTGCAGGAGAGCAACAGTTTGCCGAGCGATGTGTGGGCAAGCGTTGTCATGCAGAATGTGTACGCCCTTGCTCAACATTCCTCTTCTCCGTTCTGAATTGCCCGTTTGAGTTTTTTTCAGAATCTCACAGTACTTGTCAGCGTTAATTGTGTTCCCAGCGATTCAGCTCCGTCGACGAGGTGAAAGAAGAGGTTCATAAGTTTCTGAACAGCATGGCGGCGAGCTGGTATGACATGGGCATACAAAAACTGCCACAGCGTCTACAAAAATGCATCGACAGAAATGGTGATTATGTCGAAAAATAGCTAAATGTTCAAGCTGTCAACTGATGTAAAGCACTGTAGAAATAAACAGGTCTATGTTCTTATAAAAAATAGGAGACTTTACTTTTGCGATTACCCTCGTACAATAGGAATGGTGAAAAGTGCATGACAGTCGGAGTGTATATAGTGGAGATATTTTTGTTTAAATGCAGTGAGCCTGTCAGAATTAACTTAAAAGTGGATGGAACGTGAGGAAGCTGGATAGAACATTCAGGGAGAAGTGCTTGTGGCGGGTCCAGATATATTCAGTCACTGTTGCGGGTGAAACCTGCAGAGTGGAAAGTGGAGGCATAAGGATATTGAAAAAGAATCAGAAGTAAAAGTTAAGACGTAGTTTATGGGGGTAGACACTCACTCACTTGCTGTGGACGAATCCTTCGGTGGATACTGCTCTAAGGAAAAGTAGTGCACCTCAGATTTTACTGCGGCGGACAGCAGAGAATTTGCTGTATTTATTAAGCAATGTTTGCCTCCAGGTCAGTATGTCTCAGAGAAATATATAATTACAAAAAGAGGTAATATTTGCTGAAGTGTAACGTCTGAGGTCACTGCCAACATGTAGCTGAGCAGTCGCAATATGCACCATTGGTAGAGTACACGCGGCTCGGTGGTGAAACCGGACGGACGTTTACTGAATATCGCTCCATCATGATCGTAGAATAAACTTTGCTACTGCACATACTGTGCCAGTAACGTTTTCTATGTTAAGTCACGCCGACAGTGAACTTTAATACTGTGTTTTGAGTATACGATCTAAGAAAAAAAAAACCAAAGACGCACCACGAAGGACTTATCCTAATGGGACGGAAATCGTAGATGTGACGTACGTGTACAGCCAAAAAGTTATTACAATACCAGAAAAACTGGATGATTTATTCAAGAGAAGGAGCTTTACAAATTGAGCAACTCAATAACGCGTTGGTCCACCTCTGCCCCTAATGCAAGCAGTCAGTCCGCTTGACATTGATTGATAGAGTTGTTGGATGTCATCCTGAGGGATATTGCTCCAAATTGTGTCCAATTGATACGTTAAGTCGTTTAAATCCCGAGCTGATTGGAGGAACCTGCCCGTGTTCTCAGTTGGGGAGAGATGCAGCGACCTTGCTAACCAAGGTAGTGTTTGGTGAGCACGAAGGCAACCAGTAGAAACTCTTGCTGTGTGCGGGCGTTCATTATTTTGCTGAAATGTAAGACCAAGATGACTTGACATGAGTGGCAACAAAACGGGACGTAGAATATCGTCACTTGCTGCTGTGTTGTAAGTGTGCCGCGGATGACAACCAAAGGGGTTCTTTCATGAAAAGAATCGGAACCCAGACCATCACCCCTGGTTGGCGGGCCGAATGGCTGGCGACAGCCAGGTTGGTATCCCACCACTGTCTTTGGTGGTCATTGGGACTCAGTTCGAAGCGGTACCCATCAGTGAAGACAGTTGTGCTCCAGTCAATGAGATTCTCCCGAATTTTAAAATACACTTCGAAAGCACCAATTCCACTCCCACAGGCCCTACGAAATCTACGATGGCTGCAAGTCGACTCACAGCTCCCAAAGCACTCCACGAAATTATTTGACATTTTGAACTTCCTACCAATCAGAATACCGCTGATAATCTAGGCTTTCTCGTTTGGAACTTTTTGATGTCACTCCCAGTAAGGTGTTACTTCCTATCAGTATATCCAGAACGGGTGTTGCAAATCTCTGACCCTTGAGATCAGCCTTGTCGGCTCCGGCCAGCATCCATTTAGGAGCATTAGGGAAAGATCTGTCCATCACATTGAGGCCGAACGAACACCCCCTTTGCACCAGCTACTGAAAAGTGGCTCTGGTGACCGCAATAGTGTAGAGAAGAAAATCATGCAACTGAAAAAAAAACTTAGGCTGGGAGACCTAGTAAGAACATTTACTGTGCTAAACAATCTTGCACAATTGTTATTTAGCTCACACTAGTACGTGATGTCACATACGTTGTTACTGCGATGTAACTTAAGAACGCCGCTGCCAGATTCCTCATAGCCGAACAACGACCCACCAGCCCACAACCACAAGAATTCTTACTGCATTTCGTTCTGAATAATTAAGAAATCCCTTTCACTTGGTATGCGATATTGGTGAAATTCTGACTGAGCACTTAAACTGGAGTTAAGATGCTCTTTGCGGGAAATTGTGTGAATTACTTCATGTTTTAGAGAAACACAGCAAGCTTTTTCACACAGTCATCGAAAGGGAAATGGGTCGAGATTAGTTTTGTTCGTCTTAAAGTATCACAATGTGTCGCAGCAAGATCTAAAGCTCCTTGCCCCAAATTCCTGTATCAGACGGTTACGGACACATCACTCTTTACCGCGCTACCCCTTTCTTGAGAGAACAATTCTATTTATGCACAGTCCGAAGGTGTGATTATCCTATGTTTTACTTAGTTTATCAATTCTACTACAATCGCAACATCTGTTATTGATCTTAATTACAGCATTCTTTCATTAAGAAGATGCACGAAACAGCCGATTCATACAATATAGATTACTTTCAGTTTTCATACTTCAAGTGTTAATATCAAATCTCTCTGTGTTGCAAGCACTCGACTATGGTATAACCTTCCATCCAACATCAGAAATGTTACAGATTTCCTCAATTTAAAAAATAAATGGTAGGAGCTCTCCATTTACTTCTCGCTGATTCCATATACACAAAAGTCAGAGTTCTCATTGTAGGATTACCCGAAGTGTTAAGACACATTTTAACATCTAGCCTCCTTTATCTCTATATTTCGTTTTTTCGTTGTTCCCATTTTTCTTCTTCCTTTTCAAAATTTCATTTTATTATTAATTACTATAATATAAATGAGACATAAGCAGCTAAGACAGTTAATGGATAATAACCACTTATATAGTCTCATATGTTGTCTTTATGGTAACGTCAAGTGTGGTGAAACGGATCCCTTTGCACTGTGAATCTTTGCTAGAGGATCTAGTTCATAATTTTCCGTCTTGATACACTTTGACTGTAAGTCGTTTATTTCCTGGCTATTTGCAGGTTCGTCTTATTTGACAAAGAACATGGCAAAGAAAGGAAAAATCTTTTCTATATAGTCTCTTTTAGAAATGGTTATAAAAATTCAGTTATAGATTTCTCCGTCTCCTGGACGTCTATCGATGCTGTTTAAACAGGCACTCAACAAATTCTACGAATCGTTGATTTGTGCATTAGCTATTACAGATGGAATTAATATTTTCCAACACTAATAGACAGTACGATTATTCCTCAGGTAAACGGACTGTGTACTGTTATCTTCACGTAATTTAAAGGCCTTTCTGATCCTGAAACGACAAAACATTCTTTTGTAAATACACGTCATCGAAGTAGTATAAAGCCAAAGATATACTTCTGATATTTTGCACTTTTTGAGATCAAACAACTTTTTCATATGCACCAACAATCTAATTAAATTTTCATAATAGGTGCAACTGAAATAATCTCCTTGGTTATACATGAAGAGTCAAAGAAACTGATACACTTGCCTAAAATCGTGTAGGGCCCCCGCGAGCACGCAAAAGTGCCGCAACACGACGTGGCATGGACTCGACTAATGTCTGAAGTAGTGCTGGAGGGAACTGACACCATGAATCCTGCAGGGCTGCCCACAAATCTGTAACAGTACGAGGGGTGAAGGTCTCTTCTGAACAGCACGTTGCAAGGGATCCCAGATATGCTCAATTATGTTCATGTCTGGGGCGTTTGGTGCCCAGCGGAAGTGTTTACATTCAGAAGTGTGTTCATAGAGCCGCTATGCAGCAATTCCGGACACGCGGACACGTGAGGTGTCGGATTGTCCTGCTGGAATTGCCCAAGTTCGTCGGAATGCACAATGAACATGAATATATATATATATATATATGTAGGTGATCAGACAGGATACTTAGGTACGACTCACCGGTCAGAGTCGTGTCTAGACGTATCAGGAGTCCCATATCATTCCAACTGCACACACCCCACACCATTACAGAGCCTCCACCAGCTTAAACAGTTCCCTGCTGACATGCAGGGTCCATGTATTCATGAGGTTGTCTCCATACCCGTACACGTCCATCCGTTCGATACAATTTGAAACGAGACTCGTCCGACTAGACAACATGTTTCCAGTCATCAACAGTTCAGTGTCAGTTTTGACGGGCCCACGCGAGGCGAAAAGCTGTATGTCGTGCAGTCATCAAAAGTACACGAGTGGACCTTCGGCTTCGAAAGCCCATATCGATGATGTTTCGTTGAATGGTTCTCACGCTGACATTTGTTGATGACCCAGCATTGAAATATGCAGCAATTTGGCGAAGGAATGCGTTTCTGTCACGTTGAGCGATACTCTTCAGTTGTCGTTGGTCCTGTTCTTGCAGGATGTTTCTCCAGCCACGGCGATGTCGGAGTTCTGATGTTCTACCGGATTCCTGCCATTGTAACACCAGTAACCGATCCAACAACTGCGCCAGACACATGCTCTCTTATGTTAACGACCGCGGCGCGGTATTCTGCCTGTTAACATATCTCTTTTTTTAATACGCATGCCTATACCAGTTTCTTTGGTGCTTCAGTGTATAATTTGGTATGCCTCATTACACGAACATTAATTATTATTCACGAAACAGTGGCATACGATTTATTTTCACGAACAATATACAAAGTTGGCCACTTAATAAAATCTCCTGACTGACCCCCTTAAAAATGAACTTGAATCGAAAGTGGGAAATGAGAGGACAAATACAATTTAAAAGACAACATAACACTGATTATTAATCCACTTATTTCAGCGTTGGTCATAATCGCCGTAGGAGACGTGGCGCAGCTAACGGCTTATTTTTGCGGTGTACAGACGTGAGCCAGGTGGGTATTGTATATGGCGGCGTCAGAGAAAAGTGCTGCCGAAGTATGGCCGTTAGCGCTCGCGAGATCTTCGCGACGTACTTGCTGCAAGTAAAAACAAACAAAACATTTAGTAGTTTACGTTAAACGAAAGAAGTATTATAATATACTAATTAGATTAATTGTAATTAGCGTCATAAATCGTTTAGGCGCCGAAGACCTCTCGGTGATGCTGCGCAACTTCGGTATCGCTACGAAAGGTAAGCAGGTCTACAACGTAAACTGAAAACTGTCTGGAACGAAGGTCGTACCGTGAGCAGGAGAAAAAAGGGGATAAGTAAATAAAATCCTTACGAATGTTTCTATTGTACTACTGTACATCACAATGCTTCGTGTACGTCGAACGTCAGTTCCCTCCTGTCATTAACTGTGTTTCTATCACTTTATTGAGATTTGGTCCGATGAGACCTTATAGTTGTACCTGTACACGTAGTTATACTAATGAAACAACTAATATACAGTTTAGTAATGATTAATTGAGGGAATCCTCCTCTTACGCGTTTAACTTTTTAAGACATTTGTAACTCGATGTATTTAATTCCGTGAGTAACGGAGTTACCACAAATGAGTAGAAGTGTAGGGACACTGACTTTGTAAGTAGGCTGTTTATGTTTTCTTATTGGCAATGTTACGTAGCGCTCTGTATGAAAATCACTGGCTGTGCTGTGTGCAGTCTGTGGCTAGTTTGCATTGTTGTCTGCCATTGTAGTGTTGGGCAGCGGCAGCTGGATGTGAACAGCGCGTAGCGTTGCGCAGTTGGAGGTGAGCCGCCAGCAGTGGTGGATGTGGAGAGAGAAATGGCGGAGTTTTGATATTTGTAAGAATGGATGTTATGAACTCCTATATATATTATGACTTTTGATGATATTAAGGTAAATTCATTGTTTGTTCTCTATTAATATCTTTCATTTGCTAACTATTCCTATCAGTAGTTAGTGCCTTCCGTAGTTTGAATCTTTTATTTAGCTGGCAGTAGTGGTGATCGCTGTATTGCAGTAGTTCGAGTAACCAAGATTTTTGTGAGGTATGTGTTTTGTGAAACGTATAGGTTAATGTTAGTCAGGGCCATTCTTTTGTAGGGATTTTTGAAAGTCAGATTGCGTTGCGCTAAAAAAATATTGTGTGTCACGTTAAGCACAGTCATAATTAATTCTTCAAAAAGGGGACGTTTCAACTTGAGCATGCAAAGTCTGACATCATATTAGCACTCGAAGTGAATACAGATGGAGGTACAGTGCTTGTTTTCTATCAGAATGAGTCTCTAAAGGAAGTAGAGTTCTAAAGAGACACGATGGTCGGGAGAAATAAGTTCGGCCTTACAACCTAGAGGATGTACAGGAGTTTTGGTGTGCCCACATCCACTAATAGCGGTGATATTGCCAAGCCGACGCCTCTGGCAGTAGAGACCGTGTGTTAGGGTTTTACAAATTACCTTGCAGGGACGGCTATATTATATTGAGTCCCTTTGAAAAGGAATTCATCTTTACAAGGATCAACTGTGGGACGATCCTAGAGAGGCGAAGAGAATCGGTTTTCACTGTCGTTGTAGTACGCAGAAGCCGCAGAGTACAAGGGCGCCAGTTAGACTCCTGCGAGCAAAATCAAGGTTGGCCTGGAGAATACTGGATGAAAGTATTATGGGATGAGGAATTCAGATGACTGGATGTGTAGCAACAGGTGTTTATATCTGTTGTTGTTTTGTGTGGTCGTTGGTCCTAAGAAGTGGTCTCTCAGGTTTTTCGGCGTGACTGATTTATTTTGTACTCGTGCATGTTTAACCGAATGGCTGATTCCATTTTTTGCGTGGTATTTCGACGACCGATCCAGTCTTCTTCTTCATGCGTTGCAACCTGTCTTGTTATGGCTATTCGCTGCCTGGATTTCAATCGGTCTATGAACTATTGTTGGTGTCGTGCCACTCAAAAACTGGTTCAAATGGCTCTAAGCATTATGGGACTGAACATCTGTGGTCATCAGTCCACTAGAACGTAGAACTACTTAAACCTAACTAACCTAAGGACATCACACACATCCATGCCCGAGGCAGGATTCGAACCTGCGACCGTAGCAGCAGCTCGGTTCCGGACTGAAGCGCCTAGAACCGCTCGGCCACAATGGCCGGCTGTCGTGCCACTGCTCATAGCCTAATGTGATTCCTGGCGCCTGGTACCGACATTGGGTTCATTTGTTTTTCGATGTGCACAATGTTATTCTAAGGATTTACAGCGCCTATGAGCAAACACAGCAGGAATTCCAGTCAAAATCAGCAATGCCGACGGGAAAAATTGAGAAAGGAACAGAAAAGCCAAGCAATGCTTATTTGCGATTTACGGAGATGTAAAGAATTTGGAGAGCTTAGGTTATTTAATTAACTAGTAGAGAATGCTCGTGAGAGACAAATTAATTGTGAAAGTGCTTGTGAAATAGATATAAATTATGGAAGGTAGTATGGGAGAATTTTCTTCTCATTTGCAGCTGTTCCTTAGACCAACATTTCTTCTTTCGAGCAGTAACGTATGCCAGAAACAAGCAGCCTAAAACGGCGAAAGTTTGTGCATCCCATATGGGCTTGAGATTATGGAAGGAGATTGCGGAGAACAAGTGACCAACAACTGTTTGGTCATCGTCCCTGCAGGATCTCCTTTCACATTCTTTGGACTATTGCACCTAAAATACACTACTTATTTTTATCAGTTCACTTCCAAAGCTAAGCTGATATAATAAAGTGTATGAGATCCAACGTGAAGTTAATCAAGTATACTGTGTATCTCTCCTTTTTCAGCTGATGCCCCCAGATAAGCGAACTATTTTTTGAGGGGGTCCTGCGAAGTCTATGTACAAGGTACGCTCGATGAAATACTCAAGGACTGGCCTACCGGTTTTCCTCATAAGGATTAAATTTAATTGTGCACCAATCTTAAACAAAGAGAAAATCTTAAAGTTTCGCATGGTTTCTTGAAGATGGAGAAATTCTATAAAATAATTCGCCGCTACAAATCGGAATTCTTGCAGCAATATACGAAGGAATACATCCTGCTCCGAGTTTAGAACCTTACAGAGCTCTCTTTCCCAGAACGTCATTTCCTCCTTGACATCACTGGACACAAATTAGCAGCTGCCAGTTGCATTCTTGCTGAGATGCAGAAATCTCGGCTGATGATTTAATCGCACCGCCATGCTGCCACTCAGACACGGAAGCTCTCCAGTACGAGGGATCAGAGGTCACCATGGAGCAACGTAAACGTACACTTGCAGTCTCGTCGCGTTAGTGAACAGCCATCACCGTACAGCTCTCTAACTACATGTAAAAAGTGTGTATCACGTAACGTCGGTACCACGGAACGCGTTGCCGGCGACTAGCTTGACTGCGGTGTCCAATTAATTCACACGTGACGAATATCTTAAACAAGCACAACACATTACTCTGTACTCCAAGGCGCGCGAATGGATGAGATGTATCTGTACGTGTCACCAAATGTCTGAGGTGACGTGCAGAGACAACTTCTGTTTCTTTCATTCTTTTGCAAGTGGGACTTCGTCCGAATATCATGATGAGAGTTAGAACTTATTGAAGTACGTAATAGGGCACAAAAACTTGTAAGTTTCTCGTACATTTTCAGATCTGCCTTCATCACCAGGATCTACACTCCTGGAAATTGAAATAAGAACACCGTGAATTCATTGTCCCAGGAAGGGGAAACTTTATTGACACATCCCTGGGGTCAGATACATCACATGATCACGCTGACAGAACCACAGGCACATAGACACAGACAACAGAGCATGCACAATGTCGGCACTAGTACAGTGTATATCCACCTTTCGCAGCAATGCAGGCTGCTATTCTCCCATGGAGACGATCGTAGAGATGCTGGATGTAGTCCTGTGGAACGGCTTGCCATGCCATTTCCACCTGGCGCCTCAGTTGGACCAGCGTTCGTGCTGGACGTGCAGACCGCGTGAGACGACGCTTCATCCAGTCCCAAACATGCTCAATGGGGGACAGATCCGGAGATCTTGCTGGCCAGGGTAGTTGACTTACACCTTCTAGAGCACGTTGGGTGGCACGGGATACATGCGGACGTGCATTGTCCTGTTGGAACAGCAAGTTCCCTTGCCGGTCTAGGAATGGTAGAACGATGGGTTCGATGACGGTTTGGATGTACCGTGCACTATTCAGTGTCCCCTCGACGATCACCAGTGGTGTACGGCCAGTGTAGGAGATGGCTCCCAACACCATGATGCCGGGTGTTGGCCCTGTGTGCCTCGGTAGTATGCAGTCCTGATTGTGACGCTCACCTGCACGGCGCCAAACACGCATACGACCATCATTGGCACCAAGGCAGAAGCGACTCTCATCGCTGAAGACGACACGTCTCCATTCGTCCCTCCATTCATGCCTGTCGCGACACCACTGGAGGCGGGCTGCACGATGTTGGGGCGTGAGCGGAAGACGGCCTAACGGTGTGCGGGACCGTAGCCCAGCTTCATGGAGACGGTTGCGAATGGTCCTCGCCGATACCCCAGGAGCAACAGCGTCCCTAATTTGCTGGGAAGTGGCGGTGCGGTCCCCTACGGCACTGCGTAGGATGCTACGGTCTTGGCGTGCATCCGTGCGTCGCTGCGGTCCGGTCCCAGGTCGACGGGCACGTGCACCTTCCGCCGACCACTGGCGACAACATCGATGTACTGTGGAGACCTCACGCCCCACGTGTTGAGCAATTCGGCGGTACGTCCACCCGGCCTCCCGCATGCCCACTATACACCCTCGCTCAAAGTCCGTCAACTGCACATACGGTTCACGTCCACGCTGTCGCGGCATGCTACCAGTGTTAAAGACTGCGATGGAGCTCCGTATGCCACGGCAAACTGGCTGACACTGACGGCGGCGGTGCACAAATGCTGCGCAGCTAGCGCCATTCGACGGCCAACACCGCGGTTCCTGGTGTGTCCGCTGTGCCGTGCGTGTGATCATTGCTTGTACAGCCCTCTCGCAGTGTCCGGAGCAAGTATGGTGGGTCTGACACACCGGTGTCAATGTGTTCTTTTTTCCATTTCCAGGAGTGTATAAATCGTGGCGATATGTTCGTACGCAGATATGTTCTGTCTGAATTCCTAGGATAGAAGAAACATTTTATCTCCAGCCATTGGCTAAAGTGACGGAAGTTGTAGTGTTATGGGGTCCCCAATCACGAAGTTGCGTACCAACACCCAACATAATTTCTGTCATCTCATATAGCAAACACATAAACCATTATTGATGGAGATCCATCCAGTGGGTAATGGGTGTAGATTTTAAGCTCGTCTTCCCTCCTCTTAGTAAAAGTAAATATAAATAATCTTTTATTGTTTTTAATACCAAATATTTTATCCATTTAAAACTGTAAACTGTGCTTGCATTTTAATATTTTAAATTATGTTAAGATCAGGAGCAGTAAAATGTCTGTTATTAGCTTGCCCCCAACCGCCCCCCCCACCCCCGCGCCTTGATTCCTCACAACGAGAGGGGAGTTGAGCTGTCAATAAAGGAAAAAAACACCCTTATTCGAAATGAAAGTAATACAGTTGTTTCCATTTAACGTTACATGTCACTGGTCACCGCTTTCACTACATCACACGAAAGACTGATGAACACTAATAAAACGAGACATTTGTTAAAGTTAATACCCTCTTCAAGCTGTGATTCCTGACCCACTGAAGAGGACGTTGTTCATATACTAATGGAAATGGAAATGAAGTCCCATGCTTCTTTATAGAGCGTAGGGGAACGATGCGGGAGACCCGCACCGCCTTACTAGGCAAGGTCCTAATGGAGGTGGTTTGCCGTTGCCTTCCTCCGACCGTAATGGGGATGAATGATGATGATGAAGACGACACAACAACACCCAGTCATCTCGAGGCAGGAAAAATCCCTGACCCCGCTGGGAATCGAACCCAGGACCCCATGCTCGAGAAGCGGGAACGCTACCGCGAGACCACGAGGGCGGACTCATATACTAATAGAATGTGATAAATAAAAGCATCCGAGAGCAAATAAAATTAAAGATTTTTTTCTTTGAGTAGTTCTTATTTCTAAGAATTAGTCTGTTGACAAATATATTACCCATTTCATACCTCTTTGTTGAATGGAACTTTAAAATTTGAAGAAATTTTCTGTATGTAATTAGATTTTATATTAAAAATTTGTAGATTTTGTCTGGTGACCTCACATTTGAGCTAATGTACTTTATAAACTAATTATCTCGCACAGTTGTTCGCTTATCTTTATTCAGTTTCTTTACATAATATATTGTGTTTTATATATTGCAATGGAGTCAGATAAATGTCTTTGTTTCGTTATGTGAGATAAGTGTATTTGGTGAAATGAGCTTTGCACGAAACCTACAATAAATAAATAAATAAAAAGAAGATTGGTGGCAACGCTTTGGTTTTCGACTAACATAAGAGGTTACTAAGATCCTGCGTTTTCAATAACAAACTCTCCTTAATCCCTCAGTTGTACAAGATGATGATGTTACGAACACTTGTTCAGGAGACATGTTTCGCAGAAGCAATGATGGACAAGTGTCCGTAGTTCTTAAGGCATGCACTTAAGAGCCCATGTTTACTGGCCTTTTTTTCTTCTTTTGGTTCATATTAGCTTCTCCCAAAACATGGAAAGCAAAGAGCTTGCAGTAGAAGCTGCATTAGAACGATTTTCTCTTATAACTTGCGACTCGGTCGTTTCCGGACCATGATACATTACTTCAAACTGATACATTTACCCTTCTCCATTATCCATGTTTTTTTTCCTTTGACTACACAATAAATGCAACATGCCCTCTGCAACACGTATAGAATCAGGTAATACTCTATCGGTAAAGGCCTGAAATGTGTTATCGAGAGACGTATATTGAGGCCAGAAACATCACAATTGTAGCCGAAGAAGATAGGCTGCAACTATTAACAAAACAATTTTTTAATTTGGCTTCTTAGTAAGGAAGTCACACAGCCACTCAATATACATTTTTGAATCAATATACAGTATATACGGTATATGCACATATTCCCAGCTAGCAGCCCGTTGATGCACACACACACACACACACACACACACACACACACACACACACACACACACACACACGAGTTTTATATCTACACCTACACGTTAACTCTGGAAGACTCTGAACAGTGCTTGGTGGAGGGCACATCATACTAATGTTATTGCGTTTCAGTCCAATTCCATTGACATATGAATCGAGGGAAAAATGACTGTTAAAATGATCGTGTACGTGACTCTAATCTCTCCTATCTTACTCTCTATGCGAGACATTCAGCGTATATAAACGTCAGCTTAAAAAGTAAATTATAGCTGCATCACATTAAAACCTGACCTGAACATCAGTTAAAAATGAATATAACAAGGGGTATACTTTAATATATTGTAGGCATAGTAGTACATTTACGGAAGTCGGCAGAGGACAGCGCAAGTCCATCAAGTGTGGTAGCCGTTAACTTTTAGAATGTATTCGGGTAGCAAAGATGTCGTTGGCACTTGCTCCTTACCGAAGTCGCTTAATGGGGATGGCACCAACACAGGTGTTTTTTGTAAGCACAGTGGCTAAGCATTAAGCGTGTTACAATATTCTCGAATATTCTGGCGCATTGATGCTTCTCGTACAAAACTTAGACGCCAGAAACGGCACAATTTTGTCGTAACTTAATTGTTCGAAGACGTCGAAAAGATCTGCAGATTTGACGTGTAACTGCCAATGCAGTGGATCCGCTATGAGGCTTGCGAGTTTAGGCTTTATTGTCCGTTTAAGTGCACCGGTATTTTCCTTCTGTTTTAGATCTGTGGGAGCCGGTAAGTTATGTAAGAGTAGCGGACAAAACATTTGCCACCCTCTTATGAGGACACTTTAGTGGCTTTGGGGCGATGTAGGTGCTGCAGAACTGTTGGCTATGTACCCTCCACCGCTGACAAGTTCATGACAGTGAAGTGGCGTGCATCTGTCGGTTGATTATATGGTATCAAAGCTACTGCTTTGCGTCGTGCTAGGTACGTGTAGGTGCGTCGACTAGGAGACGTGACAGAACAGCAGAAGGGAGCTGTCGTGCTGAGACGTACCCATGACCGCATGGGGAAAGAAGCTGCTCGTTTTATTAGTGAATCAACGCTGACTGGTATGTAACACGGTGTGAGAACAGAGGTCATAAAAAGATTCTAACCGACAGGGAACGGATATAAGTACCACGTCTTGAGAGAGACAAACGGTTCCGAACACGACAGGAATCGTTGTTGCCACTGAATACACGCCCATCTCAACCAGTTTTGGAGCGATGAATGTACTGAACATGCTACAAACCATTACAGGGAGCCTGTGTGTCAGAATTCTGACGCAGTGTGGCGTTATGTATAGAGGATTCGGTGGTCTGTTGGATTGATATTAGGTTCATATACTTATGGGCTGGTTTTGATTCCAAGTCCTACTGATGATTTTCGATAGGGAGAGACAGATTCTATTCTCTTCTGGCTACCCCAAGCGAAGAAGGTGTAACGGCATTGTGGTCTGAAATTCACATTAATCATGATATTCCTTCTCTAGCAAATAGACGTTAGGTTGAACCACAATAAAGTGTGGCGACATGTGGAAACTATCACCAGTAACCTTTATTATACTAGTTATTTATTTCTAGTGACAAAACAAACGCTATCTAGGGTCACAGGACGCTTATTCCATCTTCTATTTGAGCTTCTGAATGTCGATAAGTTTGGTTCTGAACTGGGAATGCAACTCAGACCCTTAACGCGGAATTTGATCCCTTCGTGACAGTACAGCTCGACTACTATTTGTTGTTTGTTCAAAACTGCAGATTCCTCAACATCTCCACATATTGCGCGTGAATAGGTTCGAATCCTGGTCCGGCACTAAAGTTTTCATTATGTGTTATCAAGCTCTAGCATGAGAACACCTACCTGCTGGTGGATAATAATTTTAATTTTTAATGTATTTTTATTCGTTGTCAACACTAACGATATCTAACGTTTTTGACTCCCAGTGAGACACAGAAATATTTGCGATATAACTGTAAGTTCAAGGATTCTGATGGAGAAAAATTCGGTAGCTGACGTCTCTTTTTGTGTGTAGTCAACAACGATATGTGTGGGGTTCGATTCCCAGTCAGCACTGAACTCTTCGTCATATTATTTCTAGTTCAAACAAGCTCACATGTCGCTGCTGGTGTAACAAACCCGTATTTAACGTTCATTTTCTCTAGAATATAACAGCGATAGGAGTCGGGTTGGAGTCCTGGGAAGGAAATAATTAAGGTTTCGTCTCGTCATTTCAGTTAAAACATCTAGTTACTGCTGAGAAAATCCGATACGCACAGTTGATTGTGCTTCGATAACAATCTGATTAGGTTCTGGGTTCGAATCCCTGTCCAACACAAAGCTTTACCTCAAGGCATTTCAAGTAAGTTACTTGCGAAGAAGCAATATTTAACATCTCTCGTAGTTCGTTAATAGGGACAATAGATGCTGGGTAGAAATTCCTGTCCGTTAAAAATGTTTACGTTATGTAATTTAAAGTTGATATTTGCTAACTGATACTGTCTAAAATCAAGGTATATCACTCTCCGTATGCATAGTCAGGAATGACTGTTAGTTTCCGTCAGTGACGAAATCTTGGCTTAGTCGCATGACCTTGGTTTGAATCCATATGCAGAACGAGACGGTTCGTCGTGTCATTTGAAGTTCATACATATTCTGAACTAGCTGCTCGTGAATAATTGAATTTTTAATGTCATTTTGTGTTAAATAATAAGTACGGTATGTTACTTTGAAGAGGAAATCATGAATACGATGAACTTACTACATGCATTACCTATCTGACGTAATAATGAGAGTGGTAACAATACAGGTATGTCATTTTTTGTAATAAATACGAGCTTACAAGCCTTAAGGACAGTCTTATCTGTGATAAGGTGTTCCCTGATATTTGTAGTATTGTGGTATAACTTTACATCTTGAGTTACTGCGATATAGAGCAGTGTTTTCTAGTGGTGACTTGTTGGAACCATTTTCAATGGTCAAACGAGTGTACCGAGGAGCGATTAGAGGACCTGCTAGACAGCTGCGTTATGTGGATTGCATGCGAATCAGGTGAAATGCAATTCAGGTCGTTGGGATACTTTTGAGCACGACTGTACAAAGTTCCATCGGATTTTCACAGTGGTTTCCATTTAGCGCCAAATCGGACCTTCCTTACCGAATACGCCTCGTAAAACGTAACAGTTAACAACATTTCAGCCTGGTTGTTCTATGGGATCTGTTCATCAGTGAGTAGCTTCATCTGAATATGACATACCTAGAAACGTATAGACTCTCTTTCTCACCGAACTGAGGACATTACGAAGGCCACACTGCGTGTTACACGGTATCAGGATTGTTGCACAGCAGAGCAGTGATTGAGTGCAGCAATAAAATTCTGTTGGAATCGACTGCGACGAGGCGAAGTGGAGCATGTCCGCCAAGTATGCAACGATGACTTAACCAATGTGAACATCCGAAAAAATGGAAGTACAAGCAAACAGGGGCTCATTGGCTCAGAATGTGCGAGAGACAACGTCAGGGACATCTGATTTAGCACTTAGACAACAGTGTAGAGCAGACACGACGCTCTACTGTAACGGAGCTACGTGAAGTAACTTCTCCTAGCGATGACTCAAGAACGCCTTTCGTGCTCTAAACTTTGCGTAGAGGAACGCCATGAAGCCCTGAAGTTAAACGTTAGGACAGCCAAGAGTGCTGAGAGCCTCAGAAAACGGGGGCACATACGGTCACGCACAAGGGGGAACGACGTCATCGACTGCTATAAAAACGTCTCCTTTTCTAGTCACTCCGTCTGCATCACTGATACCAATGGAAGGTCAGCTCTACTAATGGTAGGATGTCCTGATGAATACAACTAACGACGATAACATGATTCCCCAGAAACCTCGCTCAGTAAAAGAGGTGTCAAAGTAAGCGAAGACGCGTCAAGGCTTATCCGCAGATATTCGACCATTTCTGAGGAAACAACGGTCAATGTTTTCGAGGCATTCTATGCGTCTTTTAACGCACGATAATCTCAGCCGAAACGGTGGCACAGCGAATAGTGTCGCGGCTTCTCACTTTTGCGCTTTGTTTTCGAAACCCGATTATTGTTTTCATTTATTTTATTTTTATTCTTTTTCATTTATCTACCCATGTCCTCAGAAGCTTACTTCAAGCATGTTTGTTACCAAGTTACGGAACACAAGGGCGTTATATTAATTGTAAAACTGCAATTGCGTTTCACCATAAGTGTCCAAAATTTGTTATGTAATGTATGTGTGTATGTTATTTTCGGGAGTTACAATCTTTTTAAAGTCTCATATACTTATATTTAATTCTTATATTATTCCTTATGTTTATTTTTTAGAAAAGTAGTTTCACGCCCTTGGATGCTACCTATCGTAGAAATATCCTAAATATAAAAATTCCGAACACCACTAGCATCGCGCGAAAGCAGGTTTGCCAGACTGACATTTCAGTGTATCATTCTCACTCGGAAAAGAAGCGTCGTTAACATTGCTGAATATTTCAGTCCTTAGCAATAATCTAACGGCAAACCACGCATAACGGATCAGTTTCCTTGAAACTGGTACGTGCAATTCATTATGAATCAGGATTCGTCACAGAAATTTCACTGAAAAGAATTTTAAATAATTTTTCTCATCCATTTATTGTTTTTTAACTCATTCACCAGAAATACAATTAGTAGGCAAATAAGGACAACGTCATTTCAATATAAAAGATTTTTATAGTAAACTTCTGTCGATATGGGTGGACAGATGAAAACGTGGGGAGCTAAAGTGTCAATCCACTACGCTTGCCACTATGTCACCGCTTTGGTTGAAGTAATTAGTCGTTAAAAAGGCACTTTGACCGTCGTTTTCTCAGAAACAATCTACGGATAAGCCGAGACACATTTTCCGTTATTTTTCCCCTCTCCACCTGAGCAACGTTTCTGAGAAATCGGGTTATGGCATGATCCGTGAATTTACCTTCAAAAACTTTTTCTTAAGAATTTGCTTTATTTACTACCGATTCATCAAGAACATTAACACATTTAATCACACCATGTGAGCGTGGAAGTAGTTTCTAGTGGGTAACTGATGAAAACAAATCAAATTTCTTTCAACAAATGGAAATTTTATTCCTAAAAGCTTTTTTTTGGAAACAGATTTAAAATTATAACCAGAAAGTACCCTCTAAATATAAGAAAAAATGGTTCAAATGGCTCTGAGCACTATGGGACTTAACTGCTGAGGTCATCAGTCCCCTAGAACTTAGAACTACTTAAGCCTAACTAACCTTAGGACATCACACACATCCATGCCCGAGGCAGGATTCGAACCTGCGACCGTAGCGGTCGCGCGGTTCCGGACTGTAGCGCCTAGAACCACTCGGCCACTCCGGCTGGCCTCTAAATATCAAGTTACAATTTATTCAGAGCAAGAAAGAACAAAGTTTTGACAGTATGAGCTTTCAGGCTGAGAACGTTGCCGCCCCCTTTTGACACGGCCGTAGTCACGACCGCTCACAACAACCTCTGAAAGACTACACTAGTGCAAATTTGCAACACACAAGATTACTTTAAACAAAAAATTTTAACAACTCACACGAGCACATAAACACCCCGTAGGAGGGATGCAAACATGCTCTACATTACACATATACCGCCTCTTAAGATGATAGGCAAGATAAAGTTCAGGACTTCGGCTGTTACACTTCAAGCAATAAATTCGTTAACACCGAATCCGACAAACATGACAGAGGCAGCTATTAACGTACGGCAGACCGACAGACAGACAGACAGACACTAACTGCCGCCACTGACCTGGCTGACCAACTGACCGACTGGCGAGCTTATCGCGCCCCTTAAATGCGCGTGACCAGGCAACCTTTCCCCTTTGCCACCAGAGGGAGACACCAAAGCTGCGATTGCCACAGCGGCGCCACCGCCAGAAACGGAGGGCGGCTGCTTCACACTACTCGCTGCGGCGCGCTCTTCAAAACAGCAGTTTTTACCACGGCTCATGGCACTTGCCGTGTTCTCCTCGTAAGTTTCTACAGCCGCCGCCAGCTCGGAGTCCACTACTACGAGTCCGTAGCAGTCGGACTGGGGGGAGAGGGGGAACTTCGTTCTGCAGCCACATTCCTGCCGGCCACGACGGTGGCTGACTGAAGAGGAAGGCGGGGCAGATCTGTGGATGAGGAACCGATCTGCCCGTCTGCGAACTGTTTGGCTTAGCAGCACGGCACCTATACCGCCATTCTAGGGCAGTACAATTATTGCCTTACCAGCTGTGTGCTGGCACCATCTCTTAGAATACCGTTCGTGTCACTCATGTTGAGTCTCCTGTCTACACTTCATCTCAACAGCCGACAACAGGGACATGCATATTTCTGGAGCCGAGCCTAAGCGCAGCTTCATTCAACTAGAGCGCTGAGGCTCCGATGGACGTCCACGGCCATGCCGGGCAGTAGCGACGCTCCAGCCGCCGCACCCTCCTGCGACAACGCCGCGGCTCTGACCTCAGGCAACGCCAGGGTCTGCACCCACAGGAACGGTGGGAAGTTCCACGGGACTGGAAGAAGGCCCAGGTCGTAGCAATCTATAAAAAGAAAATCGGGTGCACATGATTACCGGCCAATTTTACTGACATCGATTTTTTGTAGAATCATGGAACATATTTTGTGTTCAGACATTATGACCTTTCTAGACTCTGAGAAGAATCCAGCACGGTTTTAGGAAACAGCGGTCATGCGAGACACAGCTGGCCCTCTTTGTGCATGTTATACAACAGGCTCTACATACCGGCTCCCAGGTTGATGCCATATTTCTCGACTTTCGAAAGGCGTTCGACTCAATTCCGCACTGTCGCTTGCTACAAAAAGTGCGCGCTTACGGTCTATCCGATGACATATGTGGTTGGATAGAAAGTTTTCTAACAGACGGGGAGCATTATGTCGTCCTGAACGGGGTAACTTCAACAGAAACAAGAGTAACTTCAGGTGTGATCCAGGGCAGCGTAGTAGGTCCTCTGCTTTTTACGATTTACATAAAGGATCTGGTTGATGGTATTGACAGCGGCCTTAGACTGTTTGCCGATGATGCTATGGTGTACAGTAAAGTTGTGAACAAATCAATGAGGATTTGCAGAAAATAAATGCGTGGTATAATGACTGGCAGTTATCTCTCAATATTAGTAAGTGTAACCTACTGCGTATAACAATGCGAAAATCCCCATTAACGTATGAGTACAAAATAAATGATCAGTCTTTGGAAGCGGTAGCGCCAGTCAAGTATCTGGATGTGACTATTCGAAATGATCTTAAATGGAATGATCAGATTACACAAGTAACGGATAAGGAGAACTCTAGATTGCGGTTTATTGGTAGAATCCTGAAGCGATGCAGTCCTTCAACAAAGGAAATAGCTTACAATGCGTTAGTTCGTCCAGTCTTAGAGTACTGTTCGTCTGTATGGGACCCTTACCAGTTGGGTCTGATTCAAGAGATTGAGAATGTCCAAAGAAGAACAGCAAGATTCGTGACTGGTACATTTAGCCATCGCGAGAGCGTTACAAATCTCATAGAAAGTGGGACAAACTTGCAGCTAGGCGACGCGCTAAACAGAAGGGGCTGCTCACTAAATTCCAAAATCCAATCTTCACCGAGGATGTAGAGCATATATTATTACCACGAACTTTCAAATCTGTAACGATCATCATTCAAAGATAAGGGAAATAAGAGCTCGCACCGAGGCGTTCAGACAGTCGTTTTTCCCTCGCGCGATCCGGGAGTGGAACAGAGGGGGGGGGGGGGGGGGGGGAATATGACTTTGGCGCGAATTGTGCCCTCCGCCACACACCGCTTGGTGGCTAGCGGAGTATACATATAGATGGAGATGGAGATTACTCGCCGGGCACTGATATGATAACTTCCGGCTTCGTGCAACGAGGGCTCAGCACCATCACCGCCAAGCAGCACTGGAAGAAGACAGAGTGATTGTAAAACCCGGGGAAATAAATGTCTGCTAATTACATGGTGTCTCCTTAGGGCCCCGGCACACCACAGGATCCCACTTCGATACCTCACTATCCTGCACACCTGCACGAGGCCGCATCTGGCGGACAGTTGCAGCGTGTTGTCTCCTGATGGTGACTAATTTTTTCCTCCAGGGAGCCACTTTTTAAGTTATTTCGTGGGTAGCGTCTTTGACTGGTACTTAAAACCTCCTGGGTCCCAGGTTCGAACAGAGCCACTGGTTAAATTATGAAAAAAAAAAAAAGATCAGCAATGGCAGCCGAAGACTCCCGACATAAGGAGTACCCTCCTTCTGTGAACGGCCTTGTCAGGGAGGGTGGAGGAAGGTACAGAATTCCAGAGCCATCTTCTGTCCTTGAGGTGGAAAACTGACTCTAACAGCGGACGAATCAGTAATGATGAACGGCATAAGGATGTAGAAGGCAATTGAGACCACGGCATTAAAGACACAAGATGTGTAACTACAGGACATGTGCCCTGCAATTGAAAAAATGTCATTACGATATCTCCATTGGCAAAAGATTCCTGATCGGCCCACAATTCGTATCGCCGGGAGGGGACTGCCAAGATAGAGGCTACCAAGAGAAAAAGAGTGAGTAAACAACCAATCGGTAACATACTACGAGTCAGAGCGTGGAATGTTAGAAATTTCAACGTCCTAGGAAAGTTGTTGTTGTTGTTGTTGTGGTCTTCAGTCCTGAGACTGGTTTGATGCAGCTCTCCATGCTACTCTATCCTGTGCAAGCTTTTTCATCTCCCAGTACCTACTGCAACCTACATCCTTCTGAATCTGCTTAATGTATTCATCTCTTGGTCTCCCTCTACGATTTTTACCCTCCACGCTGCCCTCCAATACTAAATTGGTGATCCCTTGATGCCTCAGAACATGTCCTACCAACCGATCCCTTCTTCTGGTCAAGCTGTGCCGCAAACTTCTCTTCTCCCCAATCCTATTCAATACTTCCTCATTAGTTATGTGATCTGCCCATCTAATCTTCAGCATTCTTCTGTAGCACCACATTTCGAAAGCTTCTATTCTCTTCTTGTCCAAACTATTTATCGTCCACGTTTCGCTTCCATACATGGCTACACTCCATACAAATACTTTCAGAAATGACTTCCTGACACTTAAATCTATACTCGATGTTAACAAATTTCTCTTCTTCAGAAACGCTTTCCTTGCCATTGCCAGTCTACATTTTATATCCTCTCTACTTCGACTATCATCAGTTATTTTGCTCCCCAAATAGCAAAACTCCTTTACTACTTTATGTGTCTCATTTCCTAATCTAATTCCCTCAGCATCACCCGATTTAATTTGACTACATTCCATTATCCTCGTTTTGCTTTTGTTGATGTTCATCTTATATCCTCCTTTCAAGACACTGTCCATTCCATTCAACTGCTCTTCCAAGTCCTTTGCTGTCTCTGAGAGAATTACAATGTCATCGGCGAACCTCAAAGTTTTTATTTCTTCTCCATGGATTTTAATACCTACTCCGAATTTTTCTTTTGTTTCCTTTACTGCTTGCTCAATATACAGATTGAACAACATCGGGGAGAGGCTACAACCCTGTCTTACTCCCTTCCCAACCACTGCTTCTCTTTCATGTCCCTCGACTCTTATAACTGCCATCTGGTTTCTGTACAAATTGTAAATAGCCATTCGCTCCCTGTATTTTACCCCTGCCACCTTTAGAATTTGAAAGAGAGTATTCCAGTCAACATTGTCAAAAGCTTTCTCTAAGTATACAAATGCTAGAAACGTAGGTTTGCCTTTCCTTAATCTTTCTTCTAAGATAAGTCGTAAGGTCAGTACTGCCTCACGTGTTCCAGTGTTTCTACGGAATCCAAACTGATCTTCCCCGAGGTCGGCTTCTACTAGTTTTTCCATTCGTCTGTAAAGAATTCGTGTTAGTATTTTGCAGCTGTGACTTATTAAACTGATAGTTCGGTAATTTTCACATCTGTCAACACCTGCTTGCTTTGGGATTGGAATTATTATATTCTTCTTGAAGTCTGAGGGTATTTCGCCTGTTTCATACATCTTGCTCACCAGATGGTAGAGTTTTGTCATGGCTGGCTCTCCCAAGGCCGTCAGTAGTTCCAATGGAATGTTGTCTACTCCGGGGGCCTTGTTTCGACTCAGGTCTTTCAGTGCTCAGTCAAACTCTTCACGCAGTATCATATCTCCCATTTCATCTTCATCTACATCCTCTTCTATTTCCATAATATTGTCCTCAAGTACATCGCCCTTGTATAGACCCTTTATATACTCCTTCCACCTTTCTGCTTTCCCTTCCTTGCTTAGAACTGGGTTTCCATCTGAGCTCTTGATATTCATACAAGTGGCTCTATTTTCTCCAAAGGTCTCTTTAATTTTCCTGTAGGCAGTATCTATCTTACCCCTAGTGAGATAGGCCTCTACATCCTTACATTTGTCCTCTTGCCATCCCTGCTTAGCCATTTTGCACTTCCTGTCGCTCTCATTTTTGAGACGTTTGTATTCCTTTTTGCCTGCTTCATTTACTGCATTTTTATATTTTCTCCTTTCATCAATTAAATTCAATATTTCTTCTGTTACCCAAGGATTTCTATTAGCCCTCGTCTTTTTACCTACTTGATCCTCTGCTGCCTTCGCTACTTCATCCCTCAAAGCTACCCATTCTTCTTCTACTGTATTTCTTTCCCCCATTCCTATCAATTGTTCCCTTATGCTCTCCCTGAAACTCTGTACAACCTCTGGTTCTTTCAGTTTATCCAGCTCCCATCTCCTTAAATTCCCACCTTTTTGCAGTTTCTTCAGTTTTAATCTACAGTTCATAACCAATAGATTGTGGTCGGAGTCCACATCTGCCCCTGGAAATGTCTTTAATCTACAGTTCATAACCAATAGATTGTGGTCGGAGTCCACATCTGCCCCTGGAAATGTCTTACAATTTAAAACCTGGTTCCTAAATCTCTGTCGTACCATTATATAATCTATCTGATACCTTTTAGTATCTCCAGGGTTCTTCCATGTGTACAACCTTCTTTCATGATTCTTAAACCAAGTGTTAGCTATGATTATGTTGTGCTCTGTGCAAAATTCTACCAGACGGCTTCCTCTTTCATTTCTTAGCCCCAATCCATATTCACCTACTACGTTTCCTTCTCTCCCTTTTCCTACTGACGAATTCCAGTCACCCATGACTATTAAATTTTCGTCTCCCTTCACAATCTGAATAATTTCTTTTATTTCATCCTACATTTCTTCAATTTCTTCGTTATCTGCAGAGCTAGTTGGCATATAAACTTGCACTACTGTAGTAGGTGTGGGCTTCGTATCTATCTTGGCCACGATAATGCGTTCACTATGCTGTATGTAGTAGCTTACCTGCATTCCTATTTTCCTATTCATTATTAAACCTACTCCTGCATTACCCATATTTGATTTTGTGTTTATAACCCTGTAGTCACCCGACCAGAAGTCTTGTTCCTCCTGACACCGAACTTCACTAATTCCCACTATATCTAACTTCAACCTATCCAATTTTCTAACCTACCTGCCCGATTAAGGGATCTGACATTCCACGCTCCGATCCGTAGAACGCCAGTTTTCTTTCTCCTGATAACGACATCCTCTTGAATAGTCCCCGCCCGGAGATCCGAATGGGGGACTATTTTACCTCCGGAATATTTTACCCAAGAGGACGCCATCATCATTTAATCATACAGTAAAGCTGCATGCCCTCGGGAAAAATTACGGCTGTAGTTAAGAAAGTTAGAAATCGGAAAATAGAAATGCTAAGGTTCACTGTAGATAAAGTAGGGGTCGATGGAGTGTAATGAAAAGAAGATGAGGCTTGCTTGTCGGACGAATGTAAGGTAATATCAACAGCAGCAGAAAATCGTGTAACGAGAGTAGGATCCGGTACGAATAGGGAAGTAGGCCAGAGCGTGAGTTATTGCAAATTTTCGTGAGACAGTTGTTCTCAACAGCATCAACAGCAAACCAACGACAGTTCAGGTATGGGCGCCTACGGCGTAAACACTACATGAAGGGATGGAGAAACTATGTGAGGATACTGAACAGGTAATTCAGTATGTAAAAGGAGACCATAGTCTAACAACTGTGGGGGGGGGGGGGGGGGGGAAATTGGAACGCAGCTGTAGGGGAAGGAATATAAGGAAAAGTTACCGTAGAATGTGGGCTTGATAGCAGGAATGAGAGAGGAGAAAAATTGATTGAGTTCTGCAATAAATTTCAGCTAGTAATAGCAAATACGCTATTCAAAAATCACAACAGGAGGAGGAGGTATAGTTGGACAATGCCTGGGGCTGCCAGAAGATTCCTACTGGATTACATGATTGTCAGATACAAATTCTGAAATCACATATGGGGTAGTAAGGTGTACCAAGGAGCAGATTTATACTCAGATCACAATTAAGTAATGATGAAAAGCATCTTGTCCGGAAGAATAAGTGTGCAAAGAAGTGTAATTCCGAAGTAAAGATGAGAGATGAGATGCGTTCGAAGTTCTCTGACGCTATAGATACTGATAATGAATTTCACAGTAGGCAGTTCAGATGAAGAGGAATGGAAACTTCTAAAAAGGGCAATGACAGAAGTTGGACATGAAAACATACGTACAAGGTAGGTAACTACGAAGAAACATTGAGAACGAAAGATATACTTCAATTGACCGACGAAAGAAGGAAGTACAAATTTTGAGGGAAATTCAAGAATACAGACACATAATTAATTAAGAATAAATAAATAGGAAGCCAAGATGAAATGGCTCCGAGGAAAACGTGAAGAAATAAAAAAGAAAAAGATCGTCGGAAGTACTTGTGCAGTATATGCGAAAATCGAAACAAAGTTCCGTGAAATCAAAAGCAAAGGCGCCAATATTAAGACTGCAGTGGGAATTCCATTGATAAGCACAGAGAAAATTCTTAGGAAAATAGAAGTAAGTTATAGCGAAAGACGGATAAGATGCAATATCCGAACTAAGAGGGATTAATATGAATGGAAGACCAAGAATGAAGTGCTCGGGTTAAAAGGGCGTAAGACTGGGATATACTCTTTCGCTCCTACCGTTCGATATGTATATCAAAGAAGCAATGACGGAAATAAAAGAGAAGTTCGGGAGTGAGATTAAAATTTAGGGTGAAAGATATTAATGATAAGATTCGATGGTGACATTGGTATTCTCAGTGAAAGTGAAGAAGGGTTGCATGAGCTCCTGAATGGAATGAGCAGTGAATGAGTGCAGAATATGAAATGAGTGCAAACTGATGAAGACGAAAGTAATAAGAACTAGCACAAATGAGATTAACCATAAACATGACATCAAAATTGGGGTACCACGAAGAAGACAAAGGAATTCTGCTATCTTGGAAGCCAAATAATACAGCAAGGAGGACACGTAAAGCAGATTAGCACAGGCAAAGAGGGCATTAAATCATTGACCATAATCTGAGGAAGAAATTTCTGAGAAAGGAACAGAGCATTGTATGGCAGTTCAAAAATGGTTCAAATGGCTCTGAGCACTATGGGACTTAACTTCTTTGGGCATCAGTCCCCTAGAACTTAGAACTACTTAAACCTAACCAACCTAAGGACATCACACACATCCATGCCCGAGGTAGGATTCGAACCTGCGACCGTAGCGGTCGCGCGGTTCCTGACTGTAGCGCCTAGAACCGCTCGGCCATTCCGGACGGCTGTATGGCAGTGAATCATGGACTGTGGAAAGACAAAAAAATAAAACAGAGTGTTTCTGATATGGTGAAAATTAAGTGGAATGATAAGGAATGAAGAGGTTCTTCGCTGAATCGGTGAAGGAAAAAAAAAAAAAATGGAAAACACTGCCAAGAAGAAGGAACAGGATTGCAGGACTTGTGTTAGGATATCAGGGTATAACGTCCATGGCACTATAGGGAACTGTAGAGATAAAAAGCTGTAGGGGAAGACAGAGGTTGGAATAGTCCCATAAAATAATTGAGAATGTAGGGTGGCACTCTGAGATAGAAAATAAAAGAAAAACAATTTAAATAAGCTTGTTAGATGTTTATTGTGTTCTGCAACTGTAGCGTCGTCACATAATTTTTCGCTGCACTCGTAAACCACGGAACTATCACGAGTAAAAAGTAAATGTTCGCCGCTACAGCTACACAGCTACTTGAGCATCACGCTCAAAGACAAAACGTAAGAATTACCTATTCCCAATCATTGTGTATGAACAGAAACTGAATGTCGACTATGTGAACTACGTGCTACCCAATGTCGCTTACATCTAGGGCTATTGATGTCGATTAAGCTAGGTTACTTATATAACGCTGTGGCATCGCACTCATCTCTTTAGAATTTTATGTAGAAAATAAATGAAACTTGTAATAATTTAAAGACGTTTCTAACGTCTTGCAACTTTCCATTTTCACATCATCGTTATTCTTTAAATTTTGTCTCCTCGATGTTCTTGATGACCCCTCAGTTTCTTCATTTGCTTCGAGTTTAGTGCATATCAGACATAAATCGCTCAAACGACTTGTTGATGTACAATTTTTTCACTTTGGCACTGGCCTCAGTAGGCTAATACAGCAAAAACCAATGCAGTACTGCAGTTGGGGGGTTAGTGCTGTCATTACTGACAGTTTTTCACTTGATTTTGAGCTCACATTTGCTCCGAGCGAAGAATAAAACTGTTCGTACATGAAATTTACAGCATAGGTTTGGAAGGTACCATTTGCCTTGATGTTCTCCCCTCGCTGCAACCGCCCTTCCGGATGAAGCTAATTCCATTTGCTCTTTTTCCCGAAACAGTCGTATGCAGAACGAAGCTAACACCTACCACCCACTGCGTTCCTTTCTAGCAGGGTCAAAGAATACGTGTACGATCATATCACAACAAATTATGCAACTAAATGAAGAGACCCGTCATCTGATGGACAGCACTTTGAGCAGGAAACACTCGTATACCTCTTCCGGCTCCACCAGCTGAAACGTGTAAGTAGACACAGTTCGTCATCACCATACTGATCAATATTTAACGCGGAGGCTATAGCGATTCGAGAGGCTCTCAAATCTGGTCATCATGCGGGACACCAGCACCTGTTGTTAGTGTCATATTCAAAAAGTATGTAGCAATCTACTGAAAACCCCAAGAGGAACGGGAAAATGAATATTCAATTACTGGAAATCATACGAGAATCATTTCTAAAAGACAAAAAGGTATGAGAATCTCCTTTGTACGGCTCCCAGCTCATGTAGGATTGTTCTACAAAGCCGAGGTCGATCAGCTGCCGAAGCAGACCATTGTTTCTGTCTTTGAAATGAACACTTCGGTTTCAAATTATGGATGCGGCAACTGGTCGTGGAAGAATTCACAGAGTACTGTCACTTTTCACTCTTAGAGGTCAATACTACATTGCGGCACAATCAGTAATTAGAACAACGATTTGATTTAGAAAATTTCAGGCGAGCAGGAAGCTGATAATTTCCTTGTTACGAATGTGAAAGAACTGTGGCTCAAATCCTTCCCACTTATTTCGGATAGGTGTCAATGATAACCCTTTCTGCCACTGTCAGAATAAAGAAACCGTCTGGCTTGCCTGCTTCTATTAACAAATTAACACTATCTGCTCCTAGTCTTGACTGGAGGTGTGATTACCGTACTTGATTCTGAGTATTGTGTCTTATGAAAGTGCAGGGGTTGTCGGAAATATGTCACTTCGGCCAAGGGAGTTCGTGGCAACGTTGCAGATTAGAGTGTTTGAGTCTTAAGGGCCACCTGGTAACGTCTGGAGGGAACTCATTTTTCTTGAAGAGGTCACGCCTGTTGCTATGGGAACGGATCCTGGTGCAGATACCGTCGCGTTCGCTTGGTGTATTGGAAATGCTGAGTTGCACAAATAACGCTCTGATTCGCCTATCACCTCTTGACGTCAGACGGGAATTTCCGCAACAAACTTTGAGAGGAGAGTGGGCTGCGTCGGACCTCGTAATAACTGACGAGGCCGCGAAGACTGTGACCATCGTCGATGTGACGATCCCCTTCGAGAACAGGCGGATTGCGCTCGACAACGCTCGGCAACTGAAGAAGATTAAGTACGCCGACATTGCACGCGGATTAGCCGCTCGCGGCTATTCCGTCACTGTCGACGCCCTGGTTGTCGGCAGTCTGGGGGCGTGGGACCGCCAGAACGATGCAGTGCTTCGGCACCTAGGCATCGCTAGCCGCTACTTGCCAACTGATGCGGCGGCTGATGGTATCTGACACCATCAAGTGGTCCCGCGACATCTACGTGGAACACATTACTGGCTACCGCCAGTATGTGTCCCCCTAGACTGTGGCATGCTCTGACGTCAGGCTCTCTACTTCATATATGCGGCTGTGGAAAATCATTTAACATTGCAGTTTCATGCCATTGGACAGAAGTAAATATCATCTTGTCTAATTGATGTTTCCTGTCCAGTGCAGGGACGTAAGTTAACAGGCAATCTTGCATCGATCGTCTTAGAGGCGACTTCACGTGTTCGATTGCTGAGGGACGATCAGTCTGGTGCTCTGCTTGTGGACATCGCGCGAACAACTTAGCGTGATCCACAGATTCCGGGCTGGTGCAGGTCTCGTGTTGGTACACATTTTCAAGTCCATCGAGACGACAAGTGATTGGTGAGCATACTGTGCAGCATCAGCTCCTTAGGTGGGAGTTTACCATTTTACACCGACGCCGCAGCGACGTTAGATTCCACTTAAGAAGATAGGATTTTTCATTTTAGTTCGGACAACCAACCACTGCATAGTAAAATTCAGATTAGTGGGGTTTATTCACATCGATGAGCGAATGCGCACCATGAGCCCATTATCCTGCCCTGGACATCATACTTGTGCTGATTAATAGCCTATCATGTTAAACTCGTGTTGTCAATCCGTTTGTTTTCTTGTGTACGAAGACGAACATTTGTAATAAATCACCAGTTTATTTTGATTTGAATTTCATTTAAAGTAGGTGATGTTCCCTTCATCACATTTCCATTATTAATTATTTTTAAAATATAATTATTAACTGATTTTACAGCAATTCCCCATCATAGGCTCTCAAATTAGGGGCAATTTTCAGATAGTGTATTTGCACTGTGTGAATGTATCAATATTGGGCCCTAAGAGGTGTGTCTGAGTCTAGATAGCCCGGTAACTAACTCCAAGTTGTACGGTAATTATTAGGAAAAAGGATTTGGAAATGATAAGGGAAATATTATTTAAAGGGGTAAATGATTTTTTAAGATTATTCTGCAATATGTTACAGGATAACGGAGGGGTTTCCGGCTATCCGAACATTCACCGTAGCTAATGAAGAGAAAGTTGAGCAGTAATATTTCGGCAAGAATACTTAGATACAAAAATTAAAAATGTTCATATGTCTCTTCTCAAAATAACTTTTTTATAACTCTTCAACCCTCTGCTGACACGTTGGTGTTTCCCTTCATTATAATTTGTGTCCTTGAAGGTCCTCACGATAGTTCAAAATTGTTACTATAGATTCTAATGATCTGATAAATAAATATTCAAACAAGTTTTTAAGATTGTTCTAAATATATTTGCACACACAACCTTTACGTAACATATTCGCAATGTTGATAATACTTGGCGTGCGTACACGTGCGTCTAGTCTCTTTTATATATCAAGACGGACAGACAGACAAGCTGCTACTAATTAACTAGTGTGCGCTGGATTCTCATTAATAATCATCTCTGGTCTTGCTATCTTTCATTGTTGTCACAGATGATATCCCTATCTAGCACGTCATTCAATCAACTTAAAAATTACTGTCACAAAGTTAACACAGGCGGGGTATTGTGATATTAACCACTTGCTGTTTGCCTGCAGTTTCTTCAAAGCACAGGAAAACCGATTGCTACGGAACCTCGTGAAACTGAAGTTGCTTCTTGCAACAAGTACTCCTATTTTTTTATATCGTGAAGATCCTTAAATATACAATGCAATGTTTTGCTTTTTATGGGATTTCGTTCTATCTTTGGTTGCTTAAACACCCTAATCTACAGGTGTATGCTTCCCAAACCATGTTGACTCCTTTTTCTTTTCTATTTTATCTCTGTTAATAAGCAAATTTTTTTTATCAATACGTACTGAAAAGTATGTGGACGCTGTAACATAATTTTAAATCATAGTTCAGACTTTTGATATGGCAAGTGCTCTGTATATATGTTTTATATTTGCACAAAGATGTTGGCAGCATGATTCACTAAACCGAGGCATCGAGTGGCGACTTCTCTGTGGTGAAAGTGCTTCGCCTCAACCGTAGCAGCCCCAGAGCGTAAAGAACGTTGCGTGATATTCCGAGCTCACGCAAACAGTATCTGCTATATGATTACGCTCCACACCTGTTTCGACCCACGAGAACTAATTTTTTATTGGCAAAAAAGGGAGAAAGTACTTCACTAATGCATCTTGTGAGTATGCTTTGTTGCCAAAGCTGAGGATGCCCATGAACATTTCCTCATAACGAAATAGAATATATGACCACCAGTATGAATGGTGCATTTAAATGCTTGCTTGTTGTCGCAATTCAAGCAGATTTGGTTGCCTGCTGATGTTAAGGGTGCAAATTACCACCAAGTATCCTTCATTAGCACAGATGGTCGCTCCAAGGCTATTGCGGCTACACTCGCAAATCGTGATGCATGCAAAACGAAGTTATGCGCTGAAATTCAGCCGTGAGATTTGTTGCAGAATCGCGAATTAGAACAGCGAAAAAACTCCTGATGCAACACACGAAATGTTTATAAAGACCTAGCAGCCTCGAAAAACATAAAGAGAAACAGTTTTTCAGTTCACGTAGAACGAGTGGGAAGAGATTTGTAGATCTACAATACTTTGCGAGCAGTCTGATAAGAGAAGTCCTTCTTTGAAGCTGACCAGTCTGTGTGTTTGATTGCCATATGGGGAAATTGGGTTCGGGTTCCCGTGTTGCCAAGGATGTTTCTTTAGTGGAGGATCCGAATGAAATGTACATATCTCAGTGAAGACAACTGAGGAGCCATACGAAAGAGAATAATGTCTCCGACTTGGAAAATCCAACATTAACCTCAGAGAGTGCTGTGCTAATCACTTGCCCCTCCAAACTGACGCGGTTGACGTCACAAACAGAGCTCGACACGGCGCTTGATTCGTAGCCCTCTGCCCTCCGCTTCTGATTATGGAATTTAGATCAGTTTTCTGATCTCATAGCTAATAAATAAATAAATAAAATGTGTAAAAATGTAAATTAACGCAGATGAGTGGGAAAACAACTTTTTAATCTTGGAATTCAGTATTAGTAGTGTGCAGCTTGATAGTCACATCGATTAAATATCTAGGAGTAGCGTTGCAAAGTGATATGAAACGGAACGAGCATGTAATGACGGTACTGGAGAAGGCAAATGGTCGACTTTGGTTTATTCGGCCAATTTTAGGGAAGTGTGGTTCATTTGTAAAGGAGACCACGTATAGTGTGGTGTCACCGCCAGACACCACACTTGCTAGGTGGTAGCTTTTAAATCGGCCGCGGTCCGGTAGTATACGTTGGACCCGCGTGTCGCCACTGTCAGTGATCGCAGACCGAGCGCCACCACACGGCAGGTCTAGAGAGACTTACTAACACTCGCCCCAGTTGTACAGCAGACTTTGCAAGGAAAGGTTCACTGACAAATACGCTCTCATTTGCCGAGACGATAGTTAGCATAGCCTTCAGCTACATTTGCTACGACCTAGCAAGGCGCCGTATTCAATTGATATTGAGATTCTATTAATGTATCATCAAGAGCGATGTTCTACAAATGTGGATTAAAGTTAAGTATTCCAGAAGCTACGTACTTTTCTTTATAGCATTCATTACGTATCCTGTTTCAGACCTCACGCCAGCCTGCGTGAGTTTAAGCGCGTGCCTTTCGGCTTCCTCTCATTGTGTCTAGGCTGTCTTGTCTAGACACAACATATAGAACACCAGTGCCACCTTTCTTGAGTATTGTTCGAGTGTTTGGGATCCTCACCAAATCGAATCAACAAAAAACATCGAAAAAATTCAGAACCGGCATTTGAAGCTGGCTACAGAAAGATTCTACCACCATCATCGGACATATGCGTAAGTTCCACAACGATGAGATAAGAGAAATTAGGGCTCATACGGAGACATACCGAGAGTCCATTTTCCCTTGATCTATTTGCGAATGGAACAGGAAAGAAAATGACTAGCAGTGGTACAGGGTACTCTCTGCCGTGCATCATATGGCGGTCTGAAGAGTAAGCATGTAATGTAGATGCAGACTTAATAGAATGCGAGGTGTGACTGTGATACACTTGACGTGCTCTTTGAATGATTGGACGCTTTGCTGGTCATGAGAACTATGTACTTTTGCACACAGATTGGATCTCTTCAAATACCACCTCTTCTGATCGAAGCCAGGCCATCAGATTAAAATATCCAAGAATAATTGTTCAGAACGATTCCAAGTAAAGAAAGTTCAGGAAAAACAGATGCCGTACTGAAGTTCACTGGAAAACTTTTAAGGAAAAGTAATTCACCAACGAAAGGAGTGGCGTGCAAAACACTCCTTCAACCTATTGTTTACTATTGCTCATTAATCTTGGATGAGTTAGATGACGTTCAGCTTGGCTTTAGCAAAGGTCAAGGCACGGGAGAGGCAATTCTTTGTGATTCATAATGGAAGAAAGACTACAGAAAAATCAAGGCACGTTCATAGGATTTGTCGACCTGGAAAAAGCGTTCGACAATGTAAAATGGTGCAAGATGTTCGAAAGTCTGAGAAAAAGAGGGATAAGCTTTCGGGGGAGACGTGTAATACACAATATGTACAAGAGCCAAGAGGGAATAATAAGAATTGACGACCAAGAATGAAGTGCTCAGATTAAAAAGCGTGCAAGACAAGGATGCAGTCTTGCGCTCCTACTGTTCAATCTGCACATCGAAGAAGCAATGACGGAAATACAAGAAAGGTTCAGAAGTTGAATTAAAATTCAAGGTGAAAGGATATCAATGATACGATTCTCTGGTGACACTGCTATCCTGAATGAAAGTGTAGAAGATTTATGTGATCTACTGAATGGAATGAACATCTAATGAGTACAGAATGTGGATTGAAAGTAAATTGAAGAAAGACGAAAGTAATGAGAAGGAGCAGAAATGAAAACAGCGAGAAACTTAACATTAGGATTGATGGTCACGAAGTAGGTGAAGTTAAGGAATTCTGCTACCTACGCATCAAAACAAACAATGACGGAGGGAGCAAGGAGGTCATTAAAAGCAGACTAGCACTGTCAGAAAGTGCATTCCTGGCCAAGAGGAGTCCAATAGTATCAAACATGGACGTTAATTTGAGGAAGAAATTTCTGGGAATGTACGTTTGGTGCGCAGCATTGTATGGTAGTAAAACATGGACTGTGGGAAAACCTGAACAGAAGAGAATCGAAGCATTTGAGATGTGGTGCTACAGACGAATGTTGAAAAGTAGGTGGACTCATAAGGTAAGGAATGAGGAGGTTCGGCGCAGAATCAGAGAGGAAAGGAATATGTGGAAAAAGACTGATAAGGAGGAGAGGATGATAGGACATGTGTTAAGACATCAGGGAATGACTTCCATGGTACTAGAGGGAGCCGTAGAGGGCAAAAACTGTAGAGAAAGACAGAGATTGGAATACATCCAGCAAATAATTGAGGACGTAGGTTGCAAGTGCTACTGTGAGATGAAGAGGTAGTCACAGGAGAGGAATTCGTGCCGGGCCGCATCAAACAAGTCAGAAGACTGATGACTCAAATAAATCTTGGACCCTTACCTGGTTGAATAATTAGGGGCGACCGGGTAGACTCATAGAAGAACTGGACGTTTCGTCACGAGATCGTTTAGTATGAGCGAGAGCGTCACAGAAATGCTCAACATATTCCAATGGAAAACACAAGAAGAAAGGAAATCTGTATCATGAATTGTTTTGTTACTGAAATTCCCAGAGGGTACATATTTTACTTTCACCCACAAACATCCCGTGAAATTATGACGACAACAAAATCAGAGCAATTAGAGCTCATGCCGATTTTCACCAGCAGTAATTGTTCCCACACACCATTCACAAACGGAGCAAGAAAAGGGGGAAACGATGGTGGTAGTGTGGTGTCACCGCCAGACACCACACTTGCTAGGTGGTAGCTTTTAAATCGGCCGCGGTCCATTAGTATACGTCGGACCCGCATGTCGCCACTGTCAGTGATTGCAGACCGAGCGCCACCACATGGCAGGTCTAGAGAGACTTCCTAGCACTCGCCCTAGTTGTACAGCAGAGTTTGCCAGAGATGGATCACTGACAATTACGCTCTCATTTGCCGAGACGATAGTTAGCATAGCCTTCAGCTACGTCATTTGCTACGACCTAGCAACGCGCCATTACCAGTTAATATTGGAATTATAAAACATGTACCATCAGGAGCGATGTTCTCCAATTGTGGATTAAAGTTAAGTATTACATCAACAACGTACTTTATTTGCTACTATTAATTCCCTTAACTGCTCCAGACCTCACGCCAGTCTGCGTGAGCTTAAACGCGTGCCTTTCGGCTACCTCCGAGTGGCTTGGCTGTCTTACCAAGTCACTACAGGTAGAGTGAGTGTTAATATACTCGTGGCATACCTGTGCAGACGGCACGGTAAAGGAGGGGACAAGGGTAGTGGCCGGGGTTTCGTTGCCCGCAGCCAGCGCGCAGTAGGTGACGTCCAGTTCAACAGCTGAAGCAGGACTCGTAACCTGCAGCTTGCCATCGTATTAACAGATTATTCCAGTACGACCGATAATTCGATAACTCAGTTGTCTGACTAAAGTAGTGTATAAGAAAACCAGTGAATTAACGCCTGAGCCGGTCATTTCTAACGGACGATGAGCATAGCTCAACAGGCAACAGCAAAATAAGCCGACCTCCCTTTCGGAATGAATGCTGAGACGAAGAATGCGTTTCTGGGCTGGTGGCACTTTAATCTTACAACACTCAATGAAACATGGACAATACACAGAAAGAACTGCTAAATTGTAGTACAGAAAGAAACTGAAAGAAATGCACATTGAGACGAACAGAAATGAAACATTTATTTAATGACAATAATTGCACTACAGTCACTGTGGCTTGCGATGGTCCCCTGGACATTACAAAAGGCGGGACATTGCTCTTAATAGAGTGTATAATCACCACGGGTGGCATTCATGCTGTGTAACATGCGCTCATGCTTGTCACAAGGATGATAAGGACTTGTTGTCGTAGGAAGTACCATTCTTCCATCAATGCGGCTGAGAATTGCGGGATGGTCGTCGGTGCATGAGGACGTGCTGCAATACGCCTCCCCAACGCATCGCACACGTGCTCGAAGCGATTTAAGTCGGAACAACGGCCATCTGCAGAATATCCTCTCGTTCCAAGAGTTCTTACGCCTGCCTGTTCGATGCGGTCACCTATTGTCATCCATAAAAATGAAGTCAGGGCAGAATACGTAACTAAAAAGACACACATGGGAAACGAGTACAGTTTAACACTGGTGTTGACCGGTGAGTGTACCGTGTTCAAAGACTTCGAAGTCAGTGCGTCAATACAACATTATGTCTCCTCGCACCCTTACACCTGCACCACCAAAACGTTCATGTTCGACGATGTTTCTGGGTGTACTACATACCCCCATATGGCGGGAGGTTGGATGCGTAATGTACCCAGGTATGTTACTTTCGTCCTTAACTTTTCCACACCAGTATATTTTGCGCGAGCTCTAGCACAACTATAATCTGCCACACACGGTAAGGAGGCCTGCGCAGTCAATGTTTGGTTGTATGCAGTAGTTTCTCACAACCAGTATCTCTGTCCCCACCTGAGTCAGATATCTTCTCTGACATGTGCTTCTGTGTGGCAGCTAGCAATGGAAAACATCGGTTCAGGTTTTCATCATCATCATCATCATCATCATCATCATCATCATCTGCATTGCGTAGTTTCACTTCCTGCGAACTAAAAACTTGATCATTCCATTTTCTCAATGGTCTACCCACTCTGCGGAACCCTCTAGCCTTACATCTGTAGACCCATTTTGGCAAACGTTTATCGTTCATCTGTTACATAGTATATAACATCTCTAATTCAGCATAGGAACCACACAGCCAACCGGTTGCAAAATAAACAGTTGTTTGCAACCGCTTGGCTGTGTGATCCCCGTGTGAATCTTACATACGGTTGCTGAGAGACAGCCATGTTTAAAACTGTGACATCTCTAATTATTACGATTTTATAAGATTTTATTTAAGCTATAAATGTTGTCTCATTTATATCTTCAGTTCTCTTTCCACCCCTTTTTATCATTCACACGACTGATGGAAGAAATCGCGTTTCTGTGTCCCGAACTCTACCTATGCCGTTGCTAGTGGGGATCGACGTTTCAGCTCCGTATAAATCTGTCGGTGCCGTCTCAGCCTTCTTCTACAGCACTGTTTTCCTTCCTTGATTTGTTTGTTGGCGTTATGCTTATTTTACCAAAAATCATGCTACATTTTCCGAATTTCTTTCCAATATTAGATTCTCCAAGAGGCGAGGGGTGCGAAATGAAAGAATATAAACTATCTGACCTGTTTCATAGATTTTGTTTTGATAACCAAGTTGCCGCGAAGTTGAGATGGACCACACAATGCAACGAATTCCCTTTTAAGCAGCAAAGACTCAAAATTAAGCTGTTCCGTAGGTTTATTCTGTTTAAACGGTATTCAAATGAGGAGCTATTACTTAATCTTCGTTAAACAAAAGCATCAAAACAGAACCATCGCTATTTATGTTATTGTCGAAACATAGCTGCTGACGTTTTCTTTTCCATTCTAGAATGACAAGGTAAATGTATAATTTGAGTAAAACTGGTGACATAGAGCAGGTTTGGCGTACGATCATGTTTATGTATTTCGAAAGTAATTCTCATGACCTCCTCTTAGCACATATCTGGGTCCTGTCATGTATGCACATTTTTAACATTTCTTCTGTCCATGATGTCGCATAACTTATTTATTACTACTCTGTCAACGGGTTTGGCGTGGTCTCTAAGTATAATTATAGGAGCTGCGGTTCCTTTCTCATGTTTATTTTCACTAAATGTTTCACGACGGAAACATTATCAACACTGAATTTATCCTAGTGAAAACCTGTTTTATTCTCTAGTACAGCTGTCTCTCGATGACTGAGCTGTGACAAGATGTGGGTATTTTGGTATTAAGCTTGTATCGAGAGTTTAAAAGGCTAATTCCTGTGTAGTCTGTCTCTGTTCTGACTATTGGACTACAGCAACAGTGGTCACCGCCTACTTTAGTTGCTTGTTTTATCGTAACGAGTGTTGCTTCGTATTTTTTAAGTTTTTGTGCCAGACCTCTCGCTGCAGACCTGTGTTTCTTTTCTCTTTAGATGTTATCCAAGAGAAGAGAGTTATAGGTCACTGCTTTCAAAGATACACATCATGTTTCCAGCATCAGATGTGTCTTACTGCGGAGGCCTTCCTAGCATCTTTTTATTTTCCGCGGTTTTGGTACGAGATACCAAGAAATTTTCGAAGGTAACGTTACTAAAAGATATTTATATGTTGTGCAAATTTGGCTGTACAATTTGCGGACTCATGGGTTCACAATGCTGTTGCGATGACTGTTATTGAAAGGCTGTTGTCGACCAGGTTGGGCGAATGCGAAGAATTGCAGTTAAAGGCATCCTTGCTTAGGGCCGGGCATCATTCTTTGTAGCTATGTCAGTCGATAAGATACTACCTGCTACCTATGAAGATGATTTGTTGTAATCCCTGTATAGTACGTTCAAGAATAGTTACGACTGTGTCTCTTCCCCAGGTCTACAGAGTTTTGGTTATTTTTTCCCTGATTTACACTCATTTCTTGGCTGCATGTTGTCATTGGACGAAGTAATGAGATGTCATTAGCAACAAGCATCATCAGCAACAAGCGCGGATCCAAGGGTGATTTGGGGGGGGGGGGGGGAGGGGAGGGAAGGTGGTCCAGGTCATGGTATCTACAGAGAAAAATTTTATTAGAAGCGTACGACATTTATATCGAATATTCGTAATATGGTGGAATGTGTCACAAGACCTGCAGTCTGAGCAGAATGACACGTGGTGGATGTTTCAGCGTGACAATTTGCTGAGTTGGCACGGTGTCACCGACCTGGAAACAACGTTATCGCTTGTTTTCGGCCAAGCAAGGATTCGCTGTATATACGTGGGCAGTTCAATAAGTAATGCAACACATTATTTTTCTGAAACAGGGGTTGTTTTATTCAGCATTGAAATACACCAGGTTATTCCCCAATCTTTTAGCTACACAACACTATTTTTCAACGTAATCTCCATTCAATGCTACGGCCTTACGCCACCTTGAAATGAGGGCCTGTATGCCTGCACGGTACCATTCCACTGGTCGATGTCGGAGCCAACGTCGTACTGCATCAATAACTTCTTCATCATCCGCGTAGTGCCTCCCACGGATTGCGTCCTTCATTGGGCCAAACATATGGAAATCCGACGGTGCGAGATCGGGGCTGTAGGGTGCATGAGGAAGAACAGTCCACTGAAGTTTTGTGAGCTCCTCTCGGGTGCGAAGACTTGTGTGAGGTCTTGCGTTGTCATGAAGAAGGAGAAGTTCGTTCAGATTTTTGTGCCTACGAACACGCTGAAGTCGTTTCTTCAATTTCTGAAGAGTAGCACAATACACTTCAGAGTTGATCGTTTGACCATGGGGAAGGACATCGAACAGAATAACCCCTTCAGCGTCCCAGAAGACTGTAACCATGACTGTACCGGCTGAGGGTATGGCTTTAAACTTTTTCTTGGTAGGGGAGTGGGTGTGGCGCCACTCCATTGATTGCCGTTTTGTTTCAGGTTCGAAGTGATGAACCCATGTTTCATCGCCTGTAACAATCTTTGACAAGAGATTGTCACCCTCAGCCACATGACGAGCAAGCAAGTCCGCACAGATGGTTCTCCTTTGCTCTTTATGGTGTTCGGTTAGACAACGAGGGACCCAGCGGGAACAAACCTTTGAATATCCCAACTGGTGAACAATTGTGACAGCACTACCAACAGAGATGTCAAGTTGAGCATTGAGTTGTTTGATGGTGATCCGTCGATCATCTCGAACGAGTGTGTTCGCACGCTCCGCCATTGCAGGAGTCACAGCTGTGCACGGCCGGCCCGCACGCGGGAGATCAGACAGTTTTGCTTGACCTTGCGGCGATGATGACACACGCTTTGTCCAACGACTCACCGTGCTTTTGTCCACTGCCAGATCACCGTAGACATTCTGCAAGCGCCTATTAATATCTGAGATGCCCTGGTTTTCCGCCAAAATAAACTCGATCACTGCCCTTTGTTTGCAACGCACATCCGTTACAGACGCCATTTTAACAGCTCCGTACAGCGCTGCCACCTGTCGGAAGTCAATGAAACTATACGAAACGAAGCGGGAATGTTTGAAAATTATCCACAAGAAATTTCCGGTTTTTTCAACCAAAATTGGCCGAGAACAAAAATGTGTTGCATTACTTATTGAACTGCCCTCGTAGTAGTATGAAAATTCCTTTGCTGTCATTGGCTAAAACTCTCGAGCGAGATTCTCCTTTATCTACATCTATATCTACATACACTCCTGGAAATGGAAAAAAGAACACATTGACACCGGTGTGTCAGACCCACCATACTTGCTCCGGACACTGCGAGAGGGCTGTACAAGCAATGATCACACGCACGGCACAGCGGACACACCAGGAACCGCGGTGTTGGCCGTCGAATGGCGCTAGCTGCGCAGCATTTGTGCACCGCCGCCGTCAGTGTCAGCCAGTTTGCCGTGGCATACGGAGCTCCATCGCAGTCTTTAACACTGGTAGCATGCCGCGACAGCGTGGACGTGAACCGTATGTGCAGTTGACGGACTTTGAGCGAGGGCGTATAGTGGGCATGCGGGAGGCCGGGTGGACGTACCGCCGAATTGCTCAACACGTGGGGCGTGAGGTCTCCACAGTACATCGATGTTGTCGCCAGTGGTCGGCGGAAGGTGCACGTGCCCGTCGACCTGGGACCGGACCGCAGCGACGCACGGATGCACGCCAAGACCGTAGGATCCTACGCAGTGCCGTAGGGGACCGCACCGCCACTTCCCAGCAAATTAGGGACACTGTTGCTCCTGGGGTATCGGCGAGGACCATTCGCAACCGTCTCCATGAAGCTGGGCTACGGTCCCGCACACCGTTAGGCCGTCTTCCGCTCACGCCCCAACATCGTGCAGCCCACCTCCAGTGGTGTCGCGACAGGCGTGAATGGAGGGACGAATGGAGACGTGTCATCTTCAGCGATGAGAGTCGCTTCTGCCTTGGTGCCAATGATGGTCGTATGCGTGTTTGGCGCCGTGCAGGTGAGCGCCACAATCAGGACTGCATACGACCGAGGCACACAGGGCCAACACCCGGCATCATGGTGTGGGGAGCGATCTCCTACACTGGCCGTACACCACTGGTGATCGTCGATGGGACACTGAACAGTGCACGGTACATCCAAACCGTCATCGAACCCATCGTTCTACCATTCCTAGACCGGGAAGGGAACTTGCTGTTTCAACAGGATAATGCACGTCCGCATGTATCCCGTGCCACCCAACGTGCTCTAGAAGGTGTAAGTCAACTACCCTGGCCAGCAAGATCTCCGGATCTGTCCCCCATTGAGCATGTGTGGGACTGGATGAAGCGTCGTCTCACGCGGTCTGCACGTCCAGCACGAACGCTGGTCCAACTGAGGCGCCAGGTGGAAATGGCATGGCAAGCCGTTCCACAGGACTACATCCAGCATCTCTACGATCGTCTCCATGGGAGAATAGCAGCCTGCATTGCTGCGAAAGGTGGATATACACTGTACTAGTGCCGACATTGTGCATGCTCTGTTGCCTGTGTCTATGTGCCTGTGGTTCTGTCAGTGTGATCATGTGATGTATCTGACCCCAGGAATGTGTCAATAAAGTTTCCCCTTCCTGGGACAATGAATTCACGGTGTTCTTATTTCAATTTCCAGGAGAGTACATAGTCCGCAGGCCACTCTACGGCGCGTGGCGAATGGTACCTTGTACCACAACTAACCATTTCCTTTCCTGTTCCACTCGCAAATAGAGAGAGGGAAAAACTACTGTCTATATGCCTCCGTATGATCCATAATCTCTCTGATCTTATTTTCATGGCCCTGACTCAAAATGTACCCTGGCAGTAGTAGAATCGTTCTGGAGTCAGCCTCGGATTCCGGTTCTCTAAGTTTTCTCAGTAGTGCTCCCGAGCCGGCCGATGTGGCCGAGCGGTTCTAGGCGCTTTGGTCCGGAACCGCGCTGCTCCTACGGTCGCAGGTTCGAATAATGCCTCGGGCACGGATGTGTCTGATGTCCTTAGGTTAGTTAGGTTGAAGTAGTTCCAAGTCTAGGGGACTGATGACCTCAGATGTTAAGTCCCATAGTGCTCAGAGCCGTTTGAACAAAGTGCTCCCCGAAAAGAAAGTTGCGTTCCTTACAGCGACTCCCATCTGAGTTCCCGAAGCATCTCTGTAATACTTGCGTGCTGTTCGAACCTATCGGTAACAAATGTAGCAGCCCACCTCTGAATTGCTTTAATACGACATGGTGCGGATCCTTAACACTCGAACAGTACTCCACAGTGGGTCGCACTACTGTCCTATATGCGGTTTCCTTTACAGATGAACCACACTTGCCTTCCCTACTACAATTATTACACGCTCATTCCATTTCACACCGCTTTGTAACATTACGCCTACATATTTAATAGACGTGACTGTGCCATGTTGCACTCGAACATCATAGGATTGTTTTTCCTACTCATATGCATTGACTAACGTTTTTCTACATTTAGGGTTAGCTGCCATTCATCACACCAACTTGAAATTTTGTCTAAGTCATCTCGTATCCTCCTACAGTCACTCAACGACGACACCTTGTAAGATTCTCATATGTTGACTGCTATTGTATTTAATTCATCTCTACTGTACTGGGACAAAGATGAATAAACTTTCTGTATGAGTAATGAATAAGACCCTTGACTTTGTGTTTTGTTTTATCTCTGGTTCACTTGCTAGTCAGTCAGTTGCGTAAAGCTACGACATTCTTGTTTGATACATAGTAGCGAGGAGTTGAGTTTTTCAGAGAATGAGACCTGTTTTCTGTGAATCTTGGAGAAACTACTTGGAATACTTTATTATGGACGTGGAAACTCATTTATAATTCTTTCTTGTTCTTTTTATTGTTGGAGAAGATTTTGGAGGAATTTGTAAGCTATGTTTGTAGTTTCTTTGTAATGGGAAAATTTAGTAATTGTTTGGGTCTTCTTATGTTGTACAATCTTCTTGTCAGTAACCACAGTTTGATTTTTTAAAAACGATTTTCTTTAAAGTAATACATACCTCCGTCATTCATAGTAAAGCCTTACATTTTTGGCATGTTTGCATTGCATCTGACGCCACACGAAGATACAGATTGTTTCTGATAAACGAATTTACAGTAGATTATTTATCTTTAGCTGCTGCATCTGCTGTTTTGTATTCGCTTCCGAGAACATCAGAACTCCAGACAATAAAAAAAAAAAAAAAAAAAAAACGATGCTGAGCGAGAGGTACGTCACTTTTAGTTCAGGGCAGATCTCACTTCGCAGTCTTGAGCAAACACTATGTAGTCGCGATTGTGACGTGTGGTACTACCGAGCAGATTAATTTTCAGCGAACTGTATTGGTAATTTGAAACATTTATTTTCTTCCTAGTCGAGCAGCAATTTATTTTTGTGGATATTCCAAGTCAAACATCGCAGTTCATATCACGCAGCATTCATAATGTACTTCGGTACTGAGTTTTAGTTATACAGATTTCATTGAGCACACAATTAGTTTCTTTTGGCATTTAATTAGATTCACTTTCTTTACTTCAAATTTTCCATTTCTTAAAGTTTAAAGTTTTATTTCACGACACTGTTCGCATGCGCAGCACGGGGCCAACCATTATTCAATTTTTCTCAGCAATTGAACACGGTATCTAAAGTACGTAACTTGGGAGACAGTTTCCGAAAACAATGTATTCAGTATTCTCTCATACGAGTATATACAGGGTGAGTCACCTAACATTACCGCTGGATATCTTTCGTAAACCACATCAAATACTGACGAATCGATTCCACAGACCAAACGTGAGGAGAGGGGCTTGTGCAATTGGTTAATACAAACCATAAAAAAAATGCACGGAAGTATGTTTTTTAACACAAACCTACGTTTTTTAAAATGGAACCCCGTTACTTTTGTTAGCACATCTGAACATATAAACAAATATGTAATCAGTGCCGTTTGTTGCATTGTAAAATGTTAATTACATCCGGAGATATTGTAACCTAAAGTTGACGCTTGAGTACCACTCCTCCGCTGTTCGATCGCGTGTATAGGAGAGCACCGAATTACGTAGGGATCCAAAGGGAACGGTGATGGACCTTAGGTACAGAAGAGACAAGAACAGCACATTACGTCCACATGCTAACACCTTTTTATTGGTCTTTTTCACTGACGCACATGTACGTTACCATGAGGGGTGAGGTACACGTACACACGTGGTTTCCGTTTTCAATTACGGAGTGGAATAGAGTGTGTCCCGACATGTCAGGCCAATAGATGTTCAATGTGGTGGCCATCATTTGCTGCACACAATTGCAATCTCTGGCGTAATGAATGTCGTACACGCCGCAGTGCATCTGGTGTAATGTCGCCGCAGGCTGCCACAATACGTTGTTTCATATCCTCTGGGGTTGTAGGCACATCACGGTACACATTCTCCTTTAACGTACCCCACAGAAAGAAGTCCAGAGGTGTAAGATCAGGAGAACGGGCTGGCCAATTTATGCGTCCTCCACGTCCTATGAAACGCCCGTCGAACATCCTGTCAAGGGTCAGCCTAGTGTTAATTGCAGAATGCTGATACCACATACGTCGACGCGTTTCAAAAAAATTGGTTCAAATGGCTCTGAGCACTATGGGACTCAACATCTTAGGTCATAAGTCCCCTAGAACTTAGAACTACTTAAACCTAACCAACCTAAGGACATCATACACACCCATGCCCGAGGCAGGATTCGAACCTGCGACCGACGCGTTTCCAGTGGGACATTTTCGAGCAACGTTGGCAGATCATTCTGTAGAAACGCGATGTATGTTGCAGCTGTTCGGGCTCCTGCGATGAATTGAGGACCAATGAGGTGGTCGCCAATGATTCCGCACCATACATTTACAGTCCACGGTCGCTGTCGCTTTACCTGTCTCAGCCAGCGAGGATTGTCCACGGACCAGTAATGCATGTTCCGTAGATTCACTGCCCCGTGGTTTGTGAAACCCGCTTCATCGGTAAACAGGTAGAGCTGCAACGCATTCTCTGTTAATGCCCATTGACAGAATTGCACTCGATGATTAAAGTAACGTAATTTCTGATGTAACGACACATGAAACGGGTGAAAGCGGTGACGATGCAGTATGCGCATGACACTACTTTGACTCAGTCCACCGGCTCTCGCAGTGTCCCGTGTACTCATGTGTGGGTTCATGGCAACAGCAGCTAACACAGCAACTGCACCCGCTTCTCCTGTGACGGGCCTGTTACGGACCCGTTCGCGTGCTACGACCATACCTGTTGCATACAGTTGGCGGTAGATGTTTTGCAATGTGCGGCACGTTGGATGCTCTCTGTCCGGGTACCGTTCTGCATACACCCTGTAGGCTTCAGCTGCATTTCGTCGACACTCGCCAAATATGAGTATCATCTCCGCCTTTTCAGAGTTCGAATACACCATGGTCACAGTTCCTACAACACTACACTACCACAGACGTCTGGTAACACGGTGTATTACAGTTGGTCTGCGTGCGGAGACGAATGCAGAAAAACAATAGCAGCAAGCGCTACATGCGGACACTGCGACAGCTAGACCAAACCACAACAGTGCACTACAGCCACACTCGTAAACACGGTCGTCATCGTAAACATGTCCCTGCAGATGCTGCTCGCCGACCGCGGCCCGTGTTTGTTACAACACGCAACTGAACGCCGGAGGTTTCAAGCGTCAACTTTAGGTTACAATACATCCGAATGTAATTAACATTTTACAATGCAACAAACGGCACTGATTACGTATTTGTTTATATGTTCAGATGTGCTAACAAAACTAACGTGGTTCCATTTAAAAAAACGTAGGTTTGTGTTAAAAAACATACTTCCGTGCGTTTTTGTATGGTTTGTATTAAACAATTACACTAGCCCCTCTCGTCACGATCGGTCTGTGGAATCGGTTCGTCAGTATTTGATGTGGTTTACGAAATATATCCAGCGGTAACGTTAGGTGACTCACCCTGTATAATTTTATAATGGAACTGCCGGCCGTTGTGGCCGAGCGGTTCTAGGCGCTTCAGTCTGGAACCGCGTGACCGCTACGGTCGCTGGTTCGAATCCTGAATCGGGCATGGATGTGTGTGATGTCCTTAGTTTTGTTAGGTTTAAGTAGTTCTAAGTTCTAGGGCAGTGATGACCTCAGATGTTAAGTCCCATAGTGCTCAGAGCCATTTTTTTTACAGAACCGTTAAAACCTCCCATACTCCCCAGCATCATCAGCAAACGCCCGACGGCTGCTGCTTACCCTGTCTTCCAGACCATTCACATACAGAAAATAACTACGATCCTATCATACTTCTGTAGGGCACTCCTTGTCTCTGATGAACACTCGCAGCTGAGGACAACATAGTCGGTTCTGTTACTTAGGAAACCTTCGAGCCAGTCACATAGCTGGGAACCTATTCCTTATCCTTGTACTACCTTTGTTAACAGTTAGCTGTGTGGCTGCGTGTGAAATGCTTAATGGAAACCTAGGAGTATGGAATCCGCCTACTGCCCTCCATCCATGGTTCGCAAGATCTCATGTGAGAAAATGGCAAGCTTATTTCGCACAAGCGACTCTTTCTGATTTGTCGACAGAGCCTTTTCTCTCTCAAGGAAATATATTATATTCGGAATGAGAATATGTTCAAGGATTCTGCAGCAAACCGTTGTTAAAGACATTGGTCTGTAATTCTGCAGGCTGGTAGTGGTTCACAGTTGACAGTCGTATCGGTGGTGGCCCTCGTCAGTTGTGTTAGCTCTTGCATTGTGAAACAGTCTTAAAGCGGGGGTCAAAGTTGACGGTCGATTTGTTCTCGACAGCTGTTGCAAGTTATTGCTGGTAGGATCTATTGGACGTGCCCACAGTGTAAAGTTGCGTTGGTTACATATCAGCCATGTGCGCGTGAGCCAGAACTGTTAAAGATTTAATCTGAGAGTGATATCAGAGTTTTGGTTGTAGACGATAGAGTTGGCTGTGCTGCGATCAAAGGATCATAGGAATTAATGAAAGGAATTCCCTGACTAGAAAACGGCGCTCTCTGCAAGGCAGTTAAGGATTTATTCCAGTTATGACCATCACAGCGCCATTTCTGTACGCTTCCACTACAGCGAAGAGACATCTTTGGAAGATGCAAGGTGTATAGTTTACGGAGAACACTCACGATTTATGACGGGCGTGCACATTTCTAACGACAGCTCTCATGTATACAGATGCTTTATTACCATTAGAGACCGGGGCACGTCTTGTTAACACCAGGGGCGTGTTGTATACGGCATCGCTTGCGGAATCCGATGGATTTACGAAGCTATAACAATGCTGTAACAGTCAACCTCTGAAAAAGCGTTCGGCAGAGTAAAATGGTGCAAGACGTTTGAAATTGTGAGAAAAGTATGGGTAAATTGTAGGGAGAGACAGGTAATACATAATATGTACAAGCACCAAGAGGGAACAATAAGAATGGATCACGAACCACATACTCAGATTAGAATGGGTGTAAGACGGGGGTGTAGTCTTCCGCCTCTAATGTTCAATCTATACATCGAAGAAGCAATGATGGAAATAAAAGAAGATCCAAGTACAGGATTAAAATTCAAGGTGATAGGATATGAATGATAAGATTCGCTAACAATATTGCTCTCCTCAGTGAAAGTTAAGCGGAATGAACAGTCTAACAGGTAAAGATTACGGACTGAGAGTAAATTGAAGAAAGACGAAAGTAATGAGAAGTAGCAGAAATGAGAACAGCGAGAAGCTTAACATCAGAGTTGGGGATCACGAAGTAGACGAAGTCAAGGAATTCTGATATCTAGGCTGCAAAATAACCCATGACGGACGAGGAAAGGACATAAAATGTAGACTAGCACTGACACAGCATTATATGGTAGTGATACTTGGACTGCGTGAAAACCGAAACACAGCAGGATCGAAGTATTTTAGAAGGATAGGACGATAGGAGACCTGTTAAGACATCAGAGAATAACTTCCATGGTTCCAGAGGGAGCTAAAACTGTATAGGAAGACAGAGACTGGAATACATCCAAAAATAATTGAGGACTTAGGTTGCGAGTGCTACTTTGAGATGTAAAAGGTGGCACGGGAGAAGAATGCGTGACCGACCGCGTCAAACCATGACAGTGCAGCGACAATTAGTGTTAGTAGCAGTACTAGACAAGTAGTAGTAGCAGTGCAACGTAACCTTCCAGTACTGGTGGTGGTAAAAGTCTACCTAAGTAGGTAGGTTACCGTCGCTTTGACATGTCCAACCGCTCCTGCAAGCTACCGTCTGTAGTGAATGGTTTCTTAAATTCGTGTGGTCCACGAAATTACTGGCCCCTGCGAGTTATTGCTGGGTATTAATAACTTCTAGCGGAAGGTTTTAACGAACCGGTAAAAATTTGAACGCAACAGACATCGCATTTTTTTAACCCCTACAGAAGGCACCTATACAGGGCTTAATAGGCAGTATATAGCTTTTATTTGCTTTCATGACCCAGAATTCGACTGTGGTACTGACTGCCACCTATTCTTTATGATGGACGGAGTAAATAATCAGTCGAGGGTAGCGATTAATTGATATTTATTCGGTACCGATGGTACTTCAACTAGTCATGTTTCTCTTGCAATATACATAATCAAAACCGGTCTCTAGTTAACATGGTTCAGTTTCGCCACGTAATTATGGAATTGGACAGAGGAGCGCAGACCTGGCTTTAATGTAATTTTATACAACCGCACAATTATACCTAAACCCACGGTTATTACATTCAGTTGCTATAGATTATTCAGAAAAGTTCCACAAAGACACTACAAGCAAAACTAGGTCAGGGTGGAAGAGTATTTCGCAAATCTTAACTTGGTCTCTGCTAAACTTGTTCACGCTTGGGGGATTGGTACTACTACCCCAGAACGACCATTCATGCAGTGTTACAATCTGTGCCTAAAGCTTTCTGCTAGTTCACACACTCACTCATTTATACCGTCCAGGCCGCATAAAGGGAAGGAAAATTGGAAACGTGGCACACAACAGAAAAAATTCAATAAATAACACAGTTTAGTCCATTCTCTCCTTTTGGACACCAGATGCGGTATTACCTGCAAGAGAAGACACTCTTGCTAATAATTTTTGCGTGCTTGCAATTTAATAAAACATTGGAACGGTACAACAAGTTCCGTTTCAGTAGTACTAGGAGCAGTAGTAGTGTCAGATATGTAACGCTGTTCAGTAGCGAGATGTAGATATAAAATTGTGATAGTGACTTTTGGAAAATATTTTTGATGGTATTACGCGACATTCCGTGACAGTGATTGCAGTATATGTTTTCGTAAATGATTGTAAGGTGTGCGGAGCGCAAACGATAAGAATGAGGGATATCAAGTAAGAGACAGTCATCAACAGCAGAAGACAGCGAGACTTCGCCATGGCGCCAACGTATCGCTTCACAGAGACGCTGCAAGAGACGAGGCAGCCGCTGGCAGCAGGAGAACACAGCCGCGATGGCAGTTTCGGCGAGCGAACGTGGCGTGGCGTGGCGAGGACCGAGCAGACGACCCATTCCCAGTGTCGTCCAGGAGTTCACGGACAGAGCCGTACGATACCTTACACACATAACGAATGCCATCTTGCAACACCAACACGTCGCTGACTTTTAGAAGGCGGCCGTGGTCACGATGTTGAGGAAGCCAGGGAAAGCAATTTTGATTCCACCAGGAACCGTTGTGCACAGCGACCGTAAATTTTATGGAAGGACAGGGACACAGTGGTCATTAGCAATCCCCTTAGTTTTTATTATGCTTGGAAATCTAGATTTCGGATATAAATAGCGATCCTCATTGCATTTTCGTTACAAAATGGCTCTGAGCACTATGGGACTCAACTGCTGAGGTCATTAGTCCCCTAGAACTTAGAACTAGTTAAACCTAATTAACCTAAGGACATCACAAACAACCATGGCCGAGGCAGGATTCGAACCTGCGACCGTAGCGGTCTTGCGGTTCCAGACTGCAGCGCCTTTAACCGCACGGCCACTTCGGCCGGCGCATTTTCGTTGCAATTTAACAGACTCGCGGCAGTTATCACCGTATGTTCTTACAGGCGTATAGGCAGAAGAACACTGACACCTTTGATGTATTTATTATTATTATTATTATTAATAAAACCACATCCAGGCTGGCTGGGTCCCCAGCTTTCGTCGTCTATACGTTAAGCAGATTCGATCCCGTGCCCGTTCTTCTTCTTGGGCCCAGGAACAATGGAGTATTGCACTCTCGGCTGTCCGGCCGGCTACAGTTTTAATAATTTATTAACTCTATTCTTCCTGAGCTCAATAAAGAGAACCGGCACCTGTTGGAATCTACTTTGCGGATTATCGACGATGGCTGGGGACCCAGACAGCCTGGATGTGGCTTTTAGGCAGTTTCGCGCAGTCAGCTAGATAAATACCAGACTGGTATTCACATCCCGCTTTAGATACACTCCAAGCAAACACTTAGAAAATGTTACCACAGTTGAACCTTGAACATGACATTAGACGCAGACGGATGGTGCACTCAGATTGTTTCCAGGAAGCGGGCTCCAAGGAATGGTATGGCCGCTAAGACTGCCGACCCCGTAGGTAAACTGGAAAAGATAAAAATAAAATAAAGAATTATTATTAAAATCGTACACTTCTGTGGTACGTTCAAAGTAGAGGTGACAGAAAGTAATATTTGACGAGGGTGGTGGGGGTGGGGCAGGACGACACAGTAGCAACTGTGCTCCAGAGCTCCCCCCCCCCCCCCCCCCCCCTCCCATCACCCCACCCCACCCTGTCTCTCGGAACCGAATCCGACTTTCTTGAGATACCTGCTTCCGTGGGAATGTCAGTGGCTGGATCGGCTACAGCTTTTGCTCTTAATAGCTTACATCTTCAACTTGATGGCTAGAACACAGACCGGCTCCGAGCCCCGAAAGACCTCAACCTGAACGGCAACTTCACCAGGATTAGTATTGCAGTCGGCTCGAACTCAGAGCCGGTAATCCTTATCTGGCTACCGCACACGCCAAGTAACATCACAAAAGTTACATAAGTTTGTTGACCACAGACTTACGAATGTTATTTCACAGTGTGTTTTCCGTAATTCTGAAACCTGTTTGTACGACAGCGACAAATGACGGGATGCGGTTCGTTACTGTCATCTGTTCCGCATGCTTGGCCGTTCTCCTACCAGCTGTGCCTGCTTCAGCGAGCGAAGTTTCCCCAGCTGTGACCGTACGCCTAGGAGGCATACGAAAGATGAAGTGTCAGTAGGCTGTTTAAACGTCGCGAGCAGTCGTAAAAGTGTCTGCAGACGGGAAGAGACAGAGGACGGATGAGTGTCCTTCTTAACACACATGTCGGCAGCAGGAAGACTGGTGGCAAAGAGAAGGGCGCCACGATCCGTGTCAAGGATCTGACTGAGGCAGAAGGAGGACAGCGTGTGCTTCAAACTTGCTTGAACATCTCGAGACTGGCAGGTGAGCACGATTCCTGGAAACCGTTGGCCTCACGATGCATGTCGGTCCTGACTGATGCTCATTTAAGTCTCTGCAACAAAACTTACGGGTGTCATGTTCTCCTCTATCCGAGAATCTGTCACGAGATGTAAGTGGCTTGTACAAGTGAATATGTGGAAAGCTCTCTGTTTCTGCTGTTGTTCCACGGTCCCTTCCCTGTTTTACTGCTTTTCCATACTGTCCAGGTAGGCGTAGGGAAGGTCTGTTTAACGATCGTAGTCCAAACTGCCTACCTGAAGCTTCAGCGCGGGCTGCTCCTTCCTCCGTAACACTGTCGTTCGTAGACATGCTGAAATGTTCCCACAGGGAGAGTAATGGGTGCTGCTATACCAATTAAAATAACACAGTAGGGATAATCTATGATGAGAATTGTTCTTCGCATCTACATCTAGATCATGCTCCGCAAGCCACTCGACGCTGTTGGCGGAGAGTAATTCTGTTACTACCAACTGATTGCCCCTTAGCCTTTACCGCTCGCGAATGGCGCGTGGGAAGAATGATTGTCGACAAGTCTCTGCATTAACTCTAATTTCTCAAATTTTCTCGTCGTCGTCTTCTCGAGAGATGTGGTTCAAATGGCTCTGAGCACTATGGGACTTAACATCTGTGGTCATCAGTCCCCTAGAACTTAGAACTACTTAAACCTAACTAACCTAAGGACATCACACACATCCATGCCCGAGGCAGGATTCGAACCTGCGACCGTAGCGGTCACGCGGTTCCAGACTGAAGCGCCTCGAGAGATGTATGTGGGATGAAGTAATATGCTGTCCGACTCTTCTCGAAAAGTTTGTAAGGGGTTCACCACCCTGCTGGAGCAAACGTAATCTCGATGTATTGCTCACTTGCTAGAACGACAATTCACAGACGCTGCCCGAGACATAAAATATCTTTACCCCTGTTAAAAGAGAGCTGCAATAGAGTCGCAGGTGAGAGCAGTCTCTGCCGCAGTTGCAGTCGCTCGCTGCTACAGTGTAGTTGTAGTTAGTGTGTCGCTGGTACAACGCAGTTTATAATCAGTCCTTGTTAAAGTCACAGTGCAGAACAAATTGTAAAATTCTATTATATGGAACTGAATAATAATTGTGATCAGCTGCACAGCTAAATGATACCATGGAATGAGATGATGATGAACAAATGAATATTGTTAATATAATGAAAAATCAACAGTGTAATTAAGTCAACCATCTATTGTTAGGTAAATTTTATTATTTTTATTGGCATGCGCGTAGTTAAGTCACTTGTATGAGATGTTAATATGAATTTGTTTTAATCTTTTCTTTAGTGATTCGTCGGCACCAGTTGACCCAGATTTGTAATATATTCAATTTTCCTGTGTAATGGGTTGTAGATCTTTATCAATAACGTAAAAAATTTTACCAGTCAACTATAAAAGTATAATTTCCCCTTAAGTCATTGCCAGTCCCGATCCAGTCATTTATCTAAATTAAAATATTCCAGAACTTTTGTCAGATCATAGTCACGTGCTCTTTAGTAATCAGACTAAGTAAAGTCAGATCTCAGACAAATGTTATCCAGTATTAGTAAGAAAGGCCAGCATTGCACTAAGCTGTGCCATTTACGAGCAGATATATAGACAGCGTTATCCGGCGACACCATCAGGAGGTAAGAATTTTTCAGTTTATTTCTCACGGACAAATTCAGACTGATTTCACACGGCCATGGCGTAGCATTAATTACGTCAAAATTTATCAGTTTTTCAGGAGTTAAGATTTATCAGTTTTCATACGTCAGAAATAAATTATACAAATTTAATTATTTTCATTTTTTGTTTTCTATTCGGGAGGGTTACACATCATTATTTGTTCGGGAAGGTTACACACCATTATTTAATTTTTTTTATTTGTATGGGAAAGTTACACTGTACTCTTTTTTTCTTGACAGTATGTCATATATCGCATAGCATAATGAATGAAATTTTTGGGAGAGACAGCTAGAATACATTCATATTGAACAAAATTTTTCAGTAGCTGATAATTTAGAGTTTGTTACTTTTTCTACATAATATGCATACATCTCTCCTTTCAGCTTAATAATCCACTTTGTATTTTCTTCCAGGAATAACATTTCATGTCATCAGAATCATTTTTGAAATACGTTTCTTTTATTTTATATGCTACAGACAGTTATTAAGCTCGTTCTACTACTTGTATTTTATCTACTTCTTTCTATCATTCATGAACGTGATCACACATACTTTACTTATTTGATAACCTTGCTGAAGCTGACTCATGACGAGTGACAAATGACGTTAATCATTTTATTTCCAGCAGTAAATCAAAAGCAAATATTCTCATGCGCCAGCAATTAACCATTAATCCCAAAGCAACGCATTGCTTGCCCATAAAACAAAATTACACATACTATATATTGCAAAATTCCGTTCTTGTCTTATGTATAGATTCCATTACCTGTATATATCATTAGGCTAGGCACCTTGTTCACTAGATTAAATGTCATACATTTTAGGTATCTCTCATGTCATTTACACAATATTATATGTACGTAGTAGCAGCTAATTGCTACATGTAATAACACCTATTTCTGAATAATAATTTGTATATCATTTGTATCAGTTAATGAAATTTTGAAAGGCCACTGAGTGCCAACACTTCTTCAGCTAAGAATATATAACATTACTACTGATGATTTCTATGTTACACTTACTTAATGTTTTAATTTTACTGTTTGGCCTTTGAACGCCACAACATTTTGTAAAATTGTCATGTAAAGCTTTCTAAAAGCCACATAAATGAGTAACATATAAAATTTTTCTTGATCTACTAATTACGTCAAATCAAGTATATATCTATTTAAAACCGCAAATGAAACGCTCATATGAGCTTAACTTACATACTTTATGGGACAGAAACTCAGCTTATACTGTATAACCATGAATTGATGTCAATAACGTAATTTTTACAAAAGTTATACTACTATATGTATCCGTCAACATCTGACACAATTATCACCAATCAATGAGAGTTTCCTATATCTTGCCCATCCTCAAGGGTATGGAGCCATCTATTTGAATTTTTTGCACTAATTCCGCGTTGGTGTACAAATAATGGATTCTACAGGAATGTGGTGTTGACATATCAAGCTGTCCACCACACTGACCAACGGAGATGTTATTATGGACCTACTGCTTGGTGTACCTAATGTACTACCAAAAGGGCAACATACAATATTATTACTACATTCCAATGTCTTGGATACACTGATTAATACTTCGGAAAAGAGAACTTCAGATTGTCACACCTGGTGTTGTGCTTCTGTGAAAAGATACGTACTTTTCAGCGCAGCTATGTGCAACCCACTGTGCTACAACCATGATGCTATCCTTTCCATTCCTCACCTTCTTTTTATAAAAGATATTAAAGACTTATACTAAACAATAATTTGAATTGACAGTGCATGAGCACTTTTTCTGATTCTTAATATTCATAACTACCTTTGTACGTTCAGTACTTATATAATTTGTCAATGATTTCAAATATACTCTGTAACAATGTAAAACATATCTATATTAATTATCAAAACTCTTTTTGTAGACTTAGTAAACTAAATATTTCATATCTATATGCAACAGAAAAATTTGTTGCCAGTGTCGGTAATTCCTTTGTGTCTTAATTTATAGTGGTTGCTGGATCAGAAGGGTGTCTGTCCTTCGTATACGATATAGAAAGGTTTTTTTATAAGGTACTGTGCAACAGCTCTGCACCAGTCTGAGCATATCAGAGGGGCAAGTGTGACGTTAAAGCACTACACTTAGTATGATTATATACAAATATCTGCTTATATTTTTAACATAAATTCAGTTCAGTCTGAGAAAGCTTAATGTAACGCAGATTTTTCTCCAATCTACATTAATAGCATATATTTTCATTCATGGGCCATGAATTCAGCTTTGACGTAATATAATTTGTACCTTACCACAAACTGAAAGAAAATCTAGCATTAATACTGACAAAACTATTAATACGTATAAATGTAAATTTTGTAGTGTTTCGTGTAATTTCTATGTAACTTAGGCTGCACATTGAAAGTGCTTGAGTAAATTTTAATATCTGTAACTTTATCGAGAAGGAGTGAACTGTTGAAGATAGGAGACTGAAGTGTAAAGATGGACAGAGGGGACATGTCGGTTTATTAGTGGTATTTTGGTGGAAAGAAGTTGTTTTCTTGATATTAACTCTTGGACGGTGAAATGTGGAGCGGAGAGTCGAACTACTGATTTGCGGACAGTTGAAAGTGGGAATTCAGAGGGAGAGTTCCTTGCTGACCAGCATCGCGTCCTCGGAAGTTCATGTTCGGAAATTTCGGAACGAACAAATGTATATCAAGTAAATTTGCGTAGTTACTAGAAGAGGGAGATTAGATGGAGATATAATTTTGAGAAGTAACTGGATAAATTGGTTTCTGAGATCATCACAAGTGAAACGAAGATTCTTCCAGAGACTCATCATAACATCATTGTTGTAATGAGTCATTACATTTTAAGAAGAAACGGACAGTTTAGAAGTTTTAAAGGATGAAGCTGAGTCTGACGAGGGAGGGGCAGAAGACTGAAGAACGGAAGATTTTTCAAGAAGATCTAACCAGAAAATTTGGAAATTCGTGGTAAGTTCCTATGGGACCAAACTGCTGACGTTGTGGATCCCTAGGCTTACACACGGCTTAATTTAACTTACGCTGAGTACAACAGACACTCCCATGCCTGAGGGAGGACTCGAACCTCCGATGGGGGCAGCCGCGCGAACCTTGTCAATGCGCCCTAAGACCGCGCGGCTCTGACCAGAAGACGACAGGAGTAGGAACATTTCAAGAAATGGACAGGACGAGAATCGCGAGCGGTTTTCATCAGATATATGTTGCATTAGCAGAGGATGTGTAAGGAGTGGACAGCAGCCCTAATCTTGACTAAGAGAGAGGCAATGAATTACAGGGGAGAAGCGAGCGGCACAATAGAGAATTACTATTAACCGACCTTTGTTTACTAAAATCAGACTTGGAACAGCGTATTGTTTGTTGGAATTATTCGCTGTGGGAGACATAGCACGCATTGATCTGAAAGAAGTTTTACATAAACTGACGCCACACCATTCAAATTAATCATTATGTGAGCATCCATCTTTGGGATTAGAAAACCGCGTGTTCATAATATGATTCAGAGATTTCCTACTCCATACCTCACCTGAAGTGTCTTATGCTTCAGAAAAATGGCAGGAGAGGTTTTTTATTTCTGAGTTTTCAATACTAAACAGGAACAGATGTAGTTTTTACGTTGCCTGGTATGTGTGCGTCCTTGGAATGTCCTTGGCCATGTTTCTACACAAACTCATTAGGTGGCAGGACTGTGCTTAGCAACACACTCTCCGGGTTCTTGGCACTGTAGGTACAGTGGCACAATAGATGTAGATTGTGAGCAAAAAGTCAACATTAAGTTAGTGATGTATTCAGCTCGGGAAAACTTGTAGTGAATGTAGACAATGATTAAGCAAGCAGATGCAGGTGAGGCACTTTCGTGAATTCGTATTTTCGAGTGGTACAAAATGTTTCGTGAAGGCAGGGATTCCATGCAAGACGATTCCAGAGCTGGTCGCCCGACTACAGCACGTACCGATGCAAACGTGGAGCGTGTAAGGAAGTCATTGCAAGAAGACCGTCATGTAATTACACGTGCTATATCAGAAGAACTTAATTTGAATCGTGATATGTGTTATAAGATTTTACGCGAAGATTGAGGAAAACGGAAACTTAATGCAAAACTCGTCCCTCACTCACTAACAATCGAACAGAAAGAGGGAAGACGAAGAATTTCTGCTGAACCACTGGGTAGAGCCAGACGTGATCACACATTTCTGTCAAAGATTATTGCTGGGGATGAAAGTTGGTGCTACCAGTACGACCCTCACATGAAGCGTCAAAGTACTGAATGGCGCAATCCTGGATCACTAGCCTCGGAAAAAGTCAAGACAAGAACAAAGACACTGTTGATCGCATACTTTATAGTAAGGAAATAGTTCACCTTCCTCCAGGTCAAACAGCTTCTTCCAGGCCAAACCGTGAACCAATCTCTTGAAACGTTTGCAACAAGCAATTAGACGTCGCCGCCCTGATTTGTGGCATTCTCAGGACGGGTTCTTACTTCATAGCAATGCAAAAGACCCCATAACGCTTTATCTGCTACCAAGTACCTGGCCAGAGATTCTGTTATTCCACATCCGCCATATTCGCGAGTGAAAAGGCGACAAAGGGAAGTTTCTTCAGGATGTCGTAGACATCCGATGGGCTGTGACTAATGAACTTGCAAGAACCGTAGCTGAAAATTTTCCTGCTTGCTTCCAAGGCTTCCAGAAAATTTGGCAATTGTGACTAGATAGTCAAGGGGACTACTTCGATAGGGGCTAGGGTCATTACTTGGCAACAGCAATTTTCTGTTTTTAAAAAAGCCTGTCCTGGAACTTTTCTGATAAAGGCAGTATATCATATTATTTTTTGGAGCAGCTGTTTGGAAGGAGAATAATTTTCATACGGTTTTCTGTGTTTACATTGAGGGTTCATCGCCATCTTAACAGCTTCCCGCTACAGCGAAACATCTGCAGGACTCGGTTCAGCAATCTTCTTCCTCAACTTGCACCATCTCAGCAGTCACAGGTGAGAGAGAGAAAAAAACATATTGCTCATTTTTGGGGGCAGCCATTTCACAACAAGCGTATGTATGTTTGTTTATACGGTAAGAACAGGCCATTGATGGTTGTAAACTCTACTCCACAGCAAGGAAATCACAACATTGATAACTATTACATAAGTTAATAATAAAACTGAATACTTTCTCTTTAATGCATCACAGAGAAAGTAAAGATATTACTTTCAGTCAGATATCACTTCTTTTATTTCTCACTAATTACTTAACATCGTCTGTCAATACAGTTGTGGCATTGCGTCTATATGTATTAATGAAAACAGCATTTGACATATACGAATACTTACACAGCAGTAGTAATTTTGTTATAGCTATTCCACAATACAGTTTCAGTTCATTTATAGTTATTTGCATACAAATTGTTCAGTAGATTCTAATAAATTCATTGCATTTAAAACACTCATAATTTTACACTCACACTAGCAATATTAATACACAGTAATTAAACCTGAACTGATATGTATCTCATTCTGCCTAATAAATGTTATTTTTGTATCTGTTTATATATGAGTGAGTGTACGAGCTCTCACTTACTGTTTATTTGCAAGCGTAGATGTGACTGCAGCCATAGTTTAGTGTAGGCATATGTTCAGTTCTAGTTCACTCTGGCATAACAGTGGCGAGTGTGGAGCTACTAAGTCGCTTGTTGATTAGAAAGAGTGACAACTAGTCCATGATTCATACAATAATAGTGAAAGAACAGTGTTCCAGTGTTAGATAAGCAATTTAATCATTTTAGTGCGTTTCGCGAACGTGATAGATTCAGTATGTGAGTGTGACCATCGAAACTACCGTGTTTCTGTCATACAGTTATTAATACAGCACTCGATTTTTGTAATTGTAAAACATTTCCTATAAATATTTATGTGAATATTTATACCGTAGTGTATGCAGGAATAATGAAAAACTGAAGTTGTAAATATTTTGCAAAGAGAGTTTCGCTAGGGAAATCATTGAAGAGACAAGACTATATAATATGCTGGAGATTAATTAGAGACTATAGTAGGTAACTTGCGTTCTGTCTTACGTTGTGAACAAGGACACTCGTCTTTTATGAGGCAGTTCTGAATTCACGATGGAGTGTTGGTCATGGTAGGAAGATTGCTTCACATAACACGCTGAATAGACTGGAAAGCATCAAACGTGTGCTACTGCAAGAATTTCTACGTGGCGTGTTAGAATTCCTCCAGCTGTGCCTAGATTAATAATGACTGAATTGTAGTAAATTCGTTTCTTACAACAGGTATGATGGAAACAGAAGATAAGTACTTTCAGTTTTAGGCTGTATTGAGGACTTCGCACAAAGTATTCATTAAAAGTTGTATGATTATTTCATTTTGTGCTCGTGTAATTTATTGTTTCCCATCTGGAACAATACTATCAGTTACGACCATCACTATTACTAAATATCTTTAATCTCTCAGGACGCACAGTGCCAAATCATTTTTACGTACTATTATATTTAGTAAATTCGTACACTGTTGAAGGATGCGAAAGCAATGTTATAAGAATGTTGAATGAACTTACCTAAGAGAAGTTGTGTGACGCGTCAGTTACAGGACAAAAAAATATTTTTTTAATGTTCTGTGGGATGTCTACTTCCTTGTAGTATTCGTCCCAAATTCACCAGAAACTTTGTTATCGCGTTACAAGGCGATCTGTGAAATAGTGTCTCTGAAAATCATTTACAGCAGGAAGAAAATATCCAACACGTAATTTCAACGATGGGCTAACAGGCATTACGGAAATCACGAACGTGCTCGAACTTGAGAACGGACCAGCCTGTTACAGATTCTGAACAAAAGCGTTCGAAAAGCTTATTGGGCGAGCAGAGCAGCGGATGGCAGAACCACCAAAGACGCCTGCAGGATCATCATGGCCCAAAGAAGATGGAGGAGAACCTCCTTTTGTATCTGGAAGGATTGCTGTATGGTCCACGTATCGCTGACTAATGTTTAACTTAGCTACGAAACAGTAATCCATAATTCTTAATGCGTTTTCTCGAAAACGGTACATACGATTTTGATCGTAATGTGATGATGGCATGCTAAACTGAATTAGCTGCCTGCGTACGAAGCCGTTTTGCGATATCTTCAAAAGTCTATTTTCCGCGCACGATTTTTGTCTTTGCTTTGTGGGCGAAGAAAATGACATCTGTTTCAGCACGTCACCATTTTGTCAGAACTTAAAATTTTTCATGTACCCAATGTACGCTGATAGAAATTATGAAGCTAACTTATACATAATTATTTTGTTACACGTCCAATAGGGGGGCTTCGAGAATTCCCACCGATGACCAGTCTTCCGACTGCAAGGAGTTCTTTCACCTAGTCCAGCGGTTGCAGGGAGCGTCCAGTGGGAACACAAAAGTGGTTTCTTAAGGACAGAAGTGTAAGCAATAAAACTATGTCTTCAGATTTAGCTGTAATTTTTATTTTACTTGAAAAAATCACGGAAGTCATCATTTTCCATGCGTTCTAAGAGAGCTGCTTCCTTAACTGAATAAGTGTTGTAATACTGTGGGACCAGTCTGTTCTTAAAAGCTGAATGGATCCGTTGTTTTTCTCATATGTTCCTTTGGGAAAATTAAAAAAAAACCTACTACATATAGAATTTTTTAATTTGCTCTAATTCTATGTTGTTTTTGTGGTCTTCAGTCCAGAGACTGGTTTAATGCAGCTCTCCATGCTACTCTATGCTGAGCAAGCTTCTTCATCTCCCAGTACCTACTGCAGCCTACATCCTTCTGAATCTGTTTAGTGTATTCATCTCTTGGTCTCCCTCTACAATTTTTAACCTCCACGCTGCCCTCCAATACTAAATTGGTGATCCCTCGATGTCTCAGAACACGTCCTACCAACCGATCCCTTCTTCTAGTCAAGTTGTGCCACAAATTTCTCTTCTCCCCAATTCTATTCAATACCTCCTCATTAGTTATGTGATCTACCCATCTAATCTTCAGCATTCTTCTGTAGCACCACAATTTGAAAGCTTCTATTCTCTTCTTGTTTAAACTATTTATCGTCCACGTTTCACTTCCATACATGGCTACACTCCAGACAAATACTTTCAGGAACGTCTTCATGACACTTAAATCTATACTCGATGTTAACAAATTTCTCTTCTTCAGAAACGCTTTCCTTGCCATTGCCAGTCTGCATTTTATATCCTCTTTACTTCGACCATCATCAGTTATTTTGCTCCCCAAATAGCAAAACTCATTTACTACTTTAAGCGTCTCATTTCCTAATCTAATTCCCGCAGCATCACCCGATTTAATTCGACTACATTCCATTATCCTCGTTTTGCTTTTGTTGATGTTCATTTTATATCCTCCTTTCAAGACACTGTCCATTCCGTTCAGCTGCTCTTCCAAGTCCTTTGCTATCTCTGACAGAATTACAACGTCATCGGCGAACCTCAAAGTTTTTATTTCTTCTCCATGGATTTTAATTCCTACTTAGAATTTTTCTTTTGTTTCCTTTACTGTTTGCTCAATATACAGATTGAATAACATCGGGGATAGGCTACAACCCTGTCTCGCTCCCTTCCCAACCACTGCTTCCCTCTCATGTCCCTCGACTCTTATAACTGCCATCTGGTTTCTGTACAAATTGTAAATAGCCTTTCGCTCCCTGTATTTTACCCCTGTCACCTTCAGAATTTGAAAGAGGGTATTCCAGTCAACATTGTCAAAAGCTATCTCTAAGTCTACAAATGCTTATGATTCTTGAAGCAAGTGTTAGCTATGATTAAGTTATGCTCTGTGCACAATTCTACCAGGCAGCTTCCTCTTTCATTCCTTACTCCCATTCCATATTCATCTATGTCTCCTTCTCTTTCTTTTCCTACTATCGAGTTCCAGTCACCCATGACTATTAAATTTTCGTCTCCCTTCACTATCTGAATAATCTGAATAATATCTTTTATTTCATCAATCTCTTCGTCATCTGCGGAGCCAGTTGGCATATAAACTTTTACTACTGTGGTAGGCGTGGGCTTCGTACCTATCTTGACTCTGATTGTAATCCATAATAATTGTTGATAAAAATAATTTCGTCAAGTGTTCTGAACCGGTCATTATTATTTTGTGTGTCTCGATTTTGTTTAACTGATGATATGTGTGAGCGCCGGAGTAAATGTGTTAAGAACAGTATTGCCAGGTGCCCCCTCTCATCTCCCTTATTTTCGTGCAGTGCAGGCGTTGGAGACTGTTAATTGCCATCTGTTTTGTTATTCAAAATAGTTGTGTCACGTTACCAGTTTAGGTTCGCAACATACCGCTATCCATTTCATACATACATTAGACAGTAGTTACACACTGTGTACCTGGCAGCTACTTTCTACAGCATACTGGGTACATCGTTAATTGTGTCTTCATTATTAAAAGTAGTGGGTACGTTGTAAGCTGAATAAGAGAAGAAATTATGTGATTTCCACGATGGACCATTCAAAGCATAAAACAGCATGTAAAATTGTGAGAGTTACCGAAGTGATCATTCACTCCATGAAAAGAAAGCAACTTTTCTAACTCGGCAGTCTAGAAGGGGATGATAAGAAATGACCAAAGTGAATATGGAGACAGGCTCCTCAACGAAGAAGAGAGGAATGAGAAGCTGGAACCTGGAAGGAATGTGTCAACTCGCCAAGAAGAATGGTCAACGAATAGAAAGCGATGCGCGACGATAATGTGTAAATAAAGCTTCATTCGTGTTGAAATTCTTTGCCCCAGTGCGATTTTGCAGTGTAGTGTTTTGCCTGTGTTGTTTCATATAATTACAGAAATCAAAAGGAAGCGAGTAGAGCCCTATGCCACAAAACAACACACAACACTCTCACACAATGTGAATCGGTCACTGAATTTAACGTTCCGATCCAATGATAGAATCGTCATAAAGGATGTTACAGACCGTAATTCGTGAGATACTGTGGAGAAGTCTGAAATTTAAACCGGGATATTGGCACTCAGACAGAGGATCGAGGTATGTAAGTCAGCACATTTTCTCTGACTGCTGGGTAAGTACGGCGATGTAGTTTCTTCAACACTCAGGACTCGAAATGGCTTTTTATGGGTGGGATGCTACTTCACTCGTGTGTGTTATTGACATCGTCTGTGGAGGCTGGTACGTGACATTAACTAGTTGGCTGTAATAATGTTTCTACGGCCTATTCACACAAAGAAAGTGTCTGAGTGCCGTGGAAATGCTTGTGGTTTCACGGTCGCAGCTGCGTTATGTGACTGATCGTCAGCAACAGTCGAAACTGCTAGTAAACTAAGACACGCGACTTTGTGGCTTTCATCTGTTGCTGTTAGTATAAAGACTGCTTAATTGCCATTTGGTAGTAAAAAACAAAACGGTTTTTACCGCAGTTGTCAGCAAATTACACTGTTTGATAGAATGCTCGCTGCTTCACTTCATGTCGTTATTTTTTCCCACTAAGAACAACTACTTTTGAAACAGGGTTCTGCTATCAACTATAAAAAAACAATTTCGGCTTGAGGATATGTTGTGGTATCGGATTAAAACAGTATTTGACATGACAGAAACTGTATTTTTGAAACGTTTTCAAAACTGATTTCCTCGCTCAGCATTTGATGAAACGATCCGATTTTTACTTCAATTGCTACTGGCGGGATTAATCTCGAGAAGATACATAGGGACTCAGCCTGTGAGTCACTCATTCCGTCCCAAACTAAGACCATTGCACAATACGAGTGTCACAGTATCAAAAAAGGGCACATCTTCCCAGTTTCCTGCAGACAGTTTTGTTGCACTACACAATGTGATCAAAAGTATTCGGGCACATGGCTGAAAATGACTTACAAGTTCGTGGTGCCCTCCATCGGTAATGCTGGAATTCAATATGGTGTTGGGCCACCCTTAGCCTTGATGACAGCTTCCACTCTCGCAGGCATATGTTCGACCAGGTGTTGGAAGGTTTTTTGGGGAATGGCAGCCCATTCTTGACGGAGTGCTGCAGTGAGGAGAGGTATCGGTGTCGGTCGGTGAGGCCTCGCACGAAGTCGGCGTACCAAAACATCCCAGAGTTGTTCTATAGGATTCAGGTCAGGACTCTGTGCAGGCCAGTCCGGTACAGGGATGTTATTGTCATGTAACCACTCCGCCACAGGCCGTGCACTATGAAGAGGTGCTTGATCGTGTTGGAAGATGCAATCGCCATCCCCGAATTTCTCTTCAACAGTGGGAAGCAAGAAGGTGCTTAAAACATCAATGTAAGCCTGTGTTGTGATAGGGCCTCACAAAACAATAAGAGGTGCAAGCCCCCTGCATGAAAAACACAACCACACCGTAACACCTCCGCCTCCGAATTTTACTGTCGGCACTACACACGCTGACAGATGACATTCACCGGGTATTCGCCATACCCACACCCAGCCATCGGATTGGCACATTGTGTACCGTGATTCGTCACTCCACACAACGTTTTTCCACTGTTCAATCGTCCAATGTTTACGCTCCTTACACCAGGCGAGGCGTCGTTTGGCATTTACGCATTTACCGGCGTGACGCATGGCTTATGAGCACCCGCTCGACCATAAAATCCAAGTGTTCTCACCTCCCGCCTGTCATAGTACTTGCAGTGGATCCTGATGCAGTTTGGAAGTCCTGTGTAATGGTCTGGATAGATATCTGCCTATTACACATTACGACCCTATTCAACTGACGGCGGTCTCTGTCAGTCAACAGACGAGGTCGGCCTGTACAGTTTTGTGCTGTACATGTCCCTTCCCGTTTACACTTCACTATTACATAGGAAACAGTGGACCTAGGGATGTTTAGGAGAGTGGAAATCTCGCGTTCAAACGTATGACACAAGTGACACCCAATCACCTGACCAGTTCGAAGTCCGTGAGTTCCGCGGAGCGCCACATTCTGCACTCTTACTATGTCTAATGAATACTGAGGTCGCTGGTACAGAGTACCTGGCAGTAGGTGGCAGCACGATGCACCTAATATGAAAAATGTGTTTTTTTGGGGGTGTCCGGATGCTTATGACCACATAGCGTATAACAGGTGCAACAGAATGTGCGATTGAAATGACATGGCAACTGGAAATGTAATCTAAAGTTGAAATAAGTGGGATGGTACGATTTCTGTGGCAAAACAAATTGCACACAGATTGACGATATAAGGGCCAAATGCAGTGTAGCATCCCGCCATAGTGAAAAGATGGGAGCAATTTGACCAAGGCAGCACACACGTTGGTAATGCTGAGTGTGAAGTCCATACCTTGCACCTTGGGATTTCCAGGTTTAAAACATCTGAGGGGAAAGGGATTTTCCAACGATGAGGACGTTCATACAGCGATTCTCGAATGGTTCCATGATCAAGGAGCGGATTTGTATCGTCGAGGTACAATTTTCCGACCTATGTCTGCAGACACTTGGTGACAATGTTGAAAAATAGTGTCATGTATTTGTGTAGCTTTGCAGTGTAGTGCAGTATTCACTAAAAGTTATTTGGCCTGCAATTCTATTGCGTAACTTCCTTTTAGAAGACTCCCTGTAAGAAATGAGTGCTTCAAATGACAAAAGCGATTTTTTTAAGTGACATCTTAGAGATATTCCACGCAAGGCGTGACATATCTCGTATCCACAGCGAAAAACTTATTTGAACTGAGTTACTGAAATTTAAATTGTAGTAGCAACTTAAAAAAAGGCCATAAAATGAACGAAAATGGTATGAATACACTGTAGGAAATCCCACTAAGCGTCAGGGTGACCAGCCTTGCAGCGTTTCAACCGCTGAAGTACAATTAGCAGTTCATGGAGATGTACAGTCCCTAATATACTTCCTCAACCCGTCTTTGTTGCACTCAACACCTGCAACTTAATGCGTACATTGTTAGACTGCTATTATATGAAGCAGATGTCTGTTTGAGCCGCGGCCTTCCTTCGCACAGGAAAGAGAAAGTGGAGATGGTCCACAGTTAACGAAGCGGAGCATCAGCAGCTGAGTCACGGTGCAGTGCGGGAAGGCCCGTTGTGTAATTGGCGAGTGGTAGGTGAGCGGCACCACTTGCAAATGGGATGGATAGCCGTACTAACCAGTAGCTGGGCGCTCGAAAGTCGCTGCAGCAGCAGGTAGCGGCAGCCGCCGTGTAATCAGCGGACCATCTTCTTCCACGAGGGAAGTGCTGGTGCAGCCTACCAGGATCTGGGAGGCCACAGTCGTTCCTTTCAAAGCAGTGACTACGCTTGCGAAAGTAAAAATGTGATGAAAAGAGCTTGTAGTGTAACCACACTTCTAGTGGTTAAACAGGGTTGATCACAAGCCTAAAGATTTTGGGGAACATGCCTGTCGATTGCAAAATGTAGCCGGCCGCTGTGGCCGAGCGGTTTTAGGCGCTTCAGTCCGGAAACGCGCTGCTGCTACGGTCGCAGGTTCGAATCCTGCCTCGGGCATGGATGTGTCTGATGTCCTTAGGTTAGTTAGGTTGAAGTAGTTCTACGTCTAGGGAACTGATGACCTTAGATGTTAAGTCCCATAGTGCTTAGAGCCATTTGAACTATTTTTTGCAAAATATGTAACTGGGCTGAAGTATGATACTGCACACTTCAATGTTAAGCATGGCAATAACTCTGCCTCGTGAGGGCTGGGTGTTGTGTGCTGTCCTTAGGTTAGTTAGGTTTAAGTAGTTCTAAGTTCTAGGGGACTGATGACCACAGATGTTAAGTCCCATAGTGCTCAGAGCCATTTGAACCATTTTGAATAGCGTTCAGTTAAAATACCATCTGCGCTCACGAGCCTTATATAAACATACAGGCTAAGTCAGCTGCCCATACCGATGTCGTTTTATGCAAACCGCAATTCCTGTTTTGCCTATCTGTCAAGTTATTCAAGAAATCCGTACAAAAGTGATCTTCAAACGCACAACTTCACCCCCAAACGCGTCCCTCATCAGACTGGATTTCCAGTACTTTGTTCATAGCATTCCCTCCAAACACTGTACGAAACTTACCGACTACACGAACTATTGTCGCTCTTCCTTTTTTGGGTCTCTCTTGATTGAGCTAGTACGACACCAGCCTAATCGACTGTTTCATTAACATTAATAATTTAAGCATGCCGGTGAGACTAATGAAAGAAAAACAACTTTCGTACACGTTACGCTAAAACTAACTTCTTTGACCCTTACGAGCACAGTAATTTCATAGTGAGAAGCCCTGACGAATACAGCGACGCAATTCTTCAATATTGTTAGGCAAAATTTACACAAACGTCAATTTTATCGTTTCTATGCGCTCGACTAAACCGGTGGCGTAATAAGGCCAGCCAATAAAGAGCAAAAACGGTCGAATGTGCGAAATACTTTGTGTAGTTGCGAATCTTTGTACAGCGGTAGGAGGGAGTGGCCATGGGAGCTGAGTGTGGAGGAGTGGGTGCGTTTCAAGGTCACTTTTGTACGTTTTTCTTGAATAACTCTAAAACTACGGCCAATAGTGACAAAGGAGCCCAGTACAAAATTTATCTACATTATATTTGCTAAAAAAAGGTTTCGTTCATTTTTTTTCTGTAGGACCAATATTTTTCGCGGAGTGGGTCAGAGAATATGAAAATCTAGTGCGTGATTTTTGAGGGCTAAATACTGTACAAAACTGCAGGTTGCATAAAACGACATCGCTAGAGACAGCAGAAAGACCCTGTATTTACACAGCCTGGCAAAAAAAGTGAAGCCTCCAAAAGACATGGACGGATGGCAAAGTAGCTTCGCACACGCTTGCTCCATCGGCGGGTATGTAAATAATTATAGACTGGGAACTCTCTGTGGCAGGTAGAACGGTTAGCAGCGTGCATTAGTTTGTTCGTTTTTAGTGTTGTCACCTAGCCTGGTAGGGTATATACAGGGTGTAACGATAATGCACAAACTGCGGGACACATTCCTCACAAGTAGACAAAGAAATTATGTTATACGATCGTGAGTCTGGAAACGCTTTGCTTCCGTGTTACAACTACTTTCACCCAAATTATTAACCATGGGTAACACACAAGAACAGAACCTTCGAATCATGGGGAACATACACTATTGGTTAGGTTGTGCACCGCCAGTGCTTTGTTTTATATGTCCCTGTTGCCATGCGACGTACGTCATTACTTGTTTACAGTAACATCAGTTGTTCCACGGATCAGTACGGCCGTTGCAAGCACTCGAGTCACTACGTAGAATTGATCACAGACTTGGCTCTTGCAATGGCAGTACACACAAATGCAGACATGGTAGATCATTTGATGTATGGATTAGCTGACGATAAAGCGTATCCAGGAGGGAGGTGGACCGATAGGAAAACGTTTGAAGCCATTGAACGCCGACCTAGGGAACATGGGGCATTTAAGCCTGATCCTCACGTCTGAAGGACGCCAAGAAGGACGAGGACACCGCAACGGAAGGCGGTAATTGTTCATGCAGTTGGCGACGACCCTAGTATCAGTACAAAACGTGTAGCTGTAACACTGAGTGTTGACCACATGACTGTCTCGCGAGTACACTAGAACCAGCTGTATCCATACCACTTACAGCGTGTGCAGGCATTATCAGCAGTTGATGCTCCTGCACGGGTACTCTTTTGTGAAAGTGTCAACCGTAATTTCAGTGCAACAGTACTGTTCACAGATGGGGCGTCGTTTCAACATTTGAATGCTCCAAAAATGTGGATCTTGCACCATTCGACCAGACGGGCAAATGGAGACCCTCTGTGAGGCACCTTTCAAATCCTGTCATGTGCTGATAATGCTGTCTCAGACGAGTATGCGGCATCATTGTGGTGACCACGATGTTCACGTTTGTTATATACACTAGTCCCGGTAACTACACTAAACACGAACAACACTAATGCTCTCTTGTGGCTGTTCTACCTCTCTGCAAATCAGCGCTCGGCTTCTGTTAGACGTGTTTTGTTCCCAGTGTTCGCGGAAATATACTGACCGTTCCTACCTATATAGCTATTTGTTTAGGCTGTTGTGTTCACGCCCTGGGAGGTTCCTGCACCGCAACCATTCGCAGCCTGTCGGAGTGGGAGAGCTAGCAGCCAGGACACCGAAACCTTGTAGCCGTACTTTCTGTTTGATTATTAGTTTGAAATATATAAACATTCCTACCTAAATTCAAAAATGTGTTGAATGATCAGTTTGCATTTTAAAACAGACACTACTTGATTGTATGGGATCTCTTATAAGATGCGAAAATTTTCCCATTCTGTTTAGATATTAGGACTACGTGCCACGTTTTTCAAGTGTATCTTAGATAACTTCTTTTTATATGCTTCCTTGCTGCTTGCAGAAATGGCTCTAAGCGCTTTGTGACTTAGCAAATGGTTCAAATGGCTCTAAGCACTATGGGACTTAACATCTGAGATCATCAGTCCCCTAGACTTAGAGCTACTTAAACCTAACTAACCTAAGGACATCACACACATTCATGCCCGAGGCAGGATTCGAACCTGCGACCGTAGCAGAAGCGCGGTTCCGCACTGAAGCGCCTAGAACCGCTCGGCCACAGCTGCCCTCTGCTGCTTGCACAACTATTTGATTATGTACATAAATGTGATTCATTTACTGTAAATTATCAACCTGTCAATGTGCGTTTACAATAATCACATAGAATACGTACATTTTTGGACATGTCATGACATTATGCTTCTGCGAAGATGTTAACATCTGCCAAACCATTATTAATTAAATTTTTGTAATACACTTCTTATGCATTAGATATATGTATGGCCATTTTCTAATGCTTTATAATAATGATCAGTGATAATAAAGTGTCTAGGCTTATGACGAAGACAGAGTAATTTGTTGAAGCGACATAAAAATATCTGAATTTTGTTCCGAAATATATACTGAAATTGCTGAGAAAATAATAGGTATTATTAAAATAATTAATAGAGAGGATGTCTACAAACTCCAGGCGTCCTGGTTGTCGGCTATCCCAGTCCGTCGGGCTGCGAGCGGTCACGGGGCAGAAGTCTCACCGGGCACGTTGTGGTGACAGCTGCAGAGGGACTGTTAGTGCATTTACGCGCACACCAGGAAGAAAGCAGACTCATCAGAAGCCAAGTGCTGATTTTCAGACTGTCTTAAACCATTGACTAGATGGATAGTTCACGAATAGCCCCTTTCTACGCTCTCCCTGTCGTCATGCCTATGTATTATATACTGCATTAAGGTGAAAAAAGTTGTGGGGTAAATACAGATATCGTGACGGACCTACTTTTGCTCTGCGGAGTACAGCAACTCGACGTGGCATGGACTCAACAAGTCGCTGGAAGCCTCCTACAGCGATAGTGAGCCCTGCTGCATCTATAGTCTTCCGTAATTGCGAAATCGTTGGCAGTGAAGGATTTTGTGCACGAACTGACCTGTCCATTACAAAAAATGGTTCAAATGGCTCTGAGCAATATGAGACTTAACATCTGAGGTCATCAGTCCCCTAGAATTTAGAACTACTTAAACCTAACTAACCTAAAGACATCACACACATCCATGCCCGAGGCAGAATTCGAACCTGCGACCGTAGCGGTCGCGCGGTTCCGGACTGAAGCGCCTAGAACCGCTCGGCTACAACGGCCGGCCTGTAGATTACGTTCCATAAAAATTCGAAGGGATTCATGTCGAGCGATCTCGGTGGCCATATAATTCGCTGGAATTGTCCAGAATGTTCTTCAAATCAAACGCGAACAATTGTGACCTGGTGACATGGCGCATTGTCGTCCATAAAAATTCCATCATTGGTTCGGAACTTGAAGTCCATGAATGACGCCAGGTTATCTCCAAGTAACCGAACATAACCATTTCCAGTCAATGATCGGTTCAGTTGGAGCAGAGGACCCAGTGCGTTCCACGTAAACACAACCCTCACCATTATGGAGCCACCACCAGCTCGCACAGTACCTTGTTGGCAACTTCGGTCCATGGCTTCGTGGGGTCTGCGCCACGGTCGACCTTTACCATCGGCTCTTACCAACTCAAATCGGGACTTATCTGACCAGATCATGGTTCTCCAGTCGTCTAGGACCCAACAGATATGGTCACAAGCCTAGGAGAGGCAGTGCAAGCTGTATCGTACTGTTAGCAAAGGCACTCGCGTCGGACGTCTGTTCCATGCCCCCTTAACGCCGAATTTCTTCTGCTCCATAGCCCATTAATGCCAAATTTCTCCGCACTGTCCTAATGGCTACGTTCTTCATGCGGTCTACATTAATTTCTGCGATTATTTCACGCATTGTTGCTTATCTATTAGCATTGACAACTCCAGACAAACGTCGCTGCTATCGGTCGTTATGTGAATGATGTCGGCCACTGTGTTGTCAGCGGTGAGAGGTGATGTCTGAAATTTAGGGGCAATAAATTTCCAGACATATGACGTAGTGACACCGTTAGTATGCAATAAATAGGGTCACCGTTCTTCGAGTAAAACCAGTTCTGCCCTGAGAAAGGCCACTGTAATAGATCCGAAACGCCGGTTTTATAATTTGTATATTTTAAAGTATGTTTTATTTTATACAGTCCATGGTACAACATCAAGAAGAACTTTGCTCAGATGAAAGTGTCTTTAACCACCAAACACAACGTACATCCCATATATCTAGACACTACGCTGAATAGGTCCCTAACCTATTATGTACATCTTGAAAATGTTGGTCAGAAACAAAAGACACGAAATAATATTATTAGAAAATTGGCTGATAGCATCTGCACCCATACTGCGAACACAGCAACGTCAGTAGTCTTCACCACTGTACAATACCGTACTTCTCTCATCCCCATACCCCAGGCCCGCCCCCCTCTCTCCCCTTGTTTTTCCAAGTCACTTGACCACAGTACTGCTGAGCACATCTTGAATGCCATTCAGCACAGTGGGTGCTTAAGGCCCAGTTCCCACCAATTTCTACGAGTCGTGGCTTGCGAGTAAGCGGCCATCGATCCTCATAGCTATGACGCTCGAAAAACCATACTGGGTTCTCTTTCCCTCAAATAAAGCCGTTATGGACTCACTGTTCTCATGTTCAGTGCTAGCACGCTTCTTTATCTACAGATTGGTGCCTTTACTCCATCAGTGTGTCATGAAAATACGATGCGTTTGCATGTATGTTTAAATGTGATTGACCTTCACTTTACACTATTCTACAAGTACGATCACTAACAATAAGAATGATTTAAAAAGTCTCCGAGGTTAAATCTGTATGCTGAAGATGCAGCAAAGGAAGCAAAATTTCAAAACTGAGCTAACTAAGCAAACAGAAAATATGCCACTATTATGACTTTCGAATAACACAGTTCTCAGTGCCGAATATTTGGAAGAACTATCAAATAGAATCAATAGGCTAGTAACTGTTGTGATAAAGAGCGCGTGTATCGACGTGAAAAGCACCGCAATTAAGAAACATTCGCTGAAACAAGAGGACTTTTGCAGATTAGGAATCAAAACCACATAACATTTCCGAATCAAAGTAACTGACACGGGAAAAAGGAAAGGGAAGCACCTGGCCTTCTGACCACAAATGTGCCAATCGTAACCGACCGACCGCTCTGCCATCCTCAGTCGCCCTGAGACCTGCAAGGTGCATTCCACTGACCCCTGGTCACAGGAGAGCCCGTAAGCCCTGGTGTCAAGAACACAGTACATGGGCATTGGAACTGTCGTCCCGGGTTATGTTCACGGATGAGTCTGAACAGTGATTCTCGCATCTGGTGTGAACCAGGAACCAGATACCAACCCCATAATGTCCTTCAAAGGGACCTGTATGGAGGTTGTCATTTGATGGTGTGGGGTGGGATTATGACTGGTGCATGTACACCCCTGCATGTCTTTGACAGAGGAACTGTAACAGGTCAGGTGTATCGGGACGTCATTTTGCACGAGTATGTCTGCTTTTTCAGGGGTGCAGTGGGTCCTATCTTCCTCCTGAGGGATGATAACGCACGGCCCCACCGAGCTGCCATCGTGGAGGAGTACCTTGAAACAGAAGCTATCAGGCGAATGGCCTGCCTGTTCTCCAGACCTAAATCCCATCGAGCACATCTGGGATGTTCTCGGTCGACGTATTGCTGCACATCTTCAAACCCCTACGACACTTCAGGAGCTCCGACAGGCACTGCTGCAAGAATTGGAGGCTATACCTCAGCAGCTGCTCGACCACCTGATCCAGAGTATGCCAACCCGTTGTGCGGCGTGTGTACGTGTGCATGGTGATCATACCCCACAGTGATGTCGGGGACCGTTGCTATTCACAATATACATAAATGACCTTGTGGATGACATCGGAAGTTCAGTGAGGCTTTTTGCAGATGATGCTGTGGTGCATCGAGAGGTTGTAACAATGGAAAATTGTACTGAAATGCAGGAGGATCTGCAGCGAATTGATGCATGGTCCAGGGAATGGCAATTCAATCTCAATGTAGACAAGTGTAATGAGCTGCGAATACATAGAAAGATAGATCCCTTATCATTTAGCTACAAAATAGCAGGTCAGCAACTGGAAGCAGTTAATTCCATAAATTATCTGGGAGTACGCATTAGAAGTGATTTAAAATGGAATGATCATACAAAGTTGATCGTCGGTAAAGCAGATGCCAGACTGAGATTCATTGGAAGAATCCTAAGGAAATGCAATCCGAAAACAAAGGAAGTAGGTTACAGTACGCTTGTTCGCCAACTGCTTGAATACCGCTCAGCAGTATGGGATCCGTACCAGATGGGGTTGATAGAAGAGATAGAGAAGATCCAACAGAGAGCAGCGCGCTTCGTTACAGGATCATTTAATAATCGCGATAGCGTTACGGAGGTGATAGATAAACTCCAGTGGAAGACTCTGCAGGAGAGACGCTCAGTAGCTCGGTACGGGCTTTTGTTAAAGTTTCGAGAACATACCTCCACCGAAGAGTCAAGCAGTATATTGCTCCCTCCTACGTATATCCCGCGAAGAGACCATGAGGATAAAATCAGAGAGATTAGGGCCCACACAGAAGCATACCGGCGATCCTTCTTTCCACGAACAATACGAGACTGGAATAGAAGGGAGAACAGATAGAGGTACTCAGGGTACCCTCCGCCACATACCTTCAGGTGGCTTGCGGAGTATGGATGCAGATGTAGATGTAGATATATGTGCAAGAAACAGCGTCGTTTTGTAGCACATGTGTTTCCGGACGGTTTTCTCAACTTATCACCAATGCTGTGGACTTCCAGATCTGTGTCGTGTGTGTTCCTTATGTGCCTATGCTGTTAGAGCCAGTTTTGTGTAGTGCCACGTTGTGTGGCACCACATTCTGCAATTATCCTTAATTTATGAGCATGAGTGTAATTATAGAGAGTGGCTAGTCCGATGATCGAACGCGATGAGCAACCATGCCAGCTCCACTCTGCTACTGACATGGACAACAGAAGCACGGTGAATTTATTTGTTTCAGAGAAAGAAACACACTCTGTTCTCCGACTTTGGACTAGGTATAAGTGCAGACATTTTGTGTGTGGTACCTTAATATGCACAAACGTCAGTGAGTCCGTTGTCTTTTTCTCTGTGTAGGACAGTCTCCCCATAAATGCGTCACAATCTTTAACACACGATGTTTTCTGCACAGTCGTACAGTACCACTAAGTGGACTACGCCTGTCAGTATAGACTAACCGTTCTGTACCCATGTGTTTACACTTCAACACCCGATCTGCTGTCCAGGGGAAAATAAACACTAATGGCTTGCTCTTGTCACATGCACTGGGAGCCACTAACCAACCTAAAACAATGTGACTTGTAATAGCTATAATTATTAGTCTGCAAATGACGTAAATACTGATGTAATGTTGTTTAGTACACCGTCTTCAGTCACCAACATAAATATCTGCAATTATACCCATTACACCTCGTATATTACGATAGTATGTTGTAAGTCATATATAGGAAAAAATTATAAATAAAAGGATTTTAAGTGTGGTGTGTATTGGATGTTTATCGAAACCCTCACTAGAAACAGTAGGTAATCAGCTGTAAAGTATCCTGAAGTAGGCAAACTGCTAATGGAAACACCGAGGGAGATAAGAACTGTAGAGAAAGACATTCTCGCTCAGTAATACAGTTTCCATACAGTCCTTCTGGATTGCAGACTGCGTCATGTCGTGATGCCGATCATTTATTTAGCACGGGTGTACAAGTGATTAATTTTGTTTCACATATTCCGTTGTGAGGAGACAGATGCAGAGAAGAAAGGAAGACACCTGCAAACACATCGAAAGGCTGCTGATTTAATCACACAAAAACTCATGGAAGTGCGCCCACAAAGACACACATACGCACAGGCACGCACGCAAGCACTTACACACTCATCCGAATGCGCCCATTTATTGTGAAAATTTCTAATCTCTTAAAAGTGTCTTTTATCTTGGGTGTGGTGAGCGTAGTTTTTCAACTGTTATTCTCCTTCCAGGAGCCGCGACTAAACACAGAAGTGCAATTGCTTTAACTGGATTTCGATTCCCCTCCGGAGGACAGGGGGAGGGGAGTGGGGGCTGGCAGCAGCGTAATATGCCGCTCTGCAGCCTACAGAAAAAGTTATAGACAAAATTAGGATATATCATAAAATAAAAACAGGCGATAAAACGGCCACAGATTAAATCTGAAACAAGGCTAAAAATTTCGAAGAGAATATAAAAACAAAGGGTCGATGACGCTGATTAAAACACATAGTAAATAGACAGGCACAGTTAAAAAACACGGCGACAGTCTGGTTTCTGTTCGCAACAGTTTAAAAACATACCTAGCGACAGTATGGTGTCCGTTCGCAACACTGACAAGGGACGCACAACACTGAACACGCACTTAACACAGCATTATAGAGGAAACACGGCGGCAGGTGGGGTGGGATGCACTTGCTCTCGACTGCTTAATTTAAAACTAGCTGCAGTGTATGGCGTTGCCCAGGATGATTAATGTCTGCCAAACAAAGTGACGGGCCCTGTGCGTTGTTGATACTCATAGCGAATACAAAGCGCATGATCGCATTGGAAACTGCCATTACTTTAAAATGTAACGTCTATTGTTCCAGTCAGTTTTCAAGTAGGGCTGTTCGAACAGTTTGCGTCACAGCTCGGGGAATCTCGGGCTCTGTTCTATTTTTTGATCTGCCCGCGATCTAGTGATTTTTGCTGGTACTATATCCTCGACCTACCTTAGCACTTGGGCCGGCCGAAGTGGCCGAGCGTTTTTAGGCGCTTCAGTCTCGAACCGCGCGACCGCTACGGTCGCAGGTTCGAATCCTCCCTCGGGCATGGATGTGTGTGATGTCCTTAGGTTAGTTAGGTTTAAGTAGTTCTAAGTTCTAGGGAACTGATGACCTCAGATGTTAAGTCCCATAGTGCTCAGAGCCATTTGAACCTTAGCACTTGTGTGGTACAAACAACAGTGAAAAACGGAATAAGATATCTTCAGGATATATGTGATAAGTAACAACGACAACTAATCAGGAAATAAGAGTTGGCAACCATTTTTCTGTCAAATTCTCGAGCTTTTGCTCGTCCCGCGATCTAGTGTCTTCTGATGGTACTATCTCCGCTGTAATTTATTGTCACGATAATAACTACAGTCAGTTTACCACAATATAATTCGTTTGTTAGGCATTTAATTTTTCATTAACTTTGTTCACTGTTTCACTGAATGTAGAAATTTGAAGTAAATCTGTCAGGTACTTTTCGAGATGTTTGAAACAATATTTCTGCTCTACATATTTTTTAAAAAAAATATGTTCATTAGGGAATTGTATAGAAATTTGTAGTTACTTGGACAACATTGCACACACGGACCTCAATACTCCTATCACTACACTGGATCTCATTGCTACACTCCGCACAAAACGCAACACCGCTCCTGGTCACGATCGTGTCACCTACCGTCACCTTCGTGAAGCTCCTATCTCTTTTCTCTCCACCCTGGCCAGGCTCTACAATGTAGTCCTGTCCACCGGTTACTACCCCGACCTGTGGAAAACCTCCCGTATCCTCATGTTCCTTAAACCCGGCAAACCGCCGTCCGCCGTCTCCTCCTACCGTCCCATCAGCCTTACCTCGGTCTTCAGCAAGGTCCTCGAATCTATCCTCACCCAACGCATCCACCAGCATCTCCGCCAGCACCGCCTCCTTCCCGTTACCCAGTGTGGCTTTCGGCCGTCCTTCTCTTCCGACGATCTTCTCCTTCACCTCACTCATCTCCTTTCCGAACAGCTCAATTCCCGTCGCTCCGCAATCTTCCTCTCTCTTGACCTCGAACGCGCTTATGACCGCGTATGGCATTCCGGTCTCCTCTTCAAGCTCCAAACCTTCGCCCTTCCCATTAACTACGTCCGTCTGATCGGTTCCTTTCTCTCCCGCCGTCCTTCCTATGTCACCATCCATAACACCGATTCCTACACCTTTTTCCCCTCCGCCGGTGTGCCCCAAGGCTCCGTCCTCTCCCCCCTTCTGTACCTGTTGTACACGGCGGACATGCCACCGCCGTCACCCCCCGTCCACCTTCTCCAGTTTGCCGATGACACCACCTTCCTTGCACTTGCCCCCACCCTGCAACGCTCCCAACGCCTTCTCCAATCCCATCTTGACCGGTTCACCGCTTGGTGCAACCAGTGGTTGCTCAAGGTCAATCCTTCCAAAATCCAGGCGATCATTGTAGGCAAAACCACCTCTTCCTTCCGCCTCCTTGACTTCTATCTCACCGTCTATGGCCGTCCCATCACCCTCACTCCCACCCTTAAGTACCTTGGCGTCACCCTCGACCGTCGCCTCTCCTGGACTCCCCATCTCCAGACAATCCAAGCCAAGGCACGTTCCCGCCTCCGTCTCCTCAAGCTCCTTTCTGGCCGCACGTGGGGTCTGGACCCCTCCACCATCCTCCACACCTATAAATCCCTCATCCGCCCTATCCTTTGTTATGCCCATCCAGCATGGATCTCCGCTCCCCCTACCTTTTATAAATCCCTCCAAATCCTGGAACGCCATGCTCTCCGCCTCGCCTATCGCATCCGTCTCCCCTCCCCCACACGGATCCTGTATGATCTCATCCCCTTCCCCCACCTCCTCCTTTTCCTTGAAAGGATACGGATCCTGTACACCTCCCATAAACTTGATCCTCCTCACCCGCTCGTCTCCCTGATCCTCTCCCACCCCCGCCCGCTGCCGCGCCTGTATTCCCACGTCCCGCCCAGTCTCCATCTCTCCACCCTCCTTACCCTCTCCCAAGGTGGCTTCCGCCAGCTCCCTCTCCCTGATGATGCCCACCTCCCCTCCATCTACCCCTCCTACCAACTTTGATCCTCCCGCCCTCCTCCTGTACTTACTCCTCTGGGCACCCTCCCTCCCTTCTCTCCCTTTTCCCTCCCTCCTCCTTTTCTCCCCCCTCGTCCCCCAGGCCTCCCCTCCCCTGTTCCTCTCCTCCTGTCCCCGTCTCCTAAGCCATGGCATCCTCTTTTCCTCCCCTCTCCCCCTCCACACCACTGTTCCCCTCTTGGCAGGTCCCCGGACTCGCACACGCTCAGTGGACATTCGCGCGCCGGAGATCACCGCCATCAGTGTATCGTGTGTGCCGTCATGTTTAGTGTTCAGTTTCGCCGTCACGCTCCATTGTTCACCAGTGCCATCGTCTTCTTCAGTGTTTGTGCGTCGGGTCTACAGTTCGTAGTGTGGATTGTCATCAAGTGTGAACGGCTTCTTGTGCTTTTATGTTCTTGTGTCTCCTGTTTTTTCCCGCCGTTTTTCTAAGTGATGTCTCTTCTTTGTTTATCTCCTTGTACTCTCTTCGGCTGAAGAGCGGCGTATTGTGCTGCTGCCAGCCTACCTGATTGTTCAGGTGTCAAAATAACAATAAAGTAAAAAAAAAAAAAAAAAAAAAAAGAAATTTGTAGTAAATCGGCAAAGAACTTTCAGAGATTCACGTTTGTGTATTAAGTACGTATATGTTTCAAGTCATATTACGAAATCGTATGTAGACAATGATTGTCCTCTCATCTTGAAGGTAAAGTGTGCAAAAAATTTCATCAAGATCGGAATAAAACTGTAGATTTGTATGAATTGCGAACAAACAAACAAACATACACTCTTCTTTATATACTACACATGCGACATTAGCACTGACACGTTCACCGTTATGATTAAGAGATGGGATAGTGTGTATCAGGTCCGGTCCGGATAGCTGCGCATTTTGCGTAAGGCGCGCCGTCATCGGATCGTCCGTCATATTTACGACAAAGATCACTGTGATGTCAAGTCTGGATGTAGCTTTTTAGTAGGTTTGCCTCATTCAACTAGGTAAATATCAGGCTGGTACCCACGCCCCGCCTCAGTTACAAGATTCGCAAACATGTAGATAACATTCGCACACTTTCACCTGGGCAACACTATGCCCAAACCGTTAGGGTACATAAATTCCGTCTCAGGGGCAAAAGGGATAGCGTCAGGGAGGGCATCCGGCCACCCTCTAACATTACCAATGTCAAATCCAATAATAACCATGCCGACCTCATGTAGATACAAAAGAAGAAGAACACAGCGTGCATTCCGTATGACATCACATGTAATATAGTTGACATATGAAGTGACAGGGTGTTCGGATCTGTGTTAATAACTCGTTTCTAAGCTATGTAAATAAAGGGTATACAAGTAATGTGAATGAAATTTAATATATTCCAAGCATGTTGTAGGTTTCACTGTCAGTGTCTGGAAGAACAGAATTACTTTGTGCTTGTTTTCGATATCCAAATACGGATTTCCCTATCCTCGTCCATCGTTTGCTGTAGCAGAATTTCAGATAAGGTTGCCAATCAAACAAGCTAATCTGTAGCGGCTGGAGGACCACAGACGTCTTCAGTCTAACGTTATCTACCTGGGACAGGGAGGATCCCCAGCTGTGGTTCAGATCCGTCAGTCGCCCTTCGGCCGGGGAGCGGCATGGACGTCTTGTCTACGTCTTCACCGCGCAGCTCGTGGATGGAGTTATTTACGTGATTCTCCCATGTTAACGGGCTATCTTTTCTTAGCAAGAGAATGCCTTATGCCCACAGAAAATCGCTACTGCAGATCACCTTTTCGACTGAAAATGCTCGACCAAATGCACTTGAAATCTAACAGTTTATCAGAGATGAAGATATTGGCATCCACTAATCTGTAGTGAGCATCATGGTGTATGTGAAACTGATTAATGAAGAAATATGTGACAGGATTCTAGGTCAACTAGAAGTGGTCTTAAATTACGTCATTCTGATGGACACATTGGTGACATAACTGTGGAACATAAGGGGCTTAGACTGCAGACGATACATGTATCTGAATTCCATTTTGAGGTGCAGTCAGAGGTGGTTGTATCTGAATTCTGCCTCTATAGGCAGGTGTTAGCCATACAGCCCAAAATTGGGCTCAATTTACCACGTATCCGGTTGTCAGTGGAGTGTGGCAGATCAGTATAGATTTAACCAAACATGTGCCACCCTACTTATGTATTGGCGAATGTCGTGCATTTATAATTTATGATGGCCAGCCAAAGACGTGCTTGGGATGTGGCCGACAAGGACGCCTTGATTCCATCTGTATGCAATACAGACTCACACAGTTGCCGCCTGGGGACGAGCTGATTACGACCGCCCCAATAAGCCCTTGCCCCCCCCCCCCCTACCACCCCACGCACCTACCTCCCTACATCGTCGGCCCTGCGCGGTGGCGAGCAGTCTCTGGCGCAGGGGATGGACCTCAAATCTATGGTTATGTCAATTGGTGCCTTTGAGCCTGATATTCAGAATCCCTAAGTCTCCTCGGGCACTGAAATTCACTTGCGCAAGCAACAGTCTCCGAAGAGACGTCGGAAACATTGGACCTCCCAGTCTGACACCTGCAGAACACGATCTCAAGACGATGAGGATCGCACCTACCGAGATCACCTCCCAAACACAAGTCTGTCCCCACCGTTGGAGGTAAAAACCATCATCGTTGGATAGCAGCTGAGCCTGTGCCACTCTCCCACCGCAGACACAATCCCATCAGACTCGATAGGCGCTCTGTTGGAAGCACACAGTCCACGCAGTTCTGAGTGGTCTGACAGTGTAGAAGATGCACCACTCGTTGTTGTGAAAGCAGCGAATGCTGCTGCTCCGACCCATAACTGCTAATCGACGGGGTTTGTAGATGGGAATGTGCCGCCCGCTGGGATGACACTCCTGTGCGCTGCTCCTTTTCCTACCTCAATGAGCGTCCCAGCAGCCACAATTCCGCGACTGGCTTGCAGGATTAGCTCAATCATTGTCAAACTACAATTACTCCGTGAAGTGTTGAGGGCGCCGGACCTCGATGTTGCCCTCCAGCGCTAAATTCGCCTAGAGAGGTTTCTGTACAGCTATGTTTCTTATCTCACACCGTGTGTTCATGATCGCAGTGGAGAGGGTATACTGAACCGTGAATTTACTTTCAAAATCTTTTCTTAAGGAATTTACTTTATTTACTAGCGATTCACCAAGAACATTAACACATTTAATCACACTAGGTGAGCGTGGAAGCAGTTGCCAGGAAGTAGCTGATGGAAAATAAAATTACCTTTAACAAATGTGAATTTTATTCCTAAAAGCCTTTTCAAAAACAGATTTAAAATTAAAATCAGAAAGCATCCTCTAAATATTAAGGTACAATTATTCAGAGGCAGAATAACATTTTTAAAATTTTTTTAAATTTTTTTTTAACAGTAGGTCACAACGACCTCTGAAAAACTACACTGGTGCAAATCTGCAACACACCAGATTACTTTAAACTAAAAATTTTAACAACTCACACAAACACATTAACTATGCACCCCGTAAGAGGGACGTAAATGGTACAAACACTCACACTAAGAAATTATTTGCCACCAAAAGTGCAATTTGTTTTTTAAAGGGCTCTTACGGTGGAAGGGTGACAACTTTATCAAAATAACTATTTAAATAAAACCCATGAAATTCAAACTTATATAAAATGCACAACATACACTACATTACACATATACCGCCTCACAAGAAGATAGGCAAGATAAAAACATATTTCAGGAATTCGGCCTTTACCTTAATTCTATAAATTAACACCGTATCCGAGAAACATGACAGAGGCAGCTATTAACGCACGGCATTTTGACCGGGGGGGGGGGGGGGGGTTAATAAACAACCCGAACCGCAGATTGCTCTAAACCTCCCCAATTACACAAGGGAAAAACGGACCAACCAATTCACAAATAATCACCTTCCCGTGGTTGGGCAAACGGAGAAGAACGGTGGGACGATCCCAAAACAAGCGGCTGGCGACCTCACCAAGAAAACAAGTAAATGAAACAACATATCTCCAATGACTTCTAATAAACTGCGATTTCTGGCGAAGACCTGGCACAGCACCCCCAACGCTCTCCCGAACCGTCCACTGCCAGCCGCTTCAACGGACGCAGGAAGGCGCGCCGATCTCCAGTCTCACGGCGTCGCAGCTCGCCCCGGCCAGCCCGATGTCGTGGTTTCGCTCCTGTTGCTCTCGTGTGAACCGCGAAGCCACTACCCCTTTCTAAACGGCGCTGCCCACTGGACTCACGTGGCGACCTCACATGCGCCGACGTTCAAGGTGGACACGTCATCTCGTGTCTCAGTGCGCGACCAACCAACCGACCGATCCAACCACCAATGACCGTTGCCCGAGCAACTCGAGCAGACTGGCGGCCTAACACGCAGACTCAGATGCAGGAACTCAGCCCCGACCGGGCGACCACTAGCTGAGTTCTGTTACTGGCGGAGTGGCAAGACTCTCATTTTCTGGCTTTAAAGTTGATCCAAAGGACGGACATACTAGCACTCCGACGACAGACAGACACTAACTGCCGCGCAAATGCAAACGAGAGACCGACCAGCAACTGGTGACGCGAGACTGACCTAGCCTCACTCCGACTGACCACCTCCCGAGCTGATAGCGCCCCTTAAATGCACGTGAACAGGCAACCTTTCCGCTTTCCAACCAGAGGGAGACACCAAAAACTTCGATCACCACAGCGGCACCACCGCCAGAAACGGAGGGCGACTGCTTCACACAAAACAGCAATTTTTTTTACCACGGCTCATATACTTTTAAATGGTTCAAATGGCTCTGAGCACTATGGGACTCAACATCTATGGTCATAAGTCCCCTAGAACTTAGAACTACTTAAACCTAACTAACCTAAGGACATCACACACATCCATGCCCGAGGCAGGATTCGAACCTGCGACCGTAGCAGTCGCGCGGTTCCTGACTGAGCGCCTAGAACCGCTAGACCACCGCGGCCGGCCATATACTTTTAAAAGAAGGCATTGAGATAGATGAAATGGCTTACCTAACATCGGCTAGTGGTGCTGTTGTGACCTTCCATGGTGTGCGAATCATCATTGTTTACGCTCCCACGGGTATGGCCAAGCGACGGGAACGGTCGTGATTCTGTTCAGAAGAGGACGCCCCTTTATCTGTGAGCCCTTAAGACCATATTATTCCTGGCGGAGACTTCAATTTCCCGTTATGCCAAAAGGACCAACATCCCCATTTTACTTCATGTCATGAACTCAAGCTGATAGTGCACGAACTGAACCTCACCGATACTTGACCAAGCGCATGGTGATCGGGCTAGATATATGTTTGTCGCCAGCCATTCAGCGAACTTCTTGACCATGTCTATGTTTCCCAAGGATTTGTAACTGCCACGCTTGACGATGAACTGTGACCTACAGCCCTCTTCGACCATAATACTGTTTCCTTCCAGTGGCAAAGGGAGTGGTCCTGTCGAGACCCGTGAAAGCTGATTGTCATCCATCTCAAGGATGCAGAATGCGGGCATGTCATAGAGACGAAGTGGAACAATTGCGTGAGATGCCTCCCAGCATATGCTTCAACGCTCCGGCGCTTGTACGACTGCACCAAGCCTGCTTTATGCTGTTCGATGATGAATTAAAGTCGCGACAAAATGCTATGGCGATCACATACCACGGAATAATTTTTCATCTTTCCCGGCGAGCTCTCAGGCCATGCCCCCTATGTTCAATGAAATGTTGAAATTTAACAGATTAAGGCGAAGGTAATTTCGATTATGTGTCGCTGGCTTGAGGAACAATAGCTTGTGCGAGATGTCAAGTCTGGATACGAAGAGAACGCCCTTCCACGCATCGTATTATTCGAGAGAAACAGCAATGTCGGAAAACGCTGTCTCACGCCCCCGACATGTCAGATGGCCGCCGATTGACTTCTCAGAAAGATATCACAGGTGTGTTTGTGGATCACTACAAACAGTTCTCTGTGGCAGAGGAACAAGACAGCACAGTTATGAATGACGTCCCCCACTTGTTGACTGTAATCCTCGACAGGGCTGCTGCGGAGATTCTCACAGCGACGATGCTCATCATAAGGTTCAAATGGCTTGCTTGGTTTTATGGAAGGAGACTAGACAGCGTGGTCATCGGTCTCATCAGATTAGGGAAGGATGGGGAAGGAAGTCGGCCGTGCCCTTTGAGAGGAACCATCCCGGCATTTGCCTGGAGTGATTTAGGGAAAGCACGGAAAACCTAAATCAGGATGGCCGGACGCGGGATTGAACCGTCGTCCTCCCGAATGCGAGTCCAGTGTCTAACCACTGCGGTTCAAATGGCTCTGAGGACTATGGGACTTAACTTCTGAGGTCATCAGTCCCCTAGAACTTAGAACTACTTAAACCTAACTAACCTAAGGACATCACACACATCCATGCCCGAGGCAGGATTCGAACCTGCGACCATAGCGGTAGCGCGGTTCCAGACTGAAGCGACTAGAACCGCTCGGCCACTTCGGCCGGCTCTTCGTAAGGGAGCGGCAAATGAATCCCCAGGTTCTGGCGGCCTTCTGCTGTAATTTTACCACCTGTTCAACGACATCATGGTTTCATGACGGACATCGACGTATCAAGAACTGATAAATTTTGACTCTTCAAAGAGAGCCTTCCTATCCCGTTCCCCACGCAGTCCGGGGGTAAAGGAGTTGGACACTATCGGCCGTTGACCATGTTAAATTTGACGTCATGATTTTTACCCGGATTCTTGACGCCCGTCTACGGTGCGTCCTCCCGCATGTCATCTCTACGGATCAAACGTGCTTTAGTTGTGACAGTGACATTCAAACGGCGCTCAGCGATTATCGCAACACCATTTTCCTGCAGCAACCTGCCGCATTTCCGGCGCCTTAGAGACGGCGGACTTCAACGATTCCTTTGATAAAGCGGAGCATGACTTTCTAGTGAATGTGCTGCGACGGATGGCCTTCCTTCACACATTTATACACATCTTCTTGCGACTCCTCCGAGGTACAAAGTCACATATGCTGCTCAGTGGGCGTGTTGCGGGTCCTGTTACTATCATGCTGCCTGTACGCTAGGGACGTCCTCTGTAGATGCTTCTTTATGCCATTGCCCTTGAGCCAGTGCACACGGGTTGTTGAGCCGGCTGACTGGGATCACAATGAGGGGACATGCTTTAGTTTGTCGCGCATACGCAGTGTTCTTGGTTCTATCAGGGTGTGACGTGCGAGAGGCACAAGACTAGGTCAACCAGTTTGGGTCTGCTTCATGAATCTTATCGTCTGGTAAATAATTACTATTAAAAACAGTCTTGATCACGATTTATTTTATAAGGTGACCGGTTTCGACCACTACTGTGGTCATCTTCAGACCATTGAGTGGAAACCCCTTTCACTCAATGATCTGAAGATGACCACAGTAGTGGTCGAAACCGGTCACCTTATAAAATAAATCGTGATCAAGACTGTTTTTAATAGTAATTATTTACAAGACATTGATCACTGCTGTTCCCATAATGCATTCAAAAGTAATTATCGTCTGGCGCCATGTTCGTTGGTAAAGGTCTTCCAGCAAGGAGTGTGGCCCCATTGCCATTACAGAACGAGCTCAAATGTTCACCTTCACGCGTGATATACAGCGCATGGCCTCGCTTAACTGTAAACGGCTCCTTCAAGTGATCCACACACACGTTCGCGGCAAGCTCCTGGGAACATTAGGCATGATGCAGGGGGTGGAGTTTGTTAAACTCATATGGCTTCACGACTGCCTGCCAAAGGCAACAGCACACAGACTGCAGACGACGCTTGGCTACTTTGTAATTGCGAGTCTTATCACCAAAGTCCGCTACGACACGCTAATTCGTGCTCGTCGAGACGATGGTGTCGGTCTTGTCAACATCCATGCTACAGCAGCTACCCTTTATGTACAAAGGTAAGTACGATTGTTACATCTTGGAACCGACACCGAACTGGATTAACGGGAGACGTGATAGACGAACTGACCCCTCCCTTCCGTGAGGCGCCTTTTGCAGTAGCACATTTTTCTGCCTCGCTCTCCATGTCAGGACCTTTTCCATCGAACATAGTTATGTTCATACCGACTTGTCTTCTACCAGGAACCCTACCACACATAATATTTATCGCCTAATGATGAGAGATCATACTCGGAAAGTTGTGGAAAGCCAATATCCTACAGTCTCATGACCTGTGGTCTGAGGTTCTGTGCACTATGTCCCCGTCGACACGTACCCTCGTGCGGCCTGGTGATTGGTTGTTAATATATATATATCACAACTAGGTCTACGTGGCGTTAAGATGACAGATTCTCCGCTTTGCCCCCATTGTCACACGCTTGAAACGGATGCACAGTGACTAATGTGTGGGTCTGCTGCAGAGGTGTGGCAGCTGATTCGGAAAATGCTCACCTTTCTTCTATGTACTGCTCCCAATGCCATTGCACCGAAGTCACTTCTGTTTCCTGGTGAGACCTATTTCCCATTACGAAGACCAACGCAGTGAACTGGACAAAAGGCCTATAGATTTCTTACTTGTTTCATGAAGGAGATAAGAGTGTTATTGATTTTTGGACGTTCCTACAAGATTTCTTTGCCTTTATCACGCGCAGTCTGAAATACCGTCAGTAGTATGCTAACTGTTTGGGTAGTACCTTCTTGCACCCCTGCTGCAATGGGATGTCCCTCGTATGAGAAGGTGATTTCAATGCGAGTGCGTAATACCAGGACCGGACTAGTCTACCGACAAAATGGAATATTCTTCGAGAACATGTGGCCGGAACGTGCCTGAGTGACTTGGAATTCTGGGTACATCTACCCACAAGTTGGCGGAACGCGAATGCCATTTTGTTTGTTTCACTGGGGAGTCGTTTTTACTTCCATTTATGTTTTGTTTGTTATTGATGCTGATTGCACATCATTATTTTTCCCGTGGAGGGTGTCTTATTTCATCTTACTTATTTGTTACTTTGCTGATGATCACGCATAATAAAAACCGAAAAACAGCGAAAACAGAAAAAAATCTGTCCGCCGGATAAACGAAGAGAGCCGGCGTGGCGGTCAGCCTGGATGCGATTTTTAGGCTGTTTCCCACATCCCACTAGGTGAACACTGGGCTCGTACCCATATCCAGCCGCTGATAGATGTACTTGCAGGTAGACAGCACTATGGATGCAGACAGGTGGGGTACACCGGTTCCGTCCAGTGGGGTGGATGATGACATAAGACGTTAAGTCTCCCTAAACACATAAACAGCAGCAGATCAATAAATTGTACGTAATCTGCACCAGCACTACCGTCTTGACTCGGCATTCTGGTGCCTAAGTGGTGGATGTTACGTCATGGCTCTCATATCTGTCACATCTCTCTGTTTCTTGGAGACGGAACATTTGTTAGCCGATAAACTGCACGCTGATTTATTGATTTAAGAAATCATTAAACGTTTCGTTTGGAAATAGAAGTTACATGCAACACTTTGAGTTTATGTTTCTTAATTTTCTTTTTGCACCTAGTTTCGATTTCTCCGCCCTATTCTCAAGTGGTTAGTAACATCAACATCCAAGCTGTCGGGCTGTCGAGCTGGAATACGACGTCAGTACAGTGTCTGGACGTTGCATTTAACATCTACGCATCAGGACACATACATCTTAATTATAATGTCTTGAGAACTCAGCTGGTGTGTAGGAATGTAACAATGAGAAAAAAACAGCAACCAACCAAAATATTTCTGATTGTCCGATCTATTTTTTCATAAGCTGTTTCGGTCCTAAGTCCATCTTCAGATATTATCATCTGGCGGGAACGTTTTACTAATCGTAACTTGATGTTACGCATCTCGTAACAATATTTAAGAAATCTTATATTGCCTCAAACATGTCTGAAACGTTGACAATGGAGCAGAAGATGATGATGATAGTATTGATGTTATCTGGTAAGGATGCAAAAAGTTTCTTCTTGTACTAGCGTAAAGGTGAATGAGAATTTTGCTGAGGCAGGTCTGTGTGTGAAGTCGTCACCGGAAATCTTGGTCATGTTGACTGACGTTACGAGTAGCAGACACGGCGCAGTTATGTGAGCGGCAGCATTACATTACCATTGTTTCCGGTCTGCTCCGCGAGACACTCTGGCTTCCGACATGCAAAGACTTGACTGCCGTTAGGTTTAGGCCACGCACCAAATGTCGTGAGACACAATGCCTCTGATACAGCGAGCAGAATTTAGCTTACGTCGATCGGCAAGGAATTTCGATATCTTTCAATTCGTTTCCGATCATCATGGATGAACAGGAATAAAATGCAAGTGGAACGGACAGCAGCAATACGGTAAGCGGATGACACAGTCCTGACTTTGGGTAATGACACCAGAAGAATGTTTCATAAACAGTGCGCCATTTTTAGCTAAGAATTTGAGAATTGAAACTTCCTGGCAGAACCGAGACTCGAAATCAGGACCTTTGCCTTTCCCGTGCAAGTGCTCTACCAACTGAGCTACCCAAGCACGACTAGCGCCCTGTCCTCACAACTTTACTTCCGCCAGTACCTCGTCTCCTACCTTCAAAACTTTACAGAAGCTCTCCTGCGAACCATGCGGGACTAGCACTCCTGAAAGAAAGGATATTGCGGAGCCTAGGGGATGTTTCCAGAAGGAAGTTTCATATCAGCGTAGACTCCGCTGCAGAGCGAAAATCTCAATTTGGGAACTGATAAACAAAGCTGAGCCGAAACTGATTAAGAACGAATTAATGAAAATAACACCTTGCTAAACATCAAAATCGAGGAAGGCGCAGTAACAGAAGTAAAATATGTATCGTATCGATGCGATGTTGTAGTAGCCCACTTACGTATCTTGGTTTATTCCATAATAGAAGGCGAGGGAAATACACTGATGGAAAAAAGCGCAACCGACGAGAAGTTGTGTGACATAAACGAAAGGTGGTAGACGTGTTTCTACATCAGAAAAATGATGTCTATTCAGATTTCACCTAGCAGCGCCACTGTGAAAATGCAAATCAGGTTTGCTATTTATACACGCTGTAAGGGTCGTGGGCATTAATTACCTTTGAGGTGGGTATGATGAGTTGATGGTAGCCAGAATGACTTCAAGGAGACAAAGATGCCTTTATGGACACCTCATTGAGTTTGAACGAGACAGTGTAATCAGACTACGAGACGCTGAATATTCCTTCTGCGATACTGCAGAAAGACTTGGCAGAAAAGTACTTGACTGCTGGCAGTGGTGGTCTTGAGAATGTGTCGTCGCAAGAAGACCTAGAAGAAGACCATCGTGTTGGGTGTAAGGATCTGGCACATCGTACTGCATCTGCAGCAACAATCTTTGTGGTATCGATAGCAAAGATGCCACGGCATAGGTTCATATGTTGGCACTACGAGTCACCGACGACAGCGCACTCTAGCCGGAGCGGGGGAGTTCTACGAGCTCCGCTCCAGTTTCAGCCCATTTGATCAAGAGCAGACGGCCGGGACACTTCGCTTGTGCTTCTGTATTACTCTTGTTACTAAAGTAAAGCTGATTTTAATTCACACTGCAGTACCCAGAGATTTTCACCTTTTCCTGCTCCTACCCACGCGCCGCCTTCCAGGCGGGATACAAAAATCTTGCAGCAGTTGGCACCACAGTGATACAACGAACTGTTACAAATCGATTACTTCAAGGACAGCTCCGAAAAGATGCCCTGTAGCGTGCATTCCACTGATCCCAAACTACCGCCATTTGCGACTTCAGTGGTGTCAAGCGAGAGCCCGCTGGAGCTCAGGGTGGAGGTCTGTTGTGTTTTCTGAATGAGCCTCGTTCTGCCTCTGTGCTAGTGATAGCCGTGTATTGGTTAGAATGAGTCCGCTTGAGAGCCTGCAACCAAACTTTCTGCGTGTTACATACACTGGACTTACTCCTGGAGTTATCGTATGGGGTGAGATTTCTTATGACAATAGGAGCACTCTCTTGGTTATCCCACACACGGTGACTGCAAATTTATACGTCAGTCTGGTGAGTCGACCTGTTGTGCTGGCATTCGTGGACAGTATTTCAGGGGGTGTTTTCCAACATGACAACGCTCGTCCACATACCGCTGCTGTAACCCAACGTGCCGTATAGAGTGTCGACATATTCTCTTGGCCTGCTCGACCACCACGCCTTTCTCCAGTCGAGCACGTATGGTACATCATCGGACGACAACTCCAGCGTCATTCACAACCAGCAACCACACCGTCCCTGGATTGACCCACCAAATGCAACAGGTATGAAACTGTCCCATAAATTGACATCCGGCACTTGTTCAACACAATACAGCATGTTTGCATACAACATTCTGGTTATTAATGTACCAGCATTTCACATTTTCAATGGCTTTTCTCGCTCCTAGATCAACCTGTTATATTGAAAAGTTAATCACTTAACTATGTTACTTAGACGAATGTATTCCCGAAATTAAATTTTCATTAATTGTTTTTTAGTGTTCCAATTTTTTTGCGTCAGTGTATCAATTCCAAACTGTCGCTAAGTGGTGGGGGAAGGACGGTAAATAGGGAAAAATCCGTTTATTGATACATACGGTAAAAAAAAACTGTATCAAGGACGTCCGAGACATCATCTGGAGAATGTAGTACACGGAAGTCAAGTGCATGTAGTGCAGGGGTGGAGCTATGGTTTGAAATGTTCACATCACATTCCATCATTGTCACGAGTAAAACGAAGACTAATTGAACCTTGGGCAGTCAACCATAGCTCTGCATTCATCATTGATCAATGAATAGAGCTAGGGCAGTTATAACTAATTTCTTTTTAAAGAGTCTTAGGAAGTTGTTACTTAAGGTACATTGCCTGTAATGTTATTCCAGGAATAGACAGTATAATACATAAGGGGCGTTCAAAAAGAAACGAGCCGGAGGCATAATTACAGAAACCAGTACCTGTATGTTAGAAGTATTGATCCTGGCTGTTGAGACACAAGGCGGTGAACGGCAGTCTCATAAAATTCCCAGGGCTGCGATATTAACCAGTTTCGCACGTACAGCTGGAGGTCGTCATCCGAGGTGAATCGTTTGCCCCTATGCTGACCTTCTTTAACCAAGATGGCTGCCTTCTGATTCACTTCCTGCAGCACGGGACAACAGTGAATGCCAGCGTTACTCGCAAATCTTGACCACCCTTCGCCAAGCGATCAAATCAAAACGACCAGGCAATCTCACCCGTGGGGTCATTCTGCTCCAAGACAATGCAAAGCCTCATACTACCAACACAGTAGCAGCACTCCAGCAGAAATTCAAATGGGAGGTTCTCGGCCAACCTCCATACAGTCCGGACCTCTCTACCTGTGATTGCGCAATTTTTGGTCCCCTTAAAAAGCCTCTGAGGGGCAAACAATTCACCTCGGACGACGACGTCCAGCTGTACGTGCGGAACTGGTTAACATCGCGGCCCCGGGACTTTTATGAGACAGCCATTCACTGCCTTGTGTCACAGTGGGACAAGTGTCTCAATAGCCAGGGTCAATACTTCTAACATACAGGTACTGGTTTCTATAATTATGCCTCCGGCTCGTTTCCTTTTGAACGCCCCTTATATTTTCTTCTCACTAATCGATCGTTTCCTTTGTAAAATAAACAAACGTATAGTGAATTTATTTTATTACCTATCAATTTTGTACGGTGTGCAGTTTTTTGAACTATTGCGTGAAGCTGAGACGATTATTTACTGACTGTTTTGTTGTTTATACTCCCTTGTGGTGATCGACGCCCAGAGCGTCGATACCAGAGGGGGTGAAACTGGTATGGGGACTTGTGGTAATACGACTCTGCTTCGCTACCAGGCAGCTTGGAGCGCTACTAGTTTATCAGTCCATCAACTGGCTTTCTTATTGGGTAATTAAAAGTCCCCCATATTTGTTTTCGTTTCGTAGTACACAGAAGCTGGTTTCAACGGATTGTTTTTCTGGTTGTGGCTACAGAACGTATGCGTTGCGCTATTTGAATCGTGTTGTAGGTATGTTGATCTAATCCTGATTGATTTCTGCTCGCATCTGTATATTGCGCAGATTAAATGGTTCAACATACACTCCTGGAAATTGAAATAAGAACACCGTGAATTCATTGTCCCAGGAAGGGGAAACTTTATTGACACATTCCTGGGGTCAGATACATCACATGATCACACTGACAGAACCACAGGCACATAGACACAAGCAACAGAGCATGCACAATGTCGGCACTAGTACAGTGTATATCCACCTTTCGCAGCAATGCAGGCTGCTATTCTCCCATGGAGACGATCGTAGAGATGCTGGATGTAGTCCTGTGGAACGGCTTGCCATGCCATTTCCACCTGGCGCCTCAGTTGGACCAGCGTTCGTGCTGGACGTGCAGACCGCGTGAGACGACGCTTCATCCAGTCCCAAACATGCTCAACGGGGGACAGATCTGGAGATCTTGCTGGCCAGGGTAGTTGACTTACACCTTCTAGAGCACGTTGGGTGGCACGGCATACATGCGGACGTGCATTGTCCTGTTGGAACAGCAAGTTCCCTTGCCGGTCTAGGAATGGTAGAACGATGGGTTCGGTGACGGTTTGGATGTACCGTGCACTATTCAGTGTCCCCTCGACGATCACCAGTGGTGTACGGCCAGTGTAGGAGATCGCTCCCCACACCATGATGCCAGGTGTTGGCCCTGTGTGCCTCGGTCGTATGCAGTCCTGATTGTGGCGCTCACCTGCATGGCGCCAAACACGCATACGACCATCATTGGCACCAAGGCAGAAGCGACTCTCATCGCTGAAGACGACACGTCTCCATTCGTCCCTCCATTCACGCCTGTCGCGACACCACTGGAGGCGGGCTGCACGATGTTGGGGCGTGAGCGGAAGACGGCCTAACGGTGTGCGGGACCGTAGCCCAGCTTCATGGAGACGGTTGCGAATGGTCCTCGCCGATACCCCAGGAGCAACAGTGTCCCTAATTTGCTGGGAAGTGGCGGTGCGGTCCCCTACGGCACTGCGTAGGATCCTACGGTCTTGGCGTGCATCCGTGCGTCGCTGCGGTCCGGTCCCAGGTCGACGGGCACGTGCACCTTCCGCCGACCACTGGCGACAACATCGATGTACTGTGGAGACCTCACGCCCCACGTGTTGAGCAATTCGGCGGTACGTCCACCCGGCCTCCCGCATGCCCACTATACGCCCTCGCTCAAAGTCCGTCAACTGCACATACGGTTCACGTCCACGCTGTCGCGGCATGCTACCAGTGTTAAAGACTGCGATGGAGCTCCGTATGCCACGGCAAACTGGCTGACACTGACGGCGGCGGTGCACAAATGCTGCGCAGCTAGCGCCATTCGACGGCCAACACCGCGGTTCCTGGAGTGTCCGCTGTGCCGTGCGTGTGATCATTGCTTGTACAGCCCTCTCGCAGTGTCCGGAGCAAGTATGGTGGGTCTGACACACCGGTGTCAATGTGTTCTTTTTTCCATTTCCAGGAGTGTATGTTCCTGTTTCATATAAAACAGAAGCTTGTTTCGTTGCATGGTGTTTTGCAGACTTATATGTATTTGTTACTGCTTAAGAATGCGCGTGTGAACCGCTCGACATAAATGCATTGTAAGTATATTGTTCGTATTCTACGTTATTTTTGTTCGCTCTCATTTGTCGTACATTCTCACATTTAATGGAGAATTCCATGTTAGCAGCTTTTGATACAATCGGTATTTAACTTTATTACATCTTGTCACGGAGTGAGTATGTAAATCTGTTTCTGTTGGTTTTGGTTCTCGCCATTGAGTGCCAGTTATATGTAGAAGGCGATGAGTATGCTTTGTAGTCTTACTGAGTAATGAACTCTTCCTTGCAAACTCTCCAAGTGCAACAGTAGCTGTGCAAATGTGTTCACACATTATCATCTCTCGCAATACCAATGGGAGATGGATTACTTTATGCCTACTTTTTGAAGGTACTGTAATCTAGTCATTTACAGGTGGTTTCAAAATGAATATAGGGGTTTTGAGGCTTTGTGGCATTTATTATATTCAACTTATAAATAATACATTAGGTGAAAGAACAGCTCAAACAGTTTTTCTTCCAAGAGTTCAATGTGAGCACCATTCGTCATACACCGAGTCGATAAGCGAGTTCTTCCCAAACCTTGATCAGTGTGTCTGGAGTAATTGTTGCAATAATGCTGTTTCTAAAGTCGGGAAGATTAGCTGGTAGAGGATGCACATACACATTATCATTTGTGAACACCCAAAGGTAAAAATCGCACGTGAACGTAGAGGACATGCAAAACAAAAGCTCTGTCATGTGCCCCCTTGCGGCCAATCCAGCTGTCGGGTACCACGCCGTTTAACTAATCGCGTACTGAGTTTTGTTTGAAAAATTGTCACATAAACAGTAATCTGTAAACTTTAAAGCCTGTAACAGCTGCAAACAACAAGCACGTAGTTGTGAGAGTCTCCTTACAAGTCTCAACCCAGACGTCACTGCAATTGCTAATTAACGCCTAGCCTTCCGAGTTGATTTCTTGCGACTACGCGTGAAAGACACTCACGCGTTCAACACGTTCTTCAGTTACCCTTGCTCTTCTCTTCGCGCACAGGTATACAAACAAAACTGTCTGAAGTGGTCCTTCGTTTGATGTATTATTTATAATTATAAATTGATTATAATAAATGCTACAAAGCCTTAAAACCCGTATATTCATTTTGAAGCACCCTGTACTTTACATTTCAAAATTTTGGAAAAAAAACATTTGTTGTGCATGATGAATTCAATCTACCAGATTCCATACACATTTTAAATTTTTCGGTTAAACTTAACCCAAAAATTTTAAGTCGTAGTAACAAATGTCACTTTTTGACAATAAATGTCGTATTCAGTATTTTCAGGCTCAGGACCTTGCTTACTCTTCAATATCTCTTTAAAAGGTATGTTTTGAACAAAAGTCATTGACAGTTAACAAAGTTCGCATTTTTAAATTTTTTGGTGGTAATCATAAAGTACCCCCATCCTGGTAGTACACGTTGCTAAAAATGCGTTGATATTGCTGTGCTAAAAGATATGTTCAGGTTCTGGTCTGTACTTACACATCAGTACCTCTTTAAAAAGTGTGTTGTTAATATAAGTCAACAAAACTTATCGAATTTTTTAGGTTTTTTTAGGGTTGACAGACAGTAACCCTCCCACTCCCCCACTTGTACTGCACATCACGGAAAATGAGATGGTATTTCTAGGTTTAAAACGCAGTACAGGCAACACATTTTACAGAAATCACTAGAATCATTTTCTCTAATGATAATTTCTGATGCCTCCATTTATTGCGAGAAAGTACGAAAAACGAGCGCGAACAAAAATAAAGTAGGATATGAGCAATATATTTAAAACGCAATTCAGAGAGTGTAACACTCACAAGAACATTGTAATCAGGGAGATAATTCGATGAAACCAGCTTCTGTGTCATGTCACGTCAGATGATTTTTGAGTTTTGACATATGCTAAAGCACAGTTATTTCCGTTTATTAATGGCCACACGGTCGAAATTGCAATATTGGGTTTCACAAATAAATAATTTTGCAGTCAAAAGGCGGCCACAATGTCATTTACAGAATTTTGTTTGACTGCGAACTCCGACTACGAAAATTTAATCTTAGTTTTTGACCGAGATTCCTCGAATGTGTTCCTTACCAAAGTGACAAAATGTTTGCAGATACACACTTTAACACCAGACTACCAAGCCCACCTATAAAGTATAAATGCAAAATATTATAATCTAATACTGTTTTCACGCTACATTTTCCGTATTCTAAGGTCACTGCCATGCCACTAGGAGAACTGCTGTCTTTCTGTGCTTTTGTATCATACCATGAGCTTTGCACTTCTTAAAATTTGGTGTTTTAGGATAGCAGTTATAATTTTTATGCTGGTAAATTGATGTTTCCAGAGGTTTTTTTAGTGTTAGGTACGTTACAGCGGTGGTTCAACCGAGACAGAGTATTAGAACTGAAACTGTGTGTACTCTTGATTTCGGTGAAAAAAATTTTCTTAAAAAAAAGATAACTACTGCCTTCAAAGAATAGTTCCTGAAGTAAATTTCCTTTAATTTACGTCTATGCTCACAAACTTTTTGTTCACAGATTACCATTTTCGGTCTACAATGACCAACTTCAGATCTGTGTTTTGTAAAAACCGCGTCCTGTAAAACAGTGTCCTATAAAACACAGATCTTAAGATGGTCATTGTAGACCGAAACCGGTAATCTGTGAACAAAAAGTTTGTGACCATAGACGTAAATTAAAGGAAATTAATTCTACATACGGGTCACTGCTTTATTCTCGACAATGTCGCAGCTTGTGAAACTAGTTCCTGAAATATTTCGGCTGAAACACAAAACTGTATGGAAATAAAATGGAGACTATGGGGATACTGAAGGAAAAGGAATTGGAAACATTTGAAGCATTGCACTAAAAAGTTTTAGTGACGTGATAAGTACCAATAAATAACCTGGATGGATAAAGTGGGAACTGAAGTAAAAAAGCAAAGCAAAGCTCGTGTTACGGAGATGCTTTGGGAACTCAAATGGGAATCCCTCGAGGGAATCGACGTTCTTTTCAAGGAATACTACTGAGGAAAATTTACAGAACCGACATTTGAAGCTGACTGCCGAACGATTCTACTACAGCGAACGTACACTGAAGAGCCAAAGAAACTGGTACACCTGCCTAATACCGTGTAGAGCCCCTGCGAGCACGCAGAAATGCCGCAACACGACGTGGTATGAATTCGACTAATGTCTGAAGTAGTGCTGGAGGGAATTGATACAATGAATCCTACAGGGGTGTCCATAAATGCGTAGGAGTACAAGGGGGTAGAGATCTCTTCCGAACAGCACGTTCAAGACATCACAGATATGCTCAATAATGTTCATGTCTGGGGAGTTTGGTGGCCAGCAGAAGTGTTTAAACTCAGAAGAGTGTTACTGGAGCAATTCTGGACGTGTGGGGTGTCGCATTTTCGTGCTGGAATTGCCCAAGTCCGTCGGAATGCACAATGGACATGAATGGATGCACGTGATCAGACAGAATGCTTACGTATGTGTCACATGTCAGAGTCGTATTTAGACGTACCGGGGGACTCATATCACTCCAACTGCACACGCCCCACACCGTTACAGAGCCTCCACCAGCTTGAATAATCCCCTGCTGACTTGCAGGGTCCATGGATTCATGAGGTTGTCTCCATATCCATCCGCTCGATACAAATTGAAACGAGACTGGTCCGACTAGGCACCATGTTTCCAGTCGTCAACAATCTAATGTCAATGTTGACAGGCCAAGGCAAGGCATAAAGCTTTGTGTACTGCAGTCATCAAGGGTACACGAGAGGGTCTTCGGCTCCGAAAGCCCATATCGATGATATTTCGTTGAATGGTTCGCACGCTGACACTTGTTGATAGCCCAGCATTGAAATCAGCAGAAATTTGTGGAATGGTTGCACTGCTGTCACGTTGAACGACTCTCTTCATTCATCATTGGTCCCGTCCTTGCAGGATCTTTTTCCGGCCACAGAGATGTCGGAGATCTGATGTTTTACCCCATTCCTTATATTCATGGTACGCTCTTGAAATGGTCGTATGTTCTGCTAGGTTCGCAGGAGAGCTTCTGTAAAGTTTGGAAGGTAGGAGACGAGGTACTGGCAGAAGTAAAGCTGTGAGTGCCCGGCGGGAGTCGTGCTTCAGTAGCTCAGTTGGTAGAGCACTTGCCCGCGAAAGGCAAAGGTCCCGAGTTCGAGTCTCGGTCGGGCACACAGTTTTAATCTGTCAGGAAGTTTCGTATCAGCGCACACTCCGCTGCAGAGTGAAAATCTCATTCTGGTCGTATGTTGTTACCTCTGAGATGCTGCGTCACATAGTCCGTGCCTCGACTATAACACCACGTTGAAACTCACTTAAATCTTGATATACTACCACTGTAGCAGCAGTAACCGATCTAATAACTGTGTCAGGCACTTGTTGTCGTATATAATCGTTGACGACCGCAGAGCCGTATTCTGCCTGTTTACATATCTCTGCATTTGAATACGCATGCATACACCAGTTTCCTTGGTGCTTCAGTGTACACTGCGCAAAAGGACCGCCAAGATAAGATAGGTCTCATACGGAAGCATATGGATAGCTGTTTTTCCCTCGCTCTATCTGCGAGTGGAACAGTACAGGGAATGACTAGTAGTAGTGGAGGGCGCCCACCGCCACGCGCCATACGGTGCCTTGGATGTAGATGAAAACGTTAATATAGATGTAGATGCAGATGTGGATCCGATCGCCATATTATACTCTGCGAATGGCTTTATGCGAATGTGGTATGGAAGAGCAGGCTTCAGCATAACGTCACCCGGTAGCTATTATCTATCTTGAGCTCGGAGCCGCTACTTATTACTGAAATTAATTCTCAGTTGACATCATGAGGCTGAGTGCACCCTTATCCAGTCATCCTACCAGGAGAAAATCCCTGGTAACGGCGGGAATGGAAGCCGGGCCCTCTGCATAGCAGCCAGACATGCTGATCACTTAGCTACGGAGGCGGATGCGAAATGAAGTAGTACCAGGAAAAAACATCTGCGAGGAAATAAATCTACGGAAAACTTTTTCATGAGAAGAAGGGACAGATTAGTGAGAAATGTGCCAAAGCGTACAGGAAAAGTTAACTTGGCACTGGGAACAGCAGTGCGGAGGGGTCAGGGAAAGATCGGTATGGACAGACATAGACTAGATTAATTAAAACAGGTTGTCGACGACATCGTGTTAGTAAGTATTTAGATATGAGAAACTAAGCATGAAGAGATGGAGGGATGTACCACCTCCACGAAAGGCGACTTTAAAAAAAAGGAAATCGTCAAACTGTGTTATTACATGGATTTCCCCATACTCTGATCAGCCATTACATTATGACCACCTGCCTAACAGCCGGTATGTCCACCTTTGGCACGGACAACAGCGACGACGCATCATGCCATGGAAGCAATGATGCCTTGGTAAGCCGTTGGGGGAAGTTGGCACCACGTCTGCACACACAAGCCACCTAATCCCTGTAAAGTCCTGGAAGGGGGCGATGAGCTCTGACACCGCTTCCAACCATTTCCCAGATGTTTTCGATCGGGTTCAGGTCTGACGAGTTGGTGGGCCTGCACGTCGTTTGGAGCTCGCCAATGTGTTCCTCGAACAACTCCATCACACTCCTGGTGCATTATCTTGTTGAAAAATGCCACTGCCGTCGGGAAACACGATCGTGGTGAAAGGGTGTGGGACACTCCTTGGCCGTCATGGTGCCTTGCACGAGCTCCACTGGACCTGTGGATGGCCATGTGAATGTTCTACAGAGGATAATGGGGCTGCCTCCAGATTGTCTCCACACTGCAGTACTGATGTCAAGGAGCTGTTCCCCTGGAAAACGACTGATTCGCGCCCTCTCATCGGCATGATGAAGAAAGTATCGGGATTCATCAGACCTTGCAACGCTCTGCCACTGCGTCAGCATCCAGTACCGATGGTCACGTACCCATTTCAGTCGTAGTTGTTGATGTCGTGGTGTTAACATCGGCATATACATGGGTCATTGGCCCATCGTTAGGAGTGTTCAGTGCATTGAGTGTTCAGACACACTTGTACTCTGACAGCATTAAAGCCTCAAGTTAGTTCCGTCATAGTTCGTCGCCTGCCCTGTTTTACCAGCCTACCCGGCCTACGACGTTCGACACCTGGAACGAGGGTTGGCCTGCGCTTAGCCACGTGTTGAAGACACTCACCACAGCACTCCTCGAACACCGAGCCCTCACCATCTACTTTCGGTCAAATTGAGATAGAGTGCGCGCCTTCCTCATTCTGCACACGGACTCCACGCTCACTAATATTACATGCACCATGTGTGTGTCTGACTAGCAGTCATTTCTCGCCAGGTGGCGCCGTTCTCCTGAACGGATATATATCGATTGCAGGTCGGTGGTCATAATGTTCTGGACGAACAGTGTATATGTGGTAGAATTATCAGCATCGGGAGAAAATTTTGGGTAAAACAGACTGCGCCAAATCATCGTACAGAAGCTAAAGATCTCTTTTTCTCGTCTTGTGTACCTATTATATCTAGCGTCTTCGGTGATGTATATTAGATCTTAGACTGCATTTACTGTTTCTCTCTCTAACGATCCACTTTGTGCTATGTTAACCATTTGTAACCGTCAAGTTATGTGCTATGTCCCATCCTCTTCATTTTCTATGTTCTGTCGGCTTTCTGGTATTTCTAGCGACGGAAACTGCATGAAGTAGCTTACAGTCGGTAGCGTTTGGTTACATTATGAATTATTAATTTATGTCTAACGGGTGCGATTAACTTCTGCATTCCTCAAATCAGAACGAAACCGTTCGACCTAGTAATCGTTTCTGTCACACCTGCCATTGAGGATAGAGAAAGAATTATTTCTTTTCAATAATTCCAATGCCATGCTCTTTTCTGTTAGCCACCCTTCTGATATTTCCGTACGTTAGTTGTATGAAAATTGTCCTTTGACAGGAATTTATTCAGCGGTTTTGTGTAAATGTCAAATATTTACACCCACCTGTAAACTCTCTCTAAACAGTACTTATGTGCAGGTACTGCTGAAAACATCAAATTACAGGAATCCGCCAATGATTAGTCATAAATGTCTAAGGTAATAGTGTTCTACGTTGCATCACAATTACACGTTTATGGTAAGTACCTCCCTTGATGTATGTCGATTTTCAACCATACCGGTAACAACTATTCACCATTGATCTGATGAATATATAAAAACGTAAAAGTACGCCAAATGGATGTAAAATTAAAGTTTCCATGTCAGCAAAAAATGTAGTCAAAAGTGTGTTATGCGAAAGTTACGGAACAGTATCAGTTTGATGTTGGCAACAAGTATGCCATAGTAACACTATGCTCTCTCCATACATGTCCCTAATGTGAGAAAAACAGACAATACACAACTTAGCGTAGTGGACAAAATCGATTTAATTTTGCAAAGATAAATTGCTGACACAATGGTTAAATTTTTATTACACAAAACTAAAATTGAGAAATGTTTGAGACGGCAGGATTGCCATAGCTCAGATCCTCACACCACCCCCCCCCCCCCCCCCCTTCTGAACCCTGCTCATACCACTCCCGTCCGATACTGGACCGCACGTTCAAGTTCAGAAAAAAAAACAGAACAGCGTGAACGACTAGAGATAGGCCGTTCACAGGACATGTACGTTATTATGTTCTGCAGAAATGATTAGCACTTGAACCATGCCGGCTCGTGCGTTCACGATCAACATCGATATCGCGACGCAACACACCTAAATGTGAAATGAGCCTGTGGTTCTTATTGTCGATATAAACCAAACGTAATGGATCAGTGTGACTTGAGCAGACATATTTATATGTATCTGACGATGGTGGTGCTGATTCCGCATTTAACATTTGAAGATGGCATTATGGCTGCAGCACATTAGGACTTTGTTTTTATGAAACAGATCTGATGATGGTCATTAAAGACCGAAACTGGTAATCTGTTAACAAAAAGATTGTAACCATTGACGTAAATTAAAGGAAACTTATATGCACGAACAGTGCTGTCAGATCAGTGAGTTTGAAAGAGGGCTCATTATTGGAATGAAAGAATGTGATGCATCCATCCGGGAAATTTCTGTTCATGTGATCATGTGTTTGAGCAGTGCAACGGGTGTGTTCAGAATGGTTCACAGAACGCCGTAGAACACGACGAGATGGGTCAGCTCGCACCACTCAGATCATCTCCGAGAAGCTCGACACTTCGTCCGAGTGGCGTTACAGGGCACATCTGTGTCCTCCTCGGCTCTGGCGCAACAGTGGAATAGTGTAATACATATTACACTACCAGTCTCGAACATGGGTGTATGCGTCGTCTTTAGCGTAAGTTAGTTTACATTAGATTAAGTAGTGTGTAAGTCTTGGGACCGATCGCCTCAGCAGTTTGGTCCCATAGAAGCTTACCACCACCACTACCAGTGGTGGCACTCCGTCGCCGTTTATTGAGGCATGGGTTACATGCGCGTCGTTCACTTCCCCGCCTACTCTTGACGAATGTGCATAAACGTACTAGACGACCAAGGTGATGTAACGACGTCACTGGGGGCAGGAATGGCATTAGACAGTGTTTTTGGACGAATCCAGGTTCTGTTTGTTTTAAATGATTGCAGCATTTTGGTTCGCCGTAGACAGGGGGAGCGTCATCACAGTGACTGCAGTCGCACAAGACATACAGCGCCAACTCAATCCCTCAAGATGTGAGGTGATACTGAGTACAGCCACAAATCACCATTGGTGCGTGTCGAGGTCACTGTGACCAGTGAATGACATTCTGCGACCTGTAGCCATACGCTTTCTGCACAACACTCCATACGCCATTTTTCAGGAAGGCAGTGCACGATCACATGTTGCTGCACGAACACGTGCCTTCTTGGTGGCACAGAATGTCAGTCTTTTGCCCTGGCCCACCGAAAAACCAGACTTGTTGCCAATCAAAAATGTGTGGGATATAGTGAAACAGTATGTGCAGCACTGTGAACCAGTGCCAGCCACCACAGATGATCTTTGAAACCAGGTGAATGCAGCATGACTGGCAATACCATAGGACGCCTTAGCCGGCCGCTGTGGCCCGAGAGATTCTAGGCGTTTCAGTCGGGAACCGCGCGACTGCTACGGTCACACGTTCGAATCCTGGCCCGGGCATGGATGTGTGTGATGTCCTTAGGTTAGTTAGGTTTAAGTAGTTCTAACTTCTAGGGGACTGATCACCTCAGATGTTAGCGCTCAGAGCCACTTGAATCATTTTTGACGCCTTATACGTGTCGAAGCCGTCACGCACTGAACAAGTTATCAAGGTCCATGGCGGACCCAGTAGGTAATAGGCAACAGAACGCATGATGAACCGAGGTGACTGAAACGCTAATCATTTCTGCAGAACGTACTAATGTACATGTCCTGTGAATATGAGCGTCCTATCTCTAGTCGTTCAAGGTGTATTTTTTCTGGACAAGAGTGTATATTAACAGTGGCCAACCAAAAGACACCACGGAAACGTGAGGCGCCGGCTTCGCCACCCGTCACGCTCGTGTCGACAACAGGCAGCGCTACATCCACAGGACTACTTGCCTCCACCGGGCACGAGTTCAGAGAATCACCAGCAAATACCAGTCCGCTGCCTGTACCTAAGCTGCCGTCCAACCACAGAGTGGCCAGTTCCAACCGCAGCACCAGCTCCGGGGGATCTCATTGCAGCACCGCAACAGGCCAGCAGCCATCACAGCCAGAAACATCGCTTGAACCGACTTCGACATCAATCGGACACTGTGCTTCTGGGATGGTATATGCGAGTGGATCATTGATTTTGTGAGAGTGTCAAGTAGCTGTCATCAGTAATCAATGATAGATGCCTGACCAAACATAGAATAAGTTTAGTGTTTCGGCTATCACCAATGAATTTGTAAACACAAAGACTAATAAGTCCTTTTGTAAATCCAATCTATGTGTGTTCAGGTTTCATGGAATAGCGTCCTCGAGGACACTGAATGATTTCATTTTCTGTGTTATGCCAATAATGTGTTATTTGTGTGTATGTATTGTGTGTATTGAACAGGGCACCTAGAAACGACGGAGAGGCTTCGTCCCGCCTTAGCCCTCAGTGGTTCACAACCACATCGGTCCACCGACCCCACCGCCGCCCCACACCGGGAACGTCTCATACCAGATGAGTGTACTCCAAATGTTTGCGTGGTACAGTAATTATAGTGTACACGTACGTGGAGACAGTGTTTGTGCAGCAACTGCGAATAGTGTAACTGAGGCGGAAAAGGGGAACCATCCCGAATTCGCAAAGGCAGATGGAAAACCGCCTAAAAACCATCCACAGGGTGGCTGGCACACCGGGCCTCTTCACTAATCCGCCGGGTGGATTCGCGCCGGAGACCGGTACGCCTTCCCGCTCGGGAAGCAGCGCGTTAGACCGCGTGGCTAGCCGGATGGGCAAGTGTTATTTACTTGTACATCCTGGGAATCTTACTGCATGTCTGAACTCACTTTAATCACCACGTTTACAATGGATCAGTACTCTAACAAGTCTACAAAAAGAAAGAAAAGTAATAAAACAAAAAAGTGTATTACCAGAAAACAGTCATTTAACACTAAAATATGTATTGGAGTATTCATTACTTCAATAGTTATAGTGATAAACCTGTATAAACTGTAGTCCAAAGTTCAGCGACTACCCCATGCTGATGAAAATTGTCATAACGACCTCTGTGTAAGCGCTGGTCTTAAGAAAACTGCTTATATTCAGAATATGTACGCTGATGTTATTTCTAGGTTTAACAATATATTAATATTACCTGTTCTTGTGTTTAAACGTGCCAATTTTTTTCAAGATGTGTGGATGTCCATGTATGTTGAATTACCTGCTCTGAGTCGAAAGCCGCCACGTAGATTCCTAATGGCAGTAAAAAATCGATGGAAAAGAATCTTTTATTGAAAAATGTTTTAGTACGGCGGTAAGTCATACAAGAAGAGATCCGAAGAGGGTAAGATGGCACTGATACTCTAATTTTTTTTTGACATAGTCCTTTCTTTGTGATCAACTTACTTTGCTTAACGTCCATTCAGATACTAGATTCCACCCTGAATAACAATTCAGGAAGAACTGGAAAAAATCTATCTACGATTGCTACAATTTTCTGATTGCGCACAAGATGTTTTACAGCCGCAAGTTTTTAGATATTGGACCAGGTGCAACTCATAGGCTGCCAAATCCGTTGAACAGAATATCACCAATTCCATATAACGCGATGAAAGCAGCACACGCAGTAGAGTTGTTCTGCAGGCATGAATGTTACGAGTTCCGTACTGAATTGGCGTGTGGAGTGACATCTAATGGCAATGATGGGAGCAAATCGTGACGTAAGTAATATGTACACAACCTATATAAATACCGCATGCGGATCATGGGTTTATGTGCGTCTAAGTTATTCCATATTTATCGGAAACTGGCAGAGGTGGCAGAAATACGAGAAACAGTTAGAAAAAGCACGCACTATGCAAATGTTTAGCCCATGTTACAGCACTCCTCTTGCGAAGCTTAGTATAGACCGTGATGCATTGTCGAGACTCATCGCCACAATTATTCGACGTGGAGTCTTAATGACGGACTTCTTCACAGTCCTACACAAAGAACCGCGTCCACACCTAGGATTGATTCAAGGAACGCAGAAAGCTGAAAGTTCAGTCATCTGCTGTGCTGCTGAAAGGATGTACTTTACGTAAACGAAGCAAAGTTGCTGAAGAAGTTTTTCGGAAAATATTTTACTTGTAGCATAAAAATAAAACACTGCACATTTTGCATTCGCATGTTTTCTCAATATGCATATGTTCTCAAACTATTGCAAACGATTGCTTCAAACTGCAAGTTTCACAACACAGCCTGACGATGATGTGGTTATCTTTCGTTATTGGTCACATTTATTACGATACTTTAGAGGTAGTAACTCACTGCCGCTGTTCGAAGAATTTTCAGTGAATTAAGAGTGCAAATCGTGATTGCAAATTTGAGGGTAGCAGAAATTGGCAGTCTGAAATTGTCGTCATATTTCGAAAGGTGTACCTCCACATCACTGAGAAGTAAATGGTAGGTTAAGAAGCCAGAATGACCCAGGCGGTATACGATCCAACAACCTTTCGCCTTCCAGCCACACTCTCAGCCGACAGACAACAATCCCAGGTGCAAGTCAAATACCGCTTCCTGCGTCTTCCTGCCACTGCTGTTCCCACAAGTTATCGTGGCTGTTCGCTAGGTGGTAACGACGGCGTTTTCACATCAGTTTGTCATAATTCAGACAATATTTCTATATTGTATAGAAAAACTTTCCTTGAGAATCATCGTCTCCATTAGTCAAAACCGGATTAGAACCATACAGCAATTCCAAAGATTAGCCTCCATGGACAGACGGATACACACTAGCAACTTCAAATAAATCATATTCAAAAACCTTTCTCGTGAATCAGTGTAACTATTAGTCAAAACCAGACGAAAACCCCAACAACAGTTCTTGATATTAGCGCACATGTACAGGCGGTCACGAGAAAACAGTTTCAGTTTATGTACACTCACGAAAGAAAGGACTTGCATCACCAAGAAAGTGTTGTGCGACTTAAACGAAACCTGGTAGGCCCGTTTCTGCATTTGGAAGATGATGTTTATTAAACTTCCGCGCCAGTCGCTTAAGAGTGGGTTAGTACAGTCATTATGAGGATGCAAATCAGGTTTGCTTCAAATACTCATTGCAATGGTAGTGAGCGTTAGTTACGTTTGAGATTGGACATGGTGAGTTGATGTTAGTTAATAATGCCTTCAAGGCGACAAACACGTAATTATCAGCACCTCACTGAGTTTGAACTTGGTGATGTAATAGGATTACAAGAAGCTGGATTTTCTGTGTGCGATATTGCAGAAAGACTTGATAGGAATGTAGCCATTGTACATGATTGCTGGAAGGGGTGGTCACGAAGATGTAAAGTCGCAAGAATTGGCTCCGGACACCCACGCTGCGCTACCAGGAAGGAAGACCGTCGTGTTCACTGTGTGACACTGGCGCATTGTACTGAATCTGCAGCAGCAATTATAGCAGTAGTTGTCACCACGGTGACACGACGAACTGTTACAGATCGGTTACTTCAAAGACAGTTCCGAGCCAGACGCCATGTTACGTGCATTCCACCAGCGCCATTTGAGACTTCAGTAGCGTCAAGCAAGAGACCATTGAAGGGAGGGCCAAGTGGAGGTCTATTGTGTTTTCTGATGAAAACTGTTTCTGCCTCGGTGCTAGTGACGGCCGTGTGTTGATTAGAAGGAGGTCAGTTGAGAGGCTGTCTGTGTGCTAGACACACTGGACCTGCACCTGAAGTTATGATCTGGGATGCGATTTCGAATGACAGCAGAAGCGCTCCTGTAGTTATCCCACGTACCCTAACCGCAAATTTGTACGTCAGACTGATGATATGACCTGTTGTGCTGTCATTCACGAACAGCATTCCAAGAGGTGTTTTCCAACAGGATAACGCTGTCCCACATACCACTGTTGCAACCCGACATGCTCTACAGAGTGTCGACATGTTGTATTGACCAGCACGATCACTAGACCAGTCTCCTATCGAGCACATATCGGACATCATCGCACGACAACGCCAGCGTCATCCACAAACAGCATTAACCGTCCCTATACTGACCGACCAAGTGCATCAGGGGTGGAACTCCAACCCTCTGACAACCGGTGCCTGTATAGTACAATGCAAACACGTTTGCATGCCTGCATTCGACATTTTGACGGATACAGCGGTTAAAGTACCAGCTTTTCACATTTGAGTGGCTTATCTCAATTTTACACTAACCTCTGATCTTGCAATATTGATGACTTAAATGTGTTACCTGTACAAATGTATTGCCGAAATTTTACTACTCTATATTAATTATTTTTGGGTGTTGCGATTTCTTTTTCCGTCTGTGTGTATAGTGAAGAAAAGAAATAGACAAACCCTGTAGAACGTCTACAATTATTTTAGCGAGGAAATCTGGCGTTTCATCACACACTCGCAATAGGAGATAAAAAAAATCTTGTGTAATAAGATCTCTGCTCATTCCAAACGACATTCCTTGAATGTGATCGCTGAACGAGTACGAAAGTTGGGTGAGAGTTGTAATGTGCCGCGTGATGGAGCCAGCCAGGTCCCCGCGCGATGCCCGCCGGCGAGTTGCACACAGTAGCGGCCGCCGACTTTCGCAGGCGAGGGCGTGGCGGGATGACTTAACCGGCAGGCCGGAGCGCAGTTTCCGCCACAGGCGGCCTGTTGCTCGCTGCCCGCTGCCTGTTGCGTCACGGCAGCCGGTGGGAAAGGAAAGGAGAGGAGAGGAAAGGCGCCGGCTTTCTTTCCCAGACTCCGCCCGCCCTCGGCCGTGCATCTCTCCGGGCGGGCGACGATCCGCGACCCTCACTCGCCGACCGGGGAAGTAGACGTGGGAGCTCCGACAATAAGGAAGACGTCTGCTGAGATAAGGAGAGAGGCGCGCTGCGGCTAAGCAGGAGGAAGCTGCGGGCCCGTCGCGGAAAGCCAGTTGCAGATTTAAATAGTCTCTCCCTCCTCTTACCTCGTTATCATACATACTGTCTTCACGTTCGTTTCCCCCTCAGGGAAGCGACACACGACTTGAAGATGTCCCACGGGTGCACTGGTCTGAGTGCCACACCCTTCCACATTTAAGAGAAAAGTGTCAGTTCTCCAGCAAAATTCTGTTACTCCCTCCAAATCCTCGTCCGCAAACGTAGCTTACACCCAAATCTCCAGACGTCAGACACTCAGATCGATACCAACCGCATAAACGAAGACTCCGATTTAGTTCGTACTGTGTGCTGTAGCTCAGTGGAACCGGCGTAAACGTAAATTAAAAGTAACATCAGAACTACGAAACACATCAAAAGCATGACTGTGAGTAGCTGAAGTACGTTACTTCAGTGGCTAAGTTGGCACAGCGTTAGATCCTCGTACGAAAAATCCCGGGTTCAAATCCCAAGACGACAAATTTTTTACTATATTATGCATCATTTGGGACAATGTGTTTATGACATGTGAAAGAGCTGTTTAGAATTTACAGCAATATTCTCTTGGCAGTCTGCTTTCGTTTCGCTTCTTGGCTCTGAGCACTATGGGACTTAACATCTGAGATCATCAGTCGCCTAGAACTTAGAACTACTTAAAGCTAGCTAACCTAAGGACATCACACACACCCACGCCCGAGGCAGGATTCGAACCTGCGACCGTAGCAGTCGCACGGTTTCGGACTGAAGCGCCTAGAACCGCTCGGCCACCACGGACGGCGTTTCGCTTCTTTAAATGTGCAACATTTATAGAGTACATTTATAGCTTCACAGAATGTACAGTCAGAACAGAATTGCATCACACCTGCAGAAGTAATAGTGATAATAATAATTAATAATAAACAAAATTATAAGATCAATAATACGTACATAACGTTCAACTAACGAAGCGAAAGCAGACTGCCAAAAGAATACTGCTACAAACTGTGTAAAGTCCTTTTACATGTCACGAAAATGTTCTCCCATATAGGGTTTCACGCGTAAACAGTTAAATGAAACCCTTGCCAGTGATTTTGAACACGGAACCTGTGGTATGGCAACCGAACGTTCTACCTTCTCACCGACGCGAGATCTGAAACAACCAACCAATCACATATGCGATTTTGCTGTGCTCCGTAGCTCTGGTGATACCTTTAATTACGGTTTACGCATGTTCTACTGGGCAACAGCACACAGCACGAACTAAATCGGTGGTTTGGTTCATCCTATATCGACGAACAACGTATGGTATCGATACGAGTGTCTGACATCTGAAGGTTTGGGTGTTACCATTAAACGGAAGAAGAACAGGAACGAATGGTTGAGGATAGTTCCAAATCAGCGGTGCAGGAAGTAAGAGACGCTAAGAGGCGCCTTAATAGCGAACAGCACTACGAACTTAATTCTTATTCAAAGGATATAATATGTCAGTATTTCAGAGATGTAGTATACAGCTCAAATAACACCTACAGAGCAAAAATACTTCGCTCAAAGCGTATAAGATGATTGATTTGGAAGCCAGAGACCAGATAACAAAACCGTCAAATCAAGGTGGAATGAGGTTAATAGACATTGACAAAAATGCGCAGCCCTCCCAGTTAAAAATCATGTAAAATCCTTGAAACAAACAACAATTCTGTAGGATGTATTAAGGCCGCATGAGAAAATATCACAAGCAGTAGAACTCAACGACATACTCTCGCGTATATTATCCACTTTTAATATCACAACGGGAATTGCAGAAGAACTCACAAATGAAAAGAGATTCAGTATCTACATCTACATCTATACGGATACTCTGCAAATCACATTTAAGTGCCTGGCAGAGGGTTCATCGAACCACCTTCACAATTCTCTATTATTCCAATCTCGTACAGCGCGCGGAAGGAATGAACACATATACCTTTTCGTACGAGCTCTGATTTCCCTTATTTTATCGTGATGATGGTTCCTCCATATGTAGGTCGGTGTCAACAAAATATTTTCGAATTCTGAGGAGAAAGTTGGTGATTGGCAACAGCATTCTAAAAGAGGACGGACAAGCATAGTGTAGGCAGTCTCCTTAGTAGGTCTGTTATATTTTCTAAGTGTCCTGCCAATAAAACGCAGTCTTTCGTTAGCCTTCCCCACAACATTTTCTATGTGTTCCTTCCAATTTAAGTTGTTCGTAATTGTAATACCTAGGTATTTAGTTGAATTTACGGCTTTTAGATTAGACTGATTTATCGTGTAACCGAAGTTTAACGACTTCCTTTCAGCACTCACGTGGATGACCTCACACTTTTCCGTTATTCAGGGTGAACTGACACTTTTTACAACACTCAGATATTTTTTCTAAATCGTTTTGCTGTTTGGTTTGATCCTCTGATGACTTTATTAGTCGATAAACGACAGTGTCATCTGCAAACAACCGAAGACGGCTTCTCATATTGTCTCCCAAATCGTTTATATAGATAAAGAACAGCAAAGGGCCTATGACACCACCTTGGGGAACGCCACAAAACACTTCTGTTTTACTCTATGATTTTCCGTGAGTTACTACGAACGGTGACCTCTCTGACAGGAAATCACAAATACAGTCACAAAACTGAGACGCTATTCCATAAGCACGCAATTTCACTACGAGCCGCTTTTGTGGTACAGTCTCAAAAGCCTTCCGGAAATCCAGAAATACGGAATCGATCTGAAATCCCGTGTCAACAGATTACGGGAGAACTGCAGAAGGAAACAGCCCACACATCTGTCAGCCAAATAAAACTCAAAGCTGGAAGCTAGCGTAGTCTAGCTTTTCGGACGCGACTGTGAGTTCAACGCAGCGCTCGGCCGCTTACAAGTTCGTAAACGAGCTGTTTCCGACAGCATCACAGCGACACCGCCCTTACTGTGAACACTGTGGCTTGGCACACACAGCTGTGGCTGCACCGAACAGTAGGCTGTTCACGAATCCTACGGTTGCTTAAGTGGATTAAATTTAAATGTGCAGTGCTATTGACGGCAACAACGGCTGAAGTTATCACCAAGATGATAATGTACACGGATTTGCGGCTTCGAAGACGAGAACAAACGCTATCACACTGGACTCGCATTCGGGAGAACGACGGCTGAATCTCGCGTCCGGCCAACCTGATTGAGGTTTTCCGTGATTTCCCTAAATCGCTTCAGGCAGTTGCCGGGATGGTTCCTTTGAAAGGGCACTGCTGACTTCCTTCCCCGTCCTTCCCTAATCCGATGAGACCGATGACCTTGCTGTCTGGTCTCTTCCCGCAAACAACCCAACCCAACCCCGAGAATAATCACACAGCTTAGGTAGTCCTATATAAAATACGTTATCAGCGATGGAGGTGAATGTAACTAAACTCAGATTGTACCTACACCAAGATGGTTCAAATGGCTCTGAGCACTATGCGACTCAACTTCTGAGGTCATCAGTCGCCTAGAACTTAGAACTAATTAAACCTTTTTTTTTTTTTTTTTTTTGGTCATCAGTCTACTGACTGGTGTGATGCGGCCCGCACGAATTCCTCTCCTGTGCTAACCTCTTCATCTCATAGTAACCTACGTCCTCAATTATTTGCTTGACGTATTCCAATCTCTGTCTTCCTCTACAGTTTTTGCCCTCTACAGCTCCCTTTAGTACCATGGAAGTCATTCCCTCATGTCTTAACAGATGTCCTATCATCCTGTCCCTTCTCCTTATCAGTGTTTTCCACATATTCCTTTCCTCTCCGATTCTGCGTAGAACCTCCTCATTCCTTACCTTATCAGTCCACCTAATTTTCAACATTCGTCTATAGCACCACATCTCAAATGCTTCGATTCTCTTCCGGTTTTCCCACAGTCCATGTTTCACTACCATACAATGCTGTACTCCAGACGTACATCCTCAGAAATTTCTTCCTCAAATCAAGGCCGGTATTTGATATTAGTAGACTTCTCTTGGCCAGAAATGCCTTTTTTGCCACAGCGAGTCTGCTATTGATGTCCTCCTTGCTCCGTCCGTCATTGGTTATTTTACTGCATAGGTAGCAGAATTCCTTAACTTCATTGACTTCGTGACCATCAATGCTGATGTTAAGCTTCTCGCTGTTCTCATTTCTACTACTTCTCATTACCTTCGTCTTTCTCCGATTTACTCCCAAACCATACTGTGTACTCATTAGACTGTTCATTCCGTTCAGCAGATCATTTAATTCTTCTTCACTTTCACTCAGGATAGCAATGTCATCAGCGAATCGTATCATTGATATCGTTTCACCTTGTATTTTAATTCCACTCCTGAACCTTTCTTTTATTTCCATCATTGCTTCCTCGATTTACAGGTTGAAGAGTAGGGGCGAAAGGCTACAGCCTTGTCTTACACCGTTCTTAATACGAGCACTTCGTTCTTGATCGTCCATTATTCCCTCTTGGTTGTTGTACATATTGTATATGACCCGTCTCTCCCTATAGCTTACCCCTACTTTTTTCAGAATCTCGAACAGCTTGCACCATTTTATATTGTCGAACGCTTTTTCCAGGTCGACAAATCCTATGAAAGTGTCTTGATTTTTCTTTAGCCTTGCTTCCATTATTAGCCGTAACGTCAGAATTGCCTCTCTCGTCCCTTTACTTTTCCTAAAGCCAAACTGATCGTCACCTAGCGCATTTTCAATTTTCTTTTCCATTCTTCTGTATATTATTCTTGTAAGCAGCTTCGATGCATGAGCTGTTAAGCTGATTGTGCGATAATTCTCGCACTTGTCAGCTCTTGCCGTCTTCGGAATTGTGTGGATGATGCTTTTCCGAAAGTCAGATGGTATATCGCCAGACTCATATATTCTACACACCAACGTGAATAGTCGTTTTGTTGCCTCTTCCCCCAATGATTTGAAACTAACTAACCTAAGAACATCACACACATCCATGCCCGAGGCAGGATTCGAACCTGCGACCGTAGCGGCCGCTCGGTTCCAGACTGCAGCGCCACTTACACCAAGAAAGGGACAATATTGTCAGCAGCAACTGGAAAAAGAACGCATTTGGCCCATTCATACACTTGTTATAAAAACAAGGAAGTTTCAAAAGGAAAACACCAAACAGTTGCATTTCGGAGGAAGTTTCGCGTTCGTGTAGAAGTATAGCTTCGTTACCTTATTTCAAGCGAACTAAGAACGTGGTTTTAATTTCGTCAGCGCAGCAGACTGCCATGTGGGTGACCGGCGCTCGATTCCCGGTAATGCCAGGGGTTCTTGCTTGTTGGGAAGACTGAAATGGAATGCACTCAACCTCGTGAAGCCAACTGAGGAGTTACTCGATCGATTAGTGGGAGTTACAAGGTCAAGAAACCCGATAACTACCGGAAGAGCGGTGTCCTGACGACGTGCCTCTCAACACAGCATCCAATGACGCCATTGGCAGGCGATGACACGGAGGGCAGTTGGAACCAATTGGCCCATGTAGGGCCAGAACGTGGAACAAATCCTAAAACGCCCTGTACTTCGCATTGTCTTTCGTAACCATCTACAGTCTCGCACGTCTACGTCTATATCCTGCAATCAGCTTTTGGTTATTAAGTGTAGATGAAAACTGGAGAAATTGCAAAAAGCTAGGAAATTAGGGAGATGGGATCTGGATAAGTTGAAAGTACAAGAGGTTGTTGAGAACGATTGACTTGAAAGGAATCCAGTAGAAAACGGATAGGTAGGTTTCAAAGATGAAATAGTGAAGGCAGCGGAGGATCAAATACACTCATGCTCATAAATTACGGATAATGCTGATAATGGTGAAACAACGCTCAGGTGGGTAGTTTGCGGGTTTAAATCACCTCGGGGTATGACCATCAGTGCCCGCAGACGGCCCCGGAGTACTGCAGGTAGCCTTGCTCGGGACCTTACCGCAGCCACTGGAACAGTTGTCTCCAGACACACACTCTACAGACGACTGAACAGACGTGGTTTATTCACCCAGAGACCTGCAAGGTGCATTCCACTGACCCCTGGTCACAGGAGAGCCCGTAAACCCTGGTGTCAAGAACACAGTACATGGTCATTGGAACATTGATCCCAGGTTATGTTCACGGACGAGTCCAGGTATAGTATGAACAGTGATTCTCGCCGGGTTTTCATCCGGCGTGAATCAGAAACCAGATACCAACCCCTTAATGTCCTTGAAAGGGACCTGTATGGAGGTCGTTGTTTGATGGCGTGGGGTGGGAGTATGATTGGTGCACGCACACCCCTGCATATCTTTGACAGAGGAACTGTAACAGGTCACGTGTATCGGGACGTCATTTTGAACCAGTTTGTCCGCCTTTTCAGGGGTGCAGTGGGTACCACTTTCCTCCTGATGGATGATAACGCACGGCCCCACCGAGCTGCCATCGTGGAGGAGTACCTTGAAACAGAAGATAGGCGAATGGAGTGATCTGCCTATTCTCCAGACCTATACCCCATCGAGCACGTCTGGGATGCTCTCGGTCGACGTATCGCTGCACGTCTTCAAACGCCTAAGACACTTCAGGAGCTCCGACGGGCACTGGTGTAAGAATGGGAGGCAAGCTGTTCGACCACTTGATCCAGAGTATGCCAACCCGTTGTGCGGCCTGTGTACGTGTGCATGGTGATAATATACCATATTGATGTTGGGGTACATGCGCAGGAAACAGTGGTGTATTGTAGCACATGTGTTTCGGACGGTTTTCTAAACTTATCACCAATACCGTGGACTTACAGATCTGTGTCGTGTGTGTTCGCTATGTGCCTACGCTATTAGCGTCAGTTTTGTGTAGTGCCACATTGTGTGGCACCACATTCTGCAATTATCCTTAATTTGTGAGCATGAGCGTAGATAAAAAGACAAGGCCTAGTAGAAATCTTTGGGTAACACAGGAGATACTGAATTTAACTGGTGAAAGGAGAAAATATAAAAATGCAGCAAATGAAGCGAGTGGTTAAGACTAAAAAATGGGATTGATAGGAAGTGTAAAATGGCTAAGCAGGAGTGGCTACAGGGCAAATGTAAAGATTTAGAAGCATATTTCATTAGGGAAAAGATAGATACCAAATGCCTCTGAGCACTATGGGACTCAACTGCTGAGGTCATTAGTCCCCTGGAACTTAGAACTAGTTAAACCTAACTAACCTAAGGATATCACACACATCCATGCCCGAGGCAGGATTCAAACCTGCGACCGTAGCGGTCTCGCGGTTCCAGACTGCAGCTCCAGAACCGCGCGGCCACTTCGGCCGGCAAGATAGATACCGCCTACAGAAAAATGAAAGAGGCCTCTGGAGAAAAGAGAAGTGGCTGCATGAATTTCACGAGCTCAGATGAAAAGCCATCAGCTCATGGACAGATTCTGTGAGATATATGATTATAAGTGGTCTTATACCAACAGCGTCACGGCAAAATGGAACTGACAGGTCATCCATATTGCCGGCACTGCGCTAAGGCTGATTGATGGACTACATCGAACAGTAAGCACTCCGTCTTCAGGCCACAAGGTGCCCATCAAGACCATCCGACCGCCGTGTCATCCTCAGATGAGGATGCGGATAGGAGGGGCGTGGGGTCAGCATGCCGCTCTGCCGCCCGTTATAATGGTTTACTGTGACCGGAGCCGATACTATTCGGTCGAGTAACTCCTCTATTGGCATCACGAGACTGAGTGCACCCCAGAAAATGCCAACAGCGCATGGCGGCCCGGATGGTCACCCATCCAAGTGCCGGCCACGCCCGACAGCCCTTAACTTCGGTGATCTGACGGGAACCGTTGTAGCCACTGCGGCCAGGCCGTTTCTCTACATCGAACAGTAGGCTACCACAAAATTATAGGACTGGAAATGGATAAGGTTTGAATCAGTGAGACTGTTATCAGGCAAATAAATATCAAGAAAATAATGCACACTGGCGTCCAAAATTAAAGCAACAAACGGAAATTTTGCAAGGTTGTGTTTATTTTGCCACAAAATAGTATGAACAGTAAAGTAGAAACAATGTAAAAAGTACAGAAAGTAAACAACTTTATTATGCTTAACGGTAGACAAAGGTGTTATTCCTTTTCTCTAACTTAAAGGATTTGTACACACATTCCGACAACTGGTTAATGCGCTCAGTATGTGATGTGACCACCTCTGGCAGCAATACAGGCCTGACAACGACGGGGCATCCTGTGAATGATGTCATCAATTTCGTGTTGAGACAATAACGCCCACTCTTTCTGGAAAGCTGCTTGTAAGTCTTGGAGAGTGGTAGATGGATGCTGACATGATGCAACCTGTCTCGCTAGTGCATCCCATACATGCTCTATGGGGTTCAAATGTGGAGAGCGAGCAGGCTACGCCATGCGTGCAATATCTTCCGTTTCCAAGAAAACATCAACCACTCTTGCTCTATGAGGTCCATCAATACAAAGTATGGAGCCGCACTACCTCCCAACAACCGCACATCAGATCCCAAGATCTCCTCACGGTGCCTGACAGTAGTTAAACCTTGCCGATTCACCCATACAATTTCATGGAGAGGTGTTCATGTGGTCAACATAATCCCTGCTCACAACTTTAGCGACCCTTCTCTATATCGGTCTCTTTCAATAATATTTGGGTCCCGAAATCGTGCTGCACGTTCCCTTCAGATGCGGATGCGCCGAGAATCACCCTCAAGACCACATCGGAAGTCATCTGTGAAAAGAAAATTGGCCGACTGTTCGACCACTCAGGTGGCATATTGGCGACTCCACTCTAGGCGTTCCCCTCTGTGAAGACGCGTCAGGAAAAACACATACAGCAGGTCTCCAGCAATAAAGCCCACTCTGCCGAAGCCTTCTGTACACCGTTTGTCTCGATACAACACGTCCAGTGGGTGCTGCGAGTTGAAATGCCGGCTGCCGTGCATTATCAAGGCGGTACTGTCGTGCCTCAGTCCTCTTTCTGATATCACACTTGGTCGCCCCTGCCATGGTGTTTGGGATACTGTTTCGGTTGCTATAAATTGTTGCCACATCCGAGAAACAACAGAACGTTTCACATTAAGCCATCGGGCTTCATCTGTATGCGACTGCCCCGTTTCCATTCTTCCTATGGCCCTCCACAGCAGAGATCTGGTAGGCGTCTTCTTTGTGCCATACTGCACTGTCGGTGACTATTCAGAGCGATTTTGGATGTGGGACTACATGGCAAACACTACCCAGTTTGATAGGCGCGCTGACGTCATCGTTAACGTGGTTGTCCATTGACCGGAATGGCATTTTCCGTGCAGAACAGGATTGTACAGACATCTGTTGACAGTTTTTATGACTATACGGTGAATTAGACTCAAGACGGGGAAATAACGGTGCGTCGCTTTAATTTTGGACACCAGTGTATACGGATGTCGAAGCGTTCGTCCAAGACAGGAACACTTGTATGGTTCATATATTTTTATATAACGAGAAAGGAGAATCTATAGCTGTTCTTCGCTATGTACAGAAATCGTAGGAATCCACCAGTTTCATTGTTATGGAGTTACTTTTAGGAAAATAAGGAACGATTAGTACAGTTTGCGACGATTACCCATTTGTGATGTAACGATTTTAATGACTCATTACTAGAAATATTCTCAGTAATTAGAGACATGTAATAATAAATTTAGCTCTTTTTTAAGACTGAATATGTTTTCCTCTATTCTTGGGCGCTTCGACAGCTTCTGTCCCCTTAGCGACTGATATACGATCAAAATTATTGTTGACAAGAGGGTGTTGCTAGTGTTCCCCGATTGCTATTTTATTTTAATTGTCGCATTCTCTACCTCTCCATCTTCTGATCACCGCAGTCCAGATTCGATTTGCCTGTTGCGATACGCCGGATATTCTTGTGCAGGTTGGAGACAACTGACCAATAGCTTGAGCTAGCTGCAGCCTCTCATCAGCCATCTTCTAGATGCGTCAAGCAGGAGACGAGTACACGTACATTTTTTGCTTAGCTTTTTGAAATAAAATTCATTTCTCTACCATTTCTTATCTAGTACCATATACGGGGAAACTGTTTACACTGACATTTTTAGTGATGCATTGTGAGTGTATAATCGGATTTTACCTTAGGTATTTATGAGCCTACTTGGGGCAGTCTTATAGTGCTGTCACGAACTAATAATGCAGGGATACTTTGATGTGGTACTTAGAAACAGCAACAGAAACTGTTTAATTCGTGATAAATGTGTATTTTTTAAAAATTTCTCACTATGCTAATTGTTTAATAGCTGATATTTGTGTATTTTGACAACATATAAATTCAAATATTTACGAGTACATCTGTCCTAGTATGGAAACGGAGATATTCGGAGACTATTGGTTAAAAAATTCAACAAATTGCACATAGCAATGGGTCATGGCTATACGATGGAGAGCTAACAGGAAAGTCATGATTCCACTAATTTATCAGTGTTCCAGACACATACTGTAACGACAAAGTATCTTAGGTCATAAATTGTGTTACTATCTGCCACCACTTCAATCAATGTTGAATTCGACTGGTAGTTTTAAAGAAGAAGACGACTCCACTGCTTTGATTTCAATGTAATCTGCTGTAAGCACACAGAAAAAATTATTTTCTGAATTCGTATTGTTTATAAAATATACCGAAGCTTCACCCGTGGAGACCACAATCCTCTTGTATCAGTTTCTACATCTACATCTACATCCATACTCCGCAAGCCACCTGACGGTGTGTGGCGGTGTTTGGCGCATTTAAGTGGTATATACATGTACAGAACATTATGGATCACAGACGAGTACAATTTACAGAGACTTATGTTGTCTATGTCATTTCTGTATTAGTTCAGGGTATCGGCAACTATGGATTGTATTGGATTTTGCAGGAGAATTGAAAATAGAGGCAAAACTTCAGTGTCAATATTGTGTGTTCCCACCTGGATGCCTAACCGACTGCAGTGTCCAATGTTCAGGTGGCACACCTCTCTTATCACGATGGAGGAGCATAACTGCTGATGAGTGCTTCGAATGTGAGGTGTATGGTGTCTAGGATTATTACTTGTGACTTAAAGAGTGAAAACAAAAATTTTACCGCAAAAGAGATGCAGAGTTCCTTGAATATTCATATATGTTTCCTGTTGTAGGGACATATCAAATACCTGTCACATTGAATTTCCTTGATTATGTGAGGATCTCAGAACTTGCATTCCTCCAAGACCATATTCTTTGAGAATACTGGAAACGTTGTGATACTTATGTCACCAAGATAGAACTTGTTCAAAAACTGGTTCAAATGGCTCTAAGCATTAGGGACTTAACATTTGAGGTCATCAGTCCCCTAGACGTAAAACTACTTAAGCCTAACTAACCTAAGGACATCACACACATCCCCGAGGCAGGATTCGAACCTGCGACCGTAGCAGCAGCGCGGTTCCGGACTGAAGCGCCTAGAACCGCTCGACCACAGTGGCCGGCCATAAAACTTGTAGTCTAATGTTAAGTAACCATTTTTTTTATCTGTAGGAATTTGCTGACACAGTACGATTGTGTCTTAGAAAAGCTGGAATACTCACTGCAATAGCCTTTAGTTGCTGCTAAAACATCTGAGATGTCGTCATCATTGTGGACACTAACATCATTCATTGTTTTCTTCACTTTGCACGTAAAATGTGAGTACAACTGCGCTACATACTACGTGGGTTGCTCAGAAAGTGATGCACCGCATTTTTTTTATCAGCCGAAAACAATGCTACGAATGCGAAACGTTACGTATGTATTATTTGAATCTCCTGAGTGAGCGCGCCAAGTTTCCGGCACTTCCGACAGATAGCGTAGCTGCAGGACAGTTTAAAAATGGCGTCTGTAGGTGATGTACGTTACAAGCAACGTGCCGTCATTGAGTTTCTCACTGCAGAGAAAGAAATTGTAGGGAATATTCATAAACGCTTGTGCAAAATCTATTGAATATCTCCTGTTCACAGAAGTGTAGTTAGTCGCTGGGCACGGTGGGTAAGGTCATCAGAAAGCGGTTCGGCGGAGCTCCACGATTTGCAGCGGTCGGGGAAAACCATCCACGGCTGTCACACCTGACATGTTGCAGCGAGCTAATGTTGACAAATGAAGTGTGGATGCAATTACTGCACTCTTTGGTATTCAAAAGTACGTGCAAGATAAGCCCCGCTGTGTCCAACGGTGGATCACAAATAGTACAGAAAAAAAACCATATGTCTTGATATTGCAACGTTTTGAGGTTGAGGGGGAGGCCTTCTTGTCCCGGATTGTGACATGTGATGAAACCTGGGTTCTCTATTTTGAACCCGAAACGAAACGACAGTCGATGGAATGGCGCCATTCCCACTCCCCACAGAAGAAAAAATTGAAAACAACTGCTTCCACCGGTAAAGTCATGATCATCGTGTTCTGGGACTGATTCTCATTGATGCGATGTGAAGAGGCGGTTCCATTAATTCAGAAGTATATGTCAACACATTAAAAAACTCAAGACGCGCTTTCGATGACTTCGGCGCCACAGCAACCCAGAAGATGTTTTGCTGAAACACGCTCAGCCCCACACAAGTCTGACGACTGCTGAACACATCGCAAAACAGGGTGGGACAGTGTTACCCCATCCACCCTACAGCCCTGACCTAGTCCCCTCGGACTTCCACTTGTTTGTACCTCTAAAGGATGCCATTTGTGGAAGACATTTTCAGGAGGATGAGGAGGTGATTCACACAGTGAAGCACTGGCTCCGCCACCAGGACAAGGACTGATACCGACAGGGCATACACGCCCTTGTTTCGCGCTGGATGAAGGTCATAGAACGAGATGGAGATTACGTGGAAAAACAGCGTGTGTAGATAAAACAACATTCTTTCGTGTGCGTAATTCTCATTATGTTCAATAGAGAATTGTTGAAGCAAAAAATGCGGTGCATTACTCTCTGGGCAACCCTCGTACTAATAGAACCTATATACAAATGGCTCTGAGCACTATGCGTCTTAAGAACCTATATACACTTTACTTGCCAATTACTTATAGCAGCAGAAGAAAGCATAGTTACTGCTATGTTTTCTGTTTTCAAGGACCATGTACTACGTGTCGTTTAATTGCTAACGATTCCGCATCACAGACAATTTGTTCTGAAGGAACTTGCGTTTTGGATGTTCGGTGATGCTCGAAGCAGAGTGATTGTTTCTGGTGGCTTCACTCTACAGTGGTCAACGTTCTACTATGAGCTGGAAATAACTTCTACAAAATGATTGGTGGAAAATCTCCACCAACACAGTAATGATTCAGCTGGTATACTATGGGGACGACGCTGAGCGATATACGTGCAGTTATTCCACCTGAATTGCGTGTCTTTGAGAAGGTTTGTTTAGAAAGTGAACTGGATTAAAGACTTGTTGCCATAAGGTTCTGTAGATAATATTGAGGACAAGGGTCGCCCGTCATTTCCTGCGTTCTGATCGAAAACATGTGCTGACAAATACGAATCAGTGACTGGATAGTTAAATAGTTCCCGATTTGAAATTTAAATTTGGTCACTAATCAAGAAAGTGTTCAGGAAGTACCAAGGGAGAAGCAACGCTGCGGGGCCTTCTACTCTGAAAAAGAACTTGGAATAATCGTACTCGTTCCGAAGAAAAATAATGCACAAAGAATAACTGATTCAGGACGATAACATTGTTATACGTAGACTCGAAAATCATATCTCATGTCTCAGCACCAAGGTCAAAAGAAACCCTTCCAGACGGAACAGACATGTAATGTACCCACACATAAAGAGTGTGTTATAGGATTTCACATTTCCGCAATTAACAGTAGATTTACTGCTACCAAATGGTTTTCAAATGGCAAATAAACATACGTCATATGGACATTCTCAATCGGGCGTTCTGTCAGACAGAGTTGCATTTGTCAATGGCAGCGTTCATTATCTCTTTAGAGCCATTAACCCTTACGGTCAGCAGAACTACATGTTCGCGTATGACTATTCACCTTCAGTGCCTATGCTGATGATGTTACCATAATCATACTTATCGAAATCACTTGACGAAATTACCTGACGAAATCACCTACAGAAGGCTGCTTAGATTTTATGGATTTTGATATAATATGTTCAACCCTTCTCGTTAAAGAATCTAGTAAATACAGAGATCTATTCTAGAACAGTTAGCTCACACATGACACCGTACGGTGTCTCAAGAACTCCAACTTCCTTCTAACCTGTTCCGATGATGAGCTAATCTCGAGCTGTGTTAGTAAAGAGGAATTACTGAACATCAAGTGAAAAAAAAATATTCTAGTGACCTAGCTAGCAGTGTTACAAGTTTTAAAAATATTGTTACACTGAATCTGCCTGCAAGTCGGTCGGATTTATTAAAGACTGCATAGGGTATCAAGGCAGCTAATATAGGTTACAAGATGCCAGCAACAGTATCTCGGTCTTGCAGAACTGCAACTCATGTATTACAAAAGATTCCTACTGAAAGGCATTATACAACAAAGACAATAACCAGTAACATTTAGAAGGGAACTGCATACCAGATTAAACAAAGAAACTTAAACTGGAAAACAGTGCGATAAGATCCATAAGCTCACGGACAGGTCGGCAACATTCATGATGATACGAGGGCTTTTCGGAAAGTAAGTGAAAACCACTGTGACAATCCAATGAAGCCTTGCACATATGTGTTGGGCAGTGTCTCTAGTACACTCATCGATCACGTCAGTCGCTCTTTTCAGTTCTGAGCGCACGGTGAGCACCTAAAGTTGCCTAGAAAATAGCGTCTCCCACCAAGTAAAAGGGCCAGGTGAGAAATTTTGCCTTATACATACAAGACATAATTATCATGCGTTTCGTTCAGCAAGACAGTTCTCAACTGCATTCTGCAGGACCAATGAAGATGTCCCCGCAGAATTTTCGATGGAAAGTGTTTGATCGTCCACAATATAGCCCCTAAATGACTCCCTCTGAGTTTCATCTGTGCTTACATGAACAGCTGGTTATGAAGACAACATTTTGACCACAGGACGAGATGTAGATCAGAGTAGAGAGTTGGCAGAAAGCACTGGCGGCTGCCTCCTATGACGAAGGTATTGGAAATTGGTACAATGCTACGACAAACGTCTAAGTCGGGGAGGCGACTATGTAGATAGGTAGCTGAAAGTTGTAACTAACAGTTGAAAAAGAAAAAAAAGATTTTCACAATGCTTTCTATTCGAGGCCGATCGGAACTTACTTTCCGAAAATCCCTTGTAAATAATTGAATACCGACAGCATTACCGCAAAATAATATTGCTAGCACTACGGTATGGCTGACACACAACACACCAAACGGAAAGTTACCACAAAATTATGGGTGTGTGGGTATGTGCAAATGCTCCGTCCGAACATGCCTCGGAAGGTCCAACGGTGCCGACCGCTCGCCGTGTTCTCCACAACCGATTGGCCTCAATGGATTGGATGTGTGTATGGAGTGGCATGTGGTCACTACGCCACTCTCTCGGTCGTTGTCAGCTTTCCTGGCCGGAGTCACTACCTCTCAATCAAGCATCTACTCAAATGGCATCACGAGGTCCGACTGTAGCCCGCTTGCCAACAACTCTGGGCAGACAAAAGCGGTCACTCGTCAGGAGTGCTAGCCTAGCCCGTCAGCGCTTAACTTGTCTTATTTGACGGAAACCGCTCTTACCACTGCGACAAGGCCCTTGGCTCTGTGGAAATGGACGAGGTTTAAAACAGCGAGATTATTAATAACGTCATAAACACTAAGAAACTAACGTATGCGAACATCAAAGCGTTTTCCAAGACAGCAACACTCATATTGTTTGTATTCTGACGGAAAAAAAATCAACATCAAAAATACCTTTGTAGAATAATGTAATTTAGAGAATACATTTGTCTAGGTAACATATTTAAGTGGATAACATTGAAAGATCACAGATTAATGTGAGATCGAGATAAGGCATTCAAAATGTGAAATGCTTGTACCTCAATAACCGCTGTAACAACCGGAATAGTGAATGCAAGCATACAAACGTGCATGCATTGTGTTGCACAGGTGATGGATGGCAGTTTGTGGGCTGGAGTTCCGTGGCTGTTGCACTTGGTCGGTCAATATAGGTACGTTGTGATTGCTGGTTGTGAAAGACGCTGGAATTGTCGGCCGATGATGTACCATATGTGACAGGTCTGGTGGTTGAGCGGGCCAAGGTAACACGTCGACGCTCTGTAGAGCACGTTGGGTTACAACAGCGATATGTGGACGAGCGATACCCTATTGGAAAACGCCCCTTTGAATGCTGTTCATGAATGACAGTATAACAGATCCAATCACCAGATTGATGTATAGTCTTGCAGTCAGGGTGCATGGAATAACCGCGGGAGTGTTGTTGCCGTCACAGGAACCACACATCCCACACCATAGCTCCAGGTGTACGTCCTGTGTGTCTATCACTGAAGCCACAAACGGCGGTGGTTTGGGGTCAGTGGAATGCGTGCTACAGGGAGTTGTCCTTGACGTAACCGATCTGTAACTGTTCGTTGTGTCACTGCGGCGCCAGCTGGTGCTAAGATTGCTGCTGCAGGTGCGGTGCGATGCGCCACAGCCATACGCCGAACAAGAGGGTCTTCACTGTCGGTAGTGCCACGTGGCCGTCCGGAGCCGTCATCTTGCGATTGTACATTCGCGTGACTACTGCTGCCAGTGCAGTGGCTACATTCCTGTCAAGTCTTTCTGCGATATCGCTGCAACATCCAGCTTCTCGTAGCACTATTACAAGACTTCATTTGAATTTAGTGAGGTGAGCGTAATTGTGTCTTTGTTGCTTTAAAGGCATTTTTGACTAACATCAACTTACCACGTCCAATCTGAAAGGTAACTAATGCTCACGAACGCTACAGGGTGTATTTAGAGCAAATCTGAGTTCCATCCTCGCAGTGGTGCTACTAGTGCCGCTGTTTTGCGACCGGCGTCAAATTTGAGCAGGCATTATCTTTCAGCTACAGAAACACGCCTACCAACTTTCGTTAATGTCGCACAACTCCTGCCTGGTGTTCCGATTTTTTTCCGTCTGTGTATTAGTGTTTAACGAGGGAGTCTTCTCTATAGCGGTTCTTCAGTACATGTGAACATCATAGAAAACCACCAATTTCATTCACTACTGGCCATTAAAATTGCTTCACCAAGAAGAAATGCAGATGATAAAGGGTATTCATTACACAAATATATTATACTAGAACTGACATGTGATTACATTTTCACCCAATTCGGGTGCATAGATCCTGAGAAATCAGTACACAGAACAACCATCTCTCGCCGTAATAACGGCCTTGATACGCCTGGGCATTGAATCAAACAGAGCTTGAATGGCGTATACAGGTACAACTGCCCATGCAGCTTCAACACGATACCACAGTTCACCAAGAGTAGTGACTGGCGTGTTGTGACGAGCCAATTGCTCGGCCACCATTGACCAGACGTTTTCAATTGGTGAGGGATCTAGAGAATGTGCTGGCCAGGGCAGCAGTCAAACATTTTCTGTATCCAGAAAGGCCTGTACAGGACCTGCAATATGCGGTCGTGCATTATCCTGCTGAAATGTAGGGTTTCGAAGGGATCGAATGAAGGGTAGACCCACGGGTCGTAACACATCTGAAATGTAACGTCCACTGTCAAAGTGCCATCAATGTGAACAAGAGGTGACCGAGACGTGTAACCAGTGGCACCCCATACCATCACGCCGGGTGATACGCCAGTGTGGCGATGACGAATACACGCTTCCAATGTGCGTTCACCGCGATGTCGCCAAACACGAATGCGACCATCGTGATGCCGTAAACAGAACCTGGATTCATCCGAAAAAATGACGTTTTGCCATTGGTGCACCCAGATTCGTCGTTGAGTACACCATCGCAGGCGCTCCTGTCTGTGATGCAACGTCAAGGGTAACTGCAGCCATGGTCTCCAAGCTGATAGTCCATGCTGCTGCAAACGTCGTCGAACTGTTCGTGCAGATGGTTGTTGTCTTGCAAACGTCCCCATCTGTTGACTCAGGGTTCGAGACGTGGCTGCACGATCCGTTACAGCCGTGCGGATGCCTGTCATCTCGACTGCTAGCGATACGAGGCCGTTGGGATCCAGCACGGCGTTCCGTATTACCCTCCTGAACCCACTGATTCCATATTCTGCTAACAGTTATTGGATCTCGACGAGCCGGCCGGAGTGGCCGTGCGGTTCTAGGCGCTACAGTCTGGAGCCGCGTGACCGCTACGGTCGCAAGTTCGAAGCCTGCCTCGGGCATGGATGTGTGTGATGTCCTTAGGTTAGTTAGGTTTAAGTAGTTCTAAGTTCTAGGGGACTGATGACCACAGCAGTTAAGTCCCATAGTGGTCAGAGCCATTTTTGATCTCGACGAACGCGAGCAGCAATTTCGCGATACGATAAACCGCAATCGCGATAGGCTATAATTCGACCTTTATCAAAGTAGGAAACATGATGATACGCATTTCTCCTCCTTAGACGAGGCATCACAACAACGTTTCACCAGGCAACGCCGCTCAACTGCTGTTTGTGTATGAGAAATCGGTTGGAAACTTTCCTCATGTCAGCACGTTGTAGGTGTCGCCATCGGCGCCAATCTTGTGTGAATGCTCTGAACAGCTAATCATTTGCATATCGCAGAATCTTCTTCCTGTCGGTTAAATTTCGCGTCTGTAGCACGTCATCTTTGTGGTGTAGCAATTTTAATGGCGAGTAGTGTAGGCGTGCGGTGAGTTTTAGGAAAATAACAACGGAATAGTACTATCTGGAACTTTTATCCTTTTGTGATGTGATGATTTTGATAATTATTGTAAATATTCTCAGTAATTAGAGACATCTAACAAAAATATGTCTTTTTTTTTAAAAAAACTGAATAAATTCTTCTCTGCTACTGGATGTTTCGATGGTCATCGGGTCCTCTGCTCGCACCGGCATAGCGACTGATTGTGATTACAGGTGTTATCGACACGTGGGCGTTGCTGGCGTCCCCGTTTTGCTGTCTCGTTTTAACGGTCAGATTCTCCATCTCTCTTCTGCCCACTGCAGCCCAGATGCGGTTTGGCTGTTACTAGACACCGGAGATTCCTGTGGAAGCGTGAGGCATCTGACGAATAGCATGATCTCGCGGCAGTCTATCATCAGCCAACAACCAGATGGGGCCAAGCCGGAGAGATCAACCGTACATTTTTTACGAAATAAAGTACATTCCTCTACCATTTCCTATCCAGTACTATTTATGGGGAAACTGTTTGCACTCTAATTTTCAGCTATGTGTTTTAAGTGTAGATACTTTACATTGTTTCGGACTATATACGAGGGTTGGAACTTAAATAGTGCCAACTATTTATTCACAACCGATACAAAGAGTTACATGTTTGCACCTGTTACTGTCCTTCAAAGTAGTCACCATCGCTGTCTAGAACCCGTTGCCAGCGGTGTGGAAGGCTTAGTATACCGTTAGCAGAGCCTGTTCTGTTGATGATGCGAATAAGCGGTCTATTGCCTGTCGAATCTCTGGAACAGTTCTGAAACGAATGCCACGAAGTGGTTCCTTCATCTTCTGAATCAAATCAAAGTCACAAGGGCTTAAGTCTGGGGTGTGTGATGGATGGTACAGTATTTCTCAGTCCCATGCACCTAACAGAGCAGCCACAGCTTGCGCTGTATGCGCCCTCGCATTGTCATGCAAAATGATGGGTGGGTTGCGCAGAAAGTGTCGCCGCTTCTTTCGCAAAGCTGATCGCAGGTGATGCTCCAAAAACGAACAGTAATACTGTGCATTGACGGTCTGCCGTGCAGGAACGTAATGCGTTAGGATACCACCATCACAGTCGTACCCGAGAATCACCATAACTTTACACCGCTCCATTCGCACCATCAACAGAACAGGCTCTGCTAACGGTATACTAAGCTTTCCACACCGCTGGCAACGGGTTCTACACAGCGATGGTGACTACTTTGAAGGACAGTAACAGGTGCAAACATGTAACTCTTTGTATCGTTTGTGAATAAATAGTTGTCACTATTTAACTTCCAATTCTCGTAGTACAACACAGACACTGGACTAGACTACAGTATTTCATGCCATAGCAGGGCAATATGACGATGGAAAAGGGTGTCTCAACCTGTATAGGAATCATTGTACTATAGTGCGAGGACCAGGAAGTATAGACACCAGGACAAATAGAGATTTGGGCCCCTTCTGGAAGCGTGCTCGGTTAGCCGAATTGGTTAAGGCAGTCGCTCACGACAAGGGGAAAATCAGTGTTAGAGTCCTGGTGTGGCACAAATTCTCATTTGTTCTGAAATATTCTACTGCTGACGCCAAACTACAGTTGCAGTTCGCAAATAATTTCTTAATACCAGGATTTTTCCGTAGTTATTTATGTGTGTGCTAGGCCCAATCTCATAATGACATCATACAGTGATAATGCAGGGATGATGCAGACTTGATATTTAGCGAGTGCTTATTCTTTGTTAAATAATGCACTATAAAAATTGTTTAACATGGGATATGGTTGCATTAGTGAAAGTATCATGCAGTGCTAATTATTTAACATGCAGTATCAGTGTATTACGTTAACATAATGCACTATACTAATTGATAAACATTTAAAATCAAGTATTTACATATGTCTTAGAATGGGTATGCGGATATTTGGAGAATACTGCTCAAAAAGTTCAACAAATTGTAAACAGCAATGGGAGGTGATTATATCATGGGGTGCTTACAGGAAGTGTCATGTTGTCACTAATTTGTAGTACTTTAGTTATGCCCCAGTCATATACTGCACTGTCAAAGTGTCTTATGTCATAAGTGGTGTTATATTATCACCATCTTGCAGAGTATGTCATGACGTCATTAAATTATAGTAATTCAGTTGCGCCACACATAGTGTGATGTCAAAGTGTCCTAATATAAGTTGTGTTAATATTTACTGTCATTTTGCAGAATATGCCATGATATTGTTAAATTATAGTAATTCAGCTGTGCGACAGTCACATACTGGAATGTCAGAGTGCCGTACGTTGCCAGTTATGGTAATATTTACTGCCATTTTTCATGTGGGATAACTGTGCCGCCGATGATCCTCTCACTACAGCGCACTGAGCGCAATTGGTGTAGCTCATGCAGCTGGGCTAGAGAGAAATGGTGAAGGGGAAGGGAGTTTACCACCATTTTAACTTGTTCCCAGTAGCCCAGAGAGAGGGGTGAGGGTGGAGGGGAGGGATGACCTTAATTTTCCCGCAAATTTTGTGACACATACAAGTTACCCAAGATTCATGGGTGGAGTATCAGGCTGCATCCTGACCATTATTATACCACACATAATGTGCTACTGGAGTGGGTGGCCACATGATCGGTATCAGCCTACATCCTGACCTTGAATATAACTTACATAATTTGCTGTGATTCATTGGAAGGGTGGTGCTACCTTGAATATAAAAAGCCCAGTTGCCTAAAGTGTAACCTGAGACGAGACGTGACTTTGAGATAAGACCGTTAACAGGACCAGGACTCTCACTGCTATCCTACTTGCCTGCACGACAATCCACCCTACAAATAAGGTGACACTCTGTCGTCAGCATGAGGGAATTTACCCATACAAAAACACTCAAATATACGATGTAAAAGCTTTATGATGTGCAGACCCTTCTCAGTAGTGGGTCAGTAAAACAAACAAAAATAAAACACCTGTGTACGTTTGCAGCAGTCCAAAGGACATCTGGTCATTAGAGTTATATGAGAGGGCAGGCCTTCTAAATGAATTGCGCTGATCAAACGTTCACAAATTAACATGGGTGTCCTACAGGAATCACGCTCTTCACTTGAACATTATGTTGTTATTCGGCTGATCGAGGAGATTCTATCAGTCATTTGAGACTATTGCGTCTCCTTCTGCAGTCCACAAATCACAGCGAAATGCACGGAAGAGGGAACTTCTCACTGAACCACTTGTTTGACGTCTTCCCGTATGATCGCTTAAGTGCCTAATCTAATATTGTTTTCGCTCTCGCTCTGTATCATCTCATATGCTTTCTGCCTTTTGTAGTAGGTAGGAATTATATTTGTATAGGTTTTAATAAAATATCACGTAATAATTCACCAATTAATCCCGGTCTAAGACAATGTTAGAGATAGAAAACATAGATTGCACATCGCTGCTTACTATCTCATATTTCTTCTTTCTCTCGCGCGACTGCTACGGTCGCAGGTTCGAATCCTGCCTCGGGCTTGGATGTGTGTGATGTCCTTAGGTTAGTTAGGTTTAAGTAGTTCTAAGTTCTAGGGGACTGATGACCTCAGATGTTAAGTCTCATAGTGCTCAGAGCCATTTGAACCATTTTTTTTCTTTCTCTAGAGAAAGATGACGATGATCAATAATTAGCCTTGCGTTATCTGTCTTGATTAACAGTCTGCACAGAGCGAGTGTGTAAGGAGAGTAGGAACCCGCCACTAGCATTGAAAATTAACAAGACAAATTTTTTACTGGTTGTAAACAGTGAATGAAAAATTTACTCCGAAGTTTGCAGGCTATACGAGTAATTTGCAATTTCCATGGACTAGCAAAACTATGGCTATATCAAACGTAATGAGTGACATATATATCACGAATGAGAGTATGAAATTATGAATTCTGTCTAAAATAATAATATGTGATTTGCAAATCTCATCAATGGTCTTCTATGAATCCTCAGAAAACGACAAAAGTAGCCGCGTCTAATTTGTTTGTGATTACAAAGTTGCAACATGGTTCTTTTATAACAGTGCGTATTTTGTTTCCGAGTAACTGAATCAATGTCTTGCATCAATGTATCCTTTTCAAGAAGAAGTCGTGCAGTAGTTGAAGGGCGGCGGCAACGACAATACGCTCTTTTTTTACTGAACCGTCTGCGTAGTAGCTTTCCTGAGCTCACGTGTAGAGACTCATTGCTTACGAAATATTACATTTCTAATTTTCGTCTTTCCGTAATGGAAGACGACAATGATCAGTTATTGGTCTAGGGTTAGCTGTCTTTATTAGCACTCTGTAGAGAGCGAGTGTGTAAGGAGAGTACCATTCCTCCACTCGGAAAAGCAAACGCAAATGAACGGAAGACGGTAGTGCAATAATATGTTTAAGGAGGGCCTTTAATAGCCATGCCAACGACTCTGCCGCAGTGGTAACACCTGTTCCTGTCAGATCACCGAAGTTAAGCGCCGTAGGGCTGGGCTAGCACTTGCCTGGGTGACCATCCGGTCTGCCGAGCGCTGTTGACAAGCGTGATGCACTCAGCACTTGTGAGGCAAACTGTGGAGCTACTTGACTTAAAAGTAGCGGCTCTCGTAAACTGACATACGGCCGGGAGAACGGTGTGCTCACCACATGCCCCTCCATATCCTCATCCAGTGACGCATGTGGGCTGAGACTGATACGACGGCCGGTCGGTAGCGTAGGGCCATAATTAATTTTATGAGAAGAAATATGTAACTAAGTGAAAAGTTTTGCACATCGCATACTCGACCCTTTTGTCTGGGACCAAAATGAAAGAAGAATAAATCCAAATGTATATTTAATGGCGTATTATTATTATTTATCTAATACTAATACTATTTGAAGTTGTTTTGCCAAACTCAAAGCCCATTCCGTAGTCAAACTATTTTTTACAAGACGTTCTCGGCATTCAAAGCATTATCCATTCAACGGTACACGGAACATAATTAAATATTAGGAGAAGGCTCTGATAGTTACGAGAGTGATATTTAGGGCATTGCAGTACATTCCTAGATTTCTCACTTAACGCTCATTCAATTCCTCACTGAACGGTGATTCATGGAACTTTTAAAACAGATTCGTAGGAATATCTGCAGACGTCCGGGATTAGATTTTTCAGCATTTTTCAGCATCTCCACGATGCTCTATGTAGGTTAAACACTGTGTCCTTTCGTGCTGCCATTGTTTTTACGTTTTCAGTATCCTCTGTTAGTTCTCCTTGGTATGGGAGTATTTTCTAGATTAAGTCGGACGAGTGTTTTATAAAGAATGTCCTTTCTCGACTGGATTTTCCGAGTAACCTACAAATGAATCAAAGTCTGATATCTGCTTTAGCTACGACTGAGCCAATGAAATCATTTCATTTCATATCCCTGGCAATTGTTACACCCAGTCATCTGTGTAAGTTGACTGATTCCAATTGTATCTCATTGATGTTATAGTGGTAAGATACTAGTTATTTTTGTTTGTGAAGCGCACAATTTAATATTTCTGAATATTTTAAACAATTTGCCAATCCCTGCACAATATTGAAATCTTATCAAGATCTTACAATATTTGTGCTCTTTTTTCAGATGGTACTTCATTATAGATTATAGATAATAATCTTTAAGCCATCTGACGTTACTCTTAATGGGGGATGTATGTAAAATTTGTTAAAAATGTTGAATTTTTCGAGCATATTGTTCTTTAGCATGTTAGAAACGTTGTCTCCAATTTTCAGAGTTTTATTCCTGCTATAAATAATGTAAAAGTCATCTTGTTTCAACTAACGCGCAGTGCCATGCCTCCTTTTCTACATGATTCTGTCCTTGTCCGTGGTATTACTATTTTCTTATGCTTTCAGAGAAGACATGTGTAAGGTATGTGAGGCTGCGAGCCCATTTACGATGCGTTTAATTACGATTTATTAAAGAAATGCTTACATAGTGGAACGCAATACCCAAACGGTAGCATTAATAACCTCATCTAGAAGAGACGACCAAAGACCACATTTCGCTCATCCACTATTGTTAGAATTTCCTCATATGATGCTATTCTGGTGTTCAGTGATGGTAACACTGAAAACATGAGGATCCTGATAAGACTAGTATTTGATGCACGTTGCTTTACTGAAAACCTGTTGAAGAAGATTGATAATGTTGGTATTCCTAGTTCTAAAGTGTCAATTAAGGATACTGCCAAAAGGGCCCGTCAGAAGGATCAGACTAGAAGCGAAGAGCTACAAGAAAAACAAAAAGACCAAATGTGTGGTTATAGCCAACATTAAGATACTTGTTTCCGGCGTGAATGCTAATAAAATCTTTTTTCTGCATTTCCCGCAGCTTCATTTTTCAGTGTATAAGAAGCATTTTCTGCTGAACCAGTGTATTAAAAAAGGTGAAATTTCGTACAGACTTTGTAAATACTATGACACAGCTTCCTGTGGTACAAAATTTTTCAAATGCTTTAGTGTCAAGTTTATTTAAATTTATGTGAAGTAAGATTTCCCGTGTATCATACACAAAATAAAAAAAGTTGTTGCGAGAGATCTAAGACTGGTATCAAAAACTTCGTGCACAGGATTTTTTATCTAATTACTATACATAATCTACCACTTTTTGGAAGAAATAAGACAAGTAACCAGTGAGAAAATATTGCTCGTGCAATAGTATATGTTGTAAAAGATACAGCAACGACCTGATCAAACGATTTGACAAAACAATTGTAGAAAATCCAGATTATAGCATAAGATTATGATAAAATGTGAAAAATTTGGTTCCGTTATCTCTCAAACCGTAAAAGTTACATTAGGTGTATTTTCTCATGCATTTCCCCTAAATACTCTCTGGCAGGTCATTGATATATAACATGGACAGCGAAGGTTCCAACACGGGTTGTTTAGCTTTTCTCTGTTGCTGGGGATGCGAGTCCGAAAGTGGAGAGACTCATTAGTTATACACGGTGTTACAAAAAGGTACGGCCAAACTTTCAGGAAACATTCCTCAGACACAAAGAAAGAAAATATGTTATGTGGACATGTGTCCGGAAAGGCTTACTTTCCATGTTTGAGCTTATTTTATTACTTCTCTTCAAATCACATTAATCATGGAATGGAAACACACAGCAACAGAACGTACCAGCGTGACTTCAAACACTTTGTTACAGGAAATGTTCAAAATGTCCTCCGTTAGCGAGGATACATGCATCCACCCTCCGTCGCATGGAATCCCTGATGCGCTGATGCTGCCCTAGAGAATGGCGTGTTGTATCACAGCCGTCCACAATACGAGCACGAAGAGTCTCTACATTTGGTACCGGGGTTGCATAGACAAGAGCTTTCAAATGCCCCCATAAATGAAAGTCAAGAGGGTTGAGGTCAGGAGAGCGTGGAGGCCACGGAATTGGTCCGCCTCTACCAATCCATCGGTCACCGAATCTGTTGTTGAGAAGCGTACGAACACTTCGACTGAAATGTGCAGGAACTCCATCGTACATGAACCACATGTTGTGTCGTACTTGTAAAGGCACATGTTCTAGCAGCACAGGTAGAGTATCCCGTATGAAATCATGATAACGTGCTCCACTGAGCGTAGGTGGAAGAACATGGGGCCCAATCAAGACATCACCAATAATGCCTGCCCAAACGTTCACAGAAAATCTGTGTTGATGACGTGATTGCACAATTGTGTGCGGATTCTCGTCAGCCCACACATGTTGATTGTGAAAATTTATAATTTGATCACGTTCGAATGAAGCCTCATCCGTAAAGAGAACATTTGCACTGAAATGAGGATTGACACATTGTTGGATGAACCATTCTCAGAAGTGTACCCGTGGAGGCCAATCAGCTGCTGATAGTGCCTGCACACGCTGTACATGGTACGGAAACAACTGGTTCTCACGTAGCACTCTCCATACAGTGACGTGGTTAACGATACCTTGTACAGCAGCAACTTCTCTGACGCTGACGTTAGGGTTATCGTCAACTGCACGAAGAATTGCCTCGTGCATTGCAGGTGTCCTCGTCGTTCTAGGTCTTTCCCAGTCGCGAGTCATAGGCTGAAATGTTCCGTGCTCCCTAAGACGCCGATCAATTGCTTCGAACGTCTTCCTGTCGGCACACCTTCGTTCTGGAAATCTGTCTCGATACAAACGTACCGCGCCACGGCTTTTGACCCGTGCTAATCCATACATCAAATGGGCATCTGCCAACTCCGCATTTGTAGACATTGCACTGACTGCAAAACCGCGTTCGTGATGGACACTAACCTGTTGATGCTACGTACTGATGTGTTTGATGCTAGCACTGTAGAGCAATGAGGCGCATGTCAACACAAGCACCGAAGTGAACATTACCTTCCTTCAATTGGGCCAACTGGCGGTGAATCGAGGAAGTACAGTACATACTGACGAAACTAAAATGAGCTCTAACATGGAAATTAAGCGTTTCCGGACACATGTCCACATAACATCTTTTCTTTATTTGTGTGTGAGGAATGTTTCCTGAAAGTTTGGCCGTACCTTTTTGTAACACCCTGTATAGTGGTCTGCTGTTGAACCAGTGCAGCATGAAGTGTTAATTTATTGTTCATGCAACACATCCGCGTGCCTCAGGCGGTGAACAGTACTTCCGCCTGAGCTCTTGCTGGACTGTGCGTGAGAAACTCAAGCGCTGGCCACCTGGTGCCTGTCTGACCTTCTACGGCGGGACTCTGTGCTGTGGGGCAGGTCAGGTTTCGATGGGTGCCACACGCTGTCCTGGGTAGTCCCTCGCTTAATCGACATCGCCTGTCGGCAGAATGAATACGGGTTATATTTCGTGCTGCTGCCGGCTCCCAAAATTGTATGGCAGTGGAAAAATGTCGCAGGACATTCAACTCATGAGGTCTCTGTTTATGAACGAAGAAATGCAGTGACGGCGTAATTTCATCGTGTTTTTCATGTACAGTACGAAACATACGTAACTCACACACACTTTGATAAAGTTTATTTTCTAGTAGGTGTGGGTCATGTTTTTTGAGCAAGGACATTTACAACTATATATCTTGTATTCCATGTAAGCCCCATACAGTGTGTAGACGAATGTGCTTTGGGTACCATGTTCATTTCTCCTCCTCTCTCCTGCTCCTTGCGCAAATGTTATGTGGGAAGAACTACTGTGTACATCTGCATCTACACCCATATCTACACATTTTAACAACGTTTTGCATCACCTTGATATGTCGTGCAACTGTATTGCTGTTGTGATAGTTCCCTTATCGACAGGGTCACCACTGATGTTAAAAACATGTAGCATGAGCGCTACCAATGGACAGAAAGCCACCCTCGAATGTACTGCAGCATTTCTGTTAAAGGTAAAGTACCAGTAGGGAAATATTAGAAATGTCTGAGTAACAGTAGAGTGAACATCGATTATGCCACGAAGGACAATCGTGACAAATGATCGAGTCCGCTTCATCATATTATGAGCAGAACTCTTGTCAACCACGGAAGTTGGTAGAAATGTGAGCTGGAGTCAAACAGATATGCTGCGGACATGGTTCCAGTTGACAGTTGGTGTTGAAGGCTCACACCGCACAGGCGCTCAAAACGATTGATACATACGACTTTTGAGGGAAAGGAACCGTGGATTGAGAGCTACTGACCCGAATTCGGCATTCTCAGTGGTTACGGGATGTCATGTATCGCAGCAAACTGTTAGGAGGCGATCCCTTGTTGCGAATCTCCGTGCCCGACGACCATGGCCGGCGCCACGTCGTACACGACAACACCACGGTCCCTGAGACAGGGCAAGAAATCACCAGGAATGGATGCCCCAGGATTTGCATCTGGTGTTGTTTATGGACAAAATTCGCATCTGTTTGTACCCTGGAAGTGCAGGGAAGCTAAGACGAAATGGCTGCAGGAAAAATGTGAAGACGTCGAAAAAGATATGATTGTCGGAAGGACAGACTCAGCATACAGGAAAGTCAAAACAACCTTTGGTGACATTAAAAGCAACGGTGGTAACATTAAGAGTGCAACGGGAATTCCACTGTTAAATGCAGAGGAGAGAGCAGATAGGTGGAAAGAATACATTGAAAGCCTCTATGAGGGTGAAGATTTGTCTGATGTGATAGAAGAAGAAACAGGAGTCGATTTAGAAGAGATAGGGGATCCAGTATTAGAATCGGAATTTAAAAGAGCTTTGGAGGACTTACGGTCAAATAAGGCAGAAGGGATAGATAACACTCCATTAGAATTTCTAAAATCATTGGGGGAAGTGGCAACAAAACGACTATTCACGTTGGTGTGTAGAATATATGAGTGTGGCGATATACCATCTGACTTTCGGAAAAGCATCATCCACACAATTCCGAAGACGGCAAGAGCTGACAAGTGCGAGTATTATCGAACAATTAGCTTAACAGCTCATGCATCGAAGCTGCTTACAAGAATAATATACAGAAGAATGGAAAAGAAAATTGAGAATGCGCTAGGTGACGATCAGTTCGGCTTTAGGAAAAGTAAAGGGACGAAAGAGGCAATTCTGACGCTACGGCTAATAATGGAAGCAAGGATAAAGAAAAATCAAGACACTTTCATAGGATTTGTCGACCTGGAAAAAGCGTTCGACAATATAAAATGGTGCAAGCTGTTCGAGATTCTGAAAAAAGTAGGGGTAAGCTATAGGGAGGGGGAATAATAAGAGTGGACGATCAAGAACGAAGTGCTCGTATTAAGAAGGGTGTAAGACAAGTCTGTAGCCTTTCGCCCTTACTCTTCAATCTGTACATCGAGGAAGCAATGATGGAAATAAAAGAGAGGTTCAGGAGTGGAATTAAAATACAAGGTGAAAGGATATCAATGATACGATTCGCTGATGACATTGCTATCCTGAGTGAAAGTGAAGAAGAATTAAATGATCTGCTGAACGGAATGAACAGTCTAATGAGTACACAGTATGGTTTGAGAGTAAATCGGAGAAAGACGAAGGTAATGAGAAGTAGTAGAAATGAGAACAGCGAGAAACTTAACATCAGGATTGATGGTCACGAAGGATTAAGGAATTCTGCTACCTAGGCAGTAAAATAACCAATGACGGACGGAGCAAGGAGGACATCAAAAGCAGACTCGCTATGGCAAAAAAGGCATTCCTGGCCAAGAGAAGTCTACTAACATCAAATACCGGCCTTAATTTGAGGAAGAAATTTCTGAGGATGCACGTCTTGAGTACAGCATTGTATGGTAGTGAAACATGGACTGTGGGAAAACCGGAACAGAAGAGAATCCAAGCATTTGAGATGTGGTGCTATAGACGAATGTTGAAAATTAGGTGGACTGATAATGTAAGGAATGAGGAGGTTCTACGCAGAATCGGAGAGGAAAGGAATATGTGGAAAACACTGATAAGGAGAAGGGACAGGATGATAGGACGTCTGCTAAGACATGAGGGAATGACTTCCATGGTACTAGAGGGAGCTGTAGAGGGCAAAAACTGTAGAGGAAGACAGAGATTGGAATACGTCAAGCAAATAATTGAGGACGTAGGTTGCAAGTGCTACTCTGACAAGGGGAGGCCGCCAATTGTGAAATTCAGATTCAATTCATACTGCGCATAATAAAAGCTCATGGCCAGAGGTGTAATGTGGCAAAGCACCAAGATGCACTTCTCAGCCGTTGTCGAGAAAATCGACAGTTAAAAGAAACCGTTGCGGTGAAATACTCTCTACGCTTAATAATTTTCTATAGCGTCGTGGCGCAGCGGTAAGCGCTCGGGTTCGTAATCCCAAGGTCGCCGAATCGAATCTCGCGCCGTACAATTTTTCTTTAGTATTTGTTTTTTGTAATTCAAATATATATATATATATATATATATATATATATATATATATATATATATATATATATATATATATACAATTCCCGGCAATCAGTTGCAACAATTATGCATATAGTAAGTTGTTGAAAGTCGGTTGTCGTGGAAAAACTGGCGACTTCGAACATCATTATGTTTTCCGCAAACAAAGTTGTATTTCACAAATGTTATTAATTGTCTTCATAATGTTAACCACGTATAGTTAACGGAAGACGTAGAAACGATATTCCGAAACGAATACGTATAGCGTAAGTCAAACGTTCGAATTAGAAAAGAGACCCCACGAACACAAATTTGCTGTGGCAGGTATGAAATATAAATTCCGTTACTCGCTCGTTACACTTGAATGACAGATGTTGAATGGGCCGAAACGAGCCACCGTATAACAGCGTAGTTGCCTGCTAACTTCGAAAGAAGTTAGATGCGGACCCTAGTGCAACTTATAACGTCGTCGAAAATCAGTGCGGACGGGAGAGCTTTGGTACACCCTGTTAAAAAAAAAACGGAAAAATGGAGGCGGTACAATTGGAGAGCGATCCGCCTTCACCAACATGCATAAGCAATTCATTAATAGTTTATATATATATATATATATATATATATATATATATATATATATATTTGAATTACAAAAACTAATAATAAAAAAATTGCATGGCGCGAGATTCGATCCGGCGACCTTCGGATTACAAACCCAAGCGCTTACCGCTGCGCCACGAAGCTGTACAAATTTATTTATTGTAGAGAGTATTTCACCGCAACGGTTTATTTTAACTGTCGATTTTCTCGACAACGGCTGAGAAGTGCATCTTGGTGCTTTGCCACATTACACCTCTCGCCATGAGCTTTTATTATGCGCAGTATGAATCGAATCTGAATTTCACAATTGGCGGCCTCCCCTTGTGAGATGAAGAGGTTAGCACAGGAAAGGAATTTGTGGCGGGTCGCATCAAACCAGTCAGTAGACTGATGACCAAAAAAAAAAAAAGTCGCTTACAACGTGCCTGTAGAAAACCGGGTAACATCGAACGCCTCCAACACAGTGCCCCACACGTGCAGCAAGGTGATGGTGGTGTGATGTTCTGGGATGGCATGACGTGGAGCCACATCTCGTGGTTGTTGAGGGCAGTTTACGGTACACGTACGGGATTCTGCAACCAACTGTGGAACCGTATCACCAATATATTGGTGACAGTTTCATCTGAATGGATAATGATCAGCGCGCTCGTCGAGCTGTTCCCATGAACACGTTTCTTTAGTACTCTAGGATCAGCAGAATGTAGTGGCCTGCCAATTCACAGGACATGAACTAATCGAACATACTTGGAGTCGATTGATACGAGCTATTTTATGACGTCAACGACGACTATGTGCCCTGTGCGACTTACACAGAACTGCCATTTAAGAGTAGTACAATTTGGATCATCGATGGCATGCCATGACGGACTGAAGCCTGCATCCGAGCAACGGTGCGTTCCACCACGTGTTGACGTTTCTCAGGATGTTTGTGAAAAACACCCTCGTGGGAAACAGATGATTTTGTCGTTACACAATTTTTTTTTTTGGTAATCTGGACACATTTGAAAAACGAAAGCAATTTTTATTTTCTGTGCCATGAATTTCGAACTAAAGGGACGATGCAAAACTTTTGATGATATGTTTTTATCCATAGTCTGCAAACGACCATGAAATGCCTGGAATAGAGCACACCGCATTGTACCGTGTATTACAGACTTTCTCATTCCACACTCTTACTGAGGGCGCGAAAATACATAAATGCCGATGTGAGTGCAATAATTAGTCTACTCTCATCTTCGCGCTCCGTACAATACGTAGGAAGCTCTAATATATTCCTAGATTTGCTGTTTAATATTGGATATTCAACTTTTGTACTCAAGTTCTTGTGGAATTATATTGGCGACTATCTTGAAGCGTCTGCCAGTTTAGATTCTTCAGCATTACCGTGGCTCTTCCGTATGACAAACAAACCATTTACCATTCATGCAGCCCTTCTTTGTACGCGTTCAATGTCTCCTATTCGACCTATTCGGTATGGATTACGCACTTGACTTATATCCTTTCGTTCTAGTAGTTGGAACATAGGGCTTCGACGAAGTATCGCCAGTGGACTGGGTTTTGTGCCACTGTCTTCATCTCTCCCCACGTTCTCCTTGCTTTTGTTGCTTCTCTCTCTTCGCTCTAAGCTCGGTCTTCCTCTTCTGCGATTCCTCATCTGACGATTCTAATTCAGGGTTCGTCTCTCTAATGGGTTTTTGCACAACACGTGTGAAACACACTACCATTTTCTTGACTTTGTTTGGATATCCGAAGGGTTCCCTTTCATACAGTTCCGCAGCCCTTCAGTGGATATTACATTCGACTAAAATATTATCAGGATTCTTCGTAAGCATTGGCTTGTAAAATTCTGTCACCATCGAGGTATCACACTCCTACAGCAACACTGATATTACGTTGCTGTTTTGTTCTTCTACATCTACATAGTTACTCTGCTATTCACAGTTAGGTGCCTGGCAGATTGTTCATCGAACCATCTTCAAGCTACGTATTTCTCTACCGTTCGACTTTCGAACACGGTGCGGGAAAACGAACACTTAAATCTTTATGTACGAGCACTGATTTCTCTTATTTTATCATGATGATCAATCCTCCCAATGTAAGTGAAGAGAAAGCTGGCGACTGGAGCTTCACCAGAAGATCCTGCCGCCAAGAACACCGCCCTTGTTTTATTGATTGCCACCCAAATTCAAGTACCCGTAACGCTATCTCCCCTATTTCGCAACAGTACAAAACGCGCGGCCTTTCTTTGAACTGTTTCGATGTCGTCCGTCGATCCTATCTCATGCGGATCTCACGCAGCACAGCAATATCCCAGAAGAGGGCGTAAAAGCATGGTATAGGCAATCTCTTCAGTAGACCTGTTTCGTGTTCTCGTTGTTCTGCCAATAAATCGTAGTCTTTACTGTGCATTAACCACAACATTATCTATGTTATCGTTCTAACTTAGCCTTTTCTTAATTGTAATCCCTAAGTATTTAGCTCAATTTCCTGCCTTTAGATTTGTGTTATTTATCGTGTAACCGAAATTTAGCGGATTTTCACACTTTTCGTGTGTAAAGTCAAATGCCACTTTTCACACCATAAAGATATCGCGTCTAATCGTTTTGCAATTTGTTATGATCATCTGCTGTCTTTATAAGATGGTAAATGACAGCACCATCTGCAAACAACGTAAGACTGATTCTCACTTTGTGTCCTACATCGTTTATGTATGGTAGGAACAACGGAGGGCCTGTAACGCTTTCTTACAGAACGCGAGATATTACTTTTACTGGATGACTTTCCGGCAGTCACTATGAATTGTGACTTTTCTGACAGAAAATCACGAAACCAGTCGCACAAGAGAGGCGATTGTCCATAGGTACGCAATTTGATTAGAAGTCTTCTGGAAATCTAAAAATACGGAATCAATTACCAACAATTGATTTTATATGATCATTCCACTTCAAACCGTTCCGCACGCATACTCCCAGATATTTTACAGATGTAGCTGCAACCAGTGTTTGTTCCGCTATCATATAATTATACAATAAAGGATCCTTCTTTCTATGTATTCGCAATACATTACATTTTTCTATGTTAAGGGTCAGTTGCCACTCCCTGCACCAAGTGCCTATCCGCTGCAGATCTTCCTGCATTTCGCTACAATTTTCTAATGCAACTTCTCTGTATACCACAGCATCATCCGCGAAAAGCCGCATGGAACTTCCGACACTATCTACTAGGCCATTTATATATATTGTGAAAAGCAATGGTCCCATGACACTCCCCTGTGGCACGCCAGAGGTTACTTTAACGTCTGTAGACGTCTCTCCATTGAGAACAACATGCTGTGTTCCGTTTGCTAAAAACTCTTCAATCCAGCCACACAGCTGGTTTGATATTCCGTAGGCTCTTACTTTGTTTATCAGGCGACAGTGCGGAACTGTATCGAATGCCTTCCGGAAGTCAAGGAAAATGGCATCTACCTGGGAGCCTGTATCTAATATTTTCTGGGTCTCATGAACAAATAAAGCGAGTTGGGTCTCACACGATCGCTGTTTCCGGAATCCATGTTGATTCCTACAGAGTAAATTCTGGGTTTCCAGAAATGACATGATACGCGAGCAAAAAACATGTTCTAAAATTCTACAACAGATCGACGTCAGAGATATAGGGCTACAGTTGTGCGCATCTGCTCGACGACCCTTCTTGAAGACTGGGACTACCTGTGCTCTTTTCCAATCATTTGGAACCTTCCATTTCCTCTAGAGACTTGCGCTACACGGCTGTTAGAAGGGGGGGCAAGTTCTTTCGCGTACTCTGTGCAGAATCGAATTGGTATCCCGTCAGGTCCAGTGGACTTTCCTCTGTTGAGTGATTCCAGTTGCTTTTCTATTCCTTGGACACTTATTTCGATGTCAGCCATTTTTTCATTTGTGCGAGGATTTAGAGAAGGAACTGCAGTGCGGTCTTTCTCTGTGAAACAGCTTTGGAAAAAGGTGTTTAGTATTTCAGCTTTACGCGTGTCATCCTCTGTTTCAATGTCATCATCATCCCGGAGTGTCTGGATATGCTGTTTCTAGCCACTTACTGATTTAACGTAAGACCAGAACATCCTAGGATTTTCTGTCAAGTCTGTACATAGAATTTTACTTTCGAATTCACTGAACGCTTCACGCATAGCTCTCCTTACGCTAACTTTGACATCGTTTAGCTTCTGTTTGTCTGAGAGGTTTTGGCTGAGTTTAAACTTGCAGTGACGCTCTCTTTGCTTTCGCAGTAGTTTCCTAACTTTGTTGTTGAACCACGGTGGGGTTTTCCCGTCCCTCACAGTTTTACTCGGCACGTACCTGCCTAAAACGCATTTTACGATTGCCTTGAAGAGTCTTTAAAAAATCGGGGTCGGCGAATACTCGTACGTGTTACCTATCTCTATTCGATTCTACCAGTGCGTAACTGGATTCCTTTGACGTATTTCGTAAGGTCGATTTGGTAAGGATCCGAAATACGCCGCAGTAGTGCAGTTTATTTTGATTTATCCGACATGCGCACAGCATTCACCACACGGTGCATCAGCGCGCAAAGCGAGGACCTTAAGGCATATTCATGGTAGCCACGTCGGTTACGATAGAAAAGAATTCAAATTTTCAACTTCTTCATCCCTTCAAGGTAGGAACTGTGCGATAGATTTAACTGAAAACCCTTATTAAAAACTGCGGTACTCTTAAAGAAACTTTAAATTCTGTGAACATTTGTTCCTAACTGCTGTGTGGTCCGCAAATAAAAAAAAATTAAAAGTGAACATAAAAGACACAGTACTATTTTTATATTAACGACCTGATGCCGAGAATACGCTATAGAAAAATATATTGCAGTTTAATAGAAAATAAAAAAAGGCAGTGGCTGATGTCGGACAACCATTTACGTCTCCTCACTTCAGTGCGGTTGTTCATGTGGGGCTACTATGAAAACAAGCACCTACGTAAGCGCATAATGCTTGGCAAACATTTGTTCCTTTGTGCAGACAATGAAAGCAAGTGAGAACGCTCGGAGAATGGCCATATACAGGGTGAAAAGTATTTAAACCGACAAAGTCTGGGAGATTGTAGGGGACATCAAAACAAATATTTTTCCCTAATGTCATTTTTTCTATGAGGAGTGTTTAAACCGGTACAGGATGATTTCTGTGACGGCAAATTAATTAAACCAACAAACACTTTTCCATTTCTTTATGACCAAGAGACAACACATTAACACAACCCAATTTGAATTACAAAAGATTTCAAAAATGCCTCCATTTACACGTAAACAAAGGTTACACCGTCGGATCATGTTCTGTTTGACACGGGCAAAAACCCCAGGAGTATCCTGAATTGTTCCTGCTGCTGCTACTATCCTGATGCAACAGGAGTTGCGTAAACAAGGTTGCGCATCTCTCCCCACACAAAAAAGTCCAGAGGGGACATATCTGGAGATCGAGCAGGCCATGGTACAGGACCACCTCTGCCAATCCACGTTTCTGGGAACCGTCGGTCCAGGAATCGACACACATTACGACTGAAATGTGCCGGCGCCCCGTCATGTTGGAACCACATGCGTTGTCTTGTAGGGGGCGGGACGTCTTCCAGCAATTCTCGCAGTGCTCTGGCGAGAAAATCGCATAGGTAGCAGATACGGCCCAATTAAACAGTTCCCAACAACACCGACCCAGACATTAACGAAGAACCGCACTTGATGAGCGCTAGTAACTGTGGCATGTGGGTTATCCTCACTCCAAAGATGCGAATTGTGCATGTTGAAGACTCCGTCACGCCCGAACGTTGCTTCATCGGTAAACAACACAGAGGATGGAAATGTAAGATGCATTTCACACTGTTCCAGGTATACTGCTCTGAGTGGATAATCAATTGGTTCCAGGTTGTGAACATGCTGTAAGTGAAATGGACGTAACAATTGCCCTGGAAGGACTCTACTTACATTCGTCTGATTCGTCCCCATGTTACTTGCAATTTCACGAGTGTTGATTGAAGGATCCCACTCCACATGCTGCAAGACAGCTTCCTCAAATTGCAGCGTTCTTACCGTGCGACGGCGTCCCTGTCCAGGTAATCTGCTAAATGACCTGGTCCTTCGCAGATGTTGGGACACAGCATCAAAGGGCCGGCAGGAGTGGCCAAGCGGCTCTAGGCGCTACAGTTTGGAACCGTGCGACCGCTACGGTCGCAGGTTCGAATCCTGCCTCGGGGAATGGATGTGTGTGATGTCCATAGTTAGTTAGGTTTAAGTAGTTCTAAGTTATAGGGGACTGATGACCAAAGAAGTTAAGTCCCTTAGCGCCATTTGAACAGCATCAAAGGTCGTATGATGCGGGATATGGCGATTGGGATATTGTTGTTGCTGTGCAGCTCGTCCGTTGTGGTGCGCTACGTAGTACACACCAACCATATCAGTGTACTCACTCCAGGTGTATCGCTGCATTAGTAAACAGAGACAATGCACTACTACACTGGTGGACAGCAGTTGCCTACAACTGAAGAGCGTAATAAGGCCTCTACCGGTTTAAATAATCCGCATAGGAAAAAATGACATTAGGGAAAAATATTTGTTTTGATGTCCCCTACAACCTCCCAAAGTTTGTCGGTTTAAATACTTTCCACCCTGTATAGCACAGGTAAGATTAACGAGACGGCAGAACAAAGCGCGTCATACCTAACAGGCACCAGGAGAAAAAAGGCGGACAGCGCTGTCGTGACAGTGTGGTTCTGTGTGTGACAGCAATCAGCTTCTTCCCGCCGCTGTCAAAGACGTTGTCAAAACAACCCTCAACATGGAAACACGACTTCTTGGTGCTATTAAACTGCACCGCTGATCAGTTGACACAAAAAGCCACCACTCAATTTTTAAGGCTACTACATTTACATTCTTCAAACTACTGACAAGGGAACCTCCACATCGCACCCCCCTCAGATTTAGTTATAAGGTGGCACAGTGGATAGGCCTTGAAAAACTGTACACAGATCAATCAAAAAACAGGAAGAAGTTGTGTGGCACTATGAAAAAAATAAGCAAAATATACAAACTGAGTAGTCCATGCGCAAGATATGCAACATAAAAGTGGCTGGGGGCTCAGCAATGCCGTGGTCCCGTGGTTAGCGCGAGCAGCTACGAAACGAGAGGGCCTTGGTTCAGGTCTTCCCTGTAGTGAAAATTTTATTTTTTTATTTTAAGGCAATTATCAAAGTTCAAGCACTCACACAAAATCAACGTCGCTCTCCAAAATTCCAGGACATGTTCAGATTTGCTTGGACATATGCAGGATTTGATGGTCTACACACGGAAAAATTTCAAAACGTTAAAAACATATGTTTTGACAGAGCACGGGAAAACTGCGCGACTGTGAAACTGTTGGATTCATTTGTTGCAGTTTATGTGACAAACTCTTACGTTTTCATCAATTTTTTGGGAGTGATTATCACATCAACAAGAAAACCTAAATCAGGCAAGGTAGAAGAGTCTTTTTACCCATTCGCCAAGTGTACAAGTTAGGTGGGTCGACAACATATTCCTGCCATGTGACGCAAATGCCGTCACCAGTCTCGTATAGAATATATCAGACATGTTTTCCTGTGGGGGAATCGGTTGACCTATGACCTTGCGATCAAATGTTTTCGGTTCCCATTGGAGAGGCACGTCCTTTCGTCTACTCATCGCACGGTTTTGCGGTGCGGTCGCATAACACAGACACTAAACTTATTACAGTGAACAGAGACGTCAATGAACGAACGGAGAGATCATGACTTTGCGAAAATAAAGAAAGTAAACTTCCCCATAGAGGAAGACTTGAACCAAGAACCTCTCGTTCCGCAGGTGCTCACGCTGACCACGGCACTCCTGAGCTCACATTATCCTTGATGTTGGCTGGCTCTGAGCACTATGGGACTAAACATCTATGGTCATCAGTCCCCTAGAACTTAGAACTACTTAAACCTAACTAACCTACGGACACCACACAACACCCAGTCATCACGAGGCAGAGAAAATCCCTGACCCCGCCGGGAATCGAAACCGGGAACCCGGGCGTGGGAAGCGAGAACGCTACCGCACGACCCTTGATGTTGCCTATCTTCCGCATGGACTACTCAGTTTGTATATTTTGCTTTTTTTTCCCATAGTTCCACACAACTTCTTCCTGTTTTCTCGATTGATCTGTGTTCAGTTTTTCAAGGCCTGTCCACTGTGCCAGCTTATAACTAAATCTGAGGGGGGTGCGATGGGGAGGTTCCCTTGTGAGACGTCCATGGCAGAGAGTACACGGGCCCAGGCGAGGCGTAAAGCTTTGGGTCGTGCAGTCATCAAGGGAACACGAATGGGCCTTCGGCTCTGAAAGCCCATATCGGTGGTTTCGTTGAATGGTTCGCACGTTGACATTTGTTGATGGCCCAGCAATGAAATCTGCAGCAATTTGCGGAAGGATTGCACTTATGTCATGTTGAACGATTCTCTTCAGTCGTCATTGATCCCGTACTTGCAGAATCCTTTTCCGGCTGCAGCGATGTCGGAGATTTGATGTTTTTACCGGATTCCTGATATTCACGGTACACTCGTGAAATGGTCGTACGGGAAAAACTCCACTTCATTGCTACCTCGGAGATGCTGTATCCCTTCGCTCGTGCGCCAACTATAACACCACGTTCAAATTCACTTAACCTGCCATTGTAGCAGTAGTAGCCGATCCAACAACTACACCAGTCATTTGTCTTATATGGGCGTTGCCGACCGCAGCGTCGTATTCCTCCTGTTTAAGTACCTCTGTATTTGAATGCGTATGCCTATACCAGCTTCTTCGGCGCTTCAGTGTATATCCTACAAGGCCTGGTGACAAAACTACACATGAACAACACTAATGCACTTTATTGGCTGATGATGCCACGGATACGAAGTTATACTGACTTATGACCATATATTCTGGGCGCTTCACTTTTTATGGTCAGGTAGTACAGTTCATGCATCTAAAGTAGCCATGATGTCATTAGCAATGATATGATGCTATGTTGTTTTAAAACAACATTTTACACGCGATGCACTTGTGGCCACTAGCACTCTAACGCTGTTCGTGTTTAATTTGTTTACAATAGTTTCAGCCTGCCAGAATCTTGACCTACACTGTCACTCGGCCTTCATTTGTTGAGTAGGATACGGAAATAAATAACGTTTTATTTATCCTCTTTGGAACGTTCGTAGTTGGAGTTTAAAGAAGAAACTTTTCGCGATGCATTTTCCGCTGGAGTTTGTTGCATTCCTGGTTGTACAGAATAGAGTACCAACAGTCACTCGTTAAGCTAAGGTACATATAGACAAATTAGCGGTCTCTGCATGTAGTGCAGTATTGACAATTCCGGTCACATCAGACAGTCTGTTAAATCTGATCATATGATCAGGAGACGCGAAAGCAAATGCTATCGACGTCAAAGACTGTAACATCAACGCTCTAGAGTTTTGTGTTTGCACTAAAGGAAATTTATTTCTAGAGCTTCATTTCTACAGCACGGTAGAAGTTAAGGAGGACTGGATACAGTCACATACAATGCGAAGGCTACAGCAACACAACTATCATTGGCTGAAGAGAAATGTGTTGCACGAGAGTTCCAAACGAGACCGTTGCGTAAGTTCCAATACCAGAAAACAAGCAAAAAGAAAACTTCAAGAGAAAGCAGTATCACAGTAAGAATCCTGTAATTGTTAGTGCTAGAAGGTACGGTATTTATGCATTCCAGGGAACTTTTTTTTAGTTTTCCTAATTTTCGTTTATTTATATTTTTTATTTTGCATTCTCTAAGCCGGAAGGTAGGGCAGGTTGGGGCAGATGTAAACACTGTTGGGAATGCTTGGCAGGTGTTAACAGCGTTTGCTATATTACCCAGGGGTTCCACCAGAAAAATTTGGTCAGAGCCAGGGGATGGGAGCTGTTTAAATTTAACTGCGGGAGAATATGTATGAGAGGAATTGAAACCCTAGTGCATTTGTTGATGTGCATTCAGAATGTAGTCGATGATTTGCTTAAAAACTGTAGCGTACCTCTGCTGTTCGTGATCGCAGGCACAGCGATCTACGATGATGTTCATGACATGCTGCGTTTGTTTGTTTCTCTTTCACCAAAAAATTCAAAAATGTATAAAGGGAAAAACAGTACAAATAAAAAGTGAAATACGTACGTATGTTTTATTAAATAATAAAAGATGAATTTTATAGGTGCTATTTATACGAAATTAATCTGTTGAGTTTCTTCGTTTTTGTTTTAGACATAAAAACTGAAAGGTGCAAAGAAAACAATGAATGGGTATTTAAAAGTCATCGTAGAGACATGGTAATCTTAAAACAAAGCACCGCAGTTTCATTGAAAGTTGAAAAACCCTAACGCAGTTGAATATTCCTTGCCATTCTACTGCCGCTTCATTTTGCGAACTTCCGTAAAAAAGTTATTTCTTCAGTACCTGCTCATAATCAAATATGATGTCCACAGTGTTTAATTGCAGTTCCACACTCATCAGAAAGCTAACTAATATCACCTTACGTCTCTCTTAAATCCTGCTTTTCGTAATGAATACCTAGACTACATACACACATCCACGCACACATTCATTCAGCGGAACCACAAGTTCATTATACAATTGTGATGGACGACGAGTTACTACCACAAGCAACGAATAGATAATCGAATTCAATGTGTATTGTCAACCACGAACGAAGAACTCGCAAAACAGTTGAAGCCGTTTGCTATATCATTCAATGAAAAAACATTGTTTTAGCGCAATTTATTGTGCATGACGTTAAGTTTAAACTTCTACTCGTTTACTGGTGTTCTACCTGCGAGAGAGTTGTACGTTTTCACTGTATCTGAGTAAATACGTTAAACTTCCTACGGTACCTGCTCGCTCTTCCCTCGGGGAGCGTTGCTGTCAGGTGTATTCCACGTACTGTGTACCGAAGCCTTTGTAATTTTTTTATAGTCAAAAAATGTAGTTTCAAGAGTGAAACGGCGCCCTTCCTCGAGCTGGAGCACGTAATTCAGATTCGGCAGAATTTCCTCCGTCCTTTGCAAGAAGACGCAACAAGATGCAAATTGAAGCGACTGTTGTCCCCAGTACTAACGCTTGGAAGAAACCAATGACTGTAAATATTACTATTTTGTATCAAGAGTCCGTCGTAGACCAAAGAATTAATTAAGTGAGCTGTAAGCTGGAACTGAATTTTACAGAGAAACCGACGACGCTGATACTGCATCTGCGAGGGATATAAACTTCGAAAGCTTCTCGGCAAAACAGGTAGGAAGCATTCTACACGACGACTCACTAAGACAGTGACTGATTGTCTTAATCACCGCAAAACTCGGATGGAGAATCGCGGGTCAGTCATACCGTACGCCTCCAAGCCTCCAATACCGTCTCTACGAACTCAGCGGCTATAGTGGTACATTGCTGGAGTTTAGTGCAAGTGGGTAGTTCTTGCAATCACTGTAGTATCTTGCACAGAAAACAAAAATAAAAATTATACACCCTATCTAGCCTCCTTCTGCTGTTCCTTCCAGTGTTTGCAGGAAGTGGTTGGTGTACAAATTATTGACATCCTGAAACTACAGGAGTTCCTACTACACTGAGGGACGCTACAGCCCCTTATATTTTCAGTAGCAAAGATAACACCCAGTGAACAGCCAACATTGGGGTCTACAAAATTACCCGTATAGCTGTGCGTGTTACAGTGCCATTTCCGGGACGTGGAGATGCTCCGACCCAGGATCGAATCCGTCGGGACGTGGAGATGCTCCGACCCAGGATCGAATCCGTCAGAGGGATTGATGACGAGTGTCGGTGTGGCGACCAGCCTGGATGTGGCGGCCTCTCATATCCCTCTAACTGAATACTGGTGCGGTACCTAAGTCCCGCTTCATTTACACTGTTGTTGTTGTCTTCAGTCCTGAGACTGTTTTGAAGCAGCTCTCCATGCTACTCTATCCTGTGCAAGCTTCTTCATCTCCCAGTACCTACTGCAACCTACATCCTTCTGAATCTGCTTAGTGTATTCATCTATTGGTCTCCCTCTACGATTTTTACCCTCCACGCTGCCCTCCAATAATAAATTGGTGATCCCTTGATGCCTCAGAACATGTCCTACCAACCGATCCCTTCTTCTAGTCAAGTTGTGCCACAAGCTTCTCCCCAGTCCTATTCAACACCTCCTCATTAGTTGTGTGATCTACCCATCTAATCTTCATCATTCTTCTGTAGCACCACATTTCGAAAGCTTCTATTCTCTTCTTGTCCAAACTATTTATCGTCCATGTTTCACTTCCATACAAATACTTTCAGAAACGACTTCCTGACACTTAAATCTATACCCGATGTTAACAAATTTCTCTTCTTCAGAAACGCTTTCCTTGCCATTGCCAGTCTACATTTTATATCCTCTCTACTTCGACCATCATCAGTTGTTTTGCTCCCCAAATAGCAAAACTCCTTTACTACTTTAAGTGTCTCATTTCCTAATCTAATACCCTCAACATCACCCGACTTAATTCGACTACATTCCATTATCCTCGTTTTGTTTTTGTTGATGTTCATCTCATATCCTCCTTTCAAGACACTATCCATTCCGTTCAACTGCTCTTCCAAGTCCTTTGCTATCTCTGACAGAATTACAATGTCATCGGCGAACCTCAAAGTTTTTATTTCTTCTCCATGGATTTTAATACCTACTCCGAATGTTTTTTTTGTTTCCTTCACTGCTTGCTCAATATACAGATTGAATAACATCGGGGAGAGGCTATAACCCTGTCTCACTCCCTTCCCAACCACTGCTTCCCTTTCATGCCCCTCAACTCTTATAACTGCCATTTGGTTTCTATACAAATTGTAAATAGCCTTTCGCTCCCTATATTTTACCCCTGCCACCTTCAGAATTTGAAAGAGACTATTCCAGTCAACATTGTCACTATTCTCAAACATTTAGAAAACTTTCGTTCGCCTTCGCATGAATAGCACTACATGCAGGCAATTGGGCTGTACGTACACTCAAAAAGTGTATCACGAACGAATTTATCCGAATGGCATGGGAATCAGTAGATGTGACGTCAAACGATCACAATTTCATAAAAATTGGATGATTTTTTTTTAAGAGAAAGAGCTTCACAAATTGAGCAAATCAGTAATGCTCTGGTCCACCTCTGTCACTTATGCAAGCAGTTATACGGCTTGGCATTGACTGATAGAGTTGTTGGATGTCTTTCTGGGGGTTGTCGTGCAAGATTCTCTCCAATTGGCGCGTTAGATAGTTGGTATTCGGAGCTGGTTGAAGGTCCCTGCCCATGATGTTCCAAACGTTCTCGATAGGGGAGAGATCTGGCGACCTTGGTAAGGCTTGGCAAGCACGAAGACAAGCGATAGAAACTTCGCCATGTGCGGGCGGGCATTATCTTGCTGAAGCGCAAGCCCAGGATGACTTTCCATGGAGGACAACAAAACAGAGCAAAGAATATCTTCAGCGTACCGCTGTGATGTAAGGGTCCCGGGGATGACACCCAAAGTGGTTCTGCTATGGAAAGGAAAGGCACCCCAGACCATCATTCCTGGTTGTGCGTCCGTGCGATGGGCGACCGCTGTCAGGTGCGTCTCTAGACACGTCTTCGGCCTGGAATCTCATTGATTGGAGAAGAATTGTCTTCATTGATGAGTACCACTTCGAACTGAGACCAGATGACCAGCGAAGGCGTCTGGAGACGCCCCGGTTAGCGTTTTGATACTAATCCGATTGTCAGCCGTTATACAGCACGACAGCCAGAGGTGATGTTTCATGGTGCAATTTCTTTTAATAGCAGGATCCCTTTGGTTGTTATCCGTGGCAACAATACAACACAACGGTACGTCAGCGATATTCTATGCCCCGTTCTGTTGCCCTTCATGGAAAGCCCTCCTGGGCTTACATATCAACAAGATCCGCCCCCACACGGCGAGAGTTTCTACTGCTTGTCTGCTTGGTCAGCCTGATCTGTCCTCAATTTAGGGCGTTTGAAGCGTTATGGGCCGGACCCTCCAAGCAACTTGAGGGTTTGTCGATGTAACGAGACAGTTGGACAGAATTTGGCACAATATCCCTCAGGAGAACATTAGTGCCAAACCGAGAAACTGCCTGCATAATGGCCAGGGGTGGGCCAACGCGTTATTGACTCACTCAATTTTGTGATAGAATTGCGAAAAATGACGGAATATGCGTGTAAATTGAGAGAAAATACACTAAAATGCGGGGAAATTGAGGAAGTACTTGCGTGTCTTCTGGTTGGTGCAGAAAAATACTTGTACATGCGAACAAGTATCCAACAGCAAGAGGAATCCGAGGTGACGTCGACATGGAAGCGAAGGGAACCAGGGAAATAGTCACTTTTCTCCATCGAGGCAGCATTCTACTGTATGCCTATTGAGGTAACAGTGATACACGGGAGTTGACTACTGTATTTGACGCTTTTCAGGAAAACAGAGAACCATCTGCCTCTAAACTTACATCCATCTGCGTTGAAGGATAACAGAGTGTGGACCGAGTGATCGATTGAGATGGAGAGGTAACGAGGTACGATTTAATGGCAGACTGATGGTGCATTCTAGAGAGGAAGATGTTGCTGCATGTTATATGACCGTTTTTTCACTGTTCTCCGTTACTAACGGTCATTTTATATAAGAATGATGCATCAATCGCGTGACATAGCCTGCGTTCAACTCCTATACAATCACATGTTCTGTATGCTGTGACTTAGAGCGCTGTCTACTTTCGATCGATAACAGCAAACCTCTCGGTCATCAGAGAACTTCCATCTCAATTTTGATGAAACGTGATCATCCTGCTTCGACACATTCCTCTAAATGAACGAAGATTTATGCGACGTACTCCATTCCCCTGCCGCATCTTGGGTATAAAATCGATACTTCAGTTTCATAACTAAGATGATTCTAAGTTAACGATAGGTGTTTGTGAGAGACTGCAATCCCCGTAATACATCTGCTTTGACAGATGTGCTGTTTACAGAGTTAGTTGCGGCATGACTTGTAATTTCACATGTTGCACGCTGCTGCTATACGTTTATCTGTTTCCTTGTATTCTCCGTTACTAACGATCATTTTATATAGGACTGACAGGGGCGTAGTATAATTTCTGAACCGTGATCGGATGTGAACAGTGGACGCTCTACATCTCTGGAAAGCTACACTGTGCATGTATCAAATGGTTCAAATGGCTCTGAGCACTATGGGACTTAACAGCTGTGGTCATCAGTCCCCTAGAACTTAGAACTACTTAAACCTAACTAACCTAAGGACATCACACACATCCATGCCCGAGGCAGGATTCGAACCTGCGACCGTAGCGGTCGCGCGGTTCCGGACTGCGCGCCTAGAACCGCGAGACCACCGCGGCCGGCGCATGTATCACACAGAGCCAAAGTTTTAAGGAAGCTTTTCCGTTTTACGGTTTGTTACCATGGTTTATCGCAGAGAAACCCGGAAGAAGGATGTATGTCATGCGCTGGAAATATATTTCTTACATTAGAATATTAACAGCCCTGCATTCCACACGACTGATAGGTCAGAAACTCAAGCAAATTAACATTACAGCCTGTTTTAAGTGCAGAAACGTGTAGCCTTAGGAGTGCGTGTGTTTATGTTCTCGCTTACCAATACCATCCTGTTACTGATCCCAGACACTAGAACAATATTTTAAAACTTATAGCGTAGTAGATTTACGGAAAATGCTTCGAACTCCATCCGTTTGGAGCTCCATCATGCATTAAAAATCACCCGTTTCTTGTTCTTCTTAACCTTCTGCTATTACATTACAACACTTTCAAATCTGCTACCATACACCGATAAGGAGTACTAACTTCCTCGACATGGGGGCATCTGGAGAAATCTTGTGCACTTGGATGGGCGAGGACTCGGCAATCTCCATTCATTCATGAGATGCGGAATGCAGCGGTCTACTTTTGGTCGGCTGCAGATTAAATTGGTAACGGTGTTGCAGGACTGGTTGGTCAAAAACAGTGGGAGGGGGTCTTTCAGTTTCTAATTTTATCCTAAGACTGCGAGAATGCTCTGTGACTCCCATCCGCATAGAGAGAGATCGTAAATTAAGCACTATGCTCGAGGTGCTAGAGATATGTATATGTATATGTTCGAGAATTAACAATGAATGGATGTACTGCACAGTCATCTATCTACATTAGCAATGATACTCGCAAAGTAGAGAAGGGGCGGTTTAACGATGATACTGAAATTGGGAAACATGCTGTTGCATCACTGGTCTGTGTCGAAAGTACTTTAAAATTGCTAAAATTGTTCGCGCTATCAACTGTTACACTTATTATTACAGTACATCGACGGCGTCTTTTTCCATCCCATCCATCCACTGGTATGCTGTTGGTTACCACATAATGATTGACTGACATCGCTTGTTTGGGATGTAGAAGGAGTTTTGGTGGAGGGGCATCACTTTCTGGGGATGGCTAGCACCGAAACAGTGATAGCATACATGAATGCTGTATGAGGAATCAGTCGAAATGGAATGCAGAGTCATCAACTATTCCGTCACTGTGACAGATGGGTTTAAATGTAGAGGTCGTCAGTTACCTTCGGACAGCAGTTTGGAAACGCTCCACAATGCTACCAAACTTTTCCAGTTTCCTTATGTTGTAACTGTCTTTTATTTAAAATCATCCAGTTTGTGTGGCTTGTGTGGAAGCAGCAGTAACAACATGATTCACACCGTGCGACTTCTAGTTTTCTGTGAGAAGCAATGGATCAGTACGTGTTAATTTCAGTTTAGAACCTGACACAGACCTCGAAGTCGTGGCGGAGAAAACAAAATGTATGGCAGTGTACAAAGCATGTTACAGCAGAAAAAACCAATGTTTCAACCCACGACACAGGGTCACAGGGAGCGTCTCTTGTGACTTACAGTATAGTTCGTGGGAAACAGTCATCCTTCTACAGTACAGGCGATGCGACTTTACACTGGTCTGTGCAATAGATCAATACATGTATATTTAATGGGATCATCTCCTGTGCTCGATGCCAGCAAGCACACGGTATTTGTTTTCGATATATGGGAGGAGAGAGAAGCAGTAAAAATATTGTCGAATTCCCTATCAGATAAAGTTAGTGGAGCTTTTATAGTTCGTAATTTTTCTCTTTTGGATGCTACAGACTGATTATAGCATGTTGGGGTGGAAGACGTGAATGGGCCCTGAGGGACGCGGATCTACTTTGGACACCAGTACCTGTATGTAGTTTTGGGACGAACCACAATGCTGTAGCAAAATCCTCGTCCTTCTCCCATTTTCTGTACTGTCTTTTCTACTACCTCGTGTTGCAGGAGCAGGTTTCATTTGGTGCTGACCTTACACATCGTACACTGTTGGCGGAGCTACGACAATTCGTTGCCATTTCCACCAAATGGTCGAAACACGCTCCTGCCGCACTAAATCAGGTCACTCTGTTTCTACACGGTTTGCAGATGGTGTAATGGCAGCTGTTGCAAGAGGCATAGGGACTATCTGAAATTTTACTGTAGCAGATAGGTTCGAAATAGGTGACTCGTTTCGAGATATGAGAGTGCCAGAAATATGATTCACTAGTCGCTGTAATCATTAAAGGACTTCTCCATCGCATACAATCCAGGTTTGTGGTTGAATGGAAAGACTTGATTCCAAATAATAGATATCATTTCTACCGGAAATCGTAGCACTAGAGATCTGAAAAGCTAGTGTACATTTCTTACAACCTCAATCAGCACACCATTTACTGTATGTGATCCTTCTCAGTCAACCATCACCTATAACCCAGTCGATATATCACCGAACATCTGACGTAGCATCGAAACAGAATTCATTACAAGTACTAGAGAAATATCTAGCAGCAGCTTGAGGCAGTTGCAAATACCAGCTTCATACCACGTTCCTTAGCCGAATCACTTACTAAATTCAGTGATTTTATCACGAGGTTTCACCGTCAGCGACGTTTAGCCGCACTGTTGGTCTGATAATATACACTCTGGCGATCACTGTCTATATTCAGTGTCGCAGTATTTGTTTGGAAAAACCACTTCATTCGGAGGAAATGCCGTACCTTGATTTATAAAACCGGCATAGGTTTTAACGTGGATACTTGCGTGCACCTGTAGAACCAAGACCGATTGTGATAGTAATATGGTCGTTGAGAATCAAGACCGATTGTAATAGTAATATGGGCGTTGCATCTTTTTTAACATCTGGCGGTTTGTGAGACGATTACGCCTCTTTAAGACACAGTGATACCACTCGCAAGAAAACTTATGGGAACATACGTCCATCATTGATTTTCTCTCAGTATTATTTCGTATCACCAGCAATCAGTTAGTGGCGAAGTATTATACTTAGTAGTAGAGGGTGTGTGATAGGATTGCCATGAGGATTAGGCTTATAAAGTATGAGTGTGTGTTCTCACATGTGCAAAAGAAATAACTATGCCCAGTCGTAAGGAAGGTATGTATTTGACGTGGAATACTGTCATAGCAAAGGGCAAAGTATCTCAAGTCATAAGAATGGTACAGATATTTCTATTTCCAGGGCCACAGCCATCGGCAGGGTGTATTTCCGATACTTCACTCATTGTCGAATGTTGTCCAATTGAGACTGCGATTGTAACATTTAATTGCAAGTATAGTGATCAAATATGCATGTGACTGGTTTCCTAGGATATTTCTGTCTAGGGGTGCATAGCGCGCTGACAGTGGCCTGTGGCTGGAATGATTCACGTTTCCGGCTAACGGTAGGAGCTGTTCAAATGGAGAGGCCTGTTGGGATGCAGGAATGTAGCTGACTTAACCGTGTCGTCCTCTAGACGGCCGAATAGCGAACTAATGCTTAGTATATGTTGGACAGCTTTTGTGATAGTGTGTAAATTTGAGAAGATTCAATATAGACATGTGTTTGTGCTGGACCATTATTCCGTCCCATGTAAATTGCCTGATTGACTGCTTCTTCACATTTCCTGTCTTTATTTAGTTGAGAGAACATCGACTGTGTGTGCGCATATAGCAGGTGAAAGACAGTTGGAAGACACGTTTGCTGGTTCTCTAGACACGAGAAACTCCTTAGTTGACTTTAAAAATTATAGGGGTGATTTGGAATCTGTTACATCATGGACATTGGTATTCGTTGGTGGAAATATCAGTTTCTTCTATTTTTTTCGAGTTTTTACGTAAAGGTCTTCAAAGAAGGGATAAGTGTTTAGTTACTCAGTGGTTTACACCACTCTCAATCTCGCTAAGGTTTCGGGTTTCTAAAGAACTAATTTCCAGTCTATATCTTCAGAATTATGTTGCATGAGCAATACTGCTTTGCAAGCGATATTGCAATGTGCTTGATATCGAAAGATATCGCGTAAATGGTATAATATTCTGGCAAATCATGAGAAAATACATGTATTCTTGTAATCCCAGAGCTTAGAGATTGGTGTAGAAAACAAGCATGTTGGGAGCAGAAATGGTGACGGCTTTGTGCCAAGGGGAACTGACACAGTCTTTGTACAACAGTCTATGTGGTATATGTAAGAGTGTGTCGCGAAAAATGGCATGATATTCTGGCAGACCATGTGAAATTACATATGTTCTTGTAATCCCAGAGTCTGGAGAGGGGTGTAGAAAGAAAGCAAGCAAGCAAGCAGGTCGAGGCCAGAAACAGGAACGCCTTTTTGCTAAGGGGAAATGAACCCGACTTTGTATAACAGTTCTGTGCGTGAGTTTGGTCCGCTGAGTGTGATCTGGTCACACATCGGGAGTGGATGAGTTGTAATGGTCAGCTGTGACGAATGAGCACCTGACCTAATAGGAAATATCTAGTGCAGTGGTGAGTATACCTATGGTGCATGTGCTTCTGCTGTCTGTCTTTGCGCTATATGTACTAGTGTCTGGCAGTCAATAGCTATATGCATGATGCAAAAGGGGCGATTTTGCATGGCACAGGATACGAATTGTATGTTTACTATATCAACATGGTACACAATGATATATTGCCGGGTTGGAGATCAGTTTCATGCTCTAATATTCAATCATCTGTTCTCAGTGGCAGAGCAGCTTAATTGAGAAGTGTCTTTCCGTATTTGATGATTTGTAGGTGCTTCTGCTGTCTGTCTTTGCGGTGTATGTACGAGTGTCTGGAAGTCAGTAGCTATATGCTTGATGCAAAAGGGGCGATTTTGCATGGCGCAGGATACGAATTGTATATTTACTACATCAAAATGGTACACAATGATATATTGCTGGGTTGGAGATCAGTTTCATGCTCTAATATTGAATCTTCTGTTCTCAGTGGCAGAGCAGTTTAATTGAGAAGTGTTTGACTGTATTTGACGATTTGTAGGCTACTTTTGCAGGATTAAACTGTCAGTGCAATATGGCGACCTGCACAAAAACGTTTTTCCACTTAAAGTCTCTCCTGCAGAAACAAAGAAAAAGGCAGACAGTGCTCCCACACTGGCAGATCAGTAATTTGGCGGGTAAATTCAGTAAGAGCCAATCAAAAACGCTCCATTCATTCATAAGACGTCCTTTGTGCTGGGACATAGGAGCCTCTATATAGCAGTCGTAACGTTTACCGTTTCTGAGACATGTTGAAAGCAGGATGTTATTTCTAGGAAGGGTAACATATGACGGACGGGGTGCGTCATTAGGACTGTCAAGAAGAATGCAATCGGTGTTTGTCTGGGCTATTTTCGCAAACAGCTCCGCCACTTCCCAGCAAATTAGGGACACTGTTGCTCCTGGGGTATCGGCGAGGACCATTCGCAACCGTCTCCATGAAGCTGGGCTACGGTCCCGCACACCGTTAGGCCGTCTTCCGCTCACGCCCCAACATCGTGCAGCCCGCCTCCAGTGGTGTCGCGACAGGCGTGAATGGAGGGACGAATGGAGACGTGTCGTCTTCAGCGATGAGAGTCGCTTCTGCCTTGGTGCCAATGATGGTCGTATGCGTGTTTGGCGCCGTGCAGGTGAGCGCCACAATCAGGACTGCATACGACCGAGGCACACAGGGCCAACACCCGGCATCATGGTGTGGGGAGCGATCTCCTACACTGGCCGTACACCACTGGTGATCGTCGAGGGGACACTGAATAGTGCACGGTACATCCAAACCGTCATCGAACCCATCGTTCTACCATTCCTAGACCGGCAAGGGAACTTGCTGTTCCAACAGGACAATGCACGTCCGCATGTATCCCGTGCCACCCAACGTGCTCTAAAAGGTGTAAGTCAACTACCCTGGCCAGCAAGATCTCCGGATCAGTCCCCCATTGAGCATGTTTGGGACTGGATGAAGCGTCGTCTCACGCGGTCTGCACGTCCAGCACGAACGCTGGTCCAACTGAGGCGCCAGGTGGAAATGGCATGGCAAGCCGTTCCACAGGACTACATCCAGCATCTCTACGATCGTCTCCATGGGAGAATAGCAGCCTGCATTGCTGCGAAAGGTGGATATACACTGTACTAGTGCCGACATTGTGCATGCTCTGTTGCCTGTGTCTATGTGCCTGTGGTTCTGTCAGTGTGATCATGTGATGTATCTGACCCCAGGAATGTGTCAATAAAGTTTCCCCTTCCTGGGACAATGAATTCACGGTGTTCTTATTTCAATTTCCAGGGGTGTAGTTTCGGCGACAAATATCACCATCATCAGTGGTTTTTTTTTAACATAAAACATGCAGAAAATGGTATGGTTGTACAAACACAGTAAAACATTATTACATTTTTACAAATCGTCTTTTGATATATCGTTTTATATTGATACTTTTATACTAACTTATTTATTGTATGATACAGCATGTTTTAAGATATTATTGGCGCTGTTGATGACATATTTTCTGTGCTCTTTGCGTCTTTTTATTTAGCGAACATCATGTCATCTGCAACCATGTGAGCGGCTGTTAGTAAACAAATACTCAAAGGTGAACTTCGTATGTCAGCAGTATATACTTGGGGTTGTGGTAGTGTTGTGGAAACCAGTCGACATAAAAGTTTTCTGGGTTTGGTACCGCGTCATAATGTAAAAACTACTACTGCTATTGAAAAGCCAACGTGTCACCCACGATTGCAGCGACCTTCTTCTAGGTTTCCACAACACTACCACAACCCCAAGTATATACTGCTAACATACGTAGTTCACCTTTGAGTATTTGTTTACTAACAGCAGCTGACATGGTTGCAGATGACACGATGTTCGCTAAGTAAAAAGACGGCAAAGAGCACAGAAAATACGTCACCAACAGCGTCAATAATAGCTTAAAACATGCAGTATCATACAATAAATAAGGTAGTATAAAAGTATCAGTATAAAACTATATTTCAAAAGACGATTTGTAAAAATGTAATAATGTTTTACTGTGTTTGTACAATCTTACCATTTTCTGCATGTTTTCGATTAAAAAACCCCACTGATGATGGTGATATTTGTCGCCGAAACTAGTTTGGGATAATAAAGAAATAAACAAATAACATAGTGTTTTGCATCAAGGTGGATCCAATTTGTGATATTACTGGGAGTAGTAGTGTTTCTACGACCTTATCTTTAAGCTCGAAAGGAAATACTTTTTTTATTTTTCTGTGGTGAGAGAAGTGACTCTGACACTTTCTTTCCGTGTAGCGGTTACCTGAAGATTTTGGCAGCAGACAGGTGGCCTTCTGGACACGGAGAGGTCAGTGACCCGGGCAGTCGGGCACGTGTCGGCCTTGAGGGCCGCGACTTCTTTGTGTTTACGCGTGGCGTCCGGCCGCAGGCGGTGCCTCTTCCTGCGGCCAGTGGTGGGCGGAGCTGGTAGCGGCCTTCAGCGGCCGACCCCGCACTTCACAACACGTGGGCGCGCCGTGCCAAGCAACCATTGCATCATCCACCCTTCCTTTCACATGACGGCAGGTGTGGTAGTCTGGACCTTGCTAAAACACACTAAGCACTTCAGAAGCGTTGTTTTTGTCTACAGGCCGAAGACTAGTTTCATTCAGCTGCCCACTTAAGCCTGTCTTGTGAAAATCTCCTCATTTCTGCACATGGAACACACATTCATCTGTTCTTTCTTACCGTGTTTTTATTCTCGCTATACATCTAGGAGACGAGCCTGGGGCTCAAAGCAGGAGACTACACTACTGGCCATTAAAATCGTTACACCACCAAGACGCGAAATTTAACCGACAGGGAGAAGATGCTGTGATATGCAAATGATTAGCTTTTCAGAGCATTCACACAAGGTTGGCGCCGGTGGTGACACCTACAACATGCTGACATGAGGACAGTTTCCAACCGATTTCTCATACACAAACAGCAGTTGACCGATGTTGTCTGGTGAAACGTTGTTGTTATACCTCGTGTAAGGAGGAGAAATGCGTACCAACACGACTTTGATAAAGGTCGGATTGTAGCCTATGACGATTGCGGTTTATCGTATCGCGACATTGCTACTCGCGTTGGTGGAGATCCAATGACTGTTAGCAGAATATGGAATCGGTGGGTTGAGGAGGGTAACACGGAACGCCGTGCTGGATCCCAACGGCCTCATATCACTAGCAGTCGAGATGACAGGCATCTTATCCATCCGCATGGCTGTAACGGATCATGCAGCCACGTCTCGGTCCCTGAGTCGACAGATGGAGATGTTTGCAAGACAACAACCACCTGCACGAACAGTTCGACGACGTTTGCAGTAGCATGGACTGTCAGCTCGGAGACAGTGGCTGCGGTTACCCTTGACGCTGCATCACAGACAGGAGCACCTGCGATGGTGCACTCAACGACGAACCTGGGTGCACGAATGGCAAAACGTAATTTTTTCGGATGAATCCAGGTTTTGTGTACAGCATCATGATGGTCGCATCCGTGTTTGGCGACATCGTGGTGAAGCGTGTATTCGTCATCGCCGTACGGGCGTATCACCCGGCGTGATGGTATGGGGTGCCACTGGTTACATGTCTCGGTCACCTCTTGTTTGCATTGACGGCACTTTGAACAGTGGACGTTACACTTCAGATGTGTTACGGCCCGTGGTTCTACCCTTCATTCGATCCCTGCGAAACCCCACATTTCAGCAGGATAATGCACGACCGCATGTTGCAGGTCCTGTACGGGCCTTTCTGGATACAGAAAATGTTCGACTGCTGCCCTGGCCAGCACATTCTCCAGATCTCTCACCATTTGAAAACGTCTGGTCAATGGTGGTCGAGCAACTGTCTCGTCACAATACGCCAGTCACTACTCTTGATGAACTGTGGTATCGTGTTGAAGCTGCATGGGCAGCCGTACCTGTAAACGCCATCTAAGCTCTGTTTGACTCAAAGCCCAGGCGTATCAAGGCCTTTATTACGGCCAGAGGTTGTTGTTCTGGGTAATGATTTCTCAGGATCTATGCAACCAAATTGTGTCAAAATGTAATCACATGTCAGTTCTAGTATTTTTGTCCAATGAATACCCGTTTACCATCTGTAATTTTTGTTGGTGTAGCAATTTTAATGGCCAGTAGTGTATTTTAACTCCCGAATATCCATATGACTGTCATTATCATTAAGGGCGCTCAATGCTCGCGCTGTTGAAGGTGGAACGAATCAAAACTGCAAGTGCAGTATTTCGTGAAAAAAAAAAAAAAACACTCGAGAAGGTATGACCGTAGAATAAAATCATCCCTGGTGACCTCGCTTTCGACAGGACGTTGAAGACTAATCTTCCTTCCTCCTCAGTATCAAGCAAAAATTGTTCAAATAGCTCTGAGCACTACGGGGCTTAACATCTGAGGTCATCATTCGCCTAGAACTTAGAACTACTTAAACCTAACTAACCTAAGGACATCACACACATCCATGCCCGAGGCAGGATTCGAACCTACGACCGTAGCGTTCGCGCGGTTCCAGCCTGAAACGCCTAGAACCGCTCGGCCACACCGTCCAGCTAGTATTAAAAGATAGAAATTTGGAAATACCGTTTATTGAACTGCTTGCAGGCAGTTATGGGTAGCACGAATATTTTTATCGAACCAGTAATGATGAAGTACAAAAAATTGTAGGAATGCTGTATCTTGCAAAGAGATGTTCGTAGCAACTCTGCGCTTTTTGACAGTTGGAGATTCTTTCACGGGGTTGATGCAGTTGCTCAAAATACTCAAAGTATATCACCGACAGTCGAAGTTTCCACAGCTCTCACTGACGTATTAGAAATGTCGTAATATTACGTTGTTACTCTTCATGATCTTTATATCAAAGTACTCTTTATAAAGAAAAATTGTAAGTATTGTTGTTATTACTATGAACTCACAAGTGTCCAAGGAAAGAGATGGTAAGGGAATAAATTTGTCTTGAGAAACTTAAATCACTGAATTCAGGACAGTTATTTACAAAAACGTATTTTTTTAAAATTTTGAGTTACAGTAATATTTCCTTTCGCAAGCTTGCAACATGTTAAACTAATACACAGAAATTAAGAAGCCATCTATGACCTTTATGAAAAGACTATGCAGCTCCTAAGCTTCAATTATCAAAGGAAAATTTATAATATTAGTGAAAATACAATAGTGTAAATTTAGAACATAAAAGTTATAAAGCACTGAAAATGTATTAATTGAGTTGAGTGTGCTTCTTGGTATTGCTAATATGTTTGGAATAGAGTTGAATGTGAAGGACGGAGTAAGTTGATGACTTGAAACACTAGTGCATTTTAGATTAAAGGCAACAGTAAAAGAATGAGCTTGAGTTGATATATTGGTAGTAGAAGAGACTGGGAATAGCATTGTGCCTCATAAATATGTTGCGGAACAGATCTACAATGGGGAGACTGGGTGGCTACATCTCTGGCTTCCATCGGCTTCGGACCAACCGAATTTGATGGCAAAGACCTCAGTGCGAGTTCACTAGCATGCTTTTCGAACCACTGTAGTACAATACTGGCGCTGTGACACGGGCGGTTATTCTGAAGACATCAGGTGGGAGGCAGGTGTTCCGCAGTGATGTTCACATACTCCAGAGCTATCACGGTGCCTTCGATAAACATGATACGTTTTGCGGAATCACCCGTGGCCTGGACGACTTCGTATCCGGACATGACAATCAAACGAATGTAACAAGAAACTCGACTCATGCAACCAGACAACATCTTTCCAATGATCCACGGTCCAGTCTCGATGATACTTGCCCCGTGCAGAAGTAATTAACAATGTCATTGTGTCGATATATGTACACGTACGGTCGTCTGCTGCGGAGCCTCATGCTCAATAACGTGTGCTGAATGCTGTGTCCAAAACACCTGTGGCTACACCAGCACCGTACTCTGTCGTTAGATCCGTCACGGACTCCGCCTATCCTGCTTCACAGAGCTGGCAATCCTCCGGCCTCCACATTCCTTTATGACGTGGACGCCCAACACCTTGTCATCTTCTCTTCGTTTCATCGTCCTTGAACCACATTGCGTTGCACAGATGCTCACGACAATAGCACGCGAACAATCGACCAGTTTTACCGTTGTCGAGAATCTGGTTCCCAAGCGCCGATTATATAACAACCTGCCCTTTTCCTAAGTCGCTCGTGTCACTGGATTTCTTCATTTGCGAGCCATATCGTTATGTTCACTTTACGTCACACATTTAATTATTCTTAGCGGAGAAAGCAGAACTTGCTTTCTTTCTTGGCAAGCAGCACAACGAATTGCAGAAGGCAACATGAAAACCTGAACGTAAAGTACCTAGTAGTAACAGTATACCGGAAGATGCGCGCCACACGTCTAATTCTTTTCGATAGGTGTTCTTAAAACAAGGCGTAATTAACTACCAGAACCTACTGTGGTGTCAGCGTAAATTCCACTATTGTTTTGAATGGGCTTTAGAACGTGCGTTTCAACTTCTGTTTCAAATGGTTCAAATGGCTCTGAGCACTATGGGACTCAACTGCTGAGGTCATCAGAATCGCAGAATCGCAGAATATCTGAGTGACCACCATCAAACGTTCATTTCTGAGGAAGAGGATGTGGAACAAAAATGGAAAAAATTCAGAAACATCGTCCAGTGCGCCTTAGATAAGTTCGTACCGACTAAGGTCCAAAGCGAGGGGAAAGATCCACCGTGGTATAACAATCATGTACGAAAGGTACTACGGAAACAAAGAAAGCTTCATCATAGGTTTAAGAGTAGTCGAATCATAGCTGATAAGGAAAAGCTGAACGAAGCGAAAAAGAGCGTAAAGAGAGCAATGAGAGAAGCATTCAACGAATTCGAACATAAAACATTGGCAAACAATCTAAACAAGAACCCTAAAAAGTTTTGGTCATATGTAAAATCGGTAAGCGGATCTAAATCCCCTATTCAGTCACTCGTTGACCACGATGGCACCGAAACAGAGGACGACCGAAGAAAGGCAGAAATACTGAATTCAGTGTTCCTAAACTGTTTCACTGCGGAAAATCGTAACACGGTCCCTGACTTCAGCCGTCGCACGGACGCCAAAATGGAAAATATTGAAATAAACGATATCGGAATTGAAAAACAACTGCTATCACTTAGTAGCGGAAAAGCATCCGGACCAGACGAGATACCCTTAAGATTCTACAGTGATTATGCTAAAGAACTTGCCCCCTTTCTATCAGCAATTTATCGTAGATCGCTGGAAGAACGTAAAGTACCTAGCGACTGGAAGAAAGCGCAGGTCGTTCCCATTTTCAAGAAGGGTCATAAATCAGATGCGAATAATTATAGGCCTATTTCGCTTACGTCAATCTGTTGTAGAATAATGGAACATGTTTTGTGTTCTCGTATTATGACGTTCTTAGATAATACAAATCTCCTTCATCATAACCAACATGGATTCCGCAAACAGAGATCATGTGAAACTCAGCTCGCCCTATTTGCCCAAGAAATTCACAGTGCCGTAGACACTGGCGAGCAGATTGATGCCGTATTCTTGGACTTCAGGAAGGCATTTGATACGGTTCCGCACTTACGTTTAGTGAAAAAAATACGAGCTTACGGAATATCGGACCAGGTTTGTGATTGGATTCAGGATTTCCTAGAAGAAAGAACACAACATGTCATTCTTAACGGTTCAAAATCTGCAGATGACTTAGTTGACAACATCGGTAGCTCCGTGAGGCTATTTGCAGATGACACGGTTGTCTACAAGAAAGTAGCAACATCAGAAGACTCGTACGTACTCCAGGAGGACCTGCAGAGGATTAATGCATGGTGCGACAGCTGGCAGCTTTCCCTAAACGTAGATAAATGTAATATAATGCGCATACATAGGGGCAGAAATCCATTCCAGTACGATTATGCCATAGGTGGTAAATCATTGGAAGCGGTAACGACCGTAAAATACTTAGGAGTTACTATCCGGAGCGATCTGAAGTGGAATGATCACATAAAACAAATAGTGGGAAAAGCAGGCGCCAGGTTGAGATTCATAGGAAGAATTCTAAGAAAATGTGACTCATCGACGAAAGAAGTAGCTTACAAAACGCTTGTTCGTCCGATTCTTGAGTATTGCTCATCAGTATGGGACCCTTACCAGGTTGGATTAATAGAAGAGATAGACATGATCCAGCGAAAAGCAGCGCGATTCGTCATGGGGACATTTAGTCAGCGCGAGAGCGTTACGGAGATGCTGAACAAGCTCCAGTGGCGGACACTTCAAGAAAGGCGTTACGCAATACGGAGAGGTTTATTATCGAAATTACGAGAGAGCACATTCCGGGAAGAGATGGGCAACATATTACTACCGCCCACATATATCTCGCGTAATGATCACAACGAAAAGATCCGAGAAATTAGAGCAAATACGGAGACTTACAAGCAGTCGTTCTTCCCACGCACAATTCGTGAATGGAACAGGGAAGGGGGGATCAGATAGTGGTACAATAAGTACCCTCCGCCACACACCGTAAGGTGGCTCGCGGAGTATAGATGTAGATGTAGAATGGCTCTGAGCACTATGGGACTCAACTGCTGAGGTCATCAGTCCCCTAGAACTTAGAACTAGTTAAACCTAACTAACCTAAGGACATCACAAACATCCAGGCCCGAGGCAGGATTCGAACCTGCGACCGTAGGGGTCTTGCGGTTCCAGACTGCAGCGCCTTTAACCGCACGGCCACTTCGGCCGGCTCCAACTTCTGTCTGCATTAATACACGGATGAGCCAAAACATTATGACCACTTCGCGCCGCGAGAGTGATATATTCTACTTCACTATTTTCAACGCTCGGGTAACTTTTCGAATCCGTTTCTGTAGAAATCATGTGTTTTTTGTGGCGAAGAAGTGATCGAGCCAAATTCTGGGCGCATTTCCATCCGAAAAGGAAGTTCCTTGAAAATTATTCGATGGAGAGCGGAAAAGGTGAAAATCTGAGGGCGCAAAATAATGTGAGTAAGATGGGTGCGGAATGACTTCCCAGCCCAATTCCTGTATAGTGTTTTTGTCAGTGTAGCAGAATGCGGGCGGGCGTTATTGTGGAAAAGTATCACTTAACCCAGTCTTTCTGGTCGTTGTTTTTGGATTGCGTCTCAAAGTCTGAGTTGTTGACAATAAACGTCAGCAGTGATGGTTACACCTCGTGGAAGCAATTCGCAGTTCATCACATCGTCACTGTTCCACCAGATGCGTAACATTGTCTTTTGTGGACGCGCACAGGTCTTTGTGCGGGCGTTGCTACTTGGTTTGGACTCAACTGTTTCTTTATTTTCCTTCTGGTAGCATAAAGACAACATTTCCCATCACCAGTAAATATACAGGATATGAATGCTCCGCGTCGTTCACGAGCCAAGTGCTGATGAGGAAGCAGATATGCACATACGGCTACCCACTGATTTTTGGAATTTTGGCTCAGAGCATGTTGTACCAATAGACCCGATTTTTGAACCTTCCACACTGCATGCGAACGTCGCACGCTAGTGAAATGGTCACAGTTCATCACATTTGGTGGTTTTCGAGTACAATGACGTGGATCATTGTGGATTAATGCTTTTAACCATCTTCATCAAACCCCAATGTGTTCGTGAACATGGAGAGTCACTAATGTCAATACGATCCTTCTTATAACGAAATAACCATTTTTTTAACGTTCTGTGTCCAATATTATTATCCCCATACACGCCAAAATGTTTTAGTCTGCCTCCGCTGCTGTCACTCCTCTATTGAACTCAGACAGAAGAATATGTGGGAAATGTTCCAATTTCTCAACTTGACATTGCACTTTCTAGCGACCAGTGCTCCACTCACTATCTCCCAAAAAGAAAATAACAGTATGTAAACGGAAATAACAACAGTGAGTTACATGCAAAAAAAAGTGTAAGTCGATCAATAAACACATAGCAACAGGAATACCAACACGTAAAACAGAAGCGCTACGAACATATGCACCAACCCAGTACTTCCCTTCCGCGTCACGTCGCCGCAACGCTACCACGTGGCATCCAGTCTCGCGGTTGGGAGTGATCATAATGTTTTGGGTCATCCGTGTATTACTTAATTCAGACGGAAGTGATAATGTACATTCTGAAGTCCATTCCAAACAATAGTGTAATTTACGTTGACAGCGAATTAGGTTCCCGTAGTTTCCACCTTGCTCTAAGAACACCTACCGAAAAGAATGAGACCAGCGACGTTTATCTTCCGGTATATTGTAGCTGCTAGGTAATTCATGTCCAGGTTTTCATGCTGCCTACTACAATGCGCTGTGCTGCTTGCCAAGAAAGACGGGAATTGTCTACTTTCTCCGCTGAGAATAATTATATGTGTGACGTAAGGCGAACACGCGGCTCTGCGAGTAGTGAATCTGCTGCGCGGCTGACTCCCCGCTGCTCCATAGAAACTTCCTTCTGCCGTCAAAAGATGGCCGCTTGTCGTACTCGTTTGTACGATGTGTCTATATTCAAGCACGAAATTTGCTTTGTGGATAAATACACTACTGCCATTAAAATTGCTACTCCAAGAAGAAATTCAGATGATAAACGGGTATTCATTGGGCAAATATATTATACTAGAACCGAAATGTGATTACATTTTCACGGGTGCATAGATCCTGAGAAATCAGTACACAGAACAACCAGCTCTGGCCCTAACAACGGCCTTGATAGGCCTGGGCATTGAGTCAAACAGAGCTTGGATGGCGTGTACAGGTACAGCTGCCCATGGAGATTCAACACAATACCACAGTTCATCAAGAGTAGTGACTGGCGGATTGCGACGAGCCAGTTGCTTGGCCACCATTGACCAGACGTTTTCAGTTGGTGAGAGATCTAGAGAATGTGCTGGCCAGGGCAGCAGTCGAACATTTTCTGTGTCCAGAAAGGCCCTTACAGGACCTGCAACATGCAGTCGTGCATTATCCTGCTGAAATGTAGGGTTTCGCAAGGATCGAATGAAGGGTAGAGCCACGAGTCGTAACACATCTGAAATGTAACGTCCACTGTTCAAAGTGCCGTCAATGCGAACAAGAGGTGACCGAGACGTGTAACCAATGGCATCCCATACCATCACGCCGGGTGATACGCCAGTATGGCGATGACGAATACACGCTTCCAATGTGCGTTCACCGCGATGTCACCAAACACGAATGCGACCAACATGATGCTGTAAACAGAACCTGGATTCATCCGAAAAAATTACGTTTTGCCATTCGTGCACCCAGGTTCGTCGTTGAGTACACCATCGCAGGCGCTCCTGTCTGTGATGCAGCGTCAAGGGTAACTAACTGCAGCCATGGTCTCCGAGCTGATAGTCCGTGCTGCTGCAAACGTCGTCGAACTGTTCGTGCAGATGGTTGTTGTCTTCCAAACGTCCCCATCTGTTGACTCAGCGATCGAGACGTGGCTGCACGATCCGTTACAGCCATGCGGATAAGATGCCTGTCATCTCGACTGCTAGTGATACGAGGTCGTTGGGATCCAGCACGGCGTTCCATATTACCCTCTTGAACCCACCGATTCCATATTCTGCTAACAGTCATTGGATCTCGACCAACGCGAGCAGAAATGTCGCGATACGATCAACAGAATCGCGATAGGCTACAATCCGACCTTGTAAGACGTATGCTTTGCCGGCAATTGGCGAGGTATGACAGAATCTCTGACCAGAGAGTAGTTTATCGTTAGTTGTTGCCTGTCGCTAGTCTTCGCTTGTCTGCGCGAGTGGATAGTAGCGAGTCGGTAGTAGTCTGGCGTAGTCGGTGAGTCGGTGGGAGTCGGCATGCGTCGGCTGTGTGCTCTGCTCGCGACTCTGGTCAGGACTCTGGAGGATGAGTATTGTTGTAGAAGGTAAAGAAGCAGCCTTGCGCATATTTAATAATGTATGTTAATTGCAATTTAATTTGTCGAAAAAATGCCCCAGTAATTATTTTTATAATATAAAGTAACTCTTTTAGAGAAAAGCATTCATTTCAATTTAAAGAATTTTTCCAATGCATTATCATTGCTTCGAAAAAAAAAAAAATATATACGCCAGCATTGCACGAAGCTGTGTCGAAAAATGACTAATTAAGAGCAGATATAATTGCAGTTTTATTGAGGTAAGAATTTTACTTTTTTTATTCAGAATACAGGGCCGAAGGTCAGCGCCGCTGTCCTTATAAATTCATCAGGTTACAAAACTTTTTATTATTTTTGGTGTTTAGGAATTTTTCTGTTTCGAACTTGACATTAAATGAGAATAGAATTTTGTGGTAACATTAGATGTGAATGCATTTCTGCACACAGATAATAAATGGGAGCCAATTTTGTTCAGAGGTTACAATATTAGAAAAATTCATTTAATTATTATTTTTTGTGGCGAGGCTATGCTTGGCTCCATTTTCATTTTTCAATTTATTTCGTGTGGGGAGGTTACACTTGGCTCTATTTACATTTAATATTTTGTGTGGGGAGGTTACACTTGGCGACATCCGGCCAGGATCGTATTTCTTTGTGAATCTGCTGGGAAGTAGTCATATATCTGCTCTTAATTACTTTAACGTAGTTTGCATCTGGCGCAATGCATTTACTAATTTGTCACTCTTTCTTTCACAGATCATCGGCAATTTGTTTGCTCTTTGTTGTAATTGTGTTTGTTGCATTTTGCGTTGTCTTTGTTTCATTTGTGAATAATTTTGATTTGTGGATAATGCCGCGAAAAACTGTTAACAGTACATCGTGATGTGTAATGAGTGGAATAGCCGACTCGGATGACAATCCTCCATTTGTAGACAATCAGTGCGTACCGACCACTAATATTGATTTTGATCCTAGTGGTGAGCAAACGAATTCAGTTGTGTCGTCTGTTAATTTAATGACAATTGATGACGCGGGACGTTCTGTTACAATGAACGCTGCCCAGCTTGACACATCCGGTTTACAAAATTTACGTAACGAACAGACAAATTTTTCTAATGAAAATGAACAGTATACTCAAAGTAGGGCAGATTTATTAGATTCCGGTGTAGTGATTAACACCGCACATCCGATTGGCAAACATTTTCAAGAATCACAGAATAACCAAATGGTTACACAAAACGTGACAATTGCAGGTACGCCATCAAACAGTACAGAGAATAGAGTAGGTAGTATTGGCTTGGATCAAATTATGGCAGTATTGCTACAACATAGTGCATATTTCGAACAACTTAACGAGAGTCTCAGGCAAGAATTTAGTGAATATTTCAAACAACAGAGGGAAAAATATGACAACCTTAATGAAAAATTAGACAACAATTCCAAACAACAGAATAAAAGACAAGACAACAATCACAAACAACTTAGTGAAAGTCTCAAACATCAAATTAATGAAATTAATGAAAGACAAGATAACAATTTCAAACAACTTAATGAAAAACATGAAAACCTTAATGAAAAATTAGACAACAATTCCAGACAGCTTAGTGAACAGATTACAGCCGTTGCCGCGCAGTGTCAAGATACTATGGAACAATTACATGTGGAAATTGAGGCTTGTGCTAGGAAAAGTAGTGAAGAAATTAGATCTGTTGCTCAAGAATTAAGGGATATGCAAACAGCTGCAACAGAATCACTTAGACACGAAATTAGTGCAGTCGCTAAACAATGCTCTGAAAACACAACACAGTTACGCGAGGAGTTTAAATTAATGTCAGCAGAATTTTCGCGTACACTGCATGCAAAAGTAGACGCGAAATTCGACCAACAGAACAGTCAAATTGACGAACGTTTTAATCATCACCTGCAAAACAGTGAAACGCGTTTCCGTAAATTTATACAGGAACAGAATAAAGTAAAGCGACAAATTATGGAAACAATTACCGCACAGAGAAAGGAAGATAAACGCAAATTGTTTACGAAAGAAAAAACATACGTAGAGAACAATATTGCTACTGTATCAGACGAAATTAATACAATCAAACAGTTGAACACCGAATTGCGTGATGAAATTTCCGATCTTAAAACAAAAACAGATACACAGGCAGTAGACTTTCAGACAGTGACCGACAGACTCGAACAATTAGAACTAACACAGGATTCCGATGTCATCAAAGCTGACGTTAAAAAATTGAATGAAACCACACGTAAAATACAAAAACAGATTAATGCTTGTGACACTAAAAACGATGATCCGGTAAAAATACTGACTGAAAAACATGATGAATTGGCCAGTCGTATTGACGTTATTGAAAGTAATAATGATAGCAAATCAGACGATACTTCACCGATTTCGTTTAATCAAACACCTGAATTCCAAAATCTACAGCAGACGATCAGTGAGATAGATTCGTCTAATAATACATTACATAGAAAATTGTCAACTTTACAGCAAGAGGTAACAGAGATGAAAAATGTTTCAGCGTTTAACACATCACAGCAGACGCCACTTTGCGAACATTTGTCAGACTCACACAGCCAGTATAATTTAGGTAATTTACAGAGAGTACGTGAGTTAGATTCCGAACAGTCACAGACAAATAGATTCTCATACAATCGTGAACGTGTTCAGACATACAGAGACGATAATTTTGATTACAAACATTTTCTATCAGTGAGAAAATTTAAAGTATTTAAAAATGACAGAACACAGATTGGATTGGATACAACAATTTAGCTTTGCTTTTCCACCGACTTGGCCTGTAATGCACAAACTTGAATTTATTTGCAGTTTTTTGGAAGGCGAACCGGCAACTCGTATGAGACCGATCGCGAGGCATTGCTATTCAGTAGAAGAATTTCAGAATGCTTTTCTGTCAGCGTATTGGTCGAATACGACACAGCGCAGAATTAAGGATCAATTAATTAGTTTGCCAAATTATGAGAACTCAAATTTTTCCACTGTCACGCAATTTTTCGAACACATGGTCCAACAAAACCAGTACTTAAGTGAACCATATAGTGAATCTGCACTTATTCAATTATCTATTTCTAAATTACCACGATCATTAAGAGTGTCACTTTTAATGGGTCAGCAGAAAGAAAATATTTCGGCATTCAGAGATCTGGTACAGCTTTTGGAAGTGCAGCAATCGGATTATTCCTTTTTAAACAAAAATTTTTCATATAATAACCAAGGTCAACAAGCATATAGCAATTACGATCAGCCACGCAATTTAAATAGCAAAGGTAATAAACGCTTCAGCAACGACAACCACCAGAACTTTAATTACAGGCAAAATTTTAATTATCAGTATCGTCAAAATTATCAGCAACGGGAACCACATTTTAGTAACAATACAGGTTTTTCTCCGCAACAGCATGAAAGCCAGCCGGTTAGCATACCTAACCAACAATGTAATGCACAAGGTCAACCAAGCTTTAATGTTTCGCCGCGTGCACGTATAGTCTCAGCTCCAACAAATAGCAACGCACAGCGACAAGGAAATCAGTACGTATAGAAAACACACCATTTCAATTACTATCGCAGTGCACCGTATAGAAATGACTATCATGACAGACGTAAAAATAATGAGCACAATTTTCAGCGTACATTTAATAACAGTCGGTCTTATCAGCAGCAAGAGCATCCGCCACAACATATAATTATGAATGAACCAGACAGTAGATATCATCCCGAACGTAATACGTCAGGAAGAAATAACAGAACAGTTCAAATAGTCGAAATGCCACAGCATCCTCCTCAAAATAATAACACGTCAGATAGAATTTGACTAGATACAGTACAGGTTCCATCTTCCAGCAGCGTAAGCAATACTTCAGATACACAGAATCTTGTTCACGAGAATGTTATTTGAAACATGCTTTGTTGAATGCACCACTTTTATCGCACCCAGATCTTACCAGAAATTTTTCCATTGCCACCGACAGTTCTAACACCGCTTTGGGCGTACATATTTTTCAGGAAATTGAAGAAGATGGTTGTACAGTAATTAACAACATCGCTTTATCAAGTCGCATTCTGTCATCTGCTGAACGAAATTATTCTGTTACAGAACTTGAAACATTATGTGTTGTATGGGCTTTTACCAGATTTAGGCATTTTCTTTATGGAAGACACACTACCGTTTACACAGATCATAGAGCGATACAATTTTTACTTTCGGCTAAATTTACACACGACAGATTAAGCAGATGGAAACTTTATCTACAGGAATTTAATTTTACAATTGTTCACATTCCCGGCACACAAAATATTGTAGCAGACGCACTATCCCGTTCTCTTAACAACAATCAGCAAGACATCGCAACCAACTTCTGCAAAGCAAATTTCAGCGTCATGTACATCCAACAAGTTGCATTTGAAAATTTCATTTCGTCGTCATTACAAGACATAGCACAAGAGCAGAGTAAAGACAACGTGTGGAAAGAAATTAAACACCTTTCGCAAGATAAGAGTAATGTTACCATTAGGAACCATTACACTGTACGCAATGACATTCTGTTTCGCCTCTCTCATCCTGACAGCAATAATTGGTTATTATGCATTCCTGACGAACTTGTTAACAAATTTATCTGGTATACTCATTTAAGTTACGCACATTACGGAGCCAGAAAATGTTTTCTTATACTGAGACAGAACTGTCATTTTACCAACATGGAGAAACGTATACGACGAGTTTTAGCGTCATGTAAAATTTGCCAGAAAGCTAAATCAGACACGACTTCACATATTTCTGCATTACATCCCATTGTACCTGTTAAATTGAGCCACATGGCCGCTGTAGACATTTTTGGTCCAATTCCCAGAACTAATAGAGGTTTTTGCTACAGCTTTGTCGCTGTCGAACTCACTTCAAAATTTGTTACCTTCACTCCGTTACGCAAAGCTACTGCTAAAACTGTTTCGAAAGCATTTGTAAAACATTTTCTATTTCATGTAGGGCATGTGTTGAAAGTAATTTCCGACAATGGACCACAGTTTCGATCTGCTATATGGACACGTATGTTACGAGCTAGAAACATTTCTCCAATCTATATATCCAGGTACCATGCTTCTTCGAACCCTTATGAACGATTAATGAAAGAAACTGGTAAACTGTGTAGAATATACTGCCATAAAAAACATATTGATTGGGACACACACATACTCTCATTCCAAGATGTAATTAATTCCAGACCGAATGAATCTACTATGCTATCTCGGTCTGTTATATTGAAAAATGTTGAACCATCTAATAAAATTAAAGAATTAGTAACCTTTCGTTCATCTCGTCGACTACAACACCATGAAATAATTGACGTTGCGCTGAACAACATCAAACGTGCCGCAGAGCGCCGGAGAAGACAGCAAAAACAGGTTTGTACACGCCGTGACTTTCACTTTGGACAGAAGATATTAGTACGTACACACTATTTATCCAACAGAGGAAAAGGTAGGTGCAGTAAATTTGAGCTTCTATACGCAGGTCCATATCGAATTCGCAGCATTCCTCACCCCAATGTAGTACACGTCGAAACTTCGAGAACCAGAAAAACCAAAGGGAACCACCACATGTCGAACATCAAACCTTTTATTGAATGAACATACTTTATGATTTATCACACTGTAATGCCATTTCCTATTTTTTTATGACCACTTATGCAATTATATCCACATGAACACTTACTGATGATTGTCGTATTTTTTTTGGCAAGTGCCCGGCAAGGTAAGGTTAGCAGGTCGCTTCTCTTGTTGTTGCACATCAGACCGTGCATATTTTTCCAGATGAACTTACACATTTTATGACCACTTATGCAATTATATTTATGTGACTACTTACTGATGATTGTCGTATTTTTTCTTGGCAAGTGCCCGGCAAGGTAAGGTTAGCAGGTCGCTCTTCTTGTCGTTACACATCAGACCGTGCATATTTTCCATCTTTTATGTATGTATGATTGTTTTCCTGTTTTGTTTGTATGCACTATGAAATATTTAAGATATAACAAACACCAGTTGACTTTAACATTTTGCCTTATGATATCTCAACATCGTGACTACTTTACTTTTTTTTGCTGCTACATTGTGATACACTGTGTACATTTTTGATTCTGAACACTGTCGATGTTTTTGACATATTACGTTTTCTGTCATGCTATGCTGTATGCTCAATTATGTTAATATAAACCAGTTTTTATTTAATGGGTATATGAATTAAATGCAAGACATTAATCTTTGTTCATCATTTTCAGAAAGAAATAACGTGTAAACGAAATAAATTAAACAGAAATGGGAATTTCACCTTGGGAATGAACGAAAGAGGATGCAATACCTCGTGACGAAGAGTAAATGGATCAGAATTAACAAGCATTAACAAGAATATACTATACACATCGTAGAATAGCAGTCTTAACTAATTTTTTCTTTCAGAATACGAGGCGATTGATGCAGGCTGTCAGGCAGAACTACACATCTTAGTTTTAGTGATGAAATATGCTAGAAATAAGGAATAGTTGTATAATGAATAATGAAGTGACTTTTTTGCAGATGATAATGAATGGTGATGAATAATGATGAAATATATGCTACTATGGATAATGAAGTTTTTCTTTACAGGTGATGATAATAATGGAGTTATGATAATATGGATAATGAAGTTTTTTCTTTGCAGATGAAAATAATGATGAAGTTTATATATTTACTGTTAGTTAAGTGATGCTATGCAGTTATTTAAGTATTTGTTGCAGTTCGTTTTGACAGTATGGCTTATGTCGCATGGTATGATGACTGAAGTTTTTGGAAAGGACAGCTAGAGAACATATATATTTTTATACACATTTCACTACCTGTTAATTCGAAGTTCACTACTTTCCAGCATAATATGCGTTTCTTCTTTCAGTTTAATAATCCATTTTGTATATTTTGCAGGAGAAACTATTCATGAAATAAATGTGCTATAAGCAGTTGTTCATTAAACCTATGTCATTTATGAATGTGATCACATATGCTCTACTTGTTTCATAACCTTGCTACAGCTGACTCATGACGAATGATGTTACACATCTTCATTTCCAGCAAAAGCAAATATTTTCATGCCCCAGCGATTAATTATCGATCCCAACGCAATGCATTGCTAGCACAAAAAAAAATGTATTATCAGTCCCAAATAATGCTACCAGTTTATGAGAATTCTGAGTAATACTGATCAGCTCTGAATAGTATGTCACTTCAATAATGACTTCTGAATAATACTGAATGATGCTTTGTAATCATGCATAAATACTATGCGCATAATTTCTGTAAATAATATTTTTGTTATACTTTATAAATGCTATGCCAATAATTAACTCTTGTTTTGAATGATCACTTCTGAATAATGCATAAAAAAAGCTTTGTAGCTAGCCAATGAATGCCACTGATTACTGTAATAAGATGACCTATGATGCCAATGATTACTATAATTAGATTAATTATGTATAAGTGCTATGCAATAATTAACGCTTGTTTTGAATGATCACTTCTGAATAATGCAAAAAATAAAAAAATGCTTTGTAACTGGCCAATGAATGCCACTGATTACTGTAATAAGATGACCTATGATGCCAATGACTACTATAACTAAGTGAATTATGTTAATACTATGCCATTCATTAGCTCCCATTTTGAATGATGACTTCTGAATAATGCATAAAACAATGCTTTGTATCTGGCCAGTGAGTGCCAATAATTACTATATTCAGATAATTTATGAACATTATTCTGTAATACTACATACATGGTACAGAAATGTTCAGTAACTGGGCGATGAGTGGCACCAATTACTCAAATCAGTTGTTAGACTAGTGTAATTCTCAGTGAAGACTGCTATGTGACTTAATGTCCTTCACCTTCTGACCTAATTACCAGAAATTACTGCAATATCCATTTGTCCTGTCTATCCTCATGATCATGGAGCACTATATTTGGTTTTTGCACTAATTCTACGTTGGTGTACTTTACAAGAACATAGTGTTGACACGACATGCTGTCCACCACTTTGAGCGATGGAGATGTTATTATGGTCCCACTGTTTGGTGTACCTAGTGTACTACCAAAATGATAGCAAAGAATTTTACTACTACATTTCAGTGTCTTGGCTACACTGATTAATACTTCAAGGAAAAGAACTTCATATTGTCTGACTTGGTGTTGTGCTTCTGTAGAAAGATATGGACTTTCAGTGCAGCTGCGTGCAACCTAAAGTGCTACAATCATGACGCAATCCTTCCCATTCCTTTCCTAATTCTTGTAAAATGATAAAGACATATACAGTGCGTGTGCACTTTATGGCCTTTGTACTCATTACGTATACATTTTGTGATTTCCTGATATGTTCTGTACTACAGTGCGTGAGCACTTTCGTCATTTTGTTAACATGATCTGTATTCATTGCATATACATTTTTGTGATTTGGTGATATGTTCTGAACTACAGTGCATGTGCACTTTTGTCATTTGTCAATATAATTTGTACTTATTATGTTTTTGCAGTGCGTGTGCACTTTATGCCATTTGTTAATATGATTTGTACTCATTACGTATACATTTTGTGATACGTTCTGTACTACAGTGTGTGTGCACTATCGTCATTTTGTTAACATGATTTGTATTCATTGCATATACATTTTGTGATTTGCTGATATGTTTTGAACTACAGTGTGTGTGCACTTTTGTCATTTGTCAATATGATTTGTACTCATTATGTTTATTTGTTGTAAAAATGTTAGAGAGTTTTACAGTGCGTGTGCACTTTATGCCATTTGTACTCATTACTTATACATTTTGTGATTCCTGATACGTTATGTACTACAGTGCGTATGCACTTTCGTCATTTTGTTAACATGATTTGTATTCATTGCATATACATTTTTGTGATTTGCTGATATGTTCTGAACTACAGTGCGTGTGCACTTTATGTCATTTGATTTGTACTCATTGTGTATACATTTTGTCTTTGCTTGATATGTTCTGTACTCAGTGCGTGTGCACTATATTTTATTTCATGTTCTGCACCTATATATATGTATATATTCTGTGATTGTAAAGTTAGTTAATTAAGAAAAATTTGTTGCTCATGGCAAGTCCAATTGACTCACCATCGCTGCCAAATTTTTGCCCCCCCCAGTGGAGGGTTATGTAAGACGTATGCTTTGCCGGCGATGGGCGAGGCATGACAGAATCTCTGCCCAGAGAGTAGTTTATAGTTAGTTGTTACCTGTCACTAGTCTGCGCTTGTCTGCGCGAGTGGATAGTAGCGAGTCGGTAGTAGTCTGGCGTAGTCGGTGAGTCGGTGGGAGTCGGCATGCGTCGGCGGTGTGCTCTGCTCGCGACTCTGGTCAGGCCTCTGGAGGATGAGTATTGTTGTAGAAGGTAAAGAAGCAGCCTTGCGCATATTTAATAATGTATGTTAATTGTAATTTAATTTGTTAAAAAAATGCCGCAATAATAATTTTTATAATATAAAGTAACTCTTTTAAAGAAAAGCATTCATTTCAATTTAAAGAATTTTTCCAATGCATTATCATTGCTTCGAAGAATTAAAAAAAAAAAATACGCCAGCATTGCACGAAGCTGTGTCGAAAAATGACTAATTAAGAGCAGATATAATTGCAGTTTTATTGAGGTAAGAATTTAAGCTTTTTTTTATTCAGAATACAGGGCCGAAGGTCGGCGCCGCTGTCCTTATAAATTCATCAGGTTACAAAACTTTTTTATTATTTTTGGTGTTTAGGAATTTTTCTGTTTCGAACTTGACATTGAATGAGAATAAAATTTTGTGGTAACATTAGATGTGAATGCATTTCTGCACACAGACAATAGATGGGAGCCAATTTTGTTCAGAGGTTACAATATTAGAAAAATTCATTTAATTATTATTTTTTTGTGGCTAGGCTACGATTGGCTCCATTTTCATTTTTCAATTTATTTCGTGTGGGGAGGTTACACTTGGCTCCATTTACATTTAATATTTTGTGTGGGGAGGTTACAACCTTAATAAAAGTCGGAAACGTGATGGTACGCTTTTCTCCTCCTTACACGAGGCATCACAATAACGTTTCACCAGGCAACGCCGGTCAACTGCTGTTTGTGTATGAGAAATCGGTTGGGAACTTTCCTCATGCCAGCACGTCATAGGTGTCGCCAACGGCGCCAAACTCGTGTGAATGCTCTGAAAAGCTAATCATTTGCATATCACAGCATCTTCTTCCTGACGGTTGAATTTCGCGTCTGTAGCACGTCTTCTTCGTGGTGTAGCAATTTTAATGGCCATTAGTGTATGTTGTTCATTATGCGGCTAAAAGTCTCCAGACATCCAAAGCTGTTGGTTCCAAATACGCGACGTTTGTAACGTAGGACCTGTTTCTGTTACTAAAGGGTTTTCAAAGAGTAATGTAACCTTGTGTTAATATATTTCAAAAAATTGATGAAAGTTGCTTTCTTTAAGCGATTCACAGAACTGAATACTTTGCTACATGTTCCTAAATAAAATGTAACAATATATTTTCAGGAGATGTTTCTCCACAAAAATATTTGATAAATGTCTTATTAACGTCTTGAGCAGCCGGTAAGATTCTTTGTTTACACAACCAAGTCCGATCGACTGACTATCATTAACTTAATAAAAAGTATTCACAGCTTATGTTAGGCGGAGTATAAAGTCATTATCGTTAAATGATAAATCCATGAATCATGCGATCATATGGTAACATAAATTACATCCTCAATCTATAAAAACTGTGCTAGGTAGTGTACTCATTCATATTATAACTGTAATCGGCGTTAACGTCCGCACAAAAACTGCGCTGGGTAGCGTACTCATTCATGATACAACTGTAACGCCAATTGCAGTTATAATATGAATCAGTACACTACCTAGCACAGTTTTTGTACACGGTCCTTGTCACACTAATGTGGCCATCGTCTATTAGAAGGAAGGTCAGCTTTGGCCGTAATATTGATGTTTTATTGATAGCAAAATCGATTTTCAATCACATAGTGATCATCATCAGTGCTGTGGTGTACAATAGGCAATGGTATCAAGTTATTATGAGTAACCAAAGCTAAGAAACGATCACAATAGCTCAATAACTCAATTTTGCTATCAATAAACCGTCAATATTACGGCCAGCGCTGACCTTCCTTCTAATTTCACGTATATGGTCGTTGTGCGCACAGCACTCCATGGAGTAGCCAATCAATAACCATCGTCTATGTTCGACGTCAACATACACTCCTGGAAATTGAAATAAGAACACCGTGAATTCATTGTCCCAGGAAGGGGAAACTTTATTGACACATTCCTGGGGTCAGATACATCACATGATCATAGTGACAGAACCACAGCCACATAGACACAGGCAACAGAGCATGCACAATGTCGGCACTAGTACAGTGTATATCCACCTTTCGCAGCAATGCAGGCTGCTATTCTCCCATGGAGACGATCGTAGAGATGCTGGATGTAGTCCTGTGGAACGGCTTGCCATGCCATTTCCACCTGGCGCCTCAGTTGGACCAGCGTTCGTGCTGGACGTGCAGACCGCATGAGACGACGCTTCATCCAGTCCCAAACATGCTCAATGGGGGACAGATCCGGAGATCTTGCTGGCCAGGGTAGTTGACTTACACCTTCTAGAGCACGTTGGGTGGCACGGGATACATGCGGACGTGCATTGTCCTGTTGGAACAGCAAGTTCCCTTGCCGGTCTAGGAATGGTAGAACGATGGGTTCGATGACGGTTTGGATGTACCGTGCACTATTCAGTGTCCCCTCGACGATCACCAGTGGTGTACGGCCAGTGTAGGAGATCGCTCCCCACACCATGATGCCGGGTGTTGGCCCTGTGTGCCTCGGTCGTATGCAGTCCTGATTGTGGCGCTCACCTGCACGGCGCCAAACACGCATACGACCATCATTGGCACCAAGGCAGAAGCGACTCTCATCGCTGAAGACGACACGTCTCCATTCGTCCCTCCATTCACGCCTGTCGCGACACCACTGGAGGCGGGCTGCACAATGTTGGGGCGTGAGCGGAAGACGGTCTAACGGTGTGCGGGACCGTAGCCCAGATTCATGGAGACGGTTGCGAATGGTCCTCGCCGATACCCCAGGAGCAACAGTGTCCCTAATTTGCTGGGAAGTGGCGGTGCGGTCCCCTACGGCACTGCGTAGGATCCTACGGTCTTGGCGTGCATCCGTGCGTCGCTGCGGTCCGGTCCCAGGTCGACGGGCACGTGCGCCTTCCGCCGACCACTGGCGACAACATCGATGTACTGTGGAGACCTCACGCCCCACGTGTTGAGCAATTCGGCGGTACGTCCACCCGGCCTCCCGCATGCCCACTATACGCCCTCGCTCAAAGTCCGTCAACTGCACATACGGTTCACGTCCACGCTGTCGCGGCATGCTACCAGTGTTAAAGACTGCGATGGAGCTCCGTATGCCACGGCAAAATGGCTGACACTGACGGCGGCGGTGCACAAATGCTGCGCAGCTAGCGCCATTCGACGGCCAACACCGCGGTTCCTGGTGTGTCCGCTGTGCCGTGCGTGTGATCATTGCTTGTACAGCCCTCTCGCAGTGTCCGGAGCAAGTATGGTGGGTCTGACACACCGGTGTCAATGTGTTCTTTTTTCCATTTCCAGGAGTGTACAATAACCACTTACAGACAGCTGGTGGCAGCACTAGATGTGAAGGGTATATAACGCGCGTAGGAGGGACGCGAAAAAAGTGCAATCCTGTCATAATGCGGAAAAGAGCGATTCGTCTGACGCCCAAAGGGGCATGATCATAGGACAGCGGTGGAAGCATTTCTGAAACGGCTAAATTTGTAGAATTTTCGTGCGCGGCCGTGCTTAAAGTGAACAGTGCTTAGCAAAATGGCTCTATCCAAAACCAGCGCAGAGTAGACTGTGCCCTGTGGTGCACCACGGCGCATGGCAGGGGTGAACGACGTGTGCGGAGATGTATACGGACGAACAGACGTGAAAAGCCGATTAGACGTGCAACTGTTGAGCAACTGACCGCCCAGATCGACCAAGGGGCTATCTACAGTGTCTCCGCAACGACAGTTCAGCAAGCATCGCTGCGTATAGATGTCCGTAAAGGCCGCCTGATTCGCGCACCCATGCTGACAGTTGTTCGTCGGCGATGGAGACTGGATTTTGCCCGCCAATACTGCAACTGGACGTCCACTGAATGGCGACAGCTGACCTTTCCGGTGAAAATATTTTGAGTAGATTTCCCGACGATGTTATAGTTCTGGGTGTAGATTTTAATTTGCCGGATATAGACTGGGAGATTCAAACGTTCACAACGGGTGGCAGGGACAAAAAATCCAGTGAAATTTTTTAAGTGCATTATCTGAAAACTACCTTGAGCAGTTAAACAGAGAACCGACTCGTGGTGATAACATATTAGACCTTCTGGTGACAAACAGACCCGAACTATTTGAAACAGTTAACGCAGAACAGGGAATCAGCGATCATAAAGCGGTTACGGCATCGATGATTTCAGCCGTAAATAGAAAAATTAAAAAAGGTAGGAAGATTTTTCTGTTTAGCAAAAGTGACTAAAAGCAAATTTCAGAGTACTTGACGGCTCAACACAAAAGTTTTGTCTCAAGTACAGATAGTGTTGAGGATCAGTGGACAAAGTTCAAAACCATCGTACAATATGCATTAGATGAGTATGTGCCAAGCAACATCGTAAGAGATGGAAAAGAACCATCGTGGTACAACAACCGAGTTAGAAAACTGCTGCGGAAGCAAAGGGAACTTCACAGCAAACATAAACATAGCCATAGCCTTGCAGACAAACAAAAATTACGCGAAGCGAAATGTAGTGTGAGGAGGGCTATGCGAGAGGCTTTCAATTAACTCCAAAGTAAAGTTCTATGTACTGTTTTGGCAGAAAATCCTAAGAAATTTTGGTCTTATGTCAAAGCGGTAGGTGGATCAAAACAAAATGTCCAGACACTCTGTGACCAAAATGGTACTGAAACAGAGGATGACAGACTAAAGGCCGAAATACTAAATGTCTTTTTCCAAAGCTGTTCCACAGAGGAAGACTGCACTGTAGTTCCTTCTCTAGATTGTCGCACAGATGACAAAATAGTAGATATCGAAATAGACGACAGAGAGATAGAGAAACAATTAAAATCGCTCAAAAGAGGAAAGGCCGCTGGACCTGATGGGATACCAGTTCGATTTTACACAGAGTACGCGAAGGAACTTGCTCCCCTTTTTGCAGCGGTGTACCGTACGACTCTAGAAGAGCGTAGCCTTCCAAAGGATTGGAAAAGGGCACAGGTCATCCCCGTTTTCAAGAATGGACGTCGAACAGATGTGCAGAACTATAGACCTATATCTCTGACGTCGATCAGTTGTAGAATTTTGGAACACGTATTATATTCGAGTATAATGACTTTTCTGGAGACTAGAAATCTACTTTGTAGGAATCAACATGGATTTCGAAAAAGACGGTCGTGTGAAACTCAGCTCGCGCTATTCGTCCACGAGACTCAGAGGGCCATAGACACGGGTTCCCAGGTAGATGCCGTGTTTCTTGACTTCCGCAAGGCGTTCGATACAGTTCCCCACAGTCGCTTAGTGAAGTAAGAGCATATGGACTATCAGACGAATTGTGCGATTGGGTTGAAGAGTTCCTAGATAACAGAGCGCAGCAAGTCATTCTCAATGGAGAGAAGTCTTCCGAAGTAAGAGTGATTTCAGGTGTGCCGCAGGGGAGTGTTGTAGGACCGTTGCTATTCACAATATACATAAATGGCCTTGTGGATGACATCGGAAGTTCACTGAGGGTTTTTGAGATTGATGCTGTGGTATATCGAGAGGTTGTAACAATGGAAAATTGCATTGAAACGCAGGAGGATCGGCAACGAATTGACGCATGGTGCAGGGAATGGCAATTGAATCTCAATGTAGACAAGTTTAATGTGCTGCGAATACATAGAAAGAAAGATCCTTTACCATTTAGCTACATTATAGCAGGTCAGCAACTTGAAACAGTTCATTTCATAAATTATCTGGGAGTAGGCATTAGGAGTGATTTAAAATGGAATGATCATATAAAGTTGATCGTCGGTGAAGCAGATGCAGACTGAGATTCATTGGAAGAATCCTAAGGAAATGCAATCCGAAAACAAAGGACGTAGGTTACAGTACGCTTGTTCACCCACTGCTTGAATATTGCTCACCAGTGTGGAATCCGTGCCAGATAGGGTTGATAGAAGAGATAGAGAAGATCCAACGGAGAGCAGCGCGCTTCCTTACAGGATCATTTAGTAATCACGAAAGCGTTACGGAGATGATAGATAAACTCCAGTGGAAGACTCTGCAGGAGAGACGCTCAGTAGCTCGGTACGGGCTTTTGTTGAAGTTTCGAGAACATACCTTTACCGAGGAGTCAAGCACTATATTGCTCCCTCCTACGTATATCTCGTGAAGAGACCATGAGGATAAAATCAGAGAGATCAGAGCCCACACAGAAGCATACCGACCATCTTTCTTTTCACGAGCAATACGAGACTGAAATAGAAGGGAGAACCAATAGAGGTACTCAAAGTACCCTCCGCCACACACCGTCAGGTGGCTTGCGGAGTATGGATGTAGATGTAGATGTGGATGTAGAATCAGGTTCTGAGCAGATGACCGTCAGCGTGTACGGTATGAAACGTCCGACAGCAAACACCTTGCAACAGTCGTCGAAACGGCTAGCCAGCAGAAGAAGCATTTTTGTCTGGGGAATGCTTTCGTGGCATTCCCTGGGTGATCTCGTCATTGTACAAGGCACAATGGATCAACACTATTACGTACCTATCCTTGGGGACCAAGTCTATCCCCTACAAGCTTTTTTTTTTTTTTTTTTTTTTCCTCGGCACGATGACATGTACCAGCAAGACAATGCAACGTCTCACGCAGTTCGCAATGTAATGCGTGATTTGAAGAGCACCACAATGAGTTTACCGTTCTCCCCAGGCCATCAGCCGGCCGCTATGGCCGAGCGGTTCTAGGCGCTTCAGTCCGGAACAGCGCTGCTGCTACGGTCGCAGGTTCGAATCCTGCCTCGGGCATGGATACGTGTGATGTAGTTAGGTTCAAGAGTTGTATGTTTAGGGGACTGATGACCTCAGATGTTAAGTCCCACAGTGCTTAGAGCCATTTGAACCATCTGGGCACAGGCCATCAAACTCCCAGTATTTAGTCTCAGTCGAGAATATGTCGGACCACCTCGCTCGGGCTGCCAGAAAAACCTAATTCACCTGGCGATGCCATTGGTGTCGGCATGGCTCCACATCCCTGCTGGTACCTTCCAGAACCTCACTGACTCTCTTCCTGCATATCTCGCAGCAATCCCGCTGCAAACGGTGGACATTAAGACATTTGTCGGAACAATGTAGAATGACGATATCATTTATATCACCATATGGTTCAAATGGCTCTGAGCACTATGGGACTTAACATCTAAGGTTATCAGTCTCCTAGAACTTAGAACTACTTAAACCTAACTAACCTAAGGACATCACACACATCCATGCCCCAGGCAGGATTCGAACCTGCGACTGTTGCAGTCGCGTGGTTCCGGACTGAAGCGCCTAGAACAGCTCGGCCACCGCGGCCGGCTGATAATGGCCAATCAACCGAAACTGGTTGCGTAAATAAATAATTTCGCCACCAGCCCAGTGCGGCAATATGTTATTTTTCAAATATTGTAAAGTTTGTTGAGAAATCTCAGCAACATACTGTCCAATTTATTTGTGCAATTTGGAAAGAGTGTCTATGTTAGCTCTGTAAGCAACATCATTATGGTATCACCACAATAAAGAGCTAGGCCTGGATAAATCAGGAGACTGAGGGAGGCACAGCTCTTTCGAAATCACTTTTCATGATAACACCGCTCGAAGGAAGTCACAGTGCTGTTCACTGCGTGAGGTTTAGCTTTGTCCTGCTTGAACCACGTATATGTCAGCTAGTCCTCACGCGTAGCGTTAAAAAATGGTTTCACCATCTGCGTGAGGCACTAAATGTTCGCTGTGCCGTGAAAGAATGTGACGACACGAAAAGCTTGAAGAGAGGATCCGTGCAGCTGACGTGGATTTTCCAATAACATAAATTCTGTGCATTCATATACACTCCTGGAAATTGAAATAAGAACACCGTGAATTCATTGTCCCAGGAAGGGGAAACTTTATTGACACATTCCTGGGGTCAGATACATCACATGATCACACTGACAGAACCACAGGCACATAGACACAGGCAACAGAGCATGCACAATGTCGGCACTAGTACAGTGTATATCCACCTTTCGCAGCAATGCAGGCTGCTATTCTCCCATGGAGACGATCGTAGAGATGCTGGATGTAGTCCTGTGGAACGGCTTGCCATGCCATTTCCACCTGGCGCCTCAGTTGGACCAGCGTTCGTGCTGGACGTGCAGACCGCGTGAGACGACGCTTCATCCAGTCCCAAACATGCTAAATGGGGGACAGATCCGGAGATCTTGCTGGCCAGGGTAGTTGACTTACACCTTCTAGAGCACGTTGGGTGGCACGGGATACATGCGGACGTGCACTGTCCTGTTGGAACAGCAAGTTCCCTTGCCGGTCTAGGAATGGTAGAACGATGGGTTCGATGACGGTTTGGATGTACCGTGCACTATTCAGTGTCCCCTCGACGATCACCAGTGGTGTACGGCCAGTGTAGGAGATCGCTCCCCACACCATGATGCCGGGTGTTGGCCCTGTGTGCCTCGGTCGTATGCAGTCCTGATTGTGGCGCTCACCTGCACGGCGCCAAACACGCATACGACCATCATTGGCACCAAGGCAGAAGCGACTCTCATCGCTGAAGACGACACGTCTCCATTCGTCCCTCCATTCACGCCTGTCGCGACACCACTGGAGGCGGGCTGCACGATGTTGGGGCGTGAGCGGAAGACGGCCTAACGGTGTGCGGGACCGTAGCCTAGCTTCATGGAGACGGTTGCGAATGGTCCTCGCCAATACCCCAGGAGCAACAGTGTCCCTAATTTGCTGGGAAGTGGCGGTGCGGTCCCCAACGGCACTGCGTAGGATCCCACGGTCTTGGCGTGCATCCGTGCGTCGCTGCGGTCCGGTCCCAGGTCGACGGGCACGTGCACCTTCCGCCGACCACTGGCGACAACATCGATGTACTGTGGAGACCTCACGCCCCACGTGTTGAGCAATTCGGCGGTACGTCCACCCGGCCTCCCGCATGCCCACTATACGCCCTCGCTCAAAGTCCGTCAACTGCACATACGGTTCACGTCCACGCTGTCGCGGCTTGCTACCAGTGTTAAAGACTGCGATGGACCTCCGTATGCCACGGCAAACTGGCTGACACTGACGGCGGCGGTGCACAAATGCTGCGCAGCTAGCGCCATTCGACGGCCAACACCGCGGTTCCTGGTGTGTCCGCTGTGCCGTGCGTGTGATCATTGCTTGTACAGCCCTCTCGCAGTGTCCGGAGCAAATATGGTGGGTCTGACACACCGGTGTCAATGTGTTCTTTTTTCCATTTCCAGGAGTGTATTTCGCGCCGGACCAAACCCTGTCATCGAATACCTCACCCTCCCGTGTTACAGGTGGTCCGAACTTCTAAGAGGATGCTACACGTTTTCATTCTCGTCAAGTAACAACTCATGGACAGCACGAATTCTGTAAAGATGAACCTTTAAACATTTTCACAACGCCGTGCGGACAGAGAGAGAGAGAGCACACTGGCTAGAAAAGGGTCGAACAGTCTTTGTGGGTCTCAAAAAGACACAGTCTAATCAAAATTGTCCGAATACCAATTAGTCGACATTAATATCGAGTGTGTCATCCTTCGTCATTATGATGGCTTGAATTCTGCTAGATATACACTGAGTGAGGTTTCGGAAAGTCTCTGAAGGAATGGTATCGTTCTATCTCAACAGCCGAAACCACAGAGGGACCATGGGCTCTCGAATGAAGTCGACGCTATAACTCATCCCAAAGGTGGGTTCAAGTCGGAACTCTGGGTTGGCTAGACCATTTCAATAAAGCATAACTGTTTTAAAAAAGTTTGATGTTGAGTTATAAACGTAACTGAACTGATTGTCACTAGTCCAATTCAGGTAAGTATAACTGTTTAAACAAAAAAAAAATGTTGAGTCCTAAACTGAACGGATTTTTTCTTGTTCTTTAATTGAAAAAATGGCTTTGAGCACTATGGGACTTAACATCTGAGGACATCAGTCCCCTATAACTTAGGACCTAAGGACATCACACACATCCATGCCCAAGGCAGGATTCGAACCTGCGACCATAGCGGTTGCGCGGTTCCAGACTGAAGCGCCTAGAACCGCTCGGCCACGCCGGCCGGGAAACTTTAATTGATTTTCGATTCTTAACTTCGTGTTTGTTTGTATTGTGATCCTTAACAAGGCAAGTGGCGTAATTATGTAAATGCTGTTTGATAAAATGAGTCGCCAAATTATACTGAAACTGTATAGCAACTAACTTTTAGAAAATGTAAAACTGTATCCTAAATAAGCTGTCCTGTGAAATTCAGTGTTGTGTAGTGCAATGAACAGTTTTACAAAACGTGACGTCACAGTGCGTGACTTGCAGTTCCAATATAAAAAACTAAAAGAAGAAACGTTCTACATAAAATTAGAAAACGAATTTTGAACGAATAACTGTCGAAACTGGTTCTGTGAAAATGCCCTGTAAACTTACGTATGTATACTAACTAAATAAAATCGCATGCACTAAACGACACACACGCGAATGTAACACCGCTGTATAAGAATGAGAATGTCTGCACACGAAATGAACTCTGCACTGGTCTTTACCGAAACTGAAACTGAAGATAATATTGGAATGCAACGCATAACTATGAATCATCTTATTGTTCTGACTGTGATGTAAGACTGGCCCTAACAAATTTTCATGGTCTACCTGTGGCAACGGAAATTTGGTAATGCTCGAAAGCGAAGAAAAAAAAGAAAAAAAAAAAAAAGAAATGCACGCTACAGCAAACCAACGAAAGAAGAACATTGCCAAGTGCAGTGCCAGGACGTGCAGCTATGCCAAGCACATTAAGCTTTAATTTAAGCCACTATGTTCCGCGAAGTGCAATGCAGCAGCACACAATAACAAAATAAAAATTTCGTAGATGGTGGAAGTTACTGCGTTTACTGAACGTTATAGAAAAGACTAGCATTTGGAACTAAATTGCGAAACTCATTCCTTAACAATTACAATCATGTTTACAAAAAATACCTCTTATGAAAAAATATGACTCTGCCATGAAATTAGTTTATAGGGTGGTAATGGAATGACGCATCTCTGACACCGAGTAGAAGCCATTCGAACAGATAATTTAGCTTGATTTCGTATCGACAGTCAAACAAACTAAGCCGAATCAATAAAGAAGTATCACTGAAAATTTGTCTTTCACAAAGTCACCACAAGTTACGTGGGAGCAAACAATGCAGCGACAACACCACCTGAAAATTTTTAAACTTTTCAAATGAATCTTTAGAAAATTATATTTCCACAATTCAACATCTTCTGCACTTGTATCCATGTGCTCTGCTATCTATTTTCAGACGGCAAAGCAGTGTAAGCAACACCCCACCACCTCACATATTTCTCACTGAATGCTATTGCCAACGACAATGCAACAACCAAAGATTACACTGCTTCTACTCAGAACTTGTGTGTCGTAACATATCAGGTACAGTCAATCAGGGCAACCTTTACCTGTATGGGTATCGTTTGTACCACTTACCACTTTGGCTTCAAGTGGCTGCTGCTCCACATACGTTATTTTGTACTTAAAGTAACAGTTTTATTACCTCTGTGTTTTGTAGATAGTACCTCAGCTGTCTTGTCAGCCTCCTACAAGCTCTTAGGCTTGTGATTGTCGTTTAACTGCATTAGCTGTAAAGAGAGATTCTGGTGACAATGACTTAAGCTGAACAATGCCAAGTCGTTACGAATATCTTGATATTTCAACGTAAACCTGTAGTACTGAATTAACACTGTTTGTTTTTACTTCTTATTAACACCTGATTTTCTTCTGTCACGATCTGAATTTACCCAGACTTTAAGATATAGGAAAAATTCTTCGTTTTTTAAAACTGTTTTAAATTCATCCTGAATGACAATGTAGCTTTGTACCAGCATTAAAACTGAAATTTTTCTCTAGTAGGGCGTAGTTAGTATAGATGTTCAGTTTTCGAAACATCCAGTAACTATAGATGTAAAATGGTGCAATGTCTGTTGCAATGTGTAATTTATTTTGTGTCCACTATTTTCAAAAAGTAAAGTGGTACAAAGCTACCCCGATTATCTATATAGAAGAATTTTGTTGAAAACTATCCGGTGTCCAGATATGAAGCATGACACGTCGAATTAAAAGAGAACTCCATCGTAAAACTATTATCGATATTACTTACAGTGGTTCTTATCTAACTTCTTTGTCTGTATTTACTTAATGTGACTTCTGTAACATCCATGTAAATGTTTCATTCATTATTTATGATAATTTATGTAATTTTAATTAATGTATGAAAGCGATTTCAAAAATAATGTGCTGTAAAGGAATTAAAAAAGTTAGAACTTAAATTCTAATACCGGTTCATGCAGGGGGGAAGTAGGTTTACAATCATGTAAAACTTGGAGGGAAGTGCCTCCGCAACGGAATTAATTAAGCGGGAATATAAAAGGTGGATCTGACGATCGAACTGCAAAGCTCCTTTGTGACATGAGCCAGTTGGTGGCTAGCAGACGTTGGGTGTGCGTCTTGTGAACTGAATGAGGCGAAAAGAACTGCAAGGTTATATAATATAGCCTCGGGTGTGGAAGTAATTCAGCATATTATTCATGGCGTACTTTAGTTAGCTCTGTACTGCGAAAACCTGACGCTAAGAAGAGAATTTTCAGGGCTTGTTACATAGGAAGAGTCAGGGACACTTTCGCCCTTTTTTTTTTTTGAATAGCACAGGAGATCGACGCTGCCACCACCTTCATCTAAAGTTATCTGTTCAGTACTGTATAATTGCACAAACGAGTTACGTGGTTTCGTTTTCAATAATAATTTTGCGTTCTGTAAACTTTGTGTTGAGCCACCGTATTTTATAATTTGTCATTTAACTAGACAGGGTCCTATCCCAAGTGCTACGATGAATCCGAGTATCCTACTTTACCGAACTGAAAAGCAATTATCTTCCTTAACAAAAGATAATAAATTTTGTAGAGTTGCAAAGGAGGTAATTATTTAGTGAGCATAAGTTCTGAAATACTCCACGTAGTTTTTGTGAATGGACATTTAAAGTTTCAAAAAATGGTTCAAATGGCTCTGAGCACTATGGGACTTAACATCTGTGGTCATCAGTCCCCTAGAACTTAGAACTACTTAAACCTAACTAACATAAGGACATCACACACATTCATGCCCGAGGCAGGATTCGAACCTGCGACCGTAGCAGTTGCGCGGCTCCGGACTGAGCGCCTAGAACCGCGAGACCACCGCGGCCGGCAGTTAAAGTTTCATCAAAGTACAGTTACTATGAGAGGATTTAAAGTATTTAGTTAAAAGATTTTTCTTATTGAAATAAAAGTGTTTATAATTGCATGTGTAAGTAGTTAACAGTGTTTCCCATAATGTGATGTGACGAAAGTGTTCAGTCTAGATCTGAGTCCGCATGTTAATATTTGAACCAGATTTAAATGTCATATTAAAATAACAGGCTCAAGAATAAGCAACTGGCTATAAATATTCGAACTATACTAGATCCAGGTATCACATGTCCTACTTGATGACGATGCTACTGCTGCCGGTGATATTTAGCTTGTGGGGTGTCCGTACAAATTGCCAACATTTACACTGTCCTGTCTCGCCACTTTCCCGAATGATGATGAAATGATGAGGTGGGAACCGAACCCGGGAACACATGATGCAGACGCAGCAACGCTAGCCATAAGACCGCGAGCTGCGGACTTGTGTTCCACTTGAGCTAAATAATATAAGGAAGTGAATGTTCCTTGTTGTTGTTGTTGTTGTGGTCTTCAGTCCAGCTCTCCATGATACTCTATTCTGTGCAAGCTTCTTCATCTCCCAGTACTTACTGCAACCTACATCCTTCTGAATCTGCTTAATGTATTCATCTCTTGGTCTCCCCACGATTTTTATCCTCCACGCTGCCCTCCAATTCTAAATTTGCGATCCCTTGATGCCTCAGAACATGCCCTACCAACCGGTCCCGTCTTCTTGTCAAGTTGTGCCACAAACTCCTCTTCTCCCCTATTCTATTCAATACCTCCTCATTAGGTACGTGATCTACCCATCTAATCTTCAGCATTCTTCTGTAGCACCACATTTAGAAAGCTTCTATTCTCTTTCTGCCGAACTATTTATCGTCCATGTTTCACTTCCATACATGGCTACACTCCATACAAATACTTTCAGAAACGACTTCCTGACACTTAAATCAATACTCGATGTTAACAAATTTCTCTTCTTCAGCAACGCTTTCCTTGCCATTGCCAGTGTACATTTTATATCCTCTCTACTTCGACCATCATCAGTTATTTTGCTCCCCAAATAGCAAAACTCCTTTACTACTTTAAGTGTCTCATTTCCTAATCTAATTCCCTCAGCATCACCCGACTTAATTCGACTACATTACATTATCCTCGTTTTGCTTTTGTTGATGTTCATCTTATACCCTCCTTTCAAGACACTGTCCATTCCGTTCAGCTGCTCTTAGAAGTCCTTTGCTGTCTCTGACAGAATTACAACGTCATCGGCGAACCTCAAAGTTTTTATTTCTTCTCCATGGATTTTAATACCTACTCCGAATTTTTCTTTTGTTTCCGTTACTGCTTGCTCAATATACAGATTGAATAACATCGGGGAGAGGCTAAAACCCTGTCTCACTCCCTTCCCAACCACTGCTTCCCTTTCATGTCCCACGACTCTTATAACTGCCATCTGGTTTCTGTACATATTGTAAATAGCCTTTCGCGGCCTGTATTTTACCCCTGCCACCTTTAGAATTTGAAAGAGAGTATTCCAGTCAACATTGTCAAAAGCTTTCTCTAAGTCTACAAATGCTAGAAATGTAGGTTTGCCTTTCCTTAATCTTTCTTCTAAGATAAGGCGTAAGGTCAGTATTGCCTCACGTGTTCCAACATTTCTACGGAATCCAAACTGATCTTCCCCGAGATCGACTTCTACCAGTTTTTCCATTCGTCTAAAGAATTCGCGTTAGTATTTTGCAGCTGTGACTTATTAAACTGATAGTTCGGTAATTTTCACATCTGTCAACACCTGCTTTCTTTGGGATTGGAATTATTATATTCTTCTTGAAGTCTGAGGGTATTTCACCTGTCTCATACACCTTGCTCACCAGATGGTAGAGTTTTGTCAGGACTGGCTCTCCCAAGGCCGTCGGTAGTTCCAATGGAATGTTGTCTACTCTCGGGGCCTTGTTTCGACTCAGGTCTTCCAGCGCTCTGTCAAACTCTTCACGCAGTATCGTATCTCCCATTTCATCTTCATCTACATCCTCTTCCATTTCCATAATATTGTCCTCAAGTACATCGCCCTTGTATAGACCCTCTATACACTCCTTCCACCTTTCTGCTTTCCCTTATTTGCTTAGAACTGGATTTCCATCTGAGCTCTTGATATTCATACAAGTGGTTCTCTCTTCTCCAAAGGTCTGTTTAATTTTCCTGTATGCAGTATCTATCTTACCCCTAGTGAGATAAGCCTCTACATCCTTACATTTGTCCTCTAGCCATCCCTGCTTAGCCATTTTGCACTTCCTGTCGATCTCATTTTTGAGACGTTTGTATTCCTTTTTGCCTGCTTCATTTACTGCATTTTTATATTTTCTCCTTTCATCAATTAAATTAAATATTTTTTCTGTTACCCAAGGATTTCTACCAGCCCTCGTCTTTTTACCTACTTGATCGTCTGCTGCCTTCACTACTTCATCCCTCAGAGCTACCCATTCTTCTTCTGCTTTATTTCTTTCGCCCATTCCTGTCAATTGTTCCCTTATGCTCTCCCTGAAACTCTCTACAACCTCGGGTTTAGTCAGTTTATCAAGGTCCCATCTCCTTAAATTCCCACCTTTTTGCAGTTTCTTCAGTTTTAATCTACAGTTCATAACCAATAGATTGTGGTCAGAGTCCACATCTGCCCCTGGAAATGTCTTACAATTTAAAACCCGGTTCCTAAATCTCTGTCTTTCCATTGTATAATCTGTCTGATACCTTTTAGCATCTCCAGGATTCTTCCACGTCCTTCCATGAAAGAAGGAATGTTCCTTGAAAATGCAAATAACAATCGGTACAAAAGATACAATTACTTCATAACTCTTTCAGTAGTAGTAATTTCCTATAGTTAAATTTACAAATGAATCTCCTGTCCAATTCGGTGGTGCTCCACCAGTAATAATCGTGTACCCATAATCATCATTATTTTCCTACTGTAACGTCCAGATAGTAAGTGTTATTGAGAGCTAATTGTTGCCGAAACCTATTAATACTCCTCCTGTGTAGTTCAAGCCAAATCACTGGTACTTTACTTGCTAAGCAGTGCTACTGCCTTGGATCTCATCCGCAAAACAGAGGTTCAGTATCAAGCAAAGTCAATCCCATGCTAGTACCTGGTACGACTTTGCCTAACTAGGCTGGTGACGGTCTTTCTTTATGTAATTACAGTTTACTTGATTACTAATAGAACCTTTGTTCGATTCCCGTTTGTCTTGCTACCGCTTCCTTTCAACAGAAATCTTTAGACAGACAAAATTAGTCCGATATCTTTCCATTACGCACGATCAAGATCAAAGAAGTATCCTTTCACAGGAAACATTATCGACATATTACTATACTCCTAGTTGCCCGCCCAGTTAGCCGTGCAGTCGAGGTACGGTGAGCCGGCAAGTATGTGGATGATTTTTAGGCGGTTTTCCATCTGCCACGGCGAATGCGGGCTGGTTCCCCTTATTCCGCCTCAGCTACATTATGTCGGCGATTGCTGCGCAAACAAGTTCTCCACGTACGCGTACACCACCATTAGTCTACCACACAAACATAGGTGTCACATAAGTCTGGTGTGAGACGTTCCCTGAGGGGTCCACCGGGGACCGAACCGCACAATAACCCTGAAAGAGTGGTTCGGTGTGCGGCGGCGGAGGGGTGAAGTGGACTTCGGTAGTCATCGTGGGGTTGTAGATCACTGCGGCTGCGGTGGGGACGGAGACTCTCCGTCGTTTCTAGGTCCCCGGTTAACATACAATACAATACAATACTCGTAGTAACCGGCAGAATTATAACATCACTTTCATTGAATACCAAAAATAAACTAGAAACCTTACCGGTGCCTCGCAGATGCTGCTTTATGGCATGATGCATAAATAGCTGATACAAACAGCCATCGTCTTCGAAGTGTTCCTCGACTGTAGGCATTCCACAGTGGTGTAAAATGTGTTCACATCACTCTGCACTTAGGTTTTTCTTAGCACAATATGAGAGCTACGTCCTAGCTATGGAAAGATCCCCATTTCGTAACACCACCTCCGAACCTCATCGTTGGCACTATACATGATGACAGGTAACGTTTTCCAGGTATTCGCCAAAGCCAAACCATTCAATCGGATTGCCACAGGATATAATGTAATTCATCACTCCATATGACTTGTTTCCAGGTATCCACTGTCCTGTGTCGTCACTTTTCACCCGACCCCATCGTCGCTTAGGAGTGACTACAAACATACGAGGGGCGTTTGTAAAGTCCGTGCAAAGTCCAAGAGATGGCACCACCGGCGCGTATCAAGGTCATGTTTAGTTAGTAGCATCTTTGGAAAGAACGCACACCAAGTTTTAGCTATATTGGTCTATTTCTTTGTGTTTGGTATTCGTGTGAATCAAGGAAGTCGAGTGACTGTCAAAAAATGACGAAAAAGAATTTCGTGTGGTGATTAAACTTTACTTTATGAAACTCAAAACACTCCAGGAGCCTAAAGAGAAGCTTGATAAGCATTAAAGTGACTCTGCACCTTCTATTAGAACAGTTTATAAGTGGTTTCAAAATCTTCGGAGCGGCCATATGGCGATGCTGAACGCTCTGGGCGCCCTGTGTAGGTTAAGACTCCAGAAATAATTGATAAAATCCATGATATGGTGATGGATGATAGTAGAGTGCGTGAGATTGCTGGTGCTGTGGACATCTCGAATGAACGGGTACATAATATTTTGCATAAACATTTGGACATGAGAAAGCTGTCCGCAAGATGGGTTCCGAGATTGCTCACGCTTGACCAAAAACGGAATCGTGTGAAGTGTTGCAAGGATGGTTTGTAGCTGTTCAGGAAAAAACCACAGGACTTTAGGCGTTGTTTCGTCACTGTGAATGAAGCATGGATATACATCACTATACTGCTAAGACCAAACAACAATCTAAACAAGGGAGAATCTGCACCAAAAAAGGCGAAGACCATCCCTTCGGCCAGAAAGGTTATGGCGGCTGTCTTTTGCGATTCGCAATGGATAATCCTCATCGACTTTCTGGAAAAGGGTAAAACTATTACAGATGCATATTATTCACCGTTATTGGACCGTTTGAGAACTGAGCTGCAAGAAAAACGCCGGCGATTGGACTGCAAAAATGTCCTTTTCCATCACGACAATGCACCAACACACACCTCAGCTGTTGTCGTCGCAGTTAATGGAAATAGGATTCCATCTCGTTTCACATCCCCACTTGGCTCCCTCAGACTACTATTTGTTCCCCAATTTGAAGAAATGGCTGGCGGGACAAAGATTTTATTCAAACGAGGAGGTGATTGCAGCAACTAATAGCTATTTTGCAGACTTGGACAATTCCTATTATTCGGAAGGGATCAACAAATTAGAACAGCGTTGGACGAAGTGTATAAGTGTAAAACGAGACTATGTCGAAAAATAAAAAAGGTTTACCGCAAACATGTAAGTCGTTTTTATTTTTGCACGGACTTTTCAAACGCCCCTCGTGTTACTGTATGTGGCTTTTGAGTAGCTGCTCGGCCATTGTACCCTATTCTTTTTAACTGCCTACGACCAGTCGTTTTACTAACTGGACTGCTGGTGGGACTTTGGAAATTATGAGTGATTTCTTCCATTGATTTCACGCAATTCTTTGCAGCCATCCTCTGGAATGCTCGGCGATCGCTGTCCGTCAATATCTGAGATCTGCCTGGTCTGCGTTCATCTGTGGTTTTCCCTTCGGTTTTCCACTCGTCAGTCACATCAGTAGGAGTCTACATGGACAGTGTGAGAAGGTCTAAAACATCCGTGATGGATTCACTCAGGTGAAATCCAATTACAACTCCACGTTCGAAGTGAGTTCTCCTGACTGACTAATTCCGTTGTCACTGTTTCTCTGCTGACAACACTATACTCCCCGCCTGCTTTTATACTGGTAGGTCCGCCTGTCGTGACATCTAGTGGTCATTTCCGCATTACATAGCGATGTTCAGATATTTTCGATCAAATAGTACTTGCAACATTGGTATATATCAACTTTCCCGCTGTTAACACTTTCGGTCGATCACTTTCGTCTGCATATGTCTCGCTTCCTGCCTTCTCGGTGCATATTCAGCATACTTTTCTGTGAAGACATTCTGAGTCTCGAGGTAACTGACACATTTCATCTACTGAATAGAGTGAATACGCTTTGATGTAACCATTCGAGGGTTGGATTCCCTCACTTCTTCATCGAAGACTCTCACTGCCTGGGCTACTCTCAGGGTGTATTTTCGCCGTGTCGTCTGCTCGCCGTCACTAATGCTCGCCGTCTGGTCCTCCTCGCTCGCCGCCACCTGGTCACCGCCTGCCGGTGCTCGCCGCCGCCGTCGCCTCCGCCGTCGTTCGGTCGCTGCCTGCTGCCGCCGCCTGGTCGCCGCCGTCGCCGCCGCCGCCTACCGCCGCCGCCGTCTGCCGCCGCCCTTCTAGCGCGCCGCCACCATGTCCGAACCCACCACCACTATCATTTTCACCTCTCCCTCCGCTGCTCCAACCACCATCACATGGAGCTCATCCTCCACCCCCCCTTCCCGTCCTTCCCTCTCTCCCTGTCCACCCCACCCCGGCGCCGACCCCCAACTCCCCCTCCCCTATCACTGTCGCCCCATCGACAGCTACTGACTTTCCGCCGCTCCCTGCACCGCCTCCGATGGGCACCAAGCCAGCACGGATTACGGCTCGACGTTCCACAGTCTCTGTGACACCCACGCCCCCTCCGTCTGCATCATCCGCTGCTCAGGGTGGTCCTGCCCCCAACATCTCCCCCTGCAAATCGTCCCCCAGGCTCCTCTCCACCCAGTCGTGACCACGAAACCTTCAAAGCGCACGAATGTTGACCCTTCCCCCAAAATCTCCTCCAAAAAAACCCCCAATCCCCGTGACCCACCCACCCCCATGGACGCGACCCCAACCCCCGCCCCCACCACACCTGCCATCCACACCTTTGTCCTCTCCAATCCTGACCCTCAATTCCTTGATGCCTGCTCCCTCACCCTCGCCATCCGGAAATACTACCCCGATGCCCCCATCACCCTTCTGGTTCCTCGCAAGGACTCGGTCCTCATTAAATCCCCCAATGCTTCCTTCCACACCAATCTCCTCTCACGCTTCCCCCGTATCCGATTTGGCCAACATGCAACCCTCACCCCCTACCACACCCTGTCCTCTCCCCGTCAGCCTCAACCTCCCTGACGTCCGCCAACCTTCACCACTGTGATCACGAAGCTTAGCCCCGTGATCACGGAGGCTGAGGTGTTGGCAGAACTCAACTCCCAGCCCGACATTGAAATCCGCTTGGCCCGTTGCATCTTCAGTGATGCCGGGCCTACTTTTCTCATGCGAATATTCACCGAATCCTCCTCCTCCATTGACCGCCTCCTCACCGAGGGAGCCCTCATCTACAATCGCGGTCATAAGGTGGACCCCTCCTGTTCCCCAGCCCAATCCTACCGCTGCCAACGCTGTCTCACACTCACATACAACAACCATGTTACCTCTGCCTGCAAGAACCCCCCTACTTGTCCCCACTGCAAAGCTTCACACTTCCTCAAGAACTGCCCCAATCTCACCTCTCCCCCCTCCTGCAACACTTGCAATGAACCACATCCTACCTACTCCTCAAAGTGTAAAGCGAAACCTCCCCCAATCACCCATGAGCTCAGGTCCCTGTCCATCCTGTTGATGACCCCATCCACCCCAACAACTCGCTCCGCCTTCCACCTACTGCCGAGGACATCATCTGTTTCATCACCATTGTGCTCCAAAACATCCACCCCTTCCAGCGCTCCCACACCCTTTCCCAAATCGCCCTCGCTGCCCATTCCATTTTCCATCTTACCACCTATGCCACGTATTCCCACAACCAGGCCCACTTCACCTTCACCCCCCTCACCACTCTCGTCTAACTCTCCCCTCCCATGGTACAACAACCCTACCGTATTCTTTACCACAACATTCGCTCCCTGCCCACCCACAAACTCCTCTTCCTCCACACCCTCCGACAGCACCGCGTGGATGCCTTCGTCCTAAATGAAACCTTCCTTCAACCCCGTATCTCCATCTCCACGGCTCCTTACACCCTTCACTGCACCGATAACCCATACCCTCTGGCATGTGGCGGAGTTGCTATAGGCCACCTCAAGCACCTCCCTGTTCAGCCCCAACCTCTCCTTAACAATCCTGCCGAGCACTCACCCTCAGCCTCTTCTTCCCCACCCTTACCATCACCTGTGCCACCATTTATGTCCACCCTCGCACCCCCATCCCGAACGATTTCTGGCCCACATTGACCACACCTTCTCCACCTACGTGATTGCCGCCGACCTCAATATCCACAGCCGTGATCCTGCCGACCTCCAGCGGTGACATCAGTTTCTCACCACCCTGCAGGGAGACCTGGTTCCCCTGCCTCAGCACACCTGACCCGAATCCAACACCACTCCTGATGTGGTCCTTGCCTCTCCCAACCTCCTTGGGCGCATCACCGCAGATGTCCTTGACCTCATTGGCAGTGACCATGCTCCTGTTCTCCTCACTATCTCTAATGGTCGCCATCCCTGCAATGCTCCTTGCCCTCCTAAACTTGTCCATGATTACTCCCGTGCCAACTGGGATGCCTACCGGGACTCCATTCACACCTTACCCTCCAATCTCCTGATGACATCTCTCGCACTGCTGCCTTCCTGCACCAGACCTTGTCTGACGCCGTTGCCACCCATATCCCCACCAAATCCATCCACACTCACCTCCCCGCCCTGCCTCCACAGGCCGTCCTTCTCCTTCGAGAGTCCCGCCGCCTCTACCGCTCTTTTCTCCACACTTGTGACCGGGATACACTTACCCACCACCGGCAATTACAACGACACATCCACAACCTGCTTACTGTGAAGAAACGCCGTGCCTGGCGCCAGACATGTACACAACTCAACACCATGCTCCCCATAAACTCTTCCAAGTATTGGTCTGCTTTCCACAGCCTTACTGGGAACAGCCCCACCCCCCAGTACCCTCTCCTCCTTAATGACCGTCCCTTTCCTGACAACCTCAGTAAGGCCAACCACTTTACCTCTCACCTCTCTGATGTTTTTTCCATCCCAGATGATCCTCACTTTGATTATTCCCTCTTCCCTGACGTCATGGACCGTACAAATACCTCTGTTCCCCCCCTTGCTCCTAGCTTCCAGTATTTGGGCCACACACCACCATCTGAACTGAACACTCCCATCACTTCACAGGACATCAGTCTCACACTCCGCACTAAACACAACACTGCTCCCGGCCACGACTGCATTACCTACCATCACCTCAAACACTGCACTCCCTCCTTCCTTTCAATCCTTGCCACCCTCTACAATGTCATCCTTGCCACTGGCTTCTATCCCGACCTGTGGAAAACCTCCTATATCCTGATGTTCTCCAAACCCAACAAGCCTCCATCTGATGCTTCTTCCTATCGTCCTATCTGTCTCACATCGGTGTTCAGCAAGCTCTTGGAATCCATCCTTTCCCAGCGCATCCATCACCACCTCCGCCAAAACCACCTCCTCCCCAACACCCAGTGTGGATTTCGACCTTCCTTCTCTGCTGATGACCAACCCCTCCTCCTCACTCACCTCCTCTCCCTTCAGCTTAACTCCCGTCGCTCCACCATTTTTGTCTCCCTTGATCTCGAAAAGGCCTACGACCATGTCTGGCATCCCGGTCTCCTGTTTAAACTCCAAACCTATGCCCTTCCTATCGACTACATCCGTCTGATGGCCTCCCTCCTCTACCACCGCCCCTCCTATGTTACCATCCATAATGCCAATTCCCACACCTTCTACACCTCTGCAGGTGTGCCCCAGGGCTCTGTCCTCTCCCCTCTACTCTACCTCCTGTACACGGCAGATATGCCCCAACCCCCCCCCCCCCCCCCTCCAGTACACCTCTTGCAGTATGCTGAGGACACCACATTCCTCGCCCTCGCTCCTACCCTCCAACGGTCCCAACGCCTTCTCCAGAATCACCTTGACCTTTTTGCTGCATGGTGTAACCAGTGGCTCCTGAAAATCAATCCTTCCAAGACCCAGGCAATCATCGTAGGTCATACCACTCACTCCTTCCGGCTCCTGGACTTCTCCCTTACTGTCTGCACCTGTCCTGTCCGCCTCACCCCCACCCTCACCTACCTTGGCCTCACCATTGACCGTCACCTCACCTGGATCCCTTATCTCCGCTCCATCCAATCCAAAGCCCACAACTGCCTCCGAGTCCTCAAACTCCTCTCTGGCCAGACATGGGGGTTGCACCCCCCTACCATCCTCCACACCTACAAATCCTTAATCCGTCCCATCCTCTGTTATGCCAGTCCTGCCTGGATATCTGCCCCCCCCCCAAATTCTATAAGTCCCTCCAGATCCTTGAGCGTCATGCACTCCGCCTCGCCTTCCGGATATGCCTCCCGTCCCCCACACGGATCCTCTATGATCTCATTCCTTTCCCCCATCTGCTCCTATTCCTCGAGCATATCCGCATTCTCTACACCTCCCGCCGCCTTGAACCCCCTCACCCCCTGGTTGCTCCTCTCCTATCCCATCCCCACCCACTGCCACGTCTTCACTGTTGTGTCCCCGCTACCCTCCATCTCTACACCCTACATCTCCTTTCCCAAGGTGGCTTCCATCAACTCCCCCTCCCAGATGATGCCCTCTCTCCCTCCATTTATCCCTCCTATCAACTCTGATCCTCACTCCCCCTCCTTTCCTCTGTCCTTTTCCCAGGCTCCCTCTCCCCCCTTCCATCCTCTTTCTTCCCCACCTCCCCTCTCTTTGCCCCCTTCTCTCCCCCGAGTCCTTTTACATTTCCCTCCTCTGCCTCCTCTCATTCCCTCTCGCGTCTGCCCTTCTCCCCCTTTATTAGTCCTCTTGGTTCCCTTCCCCCTTTTTCGTTTTTTTCCTTCTTCTCTCCTTGTTCTTCCCCCTCCTCCAGGTCCCCCCCCCCCCATCTGCCTTTGGCTTGGGAGTGTCATCTTTGTGCCGCCACTTTCGTGCAGTGTTCTACAGTGAGTGTTCTACAGTGAGTGTTCCGTGTTGTGTTTTTTGGGAAGTGTTGCGAACGGCCATCATACTGTCGCTGGGTGTGCCTTTTATCTCTTGCGAACAGAAACCAGACTGTCGCCGTGTTTTTTAATTGTGTGTGTACTATGTTACTTGGCTGATTCCTGTGTCTTTTATTAACATTGCCAACCCCTTTTGCTTTCTGTTTTAACTTTCCGCATTTTTATCGCCATTTTACGCTTTACGTCACCGTTTCATCGCCTGTTTTTCTTGTTTCTTTTCTTCTTCTGTTTTTAAAATAAAAGTCTGTAGGCTGTAGAGCAGCGTACTAGGCTGCTGCCAGCCCGTCCCCTTCGGGGGGAATTGAAAATCAATAAAGGAAAAAAAATTTGATGTAACCCTCCTTCCCCCCTCCAACTTTGTTTTTCCTCTCCTTCCCCCCTTTTCTTTTCCCTCATCTTTCTAGGTTCCCCACGTCTGCCCTCGGCTGTGGTGTGTCATATTTATGCCAACTTTCTAGTGCAGTGTTCAAGTGAGTGTTCAGTGTTGCGCGTCTTTCCAAACTGTTGCAAACAGAAACCATGCTGTCGCTGGGTGTGATTTCTATATCTCTTGCGAACGGAAACTAGACTGTCGCCCTGTTTTTTAATGGTCTGTCTATTATTTTACCTGGCTGCTTCCTGTGTTTTTTATTAGCATCACCAACCCTTTGTTTTATGTCTTAATTTCCACAATTTTCCGCCATTTTACCGTTTAAGTAACCGTTTCTATCACCTTGTTTTATTATTTATTATCTTCGTTTTATTAAAACAAATTCTGTAAACTGAAGAGCAGCGTACTAAGCTGCTGCCAGCCCTCCCCCCGCTCTCCCACCCCCTTCTGGGAGAATCGAAACTCACCAAAGGAAAAAAGATAAAAAGGTTTGATGTAATGAGTAACCCGTTTCTTCCGAAATTAAACAATGATATATAACGAACAGTAAAATTCTTCAACGCGTTACGTTTTGTACACCCTGTATTTACCCTGTTTAACCTTCAGGGATGGTTTTCACTATTAAATTCTGGTGCATCTAACAGAGAAATACATTTCAGTTGTACGTTGACCGTCGTTATATTAAATAACTTCTTCTCGGCTGGGCCCCCAGCTTGCATGAGGTCATAATATGACATCTTATTTATACTTTGGACAAAATTAGGTGATTACATAAGTACACGACAAGCTTATTTCGGCATATGTTCAATTTCCAGTGTTCCTGTTGACATTACATTTATATATAACTTTATTCTACGTCTATGTAATAGTATTATGAGGTTTTAACTCATCTTGCAATTACGTCTAGATGGAATGACGGCCATAAAACATTTTGGAACGTATTTTCTTTTATGTTCCATGTTGTTACCACAATTCACGTATTTACTTTCTATAGAGGAATAATAGTGGAATTTAGTATCATTTTTTGACAGTTATAAAGCTGTAGATGTTCCTGTGTCAACGTAATAGTAACCTACTATGAGATTTTGTCCTAAGTTGTACTTACGTCGAGATGGAGAGACGCTCATATATCAGGCAACAACGTAAATTCTTTTATACGTTGTTAAAATAGGTCACGTATTTACTTTCTATAGAAGTTTCGTGTTCTTTTTTGACATGACAGGTCGTTCCAATGGTGCTTTATATTTACAAATAAATTACATCGTATGTAGTAAGAGATATTTTTACCAAAGACATAATAGAAAAGGAAAGGGATGAACACAACAGCACAATCAAAAAGCAATAGAGAAGATTAAGTTTGCATATCTACATAATGCACAATATCTCTGAGAAAAAATATTTCTATCTGAAATACAATTTAGTGGTTAACATAAAGCATCACTGAAACGATGTGTCATTTTATAAGTCTAAAGAAAAAAGAACGAAATTTCTATAGAAGATAAATACTTGACCTATGTTAACAACATAGTACATAAAACAAATTACATTACAAGATGTTTTATGGGCGATATTCCATCTAGACGTACGTAGAATATAATATAAAATCTCACAGTGCTGTTACATAGACGTAGAATAAAATGATATGTGTCAAAAGGAACACTTGAAAATGACACATATGGCGAAACAAGATTGTCGTGAACCCATGTAATCGACGAGAAATAAACAATTTGCAGCTAATTTTGTCAAAAATACAAAGAAGGTGTTGACCATAGCCTTTAGTTATTGCTGTGTTTTGTGCGTGATCAAGCACACAACTGACGCTCTAGTTCTTCGCGATGATGATCGATGTTGTTCATATTAGGGTTTCTAGCATGGCAGCCCAGAAAGTTCACACTTGACTTACTGAGAACAACGACCTAATGGATCTTGATCCATGTCGAGGGCAATACCGTACTACTGCAGTGCCGTGAAATTGCCTTTTAGCGTCACAGCAGTTCGCACAGCCGCCCCGAAAGCTCTGCGGCGTGCCAGAGGCAGCGGTTTTACTGCCTGTAGACGAGATCAGCGCCACGCCGAGGAATCGGGGATGGGCAGTTCGGACTGGAAGCTGTGACATCAACTTGAACGTGCGAAGGGGACCGCTGTGGGCTGCGGCGAACAAGCTTTGAGTTCGGAGCCGAGCCTGGATGGTGCGTAGGCCGTGCTTGTCTCTGGACAAAGGATTGGCAACAGTCGCCAGCTGAGGAGGCGAGGCAGAGTAGGTTGACAGTACTTTGATGCCGTCGAAGCAGATCCTTGAGAAGCAGAACACCGTGGAACCGAGAACAGCGTGGAGGTAGGAAGTTGTTGGACTGTAGCGCAGGGACATTGTTTGGATGTAACAGCAGACGGTGTTTTCCTTCCGGTGTTTGCAAGACAGGGCAGCTGAGAGACAAGAAGGAAGGACAGAAGAAAGTTTTCGTAACTATAATCCAGCCCAGGACGAACGAGTGACGTGTGCTGTTTCGTGGGTCTTAATTATTGCATTTGCTAGAGGGTAGTGTATTTGTCGGGACCCGGCCGGTGAGAATACTGTAGGGCTGCAGAACGCCTGAATAAGTGAAGTCGGGTGTTATATATTTTCGTGTAAAGTGAAAAAGTACTGCGAAGCCACACAGAGAGATCATGGTGTGATCTGACTGCATTCTAATCGTTCTTGAATTCTTAAATACGGTGAGGCTGTCGTGATATCATTTTATATTAGTGATAAATCTTTTTAGTAGTTTAGTCACATGCTTTGTGGACAGTGTACCATTTTGTGCGTCGATGTAGATTGTTATGTTCGTATCTGTTGTGAGTATGGGATGTGGTTGAGTCGATGGTGAAACTTAGTTGTAGACAATTTTAGTGAGCTACAGTGTTTGCTGCTTTATTATTTGTGTGCAGCATTGTAAAGTTACGGGAATTTGTGGGCAGAAGCAATATTGTGTTATTTATATGATGTACATTTGCGTCTAAGGATAAATCTCCACTCTGTTTTTTTTTTTTTACCTTCTTCGGAGATCTTATTATTTTGTTATTGTGGGGCGAGTAATTATTTTCGTTTCTGACATAACTATTTACCTGAAGTTAATTACCTTAAGCGCAAGCGTTTGTCACGTTTATTATGCATATGCTCTGGTATTGTAAAGTCGTACTTAATAAATCTAAACTTCATTAAAATCCCATGCTTCTACAGCCACTAGCCATTCCCTCCCGAATTCCTATTTCGAATTGTTGTCTCAGTGTCGGAAACTTGCTATTATTATAATCGTCATCATCAGTAAGAACAAAAAGAACAATCTTGGATTAGGTCTTAGATCTGTTTGATCCGTCTTCGTCACGATCTTCCTGTTCTATTATTGTTAGTATTTGCACCAACTCTTCCTCCGTTGCTACTTCTCTAATGCTTTATCACATACCTAAGAGCCGGCCGAGGTGGCCGAGTGGTTCTAGGTGCTACATGTGGAACCGCGCGACCGCTACGGTAGCAGGTTGGAATCCTGCCTCGGGCATGGATGTGTGTGATGTCCTTAGGTTAGTTAGGTTTAAGTAGCGCTAAGTTCTAGGGGACTGATGACCTCATAAGTTAAGTTCCATAGTGCTCAGAGCCATTTGAACCATTTGAACATACCTAAGAAAACTTCCGTCTTTTGCAACTGAATGTTTTATTTGTTTCTAACGAAACATTTTTCGCCTATTCATGCTACACGTCATCAGTGGTCTACCACATTAAGAAAGTTATTTAATTATACATATTTGGTAGGAGATCTGTGTTCAGTCATGGGAAATCATTTAAATTATTTAACTATTTACAAATATATGGTTGCGATTTATCACTTAATTTTAATTTCTGTCGTCTTTAAGTATCCTTGCGTTCTTCTGTAGTACTAGGTGCACACGGTACAGTTTCCCAATTGATAAGTCGTGCTGATACATTCATACACACAAACTATCCAGCTGCACACTGCATTTGCTCACTTGCTGTATGACCGACTAAGGGATCATGGGAACTGTAGAACATAGTGGATACCCTCTATAGGCGCAAACTACAGGTGATTAGTTGGAGCTATATTATACATATTAAAACATGTCGTAAGGGAGAGGTGCACTAAAGAATATGTATGTGTTTCCAAACGGTCTGTTACGTATGTCACAGTATGTATGACATATCTATATATCGCTATTTGTTTCACAAAGCTTCCTGTGAGTTTTCACTAAATCGTCCTATGGAAAATGTATAGCTCTTGTCTTTTTCTCAAGTTTTTGTTTGTTGCTTTGATTGTCTTTTCTTAAGTTGTTTTCTCTTGCCTTATTTTTCTGTACCAGACTCAATTTCCTTGGTTGGGGTAATGATAGCAATTCCTCGACCTACTTCGGGGATCAATTCCCTACCATTTTCTCCAAAGCAGGAAAAAAGATCATGCTCTCATGGATTGGGTTATTTAGGATGTTTTTCCATTTATTTCACAATATAGTAGTTTTGCTTTTTTACTTCAGTACATTCTACAAAGTCGTCGTGGTCCTCCCATACGTCTTTCATTGACGCGACATTGTTCTTTGCATGTCTTCAATGTAAACAAACCACACTATCTGAACTGACTCCGTTTAATTTCCCATTTGGTAGCGAATACTTTTCCATTTTACCTTCTGTCTTTTAAGTGCGCATATTTCTATGAACGGAGCAAATATAGGAATATTACGATGTAAATATATCAACTCTGTAATTTGAATGTGGGCTAGAGCTGACCGACCATTGGTCAGCCAAGAAGTCGAAATACAGCCTGTTATCTGAAAGTACTAACATATTTTTTGTGACACCTGTTTCCATAGCTTATACTAAATGTTCGTTTAAGGCATCTTTCCAGCCTTCCATCACAGAAATGGTATCATAGTGGTTTCAACTTCTTATTAAATCGTACAATCTTTAAGAAGAAAGAAAAAGGGAAATAGTAAAATAATAAGAAACTAAGTCACATACCGAAACCTGTTTCTGCGTACAGCTAACACACAACTGAATACTTACTTACAAGGAATCCCCTTGAGTGCGAGGTCACAAAAGGCCAATGATGTTTACGGCATTCGACGCCTGACATATTGTCTACCTTGCAACAACAATATTGGCTGCCAGTGGCAACAAGGAACGGGACTGAAGGTATCCAATAGTGAGCACAGCACAATGCTAAGGAGCGTAGTTTAACTGCTTAGTTGACGAGTAACTCACAGCAGTGCTACAGTGCTAGTAGTGTTGATAAAAACCGGAGCAATAATAACGATAAAGAAAGCAAAGCCTGCATTATATCTACAACAACAATAGCCGAAGTTATCGTTTCAACAGAAAGGAACTCAAGGAATTTTGCAGAGTGAGAAAGAAGTCGCAGATCAAATATTAGCGTTTCTGCAATATGAGTCAATTGATTGTGTGATGTCGTATGCGCTCCATTGTGATGACAATGTGCATGAGGAATACAACGATGACGATACGTGCTTAACAAGTGAAAGTGATATTCAGACAGGTGTCGAGCTATCCTCGTCGGGTAGGGAGCCACAAATCCCGTCTTCAGTGAAACGTAGTAAAGGACGGTCGTTGTCTAAGGAGCGGGTACTAAACATAATTCCGTACATGAAAGCTCATTCGCAGTAAACAATTATGAACAGATTTCAAATAAGTCCTCTGTTAACATTGTAAGCATCATACTAAATGTTTACTAATTACTTTCATGCACAACAGAAAATTTCTAAGCTTCTACAATTCTCACAAAGGAATCCTAGAATTTCTTTTGTATTTGGTTAATATTCAAGTGACGAATTTAATTATTAAGGTGTTCATCTTGATTCCGATCCTCAATAATTTAACAAAGTTCTATTACACTGCCATATCTTTGCTGTATTTGTCCGTGAAGAACAGTAAGGTTTGGTCGAGATGATTTAACATCTCATCTTTAGCTACTTAGCCTTTAAACATTCGAAAGCCAAATTATATTTTTCTATGCAACAGATATTATATCCTATTTAAGTAATTCTACGAACTGCCGGCCGGTGTGGCCAAGCTGTTAAAAGCGCTTCAGTCTGGAACCGGGCGACCGCTCCGGTCGCAGGTTCGAATCCTGCCTCGGGCATGGATGTGTGTGATGTCCTTAGGTTAGTTAGGTTTAAGTAGTTCTAAGTTCTAGGGGACTGATGACCTCAGATGTTAAGTCCCATAGTGCTCAGAGCCAATTCTACGAACTGAATCACGGTAAGTGGTTGATTAGTCAGAAAATTAACGATAGAACCCGCATAAGCCAGAAAAATAGTTTAACTGCTTCTTATTTTGAGAGAGAGGGCTCTTAAGATTATTTCATTGTTGCTAGTATCTTCATTGATTCCATTCACAAGCACTGTAGGTTCCAAAGCTTAGATTTTATAATTTTGTTCATTTGAATTCTGTTTGTCTTGTGAACACTAACTTCAATATACTGCTACATTTTTCCAATTTCACGAACAATGCCCTCAGCAGTTCACAGTATTTATAGTCCAATAGCATTCAGCAGATCGTCTGGATACACTGTTGATTGGGAGCTTAATTCCTTCACAAGTGCTCAATCTAAAGATTTCATACATTTCTACACACAAATTCTACTGCCAGAGGGAGCTAATTTAAAGCAAGGTTCTCATTCAAATGAGCAAGAAATTGGCAAAGTTTGTGAATTTTTTAACACAATGAAAAGACTTACAAATTATCTATTTTGGGATTTTGATTGATGATTCTTTGAAATTTATTTTAGATTTTGAACACAGACAAAGCAGGAGTTAAAGGTAGAAGTTAATAGGTTGAACCGTTTTTACTTTTTACTGCATGCAGTTTTGAAAAATCCTTCTCGAGGAAAACTTGACTGAAGTTTAGGAAAAACTTTTAAACATATTATTAGCTCAGTTAGGATAGAAACTACAAGTTAGTGTATATTTTTGATGTTACTGAACACAAATCTGAAGTCAGATTTTCAAAATTCAAAATGGCTAATCCAATATCTGATGAAAAATGTGTTTTCGTTACTTACATTTACTCTGCAACTCCAGGACCGTGCATCAACCCTCCCTCTAACTTGAATTGCTCCTGAAGAGCAATTCCCTCGTTCTTCTTGGTGATAAAAGGTGATCTCGTTGAGCTGGATATGCTGCGTTCGGCAGCCTGCACACTCCGTTTGTCAGCTTTTTTGGTGAATATGTTTGTATGCGTAATGCAATATAAATCATTTTCTGAACGTGCGTCACGGCGCGACAGTTTAGCTATCTGAGCCGGAAGTCTCCGACTGAGAGCGTCCTACTGCGGTCAAGTGACTGCTTCGGACAAGTCGATAGCACTTGCCTTCACAAAAGAAAGTATTTCTCAACTGAAGCAGCTAATCCCCAAATGCCACTTGCGAGTAACATGCGTTAAAGGAGATTTCCCCTGATCCGTATTTTCAAATAATTTGTCCTCACTACTAACTTTATTTCATATTTAATGTGATTGTATGATTTTCGTTTGTTGCCTTCTGTTCATCTCTTACCTTACATTATTTTCTGCAATAACTTTTGAATGAGTTTGTAGTATATCACCTATCTCAGCTTATTGGAAGCCCTAGTAGTGGATAGTTCAAATGGCTCTGAGCACTATGGGACTTAACTTCTGAGGTCATCAGTCCCCTAGAACTTAGAACTACTTAAACCTAACTAACCTAAGAACATCACACACATCCATGCCCGAAGCAGGATTCGAACCTGCGACCGTAGCGTTGCGCCTAGAACCGCTCGGCCACTCCGGCCGGCCCTAGTCGTGGATATTTGAGCAGTAGCTCATCACTCTCAGGTCTTACATTACGGTCGAAGGCGATGATTCGCTTTTGTCATGACTTCCTAATCAGCAAATGTAGCTTTTATTTTTTGTTATACATCACATTGTTTTTTGCGCCCGTTAAATGTTTGAACGACAGCTGTGAATAAACTTTGAAATGGTAATACTTTTTTGTAAAGAACCACATGTCTTAAACAAACTGCCTGTTATGGCCACTTCCTTTGCTATTCCACGCAATGTATCAGTCTTCCTTCATTCGGACTCCACAGAGTCTACAAACAGTCATTGTGTCAGTCAAAGCTCGGTGCTTTGACACCCCTCATTCGTCCGAGAGCTGTCGGCGTATCAAGTGCACAAACAATTTGAAAGGTGTACACACATATAATCCAGTATTACGTTATAGTTTACTGTTTTGGTCATCGCATCTGTTATGGTTTCTTCTGAAATCGCATTTCTGTCTGTTGTTGTGCAGGGGGCCTGTTATTTTCTGACTAAACGAAACTCGTTTTCATTGCCGTTAAAGACTAAATACTTAGGGATTACAATTACAAATAACCTAAATTGGAAAGATCACATACATAATATTGTGGGTAGAGTAAACTAAAGACTACGATTCATTGGGAGAACACTAAGAAGGTGCAACAGGTCTACTAAAGAGACTGCTTAACCACGCTTGTCCGCCCTATTCTGGAGTATTGCTGTGCGGTGTGGGATCCGCATCAGGTAGGACTGATGGATGACATCGAAAAAGTACAAAGAAGGGCAGCTCGTTTTGTAATATTGCGAAAGAGGGGAGATAGTGTCGCAGACATGATACGTGAATTGGAGTGGCAATCATTAAAACAAAGTCGTTTTCCGTTGCGACGGGATCTTCTCATGAAATTTCAATCACCAGTTTTCTCCTCCGATTGCGAAAGCATTCTGTTGGAAGCCACCTACATGGGGAGAAATGATCATCACGATAAAATATGAGAAATCAGGGCTCGCACAGAAAAATGTAAGTGCTCGTTTTTCCCGCGTGCTGGTCGAGAGTGGAACGGTAGAGAGACAGCTTGAAGGTGGTTCATTGAACCCTCTGCCAGGCTCTTTATTGTGAATAGCAGAGTAATCACATAGATGTAGAAGACGTTTTAATGGTTTCCTGATTTATTTCAGTGTATGTATGTGTGTGTGTGTGTGTGTGTTTGCGCGTGCAAATGATGTGTAGAAGTTGATAATAAAGGATTAACACTATTATATCGTCAACATCTTGCTATGTGATACACACTATAAACATAAGAAGAGCCACAATTACAGACAAACATATACAATATATTCATGGCGGGTGAACGTAACTGTGAACAAGATGTGTACTCAATCTGCTATTTTTAGGGACCATATTTACGGGGATAAACATATGTAATTTATTTCCGTTCAGCATGGAGCTGAGATGTTAGAGACGTAAGCGTTTAAGCTGAAGAGAGAACTAGCGTCTAAGATGTTCCGTCGTTCGTATTTCATGAAGATTTTTAGGTAGGAGTTGGACAGTGGCAGCAGGGCAGAATGTATCCCACGAAACTTTGACTGGGAAGAGGCCTGAATATACGGTTGGCGATGGCGGACTGTTGACAGCAAGAAAGCAATAAATACAAATTGCATTGTGGTGGTTATTCCGCTCAAATACAGCTGCTGATTGTGCGTCCACATAAGCCTAAAGTTGAGGTGTCGGAGTCACCAAGTAGAAAGCAACGACAACTGAGCACTGAACAAAATTTCACGATCACCATCGTACGATTGATTACCAGTGGTGCTAGATGGTACACCCTGAAGTTGGGCGTATTTCTTTAATAATAAACATACTGATCGTTGCCAAGACAACAGTGAGATTCATAATATTGGGTGGTCTAATGCCTATTGTTTATGACATCATTTCAGTCTGTGATGTAACTGCTCTGAAACTGAGTAATACGAGAGCGATTCGTAATTTTAACCTCCGAATGTGTAGTAAAAATAAACGAATGATCGTAGCTTAAAGGTGCTTGCGACAGTGGAAAAGGAAACTCTGAACGTCACGTTGTGTCAGTCATCCCCGAGGTACACTCTGTTATTCACTTCCTGCAATGCCCCTGAGATTCACCGTCGATTGCGTCATGTGTACAAGGACGGAATTATGAGCGATGGTACTGTGTGGCAGTGATGCAGAAAATTCAAGGCTTATCGCAAAAGTGTGCATGATGAAAAAGGTCGAGGGAGACATTCAGAGAAGAATCGTGCTACACGTTGACTAAACAGTGTTTTCGAGTCGTCAGGTCATAGCTTCCGAAGTTTTCAAGGACAACCCTTTTTAACACTATCACAGAGAGATTGGACTACCACAAGTTTTTTGTACGTGAGTACAAACATGAACCAATGGATTCGGCCATGAATAGGTGGAGGAATGTCTGAACAGAATCATGACTGTGGACGAGAGTTCAATACGTGAACTCTGAACAGTGCATGCACGCTCATTCTCCCTACAAGTCCAAAAATTCAAACAGACGAGCTCAAACAGTAAAACTATGGCTACAGTTTTCTGAGATCGCAAAGGAATTTCAACAACAGACTTCATGAAAGTAACGCATGAGGTTATTGTGAGATTTTTAAGAAGTTCCGAAGGCCAATCCAAAGCAAACGGTGCGGGATGATTGCCGAAGGAATCATTTTCCTTAACGACAATGCGTGACCCCGTACTGCGAGTCAAATGGTGGAAAAATTCAGATATTTTGGACGAGATTTTTCAACATCAGACGAGCAGGGTAAGCAACAATCTGCGGCTGTGTGCTGATGACGCCGTGGTCTATAGGAGAGAATTGTCATTGAGTGACTGCAAAAAGATGTGAAATGACTTAGGAAAAATTGTGAGTGGGTATGATGAATGGCAGTTTGCTCTAAATGTAGGTCAATGCAGATGAGTAGAAAAAACGATGCCGTAATGTTCGAATACAGAATTAAAGATCTGCTGCTAGACAGAGTCACGTTGCAGAGCGAGATGAGGGCGTAAAAACGGTAGGGGGAAGGCGACTTGTAGACTTCGGTTTATTGGGAGAATTTTATGAAAGTGTGGGTCATCTGTAAAGGAAATCGAGTGTAGACCACTAGTGCGATCCATTCTTGGGTATTGCTCCAGCGTTTGGTATCGCCACCAGGTCGTATCAAAGGAAGACATCGAGGCAGTTCAGAGGCAGTCTGCTAGATTTGTCATCTTGTAGGTGGGAACAGCACAGAGGTATTATGGAGATTCTTTGTGAATTAAAATGGGAATCCCTGGAGGGAAGACGACGTTTTTTCCGCGGAATGCTACTGAGAAAATTTAGGGAATCGGCATTTGATGCTGTCTACAGAACGATTCTACTGCCACTGGCGTACATTTCGTGTAACGACTACGAACATTAGGTAAATTAAGGCTCGCACGGGGGCATATAGTTTGTCGTTTTCCCTCGCTGTCTCTGCAAGTGGAACGGGAAAGGAAATAACTAATAGTGGTATGATGTATCGCCCGCCATGTACCTTACGGAGGCTGGAGGAATATATGTAGATGTAGTTGTAGATCCTTCCTATAATATGGAGTTGGCACTAAGTGACTTTGATTTTTTGCCGAAGATGAAGGCATGACTAGGTACTCAGCACTTGGCGACCGGCGATAAGGTAAAGGATGCTGTCGACAACTGGCCGAAGCACCAAGAGCCACCGTTCTTTGGTGAAGGGGAAGAGAAACGTGTCACTGTACGACGAATCTTTGCATTCGGGTAACGACTGTGTGGACGAGTATATAAAAAGAATCCATTTTTTCTTTAATGGTCAACGGGACTTAAATAGCCGTAGTAATGATAAATTCTTGTGGCTCAATGACTTGGGGGAAGTTTCTCAACTGGAAGGTACTTTGGCGACTTATGTGTCCCTAGCGTACCACAGTAATCGTAGAGGGAAAGGGGACCCACACTTTAAGATGAAATCTAAGACATGCGTCGTTTCTAGTGAATCATCACATCATTGACAGCTCAAGAGTACGTTAAAGGCAGACTAAAACTTGCCGCGGTCCGCCGGGGATTCCATTCGGCAACCTTTCGGTTTGTAGGCCAGAACTTTAGCATGAAGTCACAAGGCCCGACTGAAATTAAATGTAATCGATATGGGCAACATCTGCGCCCTTCATAGCGGCGACGCACCTACTGGCTGTGGCGCAGAAATCACCCTGCAGTGTTGGCTAGGTGCGCTCTCCAGCTATCGCGTCGTAGTCAGGCCGCTACACATTTGGCACTAACAATACCCACTCCAAAATTCCGAAAATGAGACGTTTCTGTGCATATCCCGATCATCTGGCTGTCGCCTCTTTGTTTTTCCGTATTGCTTATTTATCTGTAGGCAGTAGTTCGTAGTTTCCGGCAGTTTTGTTAGCGATTCTGCATACGGCGTTCCGTCGTGGAAAAGATATAAGAAAGGAGCAAAGATAACATCATTAGAGGCATATTACAAGTTCTTATAGCGAGAAGAATAGGGAAGGAAATCCATCATGTCCTTATCAGAGGAAAAATCTGAGTATCTGTTATGAGTAATTTAAGGAAACTATAGAAAACCTAAAACTTGATAGACGAATGGAGATCTGAACAGCCATTCTACCAAATGCGATTCTACAGTGCTGACGACTGACCCACCTCACTTGGCGTGTAAAACATAAACATTTGCTTAAGCACTGAGCACCACTGGCACTACGCTGGACATTGACGCGAACTCTACCGGAAAGCTTTCAGATGTTCGTCACGATTATTTGACAATCGCATTGTTCCTCCCCTCTGTTTGAGTAGCTGCTGAGTATTTTTGCACGAGGACGCTTAATCTCCAGTGGCTCGTTGGAGAGTAATCCTTTCGATTTGTTAAAACTGTCACATGTAACTATACACGACTGAGGACAGCTGAACATTAGCTCGGATGCGTGTACTACCGTGATGGGTACGGCACCGTTCCAGTAGCGCCTGCGGTCTGCCTCGGTGCCAGTGATGGTCGTGTGTTGATTAGAAGGAGGCGAGTTGAGAATCTGCAACAAACCTGTCTGCGCGCTACACACAGTGGACCTAAACCTGGAGGTATGGTCAGGGTTGCGATTTTGTATGACAGCAGGAGCAGGAGCTTACCGTACGCACCATGATTGCAAAACTGTGCATCAATCTGGTGATTCGATCTGTTGTGCTGGCATTCATGAACAGCGATCCTGGGGGTATTTTCCAACAGGATAGCGCTCGTCCACATACCGCTGTTCTAACCCAACAAGCTCTACAGAGTGTCGACATGTTGCCTTGGCCTGCTCGACCACCAGATCTGTCTTTAATCGACCAAATATGGAATATCATGGAACGACAGCTCCAGCGTCATCCACAACCAGCATTCACCGTCCATGTATTGACCGAGCAAATGTAACAGGCATGGCACTCTATCCCACAAATTGACATCAGGCACCTGTACAACACAATGCATGCACGTTTGCATGCTTGCATTCGATATTCTAGCGGATATACCAGTTATTAATGCATCAGCATTCCACATTAGCAATGACGTGTTTCACATGTACATTAACTTGTGATCTTGCAGCGTTACTCACTTAAATATATTACCTAGACAAATGTATTACCGAAATTTCATTACTATGCATTAATTATTCTTTGGTGTTGCGATTTTTTTTCTTCAAGTATTTCGGGTATCAGTGTTACGTGCATCATCCTATATACAGGGTGTATCATAATTAATGGTGTAAACGAATACAGTTGAAAGTACACGATACTAAAAGCAAAAAACTCTCAGTAAACATAGGGGCGAAAAACCTTAAGAGCTACGAGGAATTTTTCATCTTCGATACTGTGAAGCAAATCTCTTCTACTGCAAGTTCTTGGCTTTCCACATCTTGGGAAGTAGTGATGTGGACCAACACAAGAAAAAATGTCCAGTAAACATTTGCTCTAAAATGCATCCTTAAAAGTCATGACCAATTGTTCATTAGAAGAGTTGTGTTCCGAAGTAGCGAAGATGAGCAGCCGGCCTGGGTGGCCGAGCGGTTCTAGGCGCTACAGTCTGGAACCGCGCGACGGCTACGGTCGCAGGTTCGAATCCTGCCTGAGGACCCGCCAGGATAGCCGAGATGTCCTTAGGTTAGTTAGGTTTAACTAGTTCTAAGTTGTAGGGGACTAATGACCTCAGCAGTTGAGTCCCATAGTGCTCAGAGCCATTTTTTCGAATCCTGCCTCGGGCACGGATGTGTGTGATGCCCTTAGGTTAGTTATGTTTACGTAGTTCTAAGTTCTAGGGGACTGATGACCTCAGAAGTTAAGTCCCATAGTGCTCAGAGCCATTTGAACCATTTGAACCAAGATGAGCACGTGCTCATAGCTCTTAAGGTATGCATTTTAGAGCACATGTTTACTGGACATTTTTTTCTTGTTTTGGTCCACATTACCATTTCCCAAAATATGGAAAGCAAAGAGCTTTCAGTAGAAGAGATTTGCTTCACAGTATCGAAGATGAAAAATTGCTCGTAGCTCTTAAGGTATGCATTTTCGACCCTATGTTTACTGAGACTTTTTTGCTTTCAACTGTATGCGTTTACTCCATTAATTTTAATAGACCCTGTGTGTAAAATTCACTGAGAATTCCGTTAGTGACGTGACGAGGAGGCTATAAGTAGTCCTGCAAGGTAACGGGAGACAGCGAAGAGAGAACAAGTTGCCATATATGGCGACAGTGGGAAACTATAAGTTGCATCCGACGAACTAGCCCAAAGTACGAGTAGGTCGTGTCGGTTGCTCCAGTGCCAGCTGGGCTGGAGACTGGCAGACGCTGGTGCAGAGCTGCTGCATTCTCAGACCCACGAAGTAGGCGAGAGCTCGCGTGGGATGTTCTGGGAGGCCTTTCACCCGCTTCCAGTTCCCACGGCCGCTGCGGCTAACCGCTGTTAATCTCGTGACCGTGCGTAGGCGGCAGGATTTATTATCACTCCACAGCTGATCTCCGAATTAGCATAACCGACAGTGACCCTAAGGCGAGGAGGCAATAGCCCCGAGTACACGCTGTTAGGTGGACAACGTGAAAAGCCGTCAGCCTTGCAGTGAGACACTATGCTTTCTAGGTCAAAGCTATAGGACGCAATCCACGTCTTTTTATTGAGTAGGTTTAGACCACTAAAAGGGATTCTGGGGGGTCTACTAAGAACCCCCCTGTTCTTGTTGTGGTCTTTAACCTGAAGAGTACTTTATTGCAGTTCCCCATACTACTCTAGCTTTTGCAAGCCTCTTCGTCTCTGAATACCTACTGCAATCTACTTCCATTGGAACCTGCTTGCCGTATTCATTATTCATCTCCCTCTACAATTTTAATTCCAGCAAACCGATTTCTTCATGCCCCAGGATGTGTCGTATAGTCCGATCTACATCTATACTCCGCAAGCCACTTTACGGGATATGGCGGAAGATACTTTGTGTGCCGGTGTCACTCCCCGTTTTCCTGTCCCAGTCGCGAATGGTTCGCGGGTAGAACGATTGCTGGTAAGCCTTTGTGTTTGCTCGAATCTCTCTAATTTTATCTTCATGATCTTTACGCGATACATACGTAGCAGGGAGCCGAAGCCATCTTTTAGTCAAGTTATGTCATAAATATCTTCTTCCCCCAATTCCATACAGTTCGTCCTCATTAGCTACTGGAGCTACCCAACCCATATTCAACATCCTTCTACATTTCAAAAGCGTTCTTCCTATTCTTCAACTGCATATTTTATCTTATTTTGGTGCTTAGTTCATGTATATACAGTCGATTTCATGAGAATATTGTCTCATCGTCATGTACGTTTTAGGCATGATTCATAAATCGAGTGTCGTAAATACTGTACTTATACCATTCGATTCATGACGCACGCTTAAAAAGTATCTACAGATGAAACTATATTGTTTTGAAATCATTTGTATATTCAAGAAATAAGCATCAAAATAAAATAAAAGTACATTTGCAAGGAAACTGACTTTCATTGGAATAAATAAATAAAGCTGAAAATCCTACGGATATTCAGTATCCAGTCGACTCCATGAAAACTACTTTTAGAGTCTCATTTCCTAATCTAATTCGCTTAGCATCGCCTGATTTAATTAGATACATTAAGTTACACTTGTTTAACTGTCATTGACGTTAATCTGATAATGTCATTTCAAGATCCTATCCATTCTATTCAACTATTCTGTCAAGTCCTTTGCTGTCTCTGATGGAATTTTAATGTCCTTGGCAAACCTCAAACATTTACTTTCTTTCCCGTAATCTTTAATTCCGAAATTTTTTCTTGGGTTTCTTTATTGTTTTACTGCTGACTCAATGTACAGATTAAATAAGATCTAGGACAGGCTAAAAACTAACACTATTTGCGTCTCACCTCCGAATAACAACTGCAACCTACATCCTTTTGTATCTGCTTACTGCATTTATCTCTTGGTCTCCCTCTACAGTTTTTTCCCTCCCACATTTTCCTCCGTGTCTCAGAATCTGTCCTGTAGACCGATCCCGTTTTTAGTCAAGTTGTGTCACAGATTTCTTATCTCCTCAGTTCTGTTCAGGACTTCCTCATCAGTTACGTGGTGTACCCATCTAATCTTCAGCACTCTTCTGTTGCGTCACATTTCAAAAGCTGCTATTGTCGTCTTGTGAGACCTTTTGTCGCTCGCTTTTCACTTCCATACTCGAAACAAGGAGCTTCAGAAAAGACTTCCTCACACTGAAATCTGTTGGTGTTGGGGCAGCAACCAGCCACAAGTTTACTTTCAGTGGTTTTATTCAAAGGGTACCGTTACCGGTTTCGAATCGTTATGATTTATCTTCAGACGGTTTACACGCTTTCCTTATAACATGTGGCGCGTTTTTTTACAGATTAGTTGTCGTGAAATGTCGGTTTGGAGTGTTTATTTTCATAACATTCGTCCAACGGATGTGGATACATTCCCGCTGCATTCTTATTGTTGCACACGTAAATTTTTCTCACTGAACACATTAGATTAGTCACTTTTCAGTGACAAATCTACAGTGTTCAGTGCAACAATAAGAATGCAGTGGGAATGTATCCACATCTGTTAGACGAATGTTATGAAAACAAACACTCCAAACCGACATTTCACGACAGTTAATCTGTAAAAAACGCACCACATAATATAAGGTGAGCGTTTAAACCGTCTGAAGATGAATCATAACGATTCGAAACCGGTAACGGTACCCCTTGAATAAAGCAACTGAAAGTAAATTTGTGGCTGGTTGCTGTCCCAACACCAAGATTTGTCTTCAGATAGTAGCCACGTTCCCCAACCATGTCATCATATGACAAAATTGCACTGAAATCTGTATTTGACGTTAACAAATTTCTCTTCTTCGGAAACACTTTTCGTGGCATTGACAATCTACATTTTATACCCTCTCTACTTCCGTCATCATCAGCTATTTTACTGCCCAAATAGCAAAATTCATATACTTTTTTAGTATATCGTTTGCTTATCTTATTCCCTAAGCATAGCTTGATTTAATTCGACAACATTTCATTATCCTCGTTTTTCTTTCGTTGATGCTCATTTTATATCCTCTTTTCAAGACACTCTCCATTCCGTTCAACTGCTCTTCCAAGTCCTTTTCTGTATCCGACAGAACTGCAATGTCATCAGCAAACCTCCAAGTTTTTTTTTCTTTCCTGGACTTTAATTCCTTATTCAAATTTTTCTTTCGGTTCGTCTACTGACTGTCCGATGTACGCACAGAATAAAATCTTGGGTACGCTACAGCCCTGTCTCACTCCTTTCTCAACCACTGCATCCCTTCCCTACCTTTAGATTCTTATAAGTACAGTGTGATTTCCATACATGTTGTAAATAACCTTTTGTTCCATGTATTTTACGCCTGCTAATCTTAAAGTTTCAAAGAGAGTATTCCATTCAACATCGTCAAAAGCTTTCTATAATTGCTGTAAAAGTGGGTTTGTCTACCTTTAACCTATCTTCTAAAGTAAGTAGAGGGGCCGATATTGTCTCAGGTGTTCTTGCATTTCTCTGAAACCCAAACTGACTTTCCCTGTAAGTAATTCGTGTCAGTATTTAGCAAACATCGGCCGCCCGGGGTAGCCGCGCGGTCCAAGGAGCCTTTCCACGGTTCGCCCGGCTCCCCCCTTCGGTGCTTCGAGTCCTCCCTCGTGCATAGGTGTGTGTGTGTTTTCCTTAGCGTAAGTTAGTTTAAGATACGTTAAGTAGTGTGTAAGCCTAGGGACCGATGGCCTCAGCAGTTTGGCCATAGGAACTTACCACCACCATACAGTAGTAGGGAACATGGGTCGTTAAACTGAGAGTTACGTAACATTCACACCTGTTATTTCCCACATCCTTTGGAATTGGAAGTCTGAAGCTGGAGGGTAAGTCACCTGTATTACACATCTTGCACACTATAATCATGATAGCGGGAGTTGGAGGACTGAGTTGAGCTGTGATTGAATATAGGGTTTTTTACCATTTACATACCATATAAAAGCCCATTTATAAAATTTCGCTAAATAGTTTTAATTTTGAATCAGTGACATGGATATCCATAACAACAACAACAATTTACTAACAAGATAATGCTTCTTCAATAGAAGCCAAATGCAAGAGACGATAGCAAGCAATTTTTAAGTCATGCTGATTGCGAAATGTCACAGAATAAAAGGTGTAATAATTAGAAATATCAAAATCAAATAATCTATTTATACTATTAAAAAAAGAACAGAAAGCCAAATGGAATACCACTGTACCAAATATGCAATGAACGGTAGTAATGAAAATGTTAAAAACAGAAAAAAATCCACTATCACAGTGAATGCAAATGAAAGCGAAGAACTAAATAAATTTGCCCTACAGAACACGCAGGAAGTTCAGTATCAGTTAATAGAGCTCACGGCCACGTATTTCTGGCAGTCTACACGTTTGCAATGTTAAGAAAACCACTTTAATTCACTGAGAACCCTTACATGAATCTATGTTCCAGCCCAAAGCTTATGCTCAAAATCAGCCCCATAAAAACTGATCAACGGTCTAAATTAATATACTCAGACTCGCACAGAGCCATTGTGTATATCTGCCATACCATTATGTCTTCTACTTGGTGAAAATGCAATACTGTCAATGTAACAGGCAGAGCTAGAATATGTGCAGGGGTCTGGAAGAGCTGCATGCAGACAGGTCCACACACACAGCTGAAATTCTAAACCCAGTTCTCACACTCCAGCAAGCGCACAGCACGGGCCGCCTTAATGAAACAACGCCGGATGCTTCTATCAGACAACATTGTCTTCTTCCCAGCCTTCCAACGGCCAACCGCTGCACAAGTCTATCTACCAGCACTTCCTGTTTGACGGTTCCGCTCGCAAGGGCACCGTACGAACTTCCCCTCACCAATTTGTTTCATACTGACAGAGCACGACTAGAACTTCAACATGTGTAAGCAGGAATATGCAACTCTCCAACGTTTTCGAGAAACTCGAGTTTTAAAATTTTATAAGCTTCGTGTAGTCGCTCGTATCCGAGGAGTCCGCAATCACGCGAATAAGCAATTACGTTAGTTTCATAAGCGCAAGGTCTCTGGATCGAACTCTCCTGGTACTTTTTTTTCATTACCTCGTAACACTAACAACAGATTACTTAACTGTGCAAATATCAATATCTAATAAAGCATTTAGTATTTTCATAACCTGTATCCTGAAAGAACACTTTTTCGTAAAGAGATTCAAATCCAATCAGTACATAAATTTTATTTATATTAGTGTGTCTCACTTATGACTATTATAGCCTGTAACCTATGGAGCACTACACGGATGAGCATGATACTGATCGGAGAAACATGGAAAACAATAATTATTCCGACACACAACACAAACGCCTAATTTGTTCATGTGCACGGTTTTCTCAATTACGAAACAAACTTGGTTTACATTCATAAAAGGTTCTTTGTCGTCACATAACTTCGCGGCGCAGTGATTAACACAATGAACTCGCATTCTGGAGGACGACGGTTCAAACCCGCGTTCGGCCATCCAGATTTACGTTTTCCGCGAGTTCCCTAAATCATTCCGGCAAATACCGGGATGGTTCCTTTGAAAGGGCACGGCCGATTTCCTTCCGCATACTTGACACAATCCGAGCTCTGTCTCTAACCACCTCGATGTCGACGGGACGTACGAGTGATTGAATTTTTATGCAGTCTTCTCTGGCAGTTTTCTCTCTACTTCTTTCGATGATTTACGCGCGTTTTTGTAGTCATTTTGTAACGTACTTCACATGCGTGTAAAAATAAACGTCGCAAGACAGCACGCGGAATACCTTTTGGAGGAATTACTTCAATTCTCCACTTGACAGAACACAAGCTGAAGAATGCTGTTAAAGTTTTTGCAGTGGATTGGCGGCCATTGCCTGGCCCATATCTCTAGAGAAGTTCACATATTGATACATTCAACACTTAGGTTTGTCACAGAAAGGTAATGCTCATGTATGGGTAACTCGGTGTTCGCCATTAAGCCTGATTATTGCTTATGTAGCTGCTCATCTTGTACTGCATGGTCTCATCTCCCTGTTGCACATTACACATAGCAAAGATGGCCACTTTGCTACCCTTATTAATGTACTTACACAAATACTTCACAGCTTTGATGCTGCTGCAAAATGCCACATCGATGTGGGTGTGGAACATTAATAACAGTAGACATGAATACCGAATGATCCATTGACTGTCTATTTCAATAATCCCAGACATGTATTGTCGGCATATAGTAGTGAAATCACCATCTCTGGGACTACAGCTTTTGTAAAGAGGGTAGCTGTAATATTCCAGTAGTAGTATCTGTCAGCAGTGGTCTTTGATATTTCTTAGTACACTTATTGTCTCACATGCGGGAGCATGTGGATTTACATATCCAGACTGTCCATGAATCATATGTTGAAGGGAGTTATGTAGGTATTTCACATTCGACGAGTACAGGGGTACATGCCTGTCCTAAGAGCCAGGTGTACATCTAGCAATCTCACTACTTGGAATATACTGTGGGTGTGTAATTGCAACGGATGTAGTACACTTCCTGTGATATACTGATGGTCATCGCCTTGGAAATGACACACTATTGTCTGTGGAAGGGTGGGAATGGACAGCCATATGCCAGGGTGGGGAGGGGGGAGGCAATACATCTGCATATGGCAATTTAACAACCAGATTGTCCATAACGGACCTGATGAGTAGGCTGCCTTGCACAGCATGTCGACAGTTCCGTTCATATTATTCCTACACAACACATGTCTTGCAGGGTAGCCTATGTAGCAGCGGCTTAAAGAACCAATGCGTGTCTGTATCTCCATAAATATTAGAGCTAGAGCATTGGTCCTCTGGGGGGCAAGGAGTTTCTTTGCCAAATTTGGTCCACTTTGCTCCAGAAGTTTGGGAGGAGTTCTCAGACTTACACACGTGTTCTCAGTTTAATATGTATATTAAGATATAAAGCCTAGCCTTTTCCCATAGCTTCACCTGCATATGTGTTCGACATATACATTGCACACCTCTCCTCCTCCTCCTCCTCCCCCTGTTCAACCTCTCCCATACCATTTTCACTTACTTAACCTTGTATTTGCCTATTCATCTCGTCCTGCCCCCTGTCCCTATCCATCTGCACTGGCTCCCACCTCCCTACCCATCTGCTACCACCCACTTCTCCCTATACATCTCCTCTAACTCTTTCTCCGACCTTCCTCTCTCTCTCACTGTAGCCCACCATGCACCTTTCGCTTTGTGTAACCACTCCAGCAACTCTCTCTCCTAATCCCGCCATTTCTGCTTCCTCTCTTCCTATCCATCTCCTCCTGCCCCCGTCTCTGCACCTCCTCCTCTGTCCGTCTTAAATTTCCTCCAGGAATGGCCTTCCACATGCGCACTACACTCTATATGCCAAGGACTTGGAAATCCTTTTTTCCCTCGATGTGTAGGATCCTATACAATGCAAGCTGATAAAGCAGGTTGATACTACAATACAATGTAATACATGTTGTGCTGGCTAACCTACACATCGAGAGCAGGGAAAGGGATTCTTGCCCCTGACTTGTGTGGTGCCCTGCAAAGCAGGTCGATCATGTGGGGCGATGCTATTCCAACACACCTGCTGTACATGGCAGCCTATACTGCAGTGTCTTAAAGGCATATCTTCATACATATTAGAGCTAGAGTGTTATAAACTCACCTGTTTTGGTCTTTGTACTTTAACATTTTGTTTTGAGTGTCTTCCCACCTGAGTTTACAGAGGTGCAGTTAATGTTTGTCTGTTTTAAAATTTAGTGCTATTATAAAAGGATTTATAAAGATAAACACTAGGCACATATTACAGTATGAAATTTTGTAAATAGAGTTACAAAGGACAGTCATTTGAAAACGAGATAGAGGGAAATAATTAAGTAAACCGTTTATTACTTCAAAAGTAATCACCATAAGTGTTAACACATTTATTCCACTGTGAGACAAGACAGTTAATGCCTCCATGGAAAAATAGTTGCAGTTGCCTATAAAACCATGACCGTACCCAGGCATGCACCTCTTCGACCAAAGCAAATCACTAGCAATGAATGTCTTTCTTAAGGGTTCCAAAGATATGGAAATCACTTGGGGAGACATCAGAACGGTAGGGAGAATGTGTAAGGGCATTCCAGCGAAATTTCTGCACATTAGTCGAAACAACCTTTGCAATATGTGGGTGGTCATTATGCTGCAACAGAATCGCGTCGTTGGGCTTGTTGACGCTCTTCAATTATTGCTAAGTGTATAAGTACCACTGTACAGACCTACATGCACTACCAACGTCCGTGTCAAGCTCGTTATGTAGTCTGTCTTTTTTTCATTTGACTGCTCCTTATATTTGAAAAGAGCACCAGTTGTTAATATTGAGACTTCAGCATGACGTTCCACGGAACTGGTTTTATTGAACATTCACTATTCATTTCTCTAGCAGGGCTACCTGCTTCAGTGATCCACTCAACATGCCGTCAAGTGGAACGGTTTCCTCTCAAAAACATCTAGATTCCAAAATATTTTCAGATTCTTTCAGTAGCCATCGTTGCCTGGCGCATCTTTACAAAGTGGGAGTGAGAGACCAATCGCAAAAACGCCAAAGAGACGTGAAGGGTTTGCCCAATCTGGAATACACTAAAAAAATGCGGGAGTCTTTTGTTCTGAACCCACATTCTCATAATGAACAAAATTTCAACAGATTTCGGTGGGATATTTCCACTACTTCACGCACTGGCTTGCTTGACCAACCGCAAAACATTAAAAATAGTACAATTTGTCGATTGTCCTCGACCACATGAAAGAATAAACCACATTTGAACAGGAACCATTGTGTTACACCACAGAATAATTTCGGTGCCCATGGCTCAGGTTTTCAAAGTTCTACGCGACGAGCTCAGAATCGAGGCGACCAGCTCAGGGATGGTGTAACAACTGGAATGTCAACAAGCTATGTTGTTGATGTAGTGGTAATTTGAAGCACCAGAGCGCAGCTACAATAAAGAAACGTTGCAGAAAGACCTGAGCTCGGCAGCCCAGAACAATTACTATCGAAAATGCACACAAGGTAAGAAGTGACGATAAGACTAATAAACGAGGACAAATTCGTTTATGCACGCAGAGCCATCACTTCGTAGTTGCAGGGTCGACTATGTGAATAACGAAGATTTTTGAGCTCAAAGAAACATCCAGTCATGTCTTCATTCTGTCCATGTCATTAGAACCAGAGGGAATGAGGGTCTATTGAGATTCAGAAAACCATGAGAGGCTGATTGATGATGGTCTTCCTGCTACCTGATTGCTGACCTCAACCCCAAGACGAGTCAACCTGATGCAAACTATCACCGTGGTCTGCCACAGCTGTCTACTGTGACGTCATGGATGAGGAGAGGACAATTATGAAGCCAGTCCTCCTGCACTGAGGGCCGTTCGTGGATGGCCTGGATGCGGTTATCTCCACACCATTCAGGTGCAAGAGACGAGGTATTGGCGGAATTAAAGCTGTGGGGACGGGTCACGAGTCGTGCTTGGGTAGCTCAGTTCGTAGAGCACGAAAAGCGAAGGTCCTGAGTACGAGTCTCGGTCTGGCATACAGTTTTAATCTGCCAGGAAATTTCAGCTATTGCATGTTTGCGCAGCACCCTGGCCGACTCGCGACATCTCGTGTAGACTTGGTCGATCCATGGTAGAGGACCAGAGCCTGGTCTGCACAACAACTGACATCCTGACGACACAGTTGCCTGTCCTTATCTAAGTATGTGATGGACTGTCTACGAGAGTGCCACATTGAACCAGAGAAAGTTCCGTGATGAGCAGCACCTGCCTGTAACAACACTGCCACTGGCACAACACACGGCAACAGCTCACTGACCTGTGGCTCCGGTGTCACTACTCGCTGATGGGGTGCATCAGCACTTCTTCGCATCTCACGCATATTCCCAACCACTGTCCAATGCACTGAGATGCTTTATAACTTTGTAAACTCGTGCTGGTAAATAAATGTTATTACAGATACTGTTGTGTCACTAACGCCTCCAGCCATACTTGGATCACACTCCCACACTCCATACTTTGCCTCCTCCACACATATAACCCCCCAACTCTCCATGTCGCAACAAATGGAATGTTTCCGACACTCCACAAAGACAAGTATGAAAAACCACTATGAGCACTACTGACACAATAATTGAAAAAGGATAAAAGAGTTTGGTGGTAGAAACACAAAATGTAATAATCACTAAAAATGGGTTCTTATGCAGTCATTTTCCCCAGATTAGAAATATAACAACAAAAAAATTTGCATAGGGCAAGTCTGCTAGTCTAATTTAGAGCAACTAGGCGTTAGAAATGACACTCATATGAAAAGTGGCTGAAACATTCCCCTTTCCTTACACCTAAGCTGGGGAGAAAAATTGCACCAAATCTGCTGTCCTACTATAACAGCAGGAACAAATAACCTTTATTTTGTTAATCAGCGTAATATACAGGGTGTTACAAAAAGGTACGGCCAAACTTTCAGGAAGCATTTCTCACACACAAAGAAAGAAAATATGTTATGTGGACATGTGTCCGGAAACGCTTACTTTCTATGTTAGAGCTCATTTTATTACTTCTCTTCAAATCGCATTAATCATGGAATGGAAACACACAGCAACAGAACGTACCAGCGTGACTTCAAACACTTTGTTACAGGAAATGTTCAAAATGTCCTCCGTTAGCGAGGATACATGCATCCACCCTCCGTGGCATTGAATCCCTGATGCGCTGATGCAGCCCTGGAGAATGGCGTATTGTATCACAGCCGTCCACAATACGAGCACGAAGAGTCTCTACATTTGGTACCGGGGTTGCGTAGACAAGAGCTTTCAAATGCCCCCATAAATGAAAGTCAAGAGGGTTGAGGTCAGGAGAGCGTGGAGGCCATGGAATTGGTCCTCCTCTACCAATCCATCGGTCACCGAATCTGTTGTTGAGAAGCGTATGAACACTTCGACTGAAATGTGCAGGAGCTCCATCGCGCATGAACCACATGTTGTGTCGTACTTGTAAAGACACATGTTCTAGCAGCATAGGTAGAGTATCCCGTATGAAATCATGATAACGTGCTCCACTGAGCGTAGGTGGACGAAACTAAAATGAGCTCTAACATGGAAATTAAGCGTTTCCGGACACATGTTCACATAACATCTTTTCTTTATTTGTGTGTGAGAAATGTTTCCTGAAAGTTTGGCCGTACCTTTTTGTAACACCCTGCAGAAGTAGTGGCATGGTGAGTGGGGGTGGAGGGGGACTGTAACCTCTATGTTCATTATAGATTATTTAAAATACTCACCAATGGATAAATAGGCGCTATTCAAACCCTTCAGAAAAAAAAAGATTGATACGTGGTACTCACTGCAATTGAGGAAAACGTGGAAGCGAGGACCCACCAATATAACTTTCTTTTCACACAACCTGTTTATTTAACAACATAATCAGCGTTTAACAGATAATCTAAGCATTTAACCATAAAATTTTCCTTAACAAAATGAACAAATTTGCAAAATTTTTTGACCTTAAACTTTGCAACAGAAATCTGAAATGCTTATTCCAAAAGAGCAAACAATATGGCAATGATTACAAGACGGCCTGACCTGCAGCCCGCCCATTATCGGATGAAACAACGGTGTTTACTACCGCGCTGGACACAATCTGTCTTATTAAATGTCCTTCTGCAACACGTTAATACTATATAAGCACCATTGATGACAAGAGTGACTCAATTACTCAAAACAGATGACTTAACTTTTAATTTGAGAGCTATATGTCGAAAGGTTCTGGGTTAAGATGCACACCTGTGTTTAAAGGTTAAACAAATTAGTAAACAATATGACAATGATAAACCTTACTTCAAAGCAACCGACATCTTAATTTCAGTCAGTAACCAACGTGCGACTGGACCTCAGTTGACAGTTGACTAAAACCGTGGTGACAGTAGGCTGTTAATATTTTCTAGGTTAAACGGATTGACCGTTATTAAGACCGCTCTGAAGGAAAGCCGTAGAACATCACTTGTTAGCACTTATTACAAGAGAACTCACTCGACGGAACCACAAGATCCAGGTTAAGTACACTAATGATGACCCGGCCTTTCAAGCACGGAAACGAACAGCTTAGAACAATAGATTGTTCAGATTAAAACTAATGACTGAGAAATGCAATTACAATCAAAGCGTTGAGCCTGTTAACAGCTAAATCTAACCAGAAGGTCCCTCTTTTGTTAAACGGCAACCTATGCCTTAGTACAATTGTTCCGGCTGTATTTACGACCAAGAGCTGATTAATTAGAACATTAATGATCGGGTACAAACCAGAAAGGAAAGGAAATATAATAGCGGGACAAATTTTCAAACGACAACTAGTGTCTTAGTACAATACTACTACCCATATTTACGACCAAAGAGCCGACCAAGCAAAACTCTGAGGGTCCGGTACAAACCAGAAAGAAAATAATAAAGAGGGCAGGTAGACAATGAAACAAATCACCACGAAGACTACAGAATGTTACTCCCCTTTATCAGAAAGCAGTTCCATGGATCCACGGTCCGTCGCAGCGGTTAATTAGTGGTGCCAATGAAAGCCACGTAGAAGTGGGCAGCCAGGCCACGAGCGGTCGTCCAACACGAATGTTGCCAACCAACCGACGGGATGTCGGCCTGCTGCTTGTAGTTGACGCTGACCCCGATGAAGTACTCTGGTATCTTCGCTCTCTGCAGGCCCTCCTTGCGCAGCTCGTGGTTTCGGCCGTTCGGACGTCGTGACCACCTCTTGTCGCGGCGCTATCGCCAATCTCCAAAACTCGTGCCTCCCTGTCGGGCTTTTTTTCCCTTTATTGCTGGCAGCAGCGTAATAGAATGCTCTACAGCTTACAGAAAAGGTAAAAAAACATAATGAGAATATAAACAAACAATAAAGACAGGTCATAAAACGGTGACATTTACTTTATTGCATTTCGATTCCCCTCGATGGGTGGGATGGGGGGGCTGTCACCAGCGTAATGGGATGCTCTACAATCTACAGAAAAGTTGAAAAACATAATGAGAATATAAACAAACAATAAAATCAGGTAATAAAACGGTATCATTGTAAAAGTAAAGCTGTAAAATGGCGGAAAATTGTGGAGTTCAAAATATAAAAACACAGCGTTGACGACGCGGATGAAGACACACAGTAAGTACACAGGCACAATTAAATAAACATGGTGATAGTCTGGTTTCTATTCGCACGAGATAAAAAACACAAGTAGTGACAGTATGGAGGCTGTTCACAACACTGAACATTCACCTAAAACAGCACTATAGAGGCGACAGTCAGATGGGAGCGAGGAGAAGACGTGGACTGATGAGGGGGAAATAGGGGGGAGAAGAGGAAAAGAAAAAAAGTGTGAGCCGATGGAAGGAGGACATAGAAGAGGGGGGGGGGCGCAGGGTGGACGCGAGAATGAGAGGGGAAGGCAGTGGAGGGGGAAGCAAAAGCACTTGGGGAGAGAAGGGAGTCAGAGAGAGGGTAGGTGGGGAAAAAACAGGATGGAAGGAGGAAAGAGGGAGCTCAGGAAAAGGACATATAGGGAGGGAGGGGGAGGTGAGGACCAGAGTTGATAGGAGGGATAAATGGAGGGAGAGAGGGCATCATCCGGGAGGGGGAGTTGATGGGAGCCACCTTGGAAAAGGAGATGAAGGGTGTAGGGTAGTAGGGACACAACAGTGAAGGCGCAGGTTGGAGAGGAGCAACCAGGGGATGAGGGGGATCAAGTCAGTAGGAGGTGTGGAGGACGCAGATATGTTCAAGAAAAAGGAGCAGATGGGGGAAAGGAATCAGGTCGTAGAGGATCTGTGTCGGGGACGGGAAGCGTATACGGAAGGCGAGGCGGAGTGCATGGTGCTCGAAGATCTGGAGGGACTTATAGAACTTGGGGGAGGGGGGGGGGGCTCCCGGGCCAGCAAATCCTGTATATATATCGTCATATCGTCAAACAAAGACTTTCTAAGGACACAACCCACAGATACCAACTTTTCCTCATAGATATTGCCAATGGGACCGCAAGAGGGATAGTCGATACTACACCTGAGCCAGTGATGCCAGACAGAACAGCCTACTAATACAGTGGCACCACAGCTCAATGATACATGAAGATTTTACAAAAATTATACCTAACTCATTTTCATCATAAGGAAAACACTTGGCTACAAATGATTCGCAGACAGATTTCAACATACAAAAGTAAAACATTACTACTATCATAACCACATAAAACAAAAAATTACCAATTTTACAAAACTTATCTAAATATGTGAGTTCAACAACGTTCATATTACGATAATTCAATGATTTTGCTGAAGAGGCTCGATACTAACTATATGTTAATGTCTGTGCGTCTACACAACATTAACATGTGTCACTGTGGAAACATATTTCCTGCTACTGATTGTCCTCATATCGTTAGTTAAGATTGAATAAGAGTGTTTGTATTTACAGTCAATTAACCCTATTTCCGCAGGAAGAGATGTCCTCAGTTATTCCACAGGATTGCCACTCACTAGTCTATTGCGTTCATGACTTTCACAGTTCAAAAGTTCATGATCTGTCTCAGGACTAATTACTTCCAATAGATATCATGTCTCCATCACTCATATCATTGATTTAATTATATGTCCTCTTCATTTTTTGTGGTAAAGATCCTATCTTTGTTAATGAAGGCAAAAGATAATCAGTGTTCGTGAGAATTCTCATCAGTAATCATGTCATAACACGTACACCAGTGTATACAGCACCAATTCTGAATTCGCAGGGGTCCTCACTGCAAAGACAGGAGGGCGACCCATCAAAAAAAAAAAAAAAAAAAAAAAAAAAAAAAAAAAAAAAAAAAAAAAAAACCGTAGCCATTGAGTCCTCCAGACGCTTTTCTATTGCCTGCTTGCCTGTGACCAAATGGTGGATGATGTTTGATTATCGTTCGACAAGAGTGTGACGTCACAAGGAAGTCTGTTGTACAATCGCTATTTGTGAGGAGCACCTGCGGCGAGAGGAACAGTGGGCTGGTGATCCACCAAAGTAATAGATACCACCCTCAGGTAGACTGAGGCGTCGTCCGCTACGATTACTGAGGACACTGACAGCTGCCCTTGTGGCGCCAGGAAAGTGAAACTGAGCCAAGTAGAGGAATGCAACGGAGCCACCCTTGTTGCCTGCTAGGACGGTGGCTTGTTGTGACCCCCAGCTCCATCTGGTCATTACAGACCCAGTGAGGGTGTTGGCCACCGTCTTCCCAGAAACTGAGGGCTGTTTCTCCATCATGTGGTGAAATGCCTCACACAAGGAAGAGGTTCCTTAGTCTATAATCAAAAAGTATCCTGACAAAATATCCATGTGACACTTCAAAACATACACTAATATACAGGGTGTCCCAGCTATCTTGTTCACCCAAAATATCTCTGGAACAATAACAACTATTGGAAAACGACTTTCACCGGTATCAATGTAGGGCTGGGGCCCATGAATGTACATATTTGCAAACATTCTAAAACGAAAGCATATGTGTTTTTCAACGCAAACTTATGTTTTTTTAAATGGACCTCCTATATTTTTTCTTCAGCAATCCATAGCATGACAAAGCACATACACAATGGCGTCGATTGCATCGCAATATTCCCATTACATCCCGAGATATTGAGACGCGAAGTTGACGCTTGAAACAACCGACATGCGCTGCTAGCGCACGTCCTGAGGCACAGGCGTGAACCCCATGCTGCCCGTAATCGCGATAGGATTGACATGCGTGATCACACTTCCATACTTATCAAGAGGTCCTAAACGAATAATATGGTCTGCTGCCATCCCGCATTAATGTCGTACATTCCAGCAGGTATTTATCCCATAGGCTAGGGGTGATGCGGTTCTGTAACATATCTGTGTACCGCAACGTTAGTCACAAAGTTAACTTCACTTATCGTTAATCCGTTACTAAAAAGGTAATGCCGTTCAACGTTAAAACTTTACTTTACTGTAGATCTAGCGCAAGTGACAGTTAATCATTCACTCGTAATAGTAAAATTCATGTCGATGGTTTTAGTGAAACGAGCAAGTGGACTAAAAGTTTTACCGTTGTTTAGGTAAAAATGGTTTGGTTTGGGAAGTCCAGGTAGGACATAGAAGATGAATGAAAACATGTTTAACCAATTAGTCTTATTATCACATAATTATCAATGTTATGTTTATCTAATGCGTTAAATGACAAATTGTTGCAAACAAATGTTTCTTAACATCACTGGGTAAAATGGCCCTTTGTAGAAACTTCCACTGTGATACCAGCACTACATACTAAACATAGCGTTCACATCTCATGCTCAAAGTGATGCCCATTGGCTTGCATACATAGGGTCATTCTGCGGATGAAGGATGCCCTACTTTGTGCTACTGTTTCCTCTTTGATGGCTGTACAAGCATCAATAATGCGTTGTTTCATGTCCTCTGGTGTTGTTGGTTCATGTTAGTAAACAGCATCCTTCACTGCTCCCCAAAGAAAATAATCCAGCGGTGTAAGGTCCGGAGATCGGGCAGGCCACCTAACTGGGCCACCTCGTCCAATCCACCTACCAGGGAACTTACGGTTCAGAAGTCGTCGTGCTCGTAAGGCGTTATGTGCAGGGCATCCGTCATGCTGATACCACATGACCATTCTCCGGTTCAGAGGTACGGTGTCCAAGAGAACAGGAAGGTTGTGTCGTATAAAGCTGGAGTATTGTCTGTCATTTTGGATGCCATTTATAAAGAAAGGTCCGATAATGGTATCTCCAATAGTCCCACACCAAACATTAACTTTCCACGGACGTTGATGCTCTACCTGACGGAGCCATTTTGGATTGTCTGCGGACAATAATGCATATTCCTCATACTAACAATTCATTTATTGGAGAATGATGCCTCGTCGGTAAAGAGAACATCTGCAAAAAAATTTGGGTTAGTCAAAAGGTTTTGCTGAGCCCACCGGAAAAATGTTACCCTATTGCGGAAGTCATTTCCATGAAGATCCAGGTGTAAATGAACATGGTAAGGATGAAATTTATGACGTTTAAGAATACGCTTTGCACTTGATTTCGACACACCAACTTCACGTTCAATTTGACGTGTGCTGATTTGAGGATTCACAGCTATGGTAGCGAGCACAGCAACTTCAGCACGTTCATCTATGCGTGTTCTAGGACGATGTCGAGGTCTTGGATTTAAGCTTCCCGTTTCACGTAGAAGAGATGTGAGACGACCAAACATCCGGCGCGAAGGCGATGGCTTGTCAGGGAATCGTCTTCCGCACAGTCGTTCTGCCTGAACAGCATTTCGTCCACCTACAACAAGGTACAGTACAGGTATGTAGAGTAGGGTAGAAAACAGACATATTAACTTAATAATCATAATGTTCGCTAACAGCACTATCAACAAACAAGCAATCTCATAACGTATTTCCCGTCAACGTACATTCTCCATAGAACAGCAGCATTTCTACCATATCTTCATGTGTGTACATTATACTGTACAGTATAAGTTCCACAACACAACGTTTATTCACATTGTGTACTACCGCCGTGCCGTCACTAGATTACTCTGATGCACGATTACACTGGCAAGCGGTGTACTGCACGCCAAAGCAACAACAAATGGGATGCTCGGAGGGTGGTGGAGTACAGGAGTTTGCATGGGTCGCAAATCATAAACAAGACGAAGTGGTAACTGTGGCAGTAGTGGGAACTACGTTGGACACTTGACTAGGTAGAGCCAGGTCCTGCGCGACAGGCACAATGGGTCATATAACGCATTAGATAAACCATATTTTGGGTGTGCAGGATAAATAAGACAACCTGACGGGTGTACACCGATCGGTACTGGTTCATATTGTGTACGTAGATACGTAAAACGTGCAAGAGGGAAACCATTATGTGCTTATGAGAGTTGATGGCAGCAGACCGTATTATTCGTTTCGGACCTCTTGATAAGTATGGAGGTGTGATTACACATGTCAATCCTATTGCGATTACGGGCAGCATGGGGTTCACGCCTGAGCCTCAGGACGTGCGCTAGAGGCGCATGTGGGGTGTTTCAAGCGTCAACTTCGCGTCTCAATATCTCGGGATGTAATGGGAATATTGCGATGCAATCAACGCCATTGTGTATGTGCTTTGCATGCTATGGATTGCTGAAGAAAAATATAGGAGGTCCATTTAAAAAACATAAGTTTGTGTTAAAAACACATATGCTTTCGTTTTAGAATGTTTCCAAATATGTACATTCATGGGCCCCAGCCCTACATTGATACCGGTGAAAGTCGTTTTCCAATAGCTGTTATTGTTCCATAGATATTTTGGGTGGACAAGATAGCTGGGACACCCTGTATATACAAAGTTCTTCTCCTTTTTATCTGAGTGGCCTATTTCTCTCATGGTATGATACATACCCAAGGAACACTCTTGTCTTACTATTACAAGAATTACTTTCTTAGACAGCTTTCTCAAAGATATTCTTAGTAACTATATGCACACAAAAAGCACCTTCATATTTGGATCGGTGGGGCCACACTTAGGACATAGAAGAATCAACAAAATTTATAAAAACCATCACCACAATGCAACTTACATGCAACTCATCAACAAAAATGTAACAAGAAAAAGGAACTATGGAAGAATTTTATCATCCCATTAAGGATGACATCCGCTGTCATAATAGCAGGTCATCCTTTCCTCATAATTACCAGATCAAAATGTTATTGTATATTTCTCTACTAGATGCACAACGTACTGCTTGTTCAATACTATCTTCTTTCGACTTTACTGGATGTACAAATAAGCACATAATTAATCTACACTACTTTACGGATAACAGATTATAATAGAAAAAGACACAAAAGCTAGGCTGTTCAAAAATGGATGAAACTACACGCTCCTGAAAAACGTAGTACACACGATGTAAAATTGTTCTTTTCCATTGGTGCATTGTACGTGGCATTCTTCCAAAGCTGGATCTGTGAACTTCCACAAGAACTACACAACATAAAAATTACAGTGCAATAAAATTGCATATTCATGGCCATACTGAGATAACAGATATAAAACATTACTGTCAATAAGCATTACACATTTGACTGGATGCGTTCATATGTTTTACTGTATTGAAGTATATCCTTTTCTTAACACAGAAACCCTATTTTGATCTTGATGTCTTCTGTTATGGTCTGGTTAGTTTCATGTTCTTCCGTCTCTCACCGATATTCACTCAACATGAGTCTATCGTCTACATACACTGCAGTCAGGGAATCTTCGTATGACATTCTCACTCATGAGCACTTAATGAAAGCATCTCTGAAAAAAAAATCATAAATATCAGTCACACGTTTTCAAACTTCCCCAGTCGTGTAACTGACACCTACTCTGACAGAGATTCGCCTATACGCCTCTACTCTAGCAGTCATTTCTGCTTCTCTTCTGACAGGATCCTGCTCCTCAAATTACACAGCATTTTCTTCGAGACTGGCTCTTCAAAGTCGGCAAAAAGACCCTTCTTCATATCCGTAACTTTTTTTTAAGGAATTCCTCTCACCTCTTCTACAAAACTTCCTTTTCACAGCTTAATCAATCTCACAGAATGAAAAACAAAGAACAACATACCTCTCAACAATGCATCTGAGATATCAAGACAACAGATATTTGTATCAGTTTCTATTATTTTCAAGAACAAAAATAACTTGCCATCCACTCAATAATAAGCAACGGACAGAAAATAACTCACCAACCGTTGCAGCTACTCCAGGCATTTTTGCCCCAGATTCTTGTTTATCAGTTTGCTCTTGAGCTTCTGAAGCTCAGGCACATGATGTATGCCACGAGATCTTTTCATCTAATGCATTTCTACCTTGGCCACATTTTGCTGAATAATTCTGTGGACTCAAAATGGCCATTATATAATAATTTTTGTTTTTAAGTACGTGATGTGATGAATCAAGACATTTTCTACTTCTGTTAAGTGTACAACACAAAGCATACCTCTCTGAGTGTTTTTCCTCCTCTGTTCGTTGTATTTACTCAATCACCATGTGAACAATTTCCATATTGGATGTAGCAGTACAGGCTACCCATCTTACCAAGTTCCTTCATTTTCCTTTTGTTGGATTTGATACAGGGCAGTACTGAGACACACAGATTGCTGCAATCTTCCTTTGTCATAAAAAGTTTTGCCATATTCATGATCGTCACTGAGGTCCATTTTAGCAATGAACAAGGTAACAAACGTCACCTACTTGTACATTAATTCCATTGTTATCAGCTTGTACTGGCAATTTCGCCCCATCCTCAGAAGAAGGCCAAAGAGATCAGTCGCAGCAAATTGTCTAAATATCATGGGTGTGATGGGACACAGTGGATTTCCATGTCTAACAGTTGATGTTTCCATATGCTGCTAGTATTTACAGGTTGCTAAAATTTTCTGAACTCTTCTCTCTGTATTATTGAAATATACCAACTCCTTCAATTTTGCATCAAAGAGCTCGTAGTTTAGGTAGGCATAAGAGATTAACTAATTCAGAAAATTCTCCTTTATGTACAGCCTCCAGTTGCCCTCATACAGATTCTTTTTTGCAGAACAAGATACCATTTCTGAGGGGATAGTATTGATATATTTTTACTTGTTCTCTTTGTCCCCACCTCACATTCAAGTATCATCGAAACATGATTTGATTGTCTTACCCTTAACATTTGCTACAAAGGCCCTCGCATCAAAATTTATGGTCATTTGGTACTTCTTTATAAAACCCAGCCCTAAAATTGCATCAACGATGAGAGAGGAAATGATTAGGAAATATGTCCACATCATCTCTGGCTGGCAGAGAAAATCAATCGTAAACTCCCTTTTCACATTTATTGTCTTTTCCATCATTGTATCTCTAACTTGTGTCTTTTGCATTGGCAATTCAGGCTGTTCTTTTTCATGCAGGTAGGTCTCAAAAACATTATTGTTCATCACCAATACCTGGATTCTTGTGTCAAGGATACAATGTATTTCCTTACTACTAATCATAAGCGTTAGTGTTGGGTAACCAGCAATCTCAACATCATCCTCTTCATCCAGCAGCAACTCCTTTGCCTCTTCAGAGAACAATAACACAGGTTCCTTTTTGCTATTTATCTTCTCACCCAGAGTACACAGCTTCAATCAATGATTGTAGTTAGTAACTTCGTCCGCACTTGGATTTAACCAATGGATCAGTCGTTCACACCTCTGATTTCTAGTGGTGGATCACGACTATTAACTCTTTCAGTCCTAACAAAGTCCTGCCTGCCGATGTAACGATTTCTCAGCAATCAGTCACCTCTTCTAGAACCAGGGTTTCACCTATTTTTAGTCTGATGTGATCGGTATTGAGGTTTCCATCCTCTCCTTTCTTGTAATCTGTAGTCGGAAGGGGGATTGTTCCTTGCTCGTTGCATCAGTAGTTGTACCCCATGATCCAGTCACAGCCCAACTCTTATAAAAGACAGTGAAAGGTTCTTACGTCGTTCATGACTCTATCAGCTATGACGAATTCTCACTATAGTCAGTGTGGAAGCTTGGTTAGACATAGTCTCAATAACTCTGCCGTCTCATATAGCGCGTGAAGGTACTGATTTCGTTGTCATCATTTACTTAAAGACGAAAACTGGATTTTTGTAACTTGAGTCATTATGTCTTCATCATTCACATACTCAATTTTATCTGGTATGAATGCGATTGGGCCAGAATTCCTCCCATTTGAACTTCGGGTATGTTTTACAATCGGGCATCGCAATCATGCTTGTATGGCTGCCTCTTCCCTCAGATATCCACAAACAAAGTTTATTTTAAATTGTGGGCTCCATAATACGAGCAATGACCTCTCAAACTGATCAGTTGCTGATAATCTGGCAAAATCACATATTTTTGGACTGAAGCGTAATATCATTTGTTCTCATCTGCATTTGGGTTAGCTGAGGATCGTTCTGTTCAGCATAAATGGGTGTGTGATAGACTCTGCACAGTCTTTCCTCCAATTCACGCAGTTCCTCCTACTCAGTGCATGTAAATATCCTTCCGCAGCTAATTTCGTCATCCGCATTCACTTGTCACAGTTTTGCTTTGCCACACAAGCCGTTTAAGCAGAGATAATGCTTCTCTGTTCCCCCGATTAATTTTGTCCTGATTCTGCTTGAACTGCAACAAGGACTGAATCTCCACAAAATCGCCCATTGTGACGGGTTATCATGTCACAACACATGTTGGTACCCTTTCTACAGAATTTCTGTCTGTTCTTTCTTAATTTCATCAATCACTTCTTATAACTCCATGCGATCAACTTGTATGATGTTACTTCGCGCCTATCATCCGGTTTGCGATGTGCTCTACTATCTCGGGTTGGTGTTCTGCGCATCAGCAACCATCTTGTTCACTTCTTCGTGGCATTGTTTTATCGTTTCCAAATCAAACCTAAAGTCAACGATTCGTCTTCGATCATCTCTGCGGTTCCCTTACGCTCTGCAAACGTGTAGACCTATTTTACTTTCTAGGTTGATGCTCTGTGCTACTCTTTCGTTTCCTAAGTTCCTGCTCTGCACTTCTATTTTATTTTCTACTCTCATTTTTAATTTCATGAGCCAAACTCTTGTCTTTTTCCGTAAGTTATTCTCCGTGTCATCAAATTTCGCGTTCTGAGTTTGAAAATGTTGAAGCCTGTTTGAAAGTAGCTAAGATCGAATGCAGGCAGAGCAAACGTCCCTTCACTTGACATTGTTCCTGAGGGTGTGGGGTTATAAACCTCGGCCTTTACTGGCTTCATTTGGATGGCCAATGTTCCCTTGCTTTGCCGCTCTGAATGTGGATAACTGTCAGTTCACCATCCAAAACTTGCGTCATGGGGTCCTTGTGCTACTCGACAAACCTATTTCACTCCGAGAAAACATCTCTCCTTCATCATCAAAAGCATCCCATTCCACGCTTTTCTTTCGCAAGCGCCTTACATTGATTAGACATTTTGGTTGCGAACTGGTGAACTTCCGTATATCAGAAAAAAATTGAAAAATTCTGTTGAAATTCCTAACTGAATTGTCTCCCCATAACTTATCAAACAAAATAATAACACTTATAGTCACGTAAAACATTTTCAGTGACAGAATTCCAGATACACAAACGTTTATTTTCAAAAGAGCAGATATCGTCATGTACCAGTCAGCTCTCTAGTGCAATACCATAGTTCAATGCTGTGAAATTCTATGCAGCTCGGAACTGCGTGACTCCTGCAAGATAAATTACAAACTAATCACTGGGCTTAAACTACATCTACATCTACATCTACATTGATACTCCGCAAGCCACCCAACGGTGTGTGGCGGAGGGCACTTTACGTGCCACTGTCATTACCTCCCTTTCCTGTTCCAGTCGCGTATGGTTCGCGGGAAGAACGACTGTCTGAAAGCCTCCGTGCGCGCTCTAATCTCTCTAATTTTACATTCGTGATCTCCTCGGGAGGTATAAGTAGGGGGAAGCAATATATTCGATACCTCTTCCAGAAACGCACCCTCTCGAAACCTGGCGAGCAAGTTACACCGCGATGCAGAGCGCCTCTCTTGCAGAGTCTGCCACTTGAGTTTATTAAACATCTCCGTAACGCTATCACGGTTACCACATAACCCGGTAACGAAACGCGCCGCTCTTCTTTGGATCTTCTCTATCTCTTCCGTCAACCCAACTTGGTACGGATCCCACACTGATGAGCAATACTCAAGTATAGGTCGAACGAGTGTTTTGTAAGCCACCTCCTTTGTTGATGGACTACATTTTCTAAGCACTCTCCCAATGAATCTCAACCTGGTACCCGCCTTACCAACAATTAATTTTATATGATCATTCCACTTCAAATCATTCCGCACGCATACTCCCAGATATTTTACAGACGTAACTGCTACCAGTGTTTGTTCCGCTATCATATAATCATACAATAAAGGATCCTTCTTTCTATGTATTCGCAATACATTACATTTGTCTATGTTAAGGGTCAGTTGCCACTCCCTGCACCAAGTGCCTATCCGCTGCAGATCTTCCTGCATTTCGCTACAATTTTCTAATGCTGCAACTTCTCTGTATACTACAGCATCATCCGCGAAAAGCCGCATGGAACTTCCGACACTATCTACTAAGTCATTTATATATATTGTGAAAAGCAATGGTCCCATAACACTCCCCTGTGGCACGCCAGAGGTTACTTTAACGTCTGTAGACGTCTCTCCATTGAGAACAACATGCTGTGTTCTGTTTGCTAAAAACTCTTCAATCCAGCCACACAGCTGGTCTGATATTCCGTAGGCTCTTACTTTGTTTATCAGGCGACAGTGCGGAACTGTATCGAACGCCTTCCGGAAGTCAAGAAAAATAGCATCCACCTGGGAGCCTGTATCTAATATTTTCTGGGTCTCATGAACAAATAAGGCGAGTTGGGTCTCACACGATCGCTGTTTCCGGAATCCATGTTGATTCCTACATAGTAGATTCTGGGTTTCCAGAAATGACATGATACGCGAGCAAAAAACATGTTCTAAAATTCTACAAGAGATCGACGTAAGAGATATAGGTCTATAGTTTTGCGCATCTGCTCGACGACCCTTCTTGAAGACTGGGACTATCTGTGCTCTTTTCCAATCAGTTAACTAACAGTTAACCAGAAGTTCTGGGATATCTAATATCCTTGCAGAATCACGACATAAAATGTGTCTGCGACTTGTTTAAAATCCTTGTGCTTCTGTTCTACATTCATATTCAAATTTGGCTTCTTATCTTTCGTATAATATTTTTTGCTATGTGCCTAGTATCATAATTAATAGTATACCAGTTCAACGACGTGCAGTGTCATGTGAATCTGTATGGAGTTAACTTATATTTGACCAAACTAATTATTACAAAATTCGATGGGAATTAATATCAGGTCCTCAGCATGACGATCTAGGAACGGTTTTTGTGGGGTATTCGTAATACATTTCTCAAGCAGGGGTCCTTGCATCACTGATTCCACTGTGGACGTAGGAAAAATGGAGGAATACACAAGTGTGGAGAATAAAGAATGAACTATATTCCATGCAACAAATATTTATTAGATACATAGATCTTTCCTGTTGAATCACGCGTCACACGCCAAGAACAGTTTTATTAACACGATTCTGTAAAAGGGGGGAGGGGTATTTCTCTTATACACCCTTACATTTAACATCAAGGTTCTTTGCTCAGAGATGATAGGATATGGATACTCTTGGGAACGCAGTAAGCTTTGATTATGACAGTACACAACTCTCGTAGTAGTCAAATACGATGAGGGTAGATTTCACGGGATTTGCGTACCAGCATGTACTATCACTACAGCCGGCCGAATTGGCCGAGCGGTTCTAGGCGCTACAGTCTGGAACCGCGCGACCGCTACGGTCGCAGGTTCGAATCTTGCCTCGGGCATGGATGTGCGTGATGTCCTTAGGTTAGTTAAGTTTAAGTAGTTCTAAGTTCTAGGGGACTGATGACCTCAGAAGTTAAGTCCCATAGTGCTCAGAGCCATTTGAACCATTTGAACTATCACTACAGATGGAACTAGGAGGCAGCAAGAAGCTAAGTCTACCATTGACTAAAGGTCAAATAATTCCAGGAAATTCGAAACTATCAAGGTTCTCACTAGCTCGTGAATACTCATTTTGATCAGGAAATTGGATAGGAGACGACTGTATGTTACTGTTGTGGGCAGACGTTAACTTCAAGGTCAACCCATCAAAAACAGATTAAGACTGCTATGCCACCTGCAAATTTGGATTTATATCTAGGTGTTATTTCTACTACTGGTAAATCTTCACTTCATGTAATACCAAAGAGCATTAATTCTCTTGGTTGTTAATTTAAGTCAATGCAAGGATTAACTATATTGAGAGGTGGAATGTTTAACGTATCCCAAACAAAAGAAACTTATACTAAGTGTGCTCCAGAGTGCATGGTCCACTAAGTATGCTATTACCTACAACAGTGTCGTCTCAAAAACCTGTAGAGGTCCTCTCGAGTCACCATTCTGTGGCACTACTTTGCAGCGGGGTGTGTAACGGACGAATCGGAAAAATGTCCAGGCAGAAGGATGCTAAAAAGAAGGCGGGCGGCTGTTGTTTTGGACCTCCACCCATTTGCGAGACAAAATTTTGACAGAGTTTGGTCTGAAATTTCTATGGCTTCGCGCGTTACCTTTCTCGACCAAGCAGAACGTTAAATAAAAGTGTGGGACGTCCTTTGCCCTTGGCCACATCAGTCCACAAGCTGCATTTGAACAATATTCAACGGATAGTTACCAAGACTCTACAAAGAGAAGCAAGAAAAACTCCTGTTCATCTGCACACTCTGTTACCCGCTCACCCACACATTACAGAGGTTGTTCATGGTAGGAATTACGAAAAAAGAGTAAAAGGGGTTGCTGATGTACACACAAAATAATAACAATCAGTAAGAATCGGTCCGTAAGCATTATTTCTAATGGCTCAGAAATATAATTAAGATAAAAAATAAAATAAAAAGTGGAAGACCATGAGCCGTGCGTGGCTCGTGTTCCCGCCATCATGTATTTTACTCCGTGTTTTTAACGTACATCCACCTCACTAAGTTAATTTAAATTACTGCTGTCACTGAGTTGCTGCTTTGTCTGACTGTGACCGGCGCTAGCAGCGCGTATCGATATGTCCCTTCTCGTAGTATCTTTGCTCGACTGCTATTACTTCCCGGCCGCTTGTCTGTCATGAGTCAGTTCGGGTCCCGAGTTCGGGCTGCAGTCAGTTGGAACGTGTCTGGAGCGCAGTCTGGACCTGCCAGTCGGGGAGTCGCTATGCAACACTAGTGCAGTCGGGTTGGAGCAGTGAGATTTGCGTCGACATGGCTCGCCTGACAATTGCCGCCACGCATCACCTGAGCCGGGCCACGGACTTGGTGGATCGTCGGTCGGTCATCCTAGTGGACGACGCGTTTTGGCTCGCCGATCGGTTATGAGTCGGCCGTGTGTGTGTGCATCGACTCCCAATTTGTCTTCGTGCATGCTTAGTTACTGTTGGGTATCGTTCAGGTTCAAAAATGGTTCAAATGGCTCTGAGCACTATGCGACTTAACTTCTGAGGTCATCAGTCGCCTAGAACTTAGAACTAATTAAACCTTACTACCCTAAGGATATCACACACATCCATGCCCGAGGCAGGATTCGAACCTGCGACCGTAGCGGTCGCTCTGCTCCAGACTGTAGCGCCTAGAACCGCACTGCCACTCCGGCCGGCACCGTTCAGGTCTTCGTGCAAGTGTTTGTTGGGTTGTGTGTGTAGTTGGCGTTATTTCCACTGACGACTATTTTAGATGTTGTTGTCATTCTGTGGGCAGTCGATCGGTTGCTGCAGATCAGGGAAGTTATCTCCGCGCGGTGCAGTCGGCTGGGTCCGCTGGCGGCCCCTGCGCAGTGTCGGAGCGTGTGTGGAGCTGCCCGATCGCTACGGCCTTCGTGGTTCACCGACCCACGACGTCAAAGATGAGTAGTGGTTTGAACTACCCAAACCACGTCCATTCACGTTGTGTGGGTCGTTTCGGTGGCTCGCTGTTGGGGAGGTTTTCCTGTGAGCAACACCGAGTGTTTGTATTGCTAAAATTTAGCCGCCATGCGGTGGAATTAACTACATTGGTTGACTAAAATTCAAGTGCACCTGCGGAGTCTTCTGCTTTGTGGCCGTTAGTGTTCCGGTTACCTGCCTTGGACACTAACGTAATTTCAGGCAATGTCCTTTCCTCAGCTGTTGCCACTGTCCAACACGGTGTGTAGTTTCGACAGCTTAATACATATACATATCTGATTGTGGATAGTCACGCCCATAGCATTTTGCGTTTGAATTCTGATGTACTGGTTGGTGGCAAGCAAGTCGTTTGTCGGTCGGTCCGTGGCTGTCCCTTGGTTGGGTTCCGACGGATCAAGTGTAGTTGGGCTCACTACCTGTCTCACCTAAGTGAACGAGGGCAGACCGACCCCCTGGAGGCTTCTGAATGCCGTTGTCTTTACTGTATTTCTCACCGGTGTTTAGTTGTTTTTTTATAACCTATCAGAGCCAATGATAAAAGAAAATTTCTTGGTTTTACTCTGTTTTATGTTAGTAAGTTTGAATTCCGGCAAGTGGATATCTGCTGAAAGGTTATTGCCGTTGTGTGGTCGATTCTTTGAGTCCGGTTTCATCTACTAAAAACAAGGCTTATGGTTATTTTTTTTTTTTAAATTTTGAAAAATGAACTGTTGACCTTCAGCCTTGGAACCGTAGTCTTAAAATTACCTTTCAAGCTTAAACATTGCGGCTTGGAAACTTATTCTTAAAATTACCTTTTAGCCTTAAACATTGCGGCCTTCTGCCTTGGAAGGTTATGGTAATTTATTTTAACATTTTGAAAATTTTATTGTGGGCCTTCAACCGTTTGCATCTTATATATATATATATATATATATATATTATATTATTATTATTATGTGCGATTGGACCCATACGGATCACGCAAAGCTTTTCCGATTCAATTTTTTAATTCTCCAAACTTCTCTCATTCTTTCCCCATGAATTCTCTTTCTTTCCTCTGTCCATTTTGTCCCCTGTCTCTTGCAAACTTCATTCTCGGGTTGTACTTTCCAACTATTGATTTTTTGCCTGTATACATTTCTGTTTATAACTTCTGAAGAATTTATTTGTGCATTTGCTAGATCTGTTTTGGTTTCTTGTATCCAGGGTATGGTTTTCAATTTTTCAATGTATATTAAAATTTTGTGGGAGAGTCTGGGTGTTGGGAGTCTGTGGATATGACCGTAAAATTTTAGTCTTCTCTTCCGGATGTCTGCGGCGAGGTTAGCCGGGAGAAGGCGCAGGTCAGTCAAATGGTTCAAATGGCTCTAAGCACTATGGGACTTAACATGTGAAGTCTTCAGTCCCCTAGACTTAGAACTACTTAAACCTAACTTAACCTAAGGACATACACATCCGTGCCCGAGGCAGGATTCGAACCTGCGACATAGGAGAAAACGTTGAAAAAAAATCTCACATTCCAAATCCTCAATGCGTCTGTACTCGAGTCGAGCGGCAGCGAGGTCAGCGTCTGTCCATCTAGTAGGTGCGGCTGTATTATATGCTCCAGGAACTGACAATCCCTGGTTCTAAACACCCAGTGGAAACACTGGACCAAAACTTACAAGCTATATATATATTATTTTATTTGTAATTGTAACTGTTCATTTTTAGTCACCTTTAGTCACTTAAAATTACCTTGTTGATTTTTTAAGATTTCTTGTTTGGAGGCCTTCATCCATGAAAGATTTCGAGGTTGATGTGTTATTAAATTACAATAAATTACAATTTTAAGGTCAAACTGACACCAACCTTATTTGGCCCTTTCACCAATCCTAATCACCTGTTCTGCCCAATGGGTTCAGCGGGCGTTTCAGACCAGTCTGCGAGTCTAATTCAGAGAAGCTAGGTATTAGAAACGACAATTACATGAAAGGTAGCTGAAACGGACCCCTTAACCACGAATGCCAGTAACAAGGACAGATTAAGATCTCACTGAATACAATAACAAAATAAATTTTCCCAACTTTAAAACATTAGACCCTGCAACTGCCTTGCCGTAATTGAAAATTGTGATCCCTTGAGAGCTTAATTTGGCCAAACCAGCCACACTCATCCGTCCTATCAGACTGCAATGATCACAACTGACGCAGTTTACCTTAACCATCGTAGACGCAAATGCCCCGTAGCCAACAACACTAGACTGCTGCCCATGCTGCGTTCTGTGGATCCACAAAGCTAAGCACCGTCTGCTGCTACAGATTGGAATGTCGTCATGTGTTGACAGCAAACTACTGACCACCACAACTGCAAGTAGAGGAGATTGCCTTACTGCTTTGCTCTACGACTTCCTGCTTTGCCACACCCATTTAGCTGCTTTCGTATGTTGTCGCAAGCTGTTTTTCCTTCTAGGTGGCCATCTCCCATCTCCTCCGCTCCACGCAGGGTCCACTCAAGGTGGATATGGAGTTCTTGAGATAGGACGTTCCATTACTCCACTAGTGCGGTTGACAACAGCATGATAATTGTTTCTGCACATCGACGTGCTGCAGTGTGTCTTCCCAACGAATCTCTCACGTGCTTGACGAGATTTAAGCCGGGAGAAGGCGCAGGTCAGTCAAATGGTTCAAATGGCTCTAAGCACTATGGGACTTAACATGTGAAGTCTTCAGTCCCCTAGACTTAGAACTACTTAAACCTAACTTAACCTAAGGACATACACATCCGTGCCCGAGGCAGGATCCGAAGCTGCGACCGTAGCAGAAGCGCGGTTACGACGGAGGCGCCTAGAACCGCTCGGCCAAGCGACCGGTGCATGTCAGTGTTTTCGCCAAATATTATATCGTTCCAAGAGCTCCTCCACTTGCACTCTTCGATGCGGCCGTGCATTGTCATCCATAAAAATAAAGTGAGGGCCGAGTACACCACTGAAAAGACGTACATGATGGAGTACAGTGCCGCAATAACGTTCACCGATGGGTGCATCCTGTTCAAAGATTTGGAGATCAGTACGTCCAGGCAAAATACCTCCCACATCATAGCACCAGGACCGCCAACACTCTCATGCTCGACAATGCTCCTGTGTGCGCTGCGTGTTCCCACCTCTTGCCAAATGACGGGTACATCAAGAATCACAACTCAAACTGAATTTTCGCTCGTCCGAGAAGATCACGCGACGCCTCTTGTCGTCGGCCCAGTCCCTACGCGCATGGCACCATCGCAAACGGTGCTGACGATGTACCGGTGTCAATGGAACACAATGGACTAGTCGCAGGGCAAAGAGGCCACCCTCATGCTTCTACATCTACATCTACGTGATCACTCTGTTAATCACAATAAAGTGCCTGGCAGAGGGTTCAGTGAACCACCTTCAAGCTATCTCTCCACCGTTCCATTCTCGAAGGATACACGGGAAAAACGAGCACTTAAATTTTTCTGTTCGAGCCCTGATTTTTCTTCTTTTATCGTGGTGATCATTTCTCCCTATGTAGGTGGGTGCCAACACAATGTTTTCGCAATCGGAGGAGAAAACTGGTGATTGAAATTTCATGAGAAGATCCCGTCGCAACGAAAAACGCCTTTATTTTAATGATTGCCACTCCAATTCACGTATCATGTCTGTGACACTATCTCGTCTATTTCGCGATAATACAAAACGAGCTGCCCTTCTTTGTACTTTTTCGATGTCATCCGTCAGTCCCACCCAATGCGGATCCCACATTGCACGGCAATACTCCAGAATAGGGCGGACAAGCGTGGTGTAAGCATTCTCTTTAGTAGACCTGCTGCACCTTCTAAGTGTTCTGCCAATGAATCGCAGTCTTTGGTTTGCTCTACCCACAATATTATCTATGTGATCGTTCCAATTTAGGTTATTTGTAATTGTAATCCCTAAGTATTTAGTTGAATTTACAGCCTTCAGATTTGTGTGATTTATCGCATAATCGAAATTTAGCTGATTTCTTGTAGTACTCATGTGAATAACGTCACACTTTTCCTTATTCAGAGTCAATTGCCACTTTTCGCACCATACAGATATCTTATCTAAATCATTTAGCAAGTCGTTTTGATCATCTGATGACTTTACAAGACGGTAAATGACAGCATCATCTGCAAACAATCTAAGATGGCTACTCAGATTGTCTCCTATGTCGTTAATATAAATCAGAAACAATAGAGGGCCTACAATACTTCCTTGAGGAACGCCGGATATTACTTCTGTTTTACTCCATGACTTTCCGTCTATTACTACGAACTGTGACGTTTCTGACAGGAAATCACGAATCCAGTCGCACAACTGAGGCGATACTCCGTAGGCACGCAGTTTGGTTAGAAGACGCTTGTGAGGAACGGTGTCGAAAGCCTTCTGGAAATCTAAAAATATGGAATCAATTTGACATCTCCTGACGATAGCACTTATTACTTAATGAGTATAAAGAGCTAGTTGTGTTTCACGAGAACGATATTTTCTGAAACCGTGCTCACCATGTGTCAATAAATCGTTTTCTTCGAGGTACTTCGTAATTTTCGAATACAGTATATGTACCGAAACCCTATTGCAAATCGACGTTAGTGATATAGGCCTGTAACTCAGCGGATTACTCCTACTTCCCTTTTTGGGTATTGGAGTGACTTGAGCAATTTTCCAGTGTTTAGGTTCGTATCTTTCTGTGTGCGAGTGGTTGTATATAATTGCTAAATATGGAGCTATTTTATCAGCATACTCTGAGAGGAACCTGACTAGTATACAATCTGGACCGGAGGCCTTGCCTTTATTAAGTGGTTTAAGCTGCTTCGTTACTCAGAAGTAGTCCTCTGAGTAACGAATTCAGGAATATTTACTTTGTCTTCTTTGGTGAAGGAGTTTCGGAAAACCGTGTTTAATAACTCTGCTTTAGTGGCACTGTCATCAGTGACTTCACCGTTGTTATCGCGCAGTGAAGGTATTGATGCCGTCGCTGTGTCACTGTCAAGCACGAGATCGCGTGCTTTGCAGTCCTATTAAAGGCGGCTGCAATTTCACCTGCTGTTTGATGTGGGAACATTCTCGTCTGTTGCAGTGTTAGCGGTTGTTTGCTGCTCTAGTTGACTGTGGTCGACCATCTCTTCTTCTTCGGGAAGAAGTGCCTGCGGTCCCCATGTACGTGAAACAATGCTGCGAGCAGTTCCAAACTCCTGGGCTACACTCGTCACACCTCGTCCTTCTCCTAGTTTCTCTATCATTCTTCCCCGTGTGAAGTCATCCAGATGTTGTCTCCGAGCCATGCTGTAATGAAGAACACCACCACAGAGCACCGTTACTGCTACCTGATTGACATACACTGTCTTTTCCCATTCCTTCAGCTGCCTCGTGTTGCAGGAGCAGTCCCATCTGGCGCTATAGTTACACAGACCCCACTCCACGTGACGTTCAGCTTCCTGTGCAGCACACGGAGTCCTCTGGAAACTTGCTCCCGAGCTTTCAAATGGTTCAAATGGCTCTGATCACTATGGGACTAAACATCTGAGGTCATCAGTCCCCTACAACTTAGAACTACTTAATCCTAACGAACCTAAGGACATCACACACATCCATGCCCGAGACAGGATTCCAGCCTGCGACGGTAGCAGTGGTGCGGTTCCGGACTAAAGCACCTAGAACCGCTCGGCCACCGTGGCCGGCTCCCGAGCTTTCATTTCCAGTGAATATGTTATGTTACTTTATGTTCTTCAGGCTTAAGTTTTGCAGAGCAGTGTATTTCTGTTACTTGTGGTGTCGAACTGGCTGCTCTCGGCAACTTCCAGAGAAAGCGTTCATAACTACTTCAGAATACTTCCTGTCCGGTCCACTGAGGCGTAGCGCCTTCGCATCGCTCCTGTCACTTGTTAGGACGATATCATTATAGGCATGAATCATCGACAGATGTCACCAGCTGACATGGACCTGAGTTACAGAGCTGCTCGTAGTAGTACTAGTAGGCGGCAGAGGTCAGCAGTTGACGGACAGTGCTAGCAGTCGTAGTCAAAACAATGTTGTAAAGTTATGTTTGACTAATAGTTAATGTATTGGCATAATTATAATTGTTTTATATGTATAGTAATTAGCAGTGTGAGTGTTATATGAGTGCAGAATGAGTGCAGAGTACAGAGTACAGAGTACAGAGCTGCTCGTAGTAGTACTAGTAGGCGGCAGAGGTCAGCAGTTGACGGACAGTGCTAGCAGTCGTAGTCAAAACAATGTTGTAAAGTTATGTTTGACTAATAGTTAATGTATTGGCATAATTATAATTGTTTTATATGTATAGTAATTAGCAGTGTGAGTGTTATATGAGTGCAGAATGAGTGCAGAAGAACAGAAGTAAATGAAAATTGTTTTGTTTATTCACGAAGTACCAGTTAAACTATACAGGGGATTTACTATAATTAAATGTGCAGTCAGTTTATGGTACTAATAAATCGTGAGTAGAACACAAATTAATCGGTAATTTCAGAAGGAGTAATTTTATATTTGATACTTTTCTAAATTTATTTATTTAGCAATCGCCATAGAATGAAATATTTTACTATGATTGGACATTGAAGTAAAGCGCGGGTCATCGCGGGATAATACTGCAACCTGATTTGCTGTTTGTGATATCAGCCAATCAGAAAAATGCAGGCTCGCGCCAATCTATGCTGGGAACAAAGCCTTTGGTGTGATCTAGTGGGATCGGGGGCTGAGGGTTCGAACTAGCAACATCTCATTGAAAGCAGCTCCGACGAAAGTACTGTAAAATCGCGGAAAAATGCTAATTACGTGTTCGCGAAGTAGTACAAAGTGTATTTAAGTGAACGGTATAGTGGAAGTCGTGTGGAATTTCGGACGGAATATCAAAATTATTGCTTTTGACTGTTAGGTAAAACCGCGTGATGTGTTGTGCAATCTAAGACTGGAACACGTTTTACTTGTAGAACAGAGTGCACAACATTTGAGCGAGCATTTTCATAACTAAGCGATCCGGTGAACTCTATTAACTTCGGTAAGGGGTGTAAATACCATAAACTGGCTACGTGTGTGATTGTGGTGTGCGTGTGAACTTTACATTGTGTTGCCACTTAGTACGGACTTGGCAGTATTAACTGTGATATTTATCGTAAAAATACACCTGAAAATTTTCATTGCCAAGTTAAAACTTTTATTTCAGTAGCTAGCCACATCCCGTTTACCGGACAAGTCTATGTATGTTGCGACCTGCAATAGACAGTAGTGGTCTAGTGTTTTCTACTACAGCTTTTAGCTAGACAAATGAACATTGCTGGACACTGGCATGGCGGTAAAAAGTAACGTGCCGCGCCGCACCACGGATAATGAATCCATAGACATTCTAGGATAAAATTGATATGTTAAACTCTTCTCTTACTAGTTACGCATGATTAACTTAGGACAGATTAAAGGCATCTAGTAAGGACAAAATGTACATAATCTATGCACAAACGTGTTAGGACAGTGATCATTTTTCCTTAGGGGACGCTGATGCTATAAAAATGGAGACAGAGGAAGTGTTTCTGCTGAGATACAAATTTTGTAAGTTATTAACTGGAACACCGAATTTTCCGCTCAGCATTTTTTATTCGTTTTGTAAAATATTGCATATTTCTTCTAGTTGTTCGTATAGGTTCATTCGATGCTGCTTATTCATCTACTATCTAAACATTAGTCACTGTAAGTACTACACATGATGTGGTGATCAAATTAGTATAATGTCTAACAATTTAATTATCTGGAAGTTACATTCTGCACACTGAGTTAAGCCCAGTATCCATTCTCCACTGGGCATTTCCTTTAATCCTATCATATCTACTAACAATTTTATGGGTTTCTTGAAACGATCGCATGGCAACCTGCAAGTGTCATCCTCTATATTTATTTTCAGTACAATTCTACATTCAGTCTTAAGTAATTTTCATGTACAGCAGGAGTGAATTACGTTACAAATCATCAAATCAATTTTGGAAAATATTGAGGTTTAGTTTTTACTTAAAATCATTGCCTATTATTATTATTATTATTATTATTATTATTATTATCATAATCATCATTTGAAAGGTAAACATATACTCTCACAGTAATTTATAGCTTTTAGTTGCGCTGTCGAATGTAGTAGCTGCTTGTTTAAGGCGGCCGGTGTGGCCGAGCGGTTCTAGGCGCTTGTCTGGAACCACGCGACCGCTACGGTCGTAAGTTCGAATCCTGCCTCGGGCATGGATGTGTGTGGTGTCTTTAGGTTCGTTAGGTTTAAGTAGTTCTAAGTCTAGGGGACTGATGACATCCAATGTTAAGTCCCATAGTGCTTTGAACCATTTGAACTAAGCGCAGTTATACATAATTTCATTTTGGACAGAAATTACAACTGCTACATGATGATTTATTTATTTTGGAATACGTGTTTTCGTTCCAGTATACCTCAGTATCAGTGACAGGATCCTATAAATTAAACAGATAATTTTAAAAGAATAAAAATCATACTTGTAGAAAGCCAAATAAGCAACAAAAAGGAAATTAGTGACCACAGTCCATGGCTAGGAACAATCGTAGCATTGGCTGGCAGAAATTTGAGAACGACTTGGGAGCCCCAAGAAACCATGGCAGGAAGGTAATAAAAGTACGAATGCTCCCGGTACGAGCAGCTTTCCCGTTGTTGAATATAGTTATGTATAACAGTTAAGCATTGAATTTCGTACTCCTGACAACAGTGACGGAGGGGCTAAACACCTCAACTGATCGTGTTCAACTCAGGTGAATGCCGTTATTCTTGAGATAGCTGAAATCGACAAACACCAACAGCGTTCAGAACTATTCACCTTGTGATGATATCAGCGGTAGACGAACGTCCTTGCCTCGAAACAAGTTTGCTTGATCTGAAACAGAACACGTTTTTACATAATGAGTGGTAACTGTTCCTGCACACCTGGTTTTTCACTTTCAGCTATTGGGCAAGTTTAGAGTGAAACTAAGGGAAAGAGACTAGGAAAGTTTGAATAATGATAAATCGACATGAAGGTTATTAGCGACAGAGAAATAGCCCTGTGTGATTTTTTTTTTTTAAGTATATGTATATATTCTTCTAGCAGCGATTTCGTTTTCATATTCTTCCTCCGCATTCTCCTTATTCTCATCCTTCTACTTCTGGAATTAGCTTTCCAATCGGCCACAGTTTTAACATCTTGACGTTTGCGAGTTTTGTGAACATGGTGTAAAATATAACGGACATTTGCTCTGTATCAGTCCTGAGGTGATATTCCTCAGTGTGGTTCAATCCCGCGTCCGGCCATCCTGATTTAGGTTTTCCGTGATTTCCCTAAATCACTCCAGGCAAATGCTGGGATGGTTCCTTTGAAAGGGCATGGCCGGCTTCCTTCCCCATCCTTCCCTAATCCGATGAGACCGATGACCTCGCTGTTTGGTCTCTTCCCCGAAACAACCCAACCCAACCCCTCAGTGTGGTCACTAATGCCCCCGCATTTGCCTGAGTAATAAAGGTTTTCTGAGGATTGCTCCTTGGATAAAACATCACTGTTTTAAACTTTTGTTATCTTATTGTTCTCAGTTGCTTGCAATATTGTGTTAATAATCATTTTTGATTCGTGTATCTAAAAGTGAACGAAATGAATTTTTTGTGTCATACTCGTTTCGCCTTTATTGTTTGAAAGGCATCTTCATTAGCCTTAGATATATAAATATTTGAATTTACACTGTTTTAGTTTATATGCGGGACGTTATACGTAGAGGCTATAAATAGTGGGCACTTTCAGATTTTCTGTGACGTCACAATAATTTGAATTTCTACTTACAAATTTCGTAGATACTGTTTTACATGTGTTTTTCTTTTGGTTTTGTAGCTTTGGTTTGAAAGCTTAAATCTATTTGCTTTTTTTTCTAAGTTTACCCATACTTGTTTCAATTTTGCTACTCTGTTATCATTGGGTCTTATTTTATCGTACTTAACAGCACATTTAACTGTTCATGTTGCTGTTTGTCTGCTACTGTATAGCTGGTATTTTTACACAGCTCGTGATGTGGAATTTTGTTGTTGGTGGCAATGACTTCCGTGTTGCTGCAACTCTGTAAATTGTTTTCGCTTTACTCGCTATTCTTCGCTTCATACAGAGGCTAGAACACCCAAATATTCTGAAGCATAAAGTGAAATCCTCTGATGATCGTGTAACATTATTGAGTCATGTATTAGAAACAGAGAGAAACAAGAAATCGTATTTTCTCGAAACATATTTATGTGCTGTATTAGTTCTGCAATAAAACTTCTCTCCGTACAGTCCCGACTTGACAACGTGTGATTTTCATCTGTTTGTAAGACTTAAAGAACACCTTCGAGGACTTCACTATGGTAGTGACGAAGCGGTGCGAACACAGGTGTGGTTGTGGCTCCGTTAACAAAATAAAACATTCTACAGAGACGGTATCAACAAACAGGTCTCTCGTTGGGAGACATGTGTCTCCAGGGTGACTCTGTTAAGAAATAAATATGTAGACATGAAGAATAAAGATGTAGAATGTTAGAGTTTGTTTTATTTTAAAAGCTTTAAGAGACTGACATAAAAAAATTCGGAGGAGTACGTATATAGCAGTAGTAGTTCTTACGCGAACCCGAATTTTCAAAATATGCAACAGTACGGTAATTTCTAAATGAAGGTATGAGTGCTTGCATTTAGAAATCAATTACGACACGCTCGTGGTGAGAAACTTTCATACGAGAATCTCTGTGAGAAAGTGCCTTCATGCACAGACAACTGTGGGAAAAAGTGGTTTCCGTGTGTTGTTTAATCCTTAATAGCCACCCTGCAGCCTTGCTAACTCCCTAGGCGGATTTCACCGAAAGTTGCACACTGGAGAGGACAGTTACCGCCAAGGGAGTAGATATTCGGGATGGTAATGGAAAACCTAAATCAGAACGGATACTTCAGGTACGCGTGTCACTATCTTCTCTTCATGGGCTGATTACCTGTTTGCCAGTGCATGTTACTGATGTAATTTTTAGTAAAACAACCAAGTAGGCCTAAAGTATTCATATAACAACATTTTCTGCGATTTCATTCACTCATTTCGGGTTGTATGAAACATTCCTGCAAAGAATTGAACTTTACATTTCGGTCTGCTGCCCAGTGATTAGTCACTAACGACGCGCAAAGCTACTGAAAAACAACTTTTTTTATTGTCTTTTCTTAAACTTCCGTAGTTGGTGCTCTTGTCCTGTGCGACCGTATTTACAGCCATCTTAGCGCGAGAAGAAGATGATGATGATGTTTGGTTTTTGGGGTGCTCAATTGCGCGGTTATCAGCGCCCGTACAAATTCCCAACCTTTGCTCAGTCCAATTTCGCCACTTTCATGAATGAAGATGAGGTGATGAGGACAACAAGACACCCAGTCATCTCGAGGCAGGTGAAATGCCCTGACCCAGCGCGAGAAGATATGTCACGGCATGAAACATCCGCTTCCCTATGAGCAACCATTCTGTCTTGTTAGGGTCCGCTCACATGCTGATAACACAACCGTTAACGACATCACGAAATTCTGCTATTTATAATCTTCCAGTCTTATACTTTTTCACTAGCACAATTCTGACTTTTCCAGTCACATTATGGAGGGCGCTACTGTCTCTACACGTGGCCCATATCTGTTCTTTTTTCTTTCATCATCGTTATTTTATATCCTCATCCATCGCTGGTGACAGAGGGCTGACACTGCTGCAACATACCATTCTTCTGCCAGAGATTTTACAAACTGGCAACGTACGACTTTCTTCTTAGAAATTAAGAAAGGAATTTATAAAATTTTGGAACGTGCATTGTTTTATAGCAATTGAAATGATATTATGAACGCGGCTGGTGGCTATGGGATTGAACTATTGATGAAGTTAGGATTCATGGAAATGCTTTATATAAGTGCACACTATCTGATTAAAAGTATTTGGACAGCTCTGAGTCGACGTTAATATAGAGTGTGTCCACCCTTTGCCTTTATGTTGGGTTGATCTCTACTGGGGCACTTGCAATGGCGTGTCTGAGTATATGTGGAAAGATGCCAGCCTATTCTTCTTCAAGAACTGAACCACAGAAGGTAGTCTTGTTGGATACTATGGTCTGGAGCGAAGTCGACGTTCTAATTGATCCAAAAGGTGTTCCATTGGAACTCAGGCAGACGAGTCCATTTCAGGTACGTTATTATATACAAGCCATTACCTTACAGTGGGTGCTCTATGACTATCGTCGTCACCGAGCTTTTCCTCAAGTTCAGTATATTGTAAAATGTGTTCATACCCTTCCGTATTTAGCCTTTTATTGAGCGCACTAAGGTGATCAAGCGACAACTACGAAAAACTTTTCCATGCCGTAATGCCACTTCCACTGCACTTCACTGCAGGTTACGTTCCCCAGGCATTCGTCAAATCCATACCATTCTATCGCATTGTCACAAGATATAGCATGATTCATCACTCCAAAGAGCTCGTTTTCAGTCCTTCATTGTCCAGTCCCGTTTTTCTTTACATCACATCAAATGTCAGCACTGACTGCAGAAAAAATGGTTCAAATGGCTCTGAGCACTATGGGACTTAACATCTATGGTCATCAGTCCCCTAGAACTTAGAACTACTTAAACCTAACTAACCTAAGGACATCACACAACACCCAGCCATTACGAGGCAGAGAAAATCCCTGACCCCGCCGGGAATCGAACCCGGGAACCCGGGCGTGGGAAGCGAGAACGCTACCGCACGACCACGAGATGCGGGCCACTGACTGCAGACATGTGTGGCTTATGAGGAGGTGCTCGAACACTGTACCCCTTCTTTTTAACTCCCTACCCACAGTCACTGTGCTAGGTGGACCGCTGATGTCATGCAGTTTTTCACAATCATTCTCTGTAATGCAAAGCAGTCTCTGTCTGTCAGCACATGAGGTCATTTCGGTGTTGGTCGTTCCTTCGCCTTTCCATTCCACAATAACGTCAGCAATAGCTGACTTGGTCAGGTTTAGAACAGTTGAAATGTGTCTCATGGATTTGTTACTCAGGTGACCCAATTTATAGCCCACGTTGGAAGTCACTGCGCTTTTCTTGCTGACCATTTTGCTGTTACTGCTTTGCTACTGACAACGTCGCCTCGCGCTTACTTTTATACTGGCGGCCCCGCCTTTCGTGACAAGTAGTGGTCATTTTCTCATTAACTAGGGGTGTCCGGATACTTTTGATCAGATAATGTGTAAGTGGGCTGCTTCTGTGTTGGCAGCACTGTGTAGCGCTTTGCAGATGGAAGTACTGTTGGGCAGTTGGAGGTGAACAGCCAGCAGTGATGGAGGGTAGAGGTCTGAAGTGTTAGCGCAGGCTAACGATCTGGAAGTATCCGACTTGGAGATTCGAATTATTCATGATTATATATCTTTGTAGTTGATGTCAATGACGATTTATATTCGTGTTTGAACTGGATGTCACATTATTAAGGTAAAAAAATACATTATTTGGTTTGCTACAAAATCTTTCCTTTGCTAACCACATGCCTGTTGGTAGTTACTGGCTTTAGTAGTCAGGATCTTTTATTTAGCTGGCAGTATTGACGCTCGCTGTATTGCAGTAGTTCGCGTAATGAAGATTTTTGTGAGGTACGTGCTTAATGAAATGTATAGGTTATTGTTAAGATTTCTTTTTAGTCAGGGCCATCCTTTTCAATTAATTATTTGAAGTCAGGTTGTAATTTTCTTGAGCAGTCACATTGCGTTGCGCTAGAATATTGTAGGTTAGTGTTGACATGATAAGAAAAAGTAAAGAGAAATTAGGCTCAGTACGTTCAGTTTTACTCTGCTGTTTCAGAGTCAAATAACGTAGAAGTTTCATCTTCTCAGTCATTCAGCAATTTAAGTACAGACACACACATTTAAATAAAGAAGTTTCAAATGCATGTATATGAGGAAAAAATCGGATCGACGAACTGTTGGTAACAGATTTCATTATGTTTGAGTAGAGGTTAGGTTTAGAATCTTCATTCGATGTGACAGGTAAGAAAAGAATATGGTTAAGAAAATGAGTGGGTTGAGTGCCTGGGAATCAGAAAAATAGGGACCGATGAGAAATTGGGGGGTGGGGGTTGTGGGGGGAGGGGGTGGGGGAGGAAAGGAGAGGAGATTGTTTCGTCGGGCACTCGGTGCTGGGAGAGTAGAATGTGTTAGTCGGTGGGATAATATGGAATGGATAATAGGTTGAAAGTTACATAGATCTAGTTGCAGGAATGAATGTTGTATAGGACTGTTGTGACAAAGTGAACAACTTCTTCGTGTTTTGATGGCGTTGCTAAAAATGATGTTTAGCAGGACTATTGTGACAATGTGGCTCTAGGAAGGGGTTGCCAAGGAAGAATGTTACGTAGGACTACTGTAACGACGCAGATAATTTCTTCGGCTGTGGGAGGGGTTGGTAACTACGAATTTTTAGTAGTGCTGTTGTGCCAAAACGGACAGTTTCTTCCATTGTTGGAGGGGCTGCTAAAGATGAATGTTGGATAATATTTTGTGCTATGGGAAGGGTTATAAGGGGCGGATGTTTAGAAGGGCTACTGTAGTGAAGCGAACAATTTCTTCAGTTGTAGGAGGGGTTGCTAAGGATGGATGTTTAGCAGTAGTATTGTGATGAAACGGGCATTGTCTTCAGCTGTTGGAGCGATGGTGGAAGTTGGGCTGGACTGGAGTGTCGACTGTGAGTTCGGTTATCGTTGGGGGATTTGCCACGGCACTTGTGGCAATATGCGAGGTAGCATTTGTTGCGGGTATTACACACCGGAGCAGATTTGAGACTGGACTAGATCAGATCGTCTTAGAGCCATTCGAGCAATTCTTTCTGGGTGTTGTAATTCTCACAAACTTTAGAGTAGAAGGCAGCGCTGGACGTGAGGAGAGACATGTAGCGTTCCAGGCCAGCAGCCGGCTGGACGGGACGAGTTCCAGGAAGCGCAGGCGGGGCAGTAGTGCCTCTCTTTGGGTCGGTATTCGCGGACACGGCCGGTCGGCCAGTCACGCGCAGAGGTCGAATGCGCCCGGGGCTAGAAAGCCGCCGTCGCCTCGCGACCCCAGGCAGGGTCGGTCTCACAGCCAGTTCCGATCGGCAATCCGTTGCGGACCATCTCTCTCCCTCCCTCTCTCTCTCTCTCTCTCTCTCTCTGTGCGCCCTCTCGCTGGCGGCGCCGGCCAACCTGGCGCTTTCCTGCTCGTGACTGCGCGTCTTTGGCCACTGGTGATGGATGGGTGATGGTCTAGTGTTTCGTGAACTACTGTAGGTATCGTGTCGTACAATTCAAATCCATAGTATGCTTTGCAGTGAGCGCCTGGGCGCATCGACTGAGGCTTGCAACACATACACTCATTGTGAGATGTTGCCAAATAAATGTTCTGCTCAGGATGTTAGGGGCATTCGGCAAACATCGGCAGAGGCACTATGCTTGGTGATTGGAGGGTGCCCCATTGACATCACTGTCCGTCAAAGAGCAGCAGCATACTGATTGAAGAAAGGCAGACGTGAAAAAAGTATTTGAAATTATAGGAGAGCACTCACAGAAAGGTACCAACTAAACCGCTGGCGAAACGATACCTGGCATGGAGAATGGGATTCGACAGAAAAGGGGCGTCACGTGGACACCTTTCCCCAAACATTATATAGGGGATGAGGCTAAAACATATAGATCCCGGAGGTGGCATTGTCTATTTCCTCATGGGCCATGGTCTACGTCCAGAACATCTCTCAGCTAAACACCCATATGCACTTGTGGACAAATAGTATGTCCTGAACATATCATTTTACACTGTGACAGACTCATGCACATACGACCCGAATAGGGCATGACGGTACAGGACAAATTCTACGACAGGCGGACGATTAGAGCATACTCAATGACATAACCAATTATGCGTCACGTATGTTATACGAATTGTATAAAAAGAACAAACAAGTACACGAATAAGGCCAAACACACATACACGGGAACAGGGCACCTGGGATGACACAGATACAGACAAAAACACAGAAGCACACTCAGATGCTGAAAGAGATGCATAGTCAGATTAATATACAGATCTAGACTCAAGATAACACAAAGTTGACGAACGTAGAAATGGATCAATTGTCATTTTTATACAGGGTGGTCCATTGATCGTGACCGAGCCAAATATCTCACGAAATAAGTGTCAAACGAAGAAACTACAAAGGACGAAACCTGTCTAGCTTGAACTGTGAAACCAGATGGCGCTATGGTTGGCCCGCTAGATGGCGCTGCCATAGATCCAACGGATATCAACTGCGTTTTTAAAAAATAGGAACCCCATTTTTTATTACATATTCGTATAGTACGTAAAGAAATATGAATGTTTTAGTTGGACCACTTTGTGATAGATGGCGCTGTAATAGTAACAAACATATGGCTCACAATTTTAGACGAACACTTGGTAACAGGTAGTTTTTTAAATTAAAGTACAGAGCGTAGGTTAGTTTGAACATTTTATTTCGATTGTTCCAATTTGATACGTGTACCTTTGATAACGCGTGCTGTTACAGAGTGATTACCTGTAAATACGATGTTAATGCAATGAATGCTCAAAATGATGTCTGTCAATCTCTATGCATTTGGCAATACGTGTAACGGCATTCCTCTCAACAGCGAGTAGTTCGCCTTCCGTAATGTTCGCACATGCATTGACAATGCGCTGACGCATCTTGTCAGGCGTTGTCGGTGGATCACGATAGCAAATATCCTTCAACTTTCCCCACAGAAAGAAATCCGGGGACGTCAGATCCGCTAAACGTGCGGGCCGTGTATGGTGCTTCGACGATCAATCCACCTGTCATGAAATATGCTATTCAATACCGCTTCAACCGCACGTGAGCTATGTGCCGGACATCCATCATGTTGGAAGTACATAGCCATTCTGTCATGCAGTGAAACATCTTGTAGTAACATCGGTAGAACATTACGTAGGAAATCAGCATACATTGCCATGTATAAAATGGGGGCCATTTATCTTTCCTCCCATAATGCCGCACCATACATTAACCCGCCAATGTCGTTGATGTTCTACTTGTCGCAGCCGTCGTGGATTTTCCGTTGCCCAATAGTGCATATTATGCCGCTTTACGTTACCGCTGTTGGTGAATGACGCTTTGTCGCTAAATAGAACGTGTGCAAAAAATCTGTCATCGTCCCGTAATTTCTCTTGTGCCCAGTGGCAGAATTGTACACGACGTTCAAAGTCGTCGCCATGCAATTCCTGGTGCATAGAAATATGGTACGGGTGCAATAGATGTTGATGTAGCATTCTCAACACCGAAGTTTTTGAGATTCCCGATACTCGCGCAATTTCTCTGCTACTGATGTGTGGGTTAGCCGCGACAGCAGCTAAAACACCTACTTGGGCATCATCATTTGATGCATGTCGTGGTTGACGTTTCACATGTGGCTGAACACTTCCTGTTTCCTTAAATAACGTAACTATTCGGCGAACGGTCCGGACATTTGGATGATGTCGTCCAGGATACCGAGCAGCATACATAGTACACGCCCGTTGGGCATTTTGATCACAATAGCCATACATCAACACGATATCGACCTTTTCCGCAATTGCTAAACGGTCCATTTTAACACGGGTAATGTATCACGAAGCAAATACCATCCGCACTGGCGGAATGTTACGTGATACCACGTACTTATACGTTTGTGACAATTACAGCGCTATCTATCACAAAGCGAAAAAAATGGTCCTGCTAAAACATTCATATTTCTTTACGTACTACACGAATATGTAACAAAAATGGGGGTTCCAATTTAATAAAACGCTGTTGATATCCGTTTGACCTATGGCGGCGCCATCTAGCGGGCCAACCATGTCGCCATTTGGTTTCCTCCTTCAAGCTAGACGAGTTTCGTTCTTTGTAGTTTTCTCGTTTGATGCTTATTTCGTGAGATATTTGGCCGGGTCACTATCAATGGACCATATACATAGTTAAGCCTCTATGGACTGCGTGGTAACAACCAAACTCATTTTAGTGTCTAGCTCTTGTTCTTGTTCCAGCTTTGACTTCCTGCAGTACCTTCTGAGCCCACCAAGAAGTGCCTGTTTATGGTTGTCAGATAAAGGTCCTCCCCGTCTTTTGGACGTTGATGCCACTTTAAAACCTTGGTAGTTGTTCACCAATCTTCTAAGTTTTTTCATGTCAGGAATTTCTCTTTCTGAGATACCAATCTGTAAGATCTTTTTCACATTCTTCGAACCATTTTGGCCTTGTTTTCGTAGCTTGGATGAAACTACATATTCTTTTAGTTAGTCGGTCACCGTCCATCCTCATGAGATGACCGTAAAATAACAATCGCCTCTTCTTAATGGATGCTGTGATAGGTTCTGTCTTGCTGCACAAGTCCTCCTTTGCTCTCATTCGCCATTGTCCATCACCCCATCAATTACCTTGGACTTTCCTTAATATACTACGCTCTCGCTTTTCCAGCCGCTCAGCTTGACCTTGTCTATTCGTGGTTCAGATGGTTCAAATGACTCTGAGCACTATGGGACTTAACATCTGAGGTCATCAGTCCCCTAGAGTTAGTACTACGTAAAACTAACTAACCTAAGGACATCACACACATCCATGCCCCAGGCAGGATTCGAACCTGCGACGGCAGCGGTCGCGCGGTTCCAGACTGTAGCGCCTAGAACCGCTCGGCCAACCCGACCGGCTCTATTCGTGGTCAAAGAATATATATTCTTTTTATGTCAGTTATCTACCCATGTCCGTAGAAGGTTACTACATGAATGTTCCTTATCAAGTTACAGGATACAAGGCCGTTATATTAATTCAGAAATAACAATGGTGTTTCAGAATAAGTGTCATACGTCCATAATACATGTGTATGTGGCATTTCCAGGATTTTCGATCTTTCTAAATACTCATATTCTTATATTTCGTTGTTATATGAATTCTGATATTTAATTCTGTTGTTTATTCTTTAGGGGAATTTGGTGAATTTTCTTGGATAATAGCGGTTATAGAAACATTCGAAACGTTGAAATTACGAACACCACAAGCATCGCACGAAGGCAGGTTTGCCAGAACGATATTCGTTAAAATGACTCTCATTAGGGAAAGAAACGTCGTTAACGTAGCTCAAGATTTCATGCATTGGCAATAATTTCGCGGCAAACCGCGCATAACGGGTCGCTTTTCGGAAAACTTGAGCTTGCAATGAATTATGGATCAAGATATACTAGACGAATTTCACCGAAAATGATTTTGAGTAATTTTTCCATTCATTTTCTTTATACTTCATTCACCACACATACTGTTATTAAACGAATAAGGAGAAGGTTATTTCAATATACAATGGAAAACATTCGTGTAGTAATCGTCTACGGACATGGGCAGATAAATGAAAAACAAGAATAAAAGTTATAATCCGATATCGAACACGGGGCGCAAAAGTGTGAAGCCTCAATAATAGCCACTGTGCTACTACTTCGGCTGAACTTCTTGATCGCTAAAAGGCACGTAAGCTACATCGAAAACTTTGACCACCGTCTTCTCAGAAACTGCGAAATAACTACGGATAACCTGAGTTCGGTTATTTAAGAGCGCTCTTCCCCTGAGGTAGGTTTGTGGGAATTCGGATTATGGCACCCGCCGTATTCTCCTCGTGAGAACCGCAGCGCTTCGGTCGTTTTATACAAGTCAGCTTGTTCTCTCTTGCTGAAGCGTACAGCAGTGTACGGTTAATATTGACCTACTGTTAGTACGGAAGATGAGTACGCGATCATGCTGCTGTGAAGTAGATGTGTCAAGGCGAAATGACCGATTGTCGGGATCAGATGGCCTTTAACAAAGCTGTGTTTTGTGGGACTGAGGAAGATGTAAGACGAAAATTAATTGATGTAAAGTACATAATTGCAAATGGGCTCTATTAGAGAAGAAGTGATACCTGGAATAAGTTTCACGCTATAGTCCACGCTTCAGGCGAAAAACATACAAATTTCGCCCGATGCAACCGAAATGGTTGTATACTTGTTTTCTTTATTAGAAAACGTATGTGCTGCGTCAAACGAAAACTTGGCACAGAGCAAAGTCACTGTAATATCCCTGCGACATAAAAAGCGCGCTATTTCTGTGCTGATTTCGTCATGGCAACTTGCTTTTATGGAATAAAAGCTAGTTGTGCGGCTTATCATTCATTTTTTTAATTTATTCTATAGTTAATCACAATTTAGAGACTACACCCCATTCTCACGTCAAGTTTTCTGATTCTGTCGGTACAGCCTCGGTAACGGTTCAAATGGCTCTGAGCACTATGGGACTCAACTGCTGTGGTCATAAGTCCCCTAGAACTTAGAACTACTTAAACCTAACTAACCTAAGGACACCACACACATCCATGCCCGAGGCAGGATTCGAATCTGCGACCGTAGCGGTCGTGCGGTTCCAGACTGTAGCGCCTTTAACCGCTCGGCCACTCCGGCCGGCCCTCGGTAACGCCTCGAAAATCTGTTTACGGGGTGTTCCGAAATTCTCGTTACAAACTTCTAGGGGACTTGTAGAAAGGAGTGCGTACATAATTTTTTGAATAGGAACCTGTGTCCAGCAATGTACCGTTTCATTTCTAGAACGATTTAAACTGAAATGTTTAACTCATTCACTTCTGTTTGAGGAAATGAAGTACAATTATTAGGTAACAATTCGAAAGGAAACATAACGAAACATCTATTTATCGCTTAGTCACATTCAATTGTTTTAAAACAATATACGAAACAAAAAGAAACACAGAAAACTGTACGTACACAACGGTAGTGATGCATTAAAACAGCGGCTCGACCTGGCGACAACCAACGTTGTTACAGACTTTGTACCTTAGAAGTATATTCTGGTACACACCCTCCGTCCCACCTGGCGTCTCTTTAATTTCTAGAGCAGCGACTAGAGGTCGCGCGAGCAGATCTTCCTACGCCTCTACAGGAGGTTCGTAAATTAAACTCTGCAGCCGCGAGGGGTAGCCGTGCGGTCTAAGGCGCCTTGTCGTGGTTCGCGAGGCTTCCCCCGGCGGAGGTTCGGGTATGGGTGTTCAAAATGGCTCTGAGCACTATGAGACTTAACTTCTGAGGTCATCAGTCTCCTAGAACTTACAACTACTTAAACCTAACTAACCTAAGGACATCACACACATCCATGCCCGAGGCAGGATTCGAACCTGCGACCGTAGCGGTCGCGCTGTTCCAGACTGTAGCGCCTAGAACCGCTCGGCCACCCTGGCCGGCGGTGCGGGTGTGAGTGTTGTCCTTAGCGTAAGTTAGTTTGGTTTAGGTTAAGTAGTGCGTAAATCTAGGGACCGATGACCTAAGCAGTTTGGTCCCGTAGTCCTAACCACAAATTTCAAATTTTTCCTAAACTTTGCATAAGAACCCACAAGAAGTAGTCCGTAGGAGCAAAGTTCGGCGATCGCGGCGGCCACATTGTTGGACCACTAGGCCTATGCATCTTTCACCATATGGTCTGTCGAGATGTCTCCGAACCGCACGCGAGAAATAAGGTGGAGCACTATCATTAGGTCTCGCAGCAAGACAGACGTTAAGTGACATCAGGTGACTATGTGACATAGTACACGTCATCCTGTCTACCCTATTGCATTCCAGGACAATCAACTCTGAGACTTTTCTCTTTCTCTCGGCATACGTGGATGAAACCGTCATAGAACGGACACTGTGCGTTTTCAGACATGGGTTTCTAATCAAAAATATAGTGTACTTACTCCCCTCTAGAAGTCCTAGAAGCTTGTAACGGGAATTTCCGAACACCCTCTAGGTCAACGTAATTGTTAGACATTCTCTGAATAGATATTAAATGTTAACATAAATTTACAGCACTCTTTTAGCTATATAAATATATACAGAGTTATATTTTCCACCGTGTACAAACTCTAGGGATTGATAGATGAGAGGATACGTAACAAAAAAGGGCTAATGAACTTACGTCTGGAAATGCATGGTTTCCTTGCTAGAGACAAGTTATTCAGTCATACTTTGCTACAGAGACTGCGCTCTAATACCTGCTGTACCATACAGCTGCAGTTACTGTATGCATGGTTTCCTCCTAGAGGGTGGTACTGTTCCTCATACGTCATACCCTAGCGCCCTCTCCTGCTACAGTAATTGGTAATGTTGTGTCCGATTCACTTCTCTTGCTGACTCACCTGATAGTGGGTGTGATACAGCATTGTACACAATGGTTCCGTATTCGAACCCGGTCTGACAAGGTGTTTACTTTTGAAAGGCAAATGGCAACGGGAGGCGAGCGGTGAGGTTGTATCAGGAAACCTATCCCCGCCGACAACAACCACAGCACTCAATGTTTGCAATAGTATTTCGCCGTTTGCCTGATCCGGGGTCGTTCCGGGAAGCAGGAAATCATGAAGGACATCCGAAATGTTCGGACACTGGACTTCGAGGAAAATGAGATTAACGCTGCGGAAGGCGATCGTTATGTTACTACCAGGCAGCTTGCCCGCCAGTACAGGGTAAGCCAGATGACCGTGTGGAACATTCTGCATGACAATTGTTGCTATCCTTATCACTTACAACGTGTGCAAGGCGACAGACTTTCCACATCTGGATCAGTTTTGTTACTGGTTTCTTCACCAGGCAACCACGATTGCGGGATTTGTCACAGATGGGGCCACCTTTACGCAGAGTGGTATCTTCAACTTTCATGACAGTCATCGTTCGGATAGCATGCAGAACCCCCGTTGTATGGTAGCAGCAAATTATCAGCATGGGTGCAGCCGGAATGTGTGGGTTGGATTAACTGGCGACCATATTTTGGGATCAGTCTTCCTTCCACGTCGCCTAACAGGCAAGAACTATCGGCATTTCTTGCTGGTGACTTAACCTCCCCTGCTGGAAGAGGTGCCATTGATGATTCGCCGGCCGAAGTGACCGTACGGTTAAAGGCGCTGCAGTCTGGAACCGCAAGACCGCTACGGTCGCAGGTTCGAATCCTGCCTCGGGCATGGATGTTTGTGATGTCCTTAGGTTAGTTGGGTTTAACTAGTTCTAAGTTCTAGGGGACTAATAACCTCAGCAGTTGAGTCCCATAGTGCTCAGAGCCATTTGAACCATTGATGATTCGAAGGGTTATTTGGCTGTTACATGGTGGTGCTCCAGTCCATTTCGCCGTTAACGTCCGGACGCATCTCAATCGCCTATTCGATGGATCAGACGAGGTGGTCCAGTTGCATGGCCTGCTCGTTCACTGGATCTCAACCCGTACGATTCCTGGCTACGGCGCCATCTCAGAAGTATCGCGTATGCCCAGTCCATTCCAGATGTGGAGAGACTGGATCAGCGTATTCATGCTGGCTTTGTTCGGATGCAGCCTGGCCGATGTGAAAGTGTGAGACAGAACATGTTAAGGCGCGTACACGTGTGCGTTGAGGCACATGGAAACCGTTTGAAACAAACGCTGTAACTGTGGCTGCGTGGTACAGCGCATATTAGACCGCAGTATCTGTAACAATGTACGATTAAATAAATGGTTTCTAGCATGGAAACCATGCATTTTCCGACATAAGTTCATACCATCTTTTTTGTTCCATATCCATCGATCAATCCCTAGAGTTTATACACCGTGGAGAAAATCACCCTGTATATAAAAAGAACAATATTCACCTCTAACCGATCGATGGTTAAATTGGTATATAACTTGTTGTGACTTGGCGAGACAGCCAAGCCACTATGAGTTAGCCGAAAGGCACGCGTTTAAGCTCACGCAGGCTGGCGTGAGGTCTGGAACAGTTAAAGGAGTTGAGTCTAGTATAAACAGTACGTAGCTTCTGGAATACTTAACTTTAATCCATAATTGGTGAACATCGGTCTTGATGATACATGAATTACAATCTATATAGCAACTGATCATGGCGCCTTGCTAGGTCGTAGCAAATGACGTAGCTGAAGGCTATGCTAACTATCGTCTCGGCAAATGAGAGCCTAATTTGTCAGTGAACCATCGCTAGCAAAGTCGGCTGTACAACTGGGGCGAGTGCTAGGACGTGTCTCTAGACCTGCCGTATGGCGACGCTCGGTCTGCAATCACTGACAGTGGCGACACGCGGGTCCGACGTATACTAACGGACCGCGGCCGATTTAAAGGCTACCACCTAGCAAGTGTGGTGTCTGGCGGTGACACCACATAACTTGCTTTTGTCATTTAGGAAGGTTGGACATTTTGTAAAGTTTTAACTTCCACTTGTGAACGACTGTAAAGCCTAATCTTGATTGTGTGAAATAAATGAAAAGTAATTTTCAGTTTTATGTCGGAAATTTCTTTCAGTACATTTGTGTGTAAAGCAGGAATGCCGCGAGTTCGCTGTTACACTTGCGAACTCTTGCACTCGCTCTCCTTTCTGAGTGAGCTGTGTCCACTAGTTCCCGCTGACAGACTCAGGTCACGTGTGGGCTACGTCTCAGACTCACGCTTAGAGTCTAGGGGCACACGGAGATGGTGCCGAGAATTCGCCACATGACTCGCTGGCGTGTTTAAAGCGATTATACGGAGCTCATTTCTGATCTCTAGTTTCCGAATATACAGTCCTATAATTCAGGTCAGTTTCTCGTGTTTCCCGTGAAACCTGCATTCAGTTCTAGTGATTGGCTGTAACTGAGTTTACAGTAGCGTCGATCATGTGTAAAGCTATGGTTCGGTTCTGGAGAGGAGGGGACATCACCGTCTGTTCCTGCCTATTTTCCCATTTCCAACCCCAACCACCAAATATAACTCGCTACCACGCAAAATTTTGACGTACCTGGTACGACACAGTTCGTCTCCGTAACTGAGTGGTCAGTGTAAATGGCTGCCATGCGGAGGACCTGGGTTCGAGTCCCGACACTGCCAAGGATTCTTCCTTGCTGAGTCGACTGGTACGGGTTGCACTAGCTACGTGGTACCAATTGAGAAGCTACTTGAATGAGAATAAGCGGCTTTACGATCCGCAGAGTTGCTAAAACGGTTGGGAGAGCGGTGTGGTGACCACATTCCTCTCAAGTACCCACGTCGCAAGGCAGAGGATTACACTGCGGCCGGTCGACATTCCTTGGTGCCGTCCAGGCCTCGTACACAAGGTATAAAAGAGCAGTTCAATGTTGGAGCTGCCATCTGCAGTGAGGTGATTCATGTGGAAAGGTTCCGGACGTCATTATGGACGCACGACGGGAATTAAGACTTTGATCGCAGAATGGTAGCTGGAGATAGACGCATGGGACATTCAATTTCGGGAATCGTTAGTGGATTTATTTTTCTGAGATCCACAGTGTCAAGAGTGTGCCGAAAATACTAGATTTCAAGCATCACATCTCACCTCGGAGAACGAAATGGCTGGCAGTCTTCACTTAACAAGAACGAGCTATGGCAGCACATGAACGACGCGAATGTACTTGCTAACGGCACGACATCGTCTGCAGCGCCTCTCCTGGGCTCGTGACCGTACCGGTTGGACCCCGGGCGACTGGAAAGCCGAGGCATATTCAGATGCGGCCCGGTTTCAGTCGGTAAGAGCTGATGGTGGGGTGACGCAGACACCACGAAGTCATGGACCCAAATTGTCAACATCACAATGCGAAAGCTGGTGGCGGTTCCATAATGGTGTGGCCTGTGTTTACGTTGTTTACATGTAATGGACCGGGTCCTCTGATCCAACTGAACCTATCACTGACCGCAAATGTTGATGTGCAGCTACTTGGAGACCATTTGCAGACAAACAACGATGGAATTTTTATGGATCATAATGCGCCACGCAGGGCCACAATTGCTCACGATTGGTTTGAAGACCATTCTGGGCAATTTGAGTGAATTATTTGGCCATCCAGATTTCGCGATATGAATCCCATAATCGAAAGGTCAGTTCATGCACAAAGTCATGCACAGGCAACAGTTTCACAATAATGCACTGCTACAGAGGAAGCATGGCTCACAATTTCTGCAGGGGACTTCCAACGAATTGTTGAGTCTGTACCACGTCGAGCAACTGCAGCCGGCTGCGGTGGTCTAGCGGTTCCAGGCGCGCAGTCCGGAACCGCGTGACTGCTACGGTCGCAGGTTCGAATCCTGCCTCGGGCATGGATGTGTGTGATGCCCTTAGGTTAGTTAGGTTTAAGTAGTTCTAAGTTCTAGGGGACTGATGATCACAGATGTTAAGTCCCATAGTGCTCAGAGCCATTTGAACCATTTTTTTTGAGCAACTGCACTACGCTTGGCAAAAGAAGGTCTAACACGATATTAGAACGTAACGTACACCTTTTGTCACGTCAGTATAATAATAATTTTTCTTTTCCCTAGCATTTATACTGTCTAGTACGGTATCCGATTTTGCATGGTTTGGCGAACTTTATTTTGTTCTTTAACTTCGTTGATGGATGCATTTTTCGACGCCACAGTCGTCGAGGTGTCTTAAGAGAGGGAAGTCGTGTCCGTCGTCTGTCTATGGATCTCGTAACTACGTTCTGTGTCTCGTCGTATTTCAACTATTTATGCCTCGTATATTCTGAGGCGGAAATTGACGAACTGCCCGACACTTGCCCAAACAAGCGTGGGAAACTGTAAAAACCACATTCAGGCTGGCCAGTGTACCTGTCTACGGTCGCGTATTCGAGCCGGGTCCAGTTCACCTCCCTTGCAAGTTGGCGCTCTACGTGTCCCGCTGTACAAGGTTTTTAACGTAACGTCGTTAATATAGGAAAGGATCGTTCCGACTTCCGCGTAAAATATTTATCACTTTCTCAGCTACAGACCCTACTAATGAACTAAACAAGCGAAGAGTCTAATGTAATTCGAGTATTGTCTATGAACATAATTTCTCCATGAACATGCCAATCTACCCTGCTATGTTTGGCTTCTCTGGTGTGTCACCAGTTTCGTCGGCAGGAAAACCACAGAATCTTCTGCCAAACCCATATTCAGTCATACTGGCGATCATAATACTCGCACGATGAGTAATCACCCAGGCAGGGTTGCATAAATTCAGCACATGTTGTTGAAGCCCTGGGACCCTCGTAGCTACCATCTTCTCGGCACTCATCTTAGGTATCATTTGTTTTTACTTTTATAACTTGGTAGGGACGAAGACCTCTGCCCTTCAAATTTCGTCCAGTTTGTATCCTTTTTACCACCACAAGATTACCAATTTTGTACCGGAATGCCATTCCAACGTCGGTTGAAGCTAATGCAGTTTTCTTACTGATTTGTAATTTAGTGTCTTTTGTCAGGTTATTGCGTCTACTAATTACTAGTTTCTTCTTCTAATAATTTCATGACGTGAAGACTATTCTGCAACTGTACCTAACTCGTATCAAAAGTTGGCGCGTTGAACAGATAATACCAATTGTACCATTCGATAGGGTCGCCAGCAATGTACAGCAGATTCTCTCAATCTGTCCATTGCCTCTAGGATGTTCTTCCGTTATTACAATTTGTTCAGTTCATTTTTGTTCTGCAGTATGCCTCTAATTCTTCAGAAACAAAGCAAAGCCCTGTATCGGTAATTACTTGGGCAGGATTCCCGAGAATAGTTCCCTGTAATTCCATCTTATTAATTGCATGTACTGATTGTGTATGCTTAACATGATACAGTCAGGTAAACTTGGTAAATGCGTCAGTAATAATGAGAATGTAATTGTATCTTCTGTGAGTAAGTTGAAGTGATCCAAAATCACCCACCTGATAAGCATAGGCCTATAATGGATCACTTTCTTTAAATAAGGCGTGAAGGAAACCTTCCTTTTTTCATAATTTCTTATTCACAATTAAACATGTAACTCAGTCGAAGAACTCTCTTTTCTTCTTGTTGGTCAAATCAGATACACGGGGTGAATCACGTAAGGCCTAACATCCTTTTTATTTCCTGAACGGTTCCATATATCGAAACGAGGTTATCTGCAATTGATAACATGCTGAGGGTCACGTGACGTTTTGTCTGGATAATGATCTGAACTCTTGTATCAACCGAGATAATGAAACAACTTTGGTTTTTAAAGGAACTGTACTGTATACTTTTGATAAGTATGTTTAGTAGCCGTTGGAAAGACGAGTACAGTGATATAATTCTTCTTAGTGTTAATGTTGAGACATTTCGCAGAAGAGTCCGAGAAACGCACTAACACTGGAAAACCAATGTGGCCAGAGTTTATAAGAAGAGGAAAAGAACAGCTACACAGGATCTCAGACTGATGTCCCCAAAACCTGTTTGTTGTAGTATACAAGAACAAGTACTAAGGTCTGTAACTGACTGAGTAGTAATGAAGCTGAAAGTCAAATCAAAGAAATAATAAAAATAACTTCCTGAGGTCGATTGTAATTATAACGACACTTCTCGACGAAAGGGACCTTAGCATATATTAATGAAACATCTCTCACCTTTTTTACACGATAATTTGAAAATAGCAGACACAGGCGAATAGGAAATACGTCATTATAACTATTCGAAAAGAGTTCAAAGCTGTAGAATGCCGTCAACCGACATCCAAGATACGATCATGTAGAGTACAAAACGCGGCCGTAGTGCTTTATTATGTAAGCATCTTTCCTAGTAAGGAATATTCACCATAGGCTAATCGGTCACCTAACATAGTGATACAACAAAAAGAATTCCATGTACACATTGTACAAGTACTGTTTCTTTACGTGAGTATTTTCGAAATGAAATAATTTAACGAAATCATATGGTATGACGAAGATGTCAACAACAAAGAGCAAGAACCGTCTGCACTGCATTTACTTAAGGCATACCATAGCTACAGAAAAACATTTATATACAGACTCATGTACACTACGCCACTATTATGCATGGACAAAAATAAAATTGATTCAAACGGCTCTGAGCACTATGAGACTTCTGAGGTCATCAGTCCCCTAGAACTTAGAACTTCTTAAACCTAACTAACCTAAGGACATCACACACATCCATACCCGAGGCAGGATTCGAACTTGCGACCGTAGCGGTCGCACGATTACAGACTGTAGCACCTAGAACCGCTCGGCCACCCCGGCCGGCAAATAAAATTGCAAATCCTGGAAACAACAAAACAATCCAAATACTGAGCAGCTAATAGGAGACTGACAAATGATTGTGATGATTTTTTAACATGTCATATTGTAGAACTATTTAGTGAAGTGAAAATCCAATGTTTTGAAATTAATTTTTAACGCCAAATGGCAATCGTAAATTTACATGGCGGTATCCCATGCAATAATATCACATCAATCCAACATACATTATTTCAGTCACTTTCAGTATGTCACCAGAAACGTAATTTTATTATGGTTGTTTAGATAGTCGTTAAAACCTTAAAACCACTGACAACTTTTAATTTTTGAAAGATTAAAAAATTTCGAACGCTTCACTGTATAAAGTTGTGTTATTACTATTTGTGTTGCTGGGCATACGCACTACCGATGTTGGTGGGAGACTGACATCTTCCTTTCCTCGCAGTGCCTCCAGTACAGTTCTGTGGCTAATATTCCATGGAACTGAACGGTTTTTGCTGGGCGCTGCATTTAACAACCCTACTCACAGACGTTATTGCCCACTGACTCACAACTGTTACTGTTTGTGAGCTTTTCACAAATTGTTCCCTTGATCTGCGTAGTGCACCTCTCTTTCAAATGTTAACAAAAGCTTTATAAATGAATTTCGTGTTTTATATTACACATTCTACTTCACATATCATTTAAATCTTTACTAAGAGAAGATAAGAGAAATCAGGGCTCGTACAGAGCCATACAGGGAGTCATTTTCCCTCTCTCTATTTGCGAGTGGAACAGGAAAGGAAATGACTACTAATGGTATAGGGTACCCTCCCTCATGCACCATACAGTGACCGGCAGCGTATGTATGTAGCTGTAGATGTGGGTGTAGATGAGACGAATAGACAGGGAGGCGAGGAGACCCAGAAGAGGAAGAACTGGATCGAGAGATGTGTGCATTATTGTGACATACATGCACACAGAAGAAGCAGCTGGGAAAAGGATAGTCTAAATATATATGAAGCTGAGAATATGTATGTATGTTCAGGAACTCCTCTCAGGTCTGTGGACCGAAGATGACGAAATTTGACACACAAATGTCCTGAGGGGTCCAACATAGGGGGGTTTATAAGGCTGTAGCTCACAGACACTCCAAAATAAGAAAACGACACACTAAGAAGGAATTATCCCAATACGAAGAAAATTGATAGATGTGAGGTACATGTACAAACAAACAACTTTAATTTCAGAAACATTGGATGATTAATTCAAGAGAAAGAGCTTCACAAATTGAGTACATCAAAAACCCTTTGGTCCGCCTCTGATACTTATGGAAGCAGTTATTCCGCTTGTAACTAGTTTATGGAGCCGTTGGATGTTATACTGAGCGATATCGTGCCAAATTCTGTCCAATTGGCACGTGAAATCGACAAAATCCCCATATTGTTCGAGGGCCCTACCCATAATGCCCCAACCGATGCCAAGTGTTGAGAGATTCGGTGACCTCGCTGGCCAAGGTAGGGTTTGGAAAGCACGAAGACGAGCAGTAGGAACTCTCGACGTGTGTGGTGTGCATTATCTTGCTGAAATGCAAGGCTCGGATGGCTTGCAATGAAGGGCAGCTGAACTGGATGTAGGGTATAATCGAGGTACCACAGTGCTGTAGGGGTGAAGCAGATGACAACCAAAGGGGCTCTGCTGTGAGGTGCCATCACTCCTGGTTGTTGGGCCACATGGCCAGTGACGATCAGATTGGTATCCCATCACTGTCTGGGGTGTTTCCAGACATGTCTTCAGCCTGGAATCTCCATGACTGGAGTCGAATTGTCTTCAGTAATGAGTCATGCTTAAAACTGTGCCCTGATGACCAGCAAAGACGTATCTGGAGGTACCCTAGAGAGCGATGGGATACCAACCTTACTGTCGCCAACTCTAAGGCCTGACAGTCTGGAGTGATGCTCTGGAGTGCCATCCCATTTCATACCAGGACCTCTTTCATTCTCATTAACAGCACCTTCACAGTACAGTGGCACAACGACCATATTCTATGCCTGTTTTGTTGGCCTTCATTGCGAGACTTACATTTCAGCAAAATAATAAACACATATACCAGGCAAGAGTTTATACTGCTTGTCTTTGTGCTTACTGGACCCTACCTTACCCAGCAGGGTCGCCAGATCTTCACCAGTTGACAACACTTGGAGCATAATAGGTGGGGCCCTAGAACCACATCAGGATTTTGATGATCTAACATGACAGTTCGACAGAATTTGGCATGATATCTTTCATGAGGATGTCCAAGAACTCTATGAGTCAATGCCAAGCCGAACAAATGCTTGCATAAGGGCTGGAGATGGACCAATGCGTTATTGATGAGCCTAATGTATGAAGTTCTTTTTCTTGAATAAATAATCTAGGGGTCTAGGGCTGGTCCAAAACATTTACAATAAAAAATGTCTATCTATAAATACAAAAATTAAACATTATAAGTTGGTAATTAAACCAATAATGCTATATGCCAGCGAAACCTTGACACTTAAAAGGAAAACAGATATGGAAAACCTGAAGAAAGAGGAAAGGAAAATCATTAGGAAAATTCTGGGACCAAGATGGACCAAAGAGGGGTATAGATTACAGAAAAATTCTAAAATTGAAGAATATTCTAACATAGAGATAGACATGAGGAAGAGGCATCTAAAATTCTATGGCCACATAATGAGACTTCCCGATCACAGACTTACAAAAAAAATAGTAAGATACATAGCATCCCTTGTTAATGGAGGAGAATGGATCAAAAATGTAAAGAAAGATCTGGAATTAGCCAACATTACTACTGAAGACATGAACAAGAGAAACAATTTCAAACTTAAAGTTGACAAATGGGAGGTCAAACCAGAGACAAAAGCGCCGAGAACTGGAACAAAATGGAGCGAAGAAAGAAAAGCTGAATTCTCGCAGAGAATGAAGACCTGGTGGGCAAACAAGAAGAATAAGAAGCCCCAGAAGTGAACCATCTTTACTTAGCGTCTTCCATGTTGGGAGCTTTACGACTAATAATAATAATAATAATAATAATAATAATAATCTAATTTTTCTGGCACTGCAATAATTTCTTTATTTGTATCGGTACATCACTTCTACAGATCTCCATCACATTCGGATAATTCATGGTGCATCCCATTTTTTTGTGATAGGTATATTTAAGGAGATACTGCATGCATGTTTTTTAAGCTGCTTCCTTATAGGCTGCCCTCCATGATGGGTGCATTCTGAGCAAATAGTATCGACCTACCCTATCGTCTTGTTGTTTAGGGCAATCTACATGACTACATGTTAGGGCAAGACACGGTTTTCCTATCCCTAACATGTAGGCTGTACAGCACAACATGCTTGTTGTGGGATTAGTAGCAGCCTGCTTTATCGATATCTTCAGCAGTGGCTACGTGTGTGGATGGGTATGCCTGGGGAAAAGTTGATGTAGATAGAGGAGGAGATGGAAATGGAATGGTGACAGGATGGGATGGATAGTGAGAGAAGTGATGGGAGGGCACTTGCAGAGTGGTTAGTGGAGGAGGAGACGGACAGAGAGAAGTGGGGGGTGGACGTGAAAGTCATAGGGGGGGGGGCAAGATAGACAGGGAAAGGGAGGATGAGGAGGAGATGAAGTGTGAGAGGAGGAGGTCGTCTCAGAGGTGGGAGGAAGAAATGTACGAGTAGTCTGGCGATGAGGTGATGGGCAGTTATGCACTCTATATGTGGTATACATGTATACATGTGAGGCCACAGGGAAAATGCTACAAGGGGCTTACAAAAAGTAATGAAACACCTTTCTTTCTGGAAGGTGGTTGATTTTATTCAGATTTTCAACAAACCATATTATTTCCCACTCTTATGGCTACTAAACCCTTTTTCCCGCCATAATCTCTGTTCAATGCAACGGCCTTCGCTACCTCATTGGGGGGACCTGCATGTTGACATGGTACCATTCTACTGAGCAATGTCAAAGACAACATTCTGCTGCATCAGTAACTTCCTCATCATCCATGTACTTCTTCATAGAGTGCATCCTCCATTGGGCCAAAGAGATGGTAGTCAGAAGGTGGAGATCAGGGCTGCAGGGTAGATGAGGAAGAACAGTCCAATGAAGTTTTGTGAGCTCCTCTCAGGTATGCAGGCTCGGACTGTCATGAAGAAGGAAGAGTTAATTTGCATTTATATGGTGATAAACACACTGAGGTCGTTTCTTCAATTTTCTGCTGGTAGCACAATACAGCTGATCATTGCACCATGAGGAAGGACATCAGACATCCAGTAGAGCAGTGAGGTGTTTCATTGTGATTCGTGAATCACCTAGAATGAGACTGTCTGCGTGTTCCAACACTGCATGACTCACAGATGTGTACAGCCGTCTGGTACACAGGAGGTCAGATAGGTTTGCACAACCTTGTTGTGACGATGACAGACACCTCACCCAATGACACACTGTGCTTTTGTTCACTGCCAGGTCTCTGTAGACGTTCTAGAAGCGCCAATCGATATCGGCGATTCTCTGGTTTTCCATCAGAAGTATCTCGGTGACAACTGTCTGCTTGGAACACACCTCCACAACAGACACCATTTTGAAGGCAACATACAGTATCTCCACCTATCACAACTTCATGAAACTAAAGGGGGCTGAGGTGGGAATATTCCAAGATGTCCAACAACAAATACCGCATTTTTTCAACCGAAATTGGCTGAGGAAGAAAATGCAGTGTATTACTTATTGAATGCCCCTTGTAGTATCTATGTAAAGCTTAGTGTATGTATGTATGTGTATGAACTCCTCCAAGGCCCCAGGACCAAAGTTGTCCACATTTGACACACGAACACCTTGTCTGGAGGATACCAATATAAGTGGATTTATAACACCCTATCTCTAGTATTTATGGAGATACAGACATTCGTGTTATTTTACCACTGCTGTATAGCCTGCCCTTCACAACATGTGAGTTGTGTGAGAATAATATTGATCTGCCTTACCGACCTATTTTGCAGGGAAAACTACACATCAGATACAATAAATCCTTTCCCAGCCCTTGACATATAGGCTGTCCCACACAACAGACATGTTGTGGGAGTAGTATCGGAATCCTGTTTTGTGGGGGCTAGATGAGCATGGTTATAGGAAGTTCGAGGTGGACAGAGGAGGAGATGGTTATAGCGAGGTAGTCAGGAGGGCATGGGTTAGGACAGAATGGTGGTAGGATTGGATGGATAGTAAGGGGTTAGGCCTGGATGGGCAGAGAGGGGAGAAGGTCACAGGACAATGAGATGAGGCGATCAGTAGAGAGAGGGGGCAAGAGAAGATGGACAGAGATGGGGAGGACTAGGAGATGGTGAGAGATGGGAGAGGATATGAACAAATAGGGGATTGGGGGCTTGAGGGGATAGACAGGAGGAGATAGGCAGAGAGGAGAGATGAGGAGAAGGGCAGAGAGTAAGGACACGTATTGACGGAGAGATGGGAGAAGGTGAGAAGACAGCAAAGTGGAGATGGGCAAATTGTGGTCACGAGGAAATGGAAAAAGAATGGGGTCAGGAGGAGACGTGTGCAACATATCTATGAAACACACATATGGGTAAAGATGCAGGGAAAAGACTGGTACGTTATAAAAAATATATGTGTGTATATCATACCCTCCTAAACTGCTGAATCGATTCCAACCAAACTTGGTACACATATTACTTGATATCTGAAAAGAATCACTGTGAAGGTGAGAACCACTTACTATTCAGAAGGTTGGTGCTGAAGGTGAAAAGCAGTGTAAATAACTGAATGCAAATATGCAGACTATATTCATCCAGTATTCGAGAATGAGAGCACTCAGCGACTTTGAAAAACCTTTTCTTATGATTTCAAAGTCATGAAACTTTTTCTTGCTGACACCAACTGTAAAATGTTGAAAGGCAAAAAGTCAGCACTTACTATATTTTTCCTGCTTATGCAGTAAAACTGACGCATCAGGCATAATGTTTTTATTTATCACTTTTTGATTTTTTTATTACTGAATCTATTCAGAAAATATTTCGAAGGGAGTATCCACATATACCATTGAATTTACCTGTGAAATCATATTTGACACATAGTTCAGGAGATATGACGTCATAAACTCTGAGATGTGTTAAAAACTTGGTTTTCTTACAATGGAGCACAAAATTACGCAGACTATACTCCTGCAGTGTTTGATAATGAGACTACTTAGCGACTTCCTACAGCCTCTAATGATAAGTTCAAGCAGTTTCTAAACATTTTCTTGCTTACATGTTAAGGTCAAATATTCAACACATTCACTCAGTCTGAAACTATTTTGTACATGGGCGATCTACTCTTTAAAGAAACGTGTTGTTTACTGATTACTTAATACATGGAAAGAAGTACTGTGGGGTTAAGGATCACCCACATCCCATGGGGATGGGAATGAAAAACCGGTGACAGTAAAGCATAACTCAGGAACACCTGGAGCAATTTCAACTAAATTTGTTAGGAGCATGACTGACTGTTTGTATAAAAATATTTTGTGGGTGACATTCTCCCTCTACGACTAGGAGGTGATGTAAAATTGTTCGAAAACGACATGTTGGTATTTATTACCTGTGTTTAGTCGACTTGGAATACTATTAAAAATTTGAAGTGCAAATTGTCACTGATTTGTACTTTTCAGTGTTTCAAACAGATCGGGAGAATTAGCACTGCAACAAGCCAATAATTTTGTCAGCGCGTTTCGGGACCTGTGAGGAGATGGACAGAGAGAAAATGGGCCAATGGAGGTGGAGGATGACATGAATAGATCGTGGGCGAGGAGGAGATGGACAGAGAGAGGGGCAGGAAGAGTCGGACAGAGACAGGGTGGCGGGATGGAGAGAGGGAGATGGAAGAAGTGAGTAGAGAGAGGGGGAGGAGGGAATGAACACATAGGACTGGGAGGATGGGAATAACAGAGTGGGGGTGGAGGAGATGGAGTAATAGAACAAATAAATACCCCCACCACGCTGGGTTTCTCCGCTCGTAACATACAAATATTTACTGGTGTGAAATTGTGTTGTATGTTGTGCATATTTTTCCCATTATTTTATTTAATAGTTATGGAGACTTTTCTTTTCAGTTACAAATAAACACATATATTTCCTTCAGGTATGCCACAAGAATGTGTAGTGGGACTACTGATTTGCTCGGTGGACATAAATGATTTGAGACATCAGCATTCGTAAATTAGTGTTGGCGATACTTTTGCCTATGGGAATGTATCGTTCTTGGACGCATGTGAGCGAATGCAAAACGACTTAATCAGTGTTTTCTTCTAGCTCAGACAGTGTCTCTAGAAGGATCAAAAATGTATAATAATTTGTGAGAACAAGAGGAACTCCTAATAGCACCAGCATTCAGTTTTTGGACTCTGTCAGTGGATTAAATACTTAGATGTTATACAATGAAGCGATGTAAAATGGAAGGAAAGCGTTAAATCAGAAGTGAAGCAGAATTTTGGGAATTTTTAGCGCATCTGCTAAGGAGTCCGCGTACAGAAATGAAATGAGACATGTAAAATAGTACTGGTCCAGTGCTTCAAGTTGTTATCAAGCGGGCCTAACAGCAGATGTCGATGAAATTCTGAGACGTACTTCTAGACTTGTAACAGACTGATATATCCTGCATGTAGGGGGGACAAAGCTGATCAAGAAACTTAAATGGAAACTGTTGGAAGCAGGGCACAAGAAGACAGAGGCCAGTGAATGTGTTACTGTGAGCGGTTCAGTGGTAGGGTTGCTCTCATCAGAATCGACAGCGAACCAACCCCAACAACGATAGTTCAGGTATACATGCCGACGTCGCAAGCTGAAGATGAAAAGACAGAGATGAAAATCTAATAGTAATTGGGGATTGGAATGCAATTGTAGGGGAAGGAGTAGAAGAAAAGGTTACAGGTGAATAAGGGCTTGGGACAAGAAATGGGAGAGGAGAAAGAGTAATTGAGTTCTGCAGTAAATTTCAAGTAGTAATATCGAGTACTCTGTTCGAGAATCACAAGAGGGGGCGGTATACTTGGAAAATGCCGTGTAACACGGGCAGATTTCAGTTAGATTACATCATGGTCAGACAGAGATTCCGAAATCAGATACTAGATTGTAAGACGTACCCTGGAGCAGATATAGACTCAGATCACAATTTGGTAATGATAGGAAGAAATTTCTGAGAATGTACGTTTATCGCACAGCATTTTATGCTAGTGAGACATGGACTGTGGGAAAACCGAAACAGAAGAGAATCGAAGCATTTGGGATGTGGTGCTACAGACGAATGTTGAAAATTAGGGGGACTGATGAGGTAAGGTATGAGCAGGGTCTGCGCAGAATCGGAGAGGAAAGGAATATGTGGAAAACACTGATAAGGAGAAGGGACTGGATGATAGCACATCAGTTAAGACATGAGAAAATGACTTCCATGGTACTAGAGGGAGCTGTAGAGGATAAAAACTGCAGAGGAAGACACAGACTGCAATACATCCAGCAAATAATTAAGGACGTAGGTCGCAAGTGCTACTCTGAGATGAAGTGGTTAGCTCAGAAGAGGAATTCGTGGCGCGCGGCATCAAACCAGTCAGAAGACTGATGATTAAAAAAAAAAATACTCCATTTCCGAAATTAAGAGAATCGTGGTTCGAGGATCACTCTACACCACATAAGAGACGTTAATGCAAGTGTGAACACAACAAGACAACGGGACTCGGAATAACTAATACTGGTATGAAATGTCCTGTGTCATGCACTGTACTATGTTGTAGGAATTACTTATCTAAAGCGCGAATGAAATATAAGGTAACTTAAGGTGATAATACAGAGCCACTTGGTAAATACAGCAAGTCAGTCGGTCAGCCTGGAGCAGACATCGATGATGTTGTTGTTGTTGATGTTGGTCTGATGCAGATATCCTCGCAGGCAACCTTATATATGGAGAACTACTATAACCTACATCCATCGGAACCTGTTTACTGTACTCATACCTTGGTCTCATTCCGAAGTTCATAATCTCACATTTCCCTCCATCACGAAATATGATTTTTTGATCCCTCTGGATGTATAACATACACTGAGCTCGTCATTCAGTCAAGTTATGCCATAAATTTCTTCTCTTCCTAGTTCGATTCAGTACCTCTCATTAGTTATCCGACCTCCCAATTAATCTTCAACATTCTCCTGCAGGACATTTGAAAAGCTTATATTCTCTTCTTGTCTGAACCATTATTGTTCAGTCTCACTACCGTACAGGGCTACATTTCAGACAAAGACCTCCAGAATAAGACTTCCTTGCGTTTAAATTGATATCCAATGTTAACTAATTTCTCTGTTTTGAGAAACGCTTTTCTTTCTGTTGCGAATCAGTATTTTATATACTCTCTATTTCGGCTATCGTTATTGATTATGTGCCGAAATAACTGCTTGTAGGGTCTCAATGTCTAATCTAATTCTTTTAGCGGTGACTGATGTAATTCAACTGCATATCATTACACTTAATTTACTTTTGATAATACTAACTTTTATCCTCTTTTCAAGACGTTACCCATTCCGTAAACTACTCTTCCAAGTCCTTTGTCATCTCTAACAGAATTTTTATTTCTTCTCCGCGAAGTTTATTTTTCTTTCAAAATTTCTCCTTGATTTCCGCCACAAATTGACTGCTGTTAAGGATGTGAATATTCTGCGAGTTTCTTCCTCTGTGTCTGGAAACAGCTATTTTGGTCAGGGAAACGACTAGCTGTAATAACATGTGCTCGTAAAATACAAGCTTAAGAGCCTGTCGTTTGGCGAAAGGACAGCAGAACGAAACTGCGGTCCATTGTGGAACGGACTTTCCACCCGGATGTGTTCTAAACACACTGCTAACGGATGCTGGCTTACGGTGTGACTCGTCAAAACACTGTGAAAAATGCGAAACTACGGGAACTCACCTTTCCTAAAGATGTGCTGCGGAGATAAAACCAACAAAAAGGCTGTGTTTTGAAAAAAAAATCATATTTTTCGCTTTCAGTTCATACGCCTCATAAATCATAAAGACGAAAGTTTGCGTGTAAGTAAGTTTGTTACTCCTCCAGGCTGAAACGGCTGGACAACACGTAGGCGTCTTTTAAAAGTGTGTAGTACAAGATATTTATTGATTTGAAGAACATAACGGGAAATGAGGAAAAATAATTACTCTTAGAAAAATCTATATACTCTTTAACTTTTGAATTGTATCGTATTTGTGAAATTCTTTTATTGTTTAATATGTTCTAAAGAATACGATTCAATGTAATAAATACAATGGTTACACAATCCTCAACGTGTTTAATCCACACTTCTGTACAAGCCCATTCCACTTTAAACACTGAACATCAAACGTAGCTTATAGCTTCTCAGGAGCTCAAAGACTCACAACAACGGTGTCATTTAACTGCTGTGCGACATACAGAAGTCGCACCTTCACATATAAAATATGGTAGGCTTTTAGTGAGGCTGGATTTCATTATGATATGTGAGAGTATCCGCTGGTAATAGGCACGTACTTGAGGGCACATGATGTTGCTGCACATACAAGTATTATAAAATTTGCGCTGCTCATATTTAGAAATTGCTTGTTTTCTTTCTTCGTCGAGTCAGTATGTTTGTTATCTCTTCACGCTGAAGCGGTTGGACGAATTAGGATTAGCCTTGGAATACAAATAGCCCATACCCTAAAGTAACATATAGGCTACATTTCGTTAAAAAAAAAAAAAAACCTCACAGTCACTATTCCCGTGGGTTTGTCAACGTGACTACTGTTCCCGTGGGATGGGTAACATGTCTAAAAAGTCATCTGAGAAAGTTAACTATCAAATGTACATCTACATCTACATGGTTACTCTGCAATTCACAATTAAGTGCCTAGCAGAGGGTTCATCGAACCATTTCCATACTACTTCTCTACCATTCCAATCTCGAATAGCGCGTGGGACAAAGGAACACCTACATCTTTCCGTTCGAGCTCTGATTTCTCTTATTTCATTACGATGATCATTTCTCCCTACGTAGGTGGGTGTCAACAAAATATTTTCGCACTCGGAAGAGAAAGTTGGTGATTGAAATTTCGTAAATAGATCTCGTCGCAAAGAAAACCGCCTTTTTTTCAATGAATGCCACCCCAATTTCGCGTATCGTATCAGTGACACGCTCACCCCTATTGCGCGATAACACGAAACTAGCTGCCCTTCTTTGCACTTTTTCGATGTCCTCCGTCAATCTTACCCGGTAAGGATCCCATACCGCTCAGCAGTATTCCAACAGAGGACGGACGAGTGTAATGTAGCCTGTCTCTTTAGTGGGTTTGTCGCATGTTTTAAGTGTTCTGCCGATAAAGCGCAGTCTTTGTTTCGTCTTCCCCACAATATTATCTATGTGGTCTTTCCAATTTAAGTTACTCGTAATTGTAATTCCTAGGTATTTAGTCGAATTCACAGTCCTTAGATTTGTGCGATTTATCGTATACCCAAAATTTATCGGAGTTCTTTTAGTACTCATGTTGATGACCTCGCACTTTTCTTTGTTTAGTGCCAATTGCCACTTTTCGCACCATACAGAAATTCTCTCTAGATGTTTTTGTAATTGAAATTGATCGTATGATGATTTTACTAGACGGTAAATTACAGCGTCATCTGCAACCAGTCATCTGCAAACAGTCGAAGGGGACTGCTCAGATTATCACCTAGATCATTTATGTAAATAAGGAACAGCAGGGGGCCTATGACACTACCTTGCGGAACGCCAGATATCACTTCTACTCGATGAATTACCGTCTATCACTACAAACTGTGACCGCTCTGAGAGGAAATCACGAATCCAGTCATACAACTGAGACGTTACTCCATATGCAGACAATTTGATTAATAGTCGCTTGTGAGAATGGTATCAAAAACCTTCTGGAAATCTAGGAATATGGAATCGATCTGAGATCCCTTGTCGACATCATTCATTACTTCATGGGAATAAAGATGTTGCACAAAAACGATATTTTCTGAATCCGTGTTGGTTACGTATCAATAAGTCATTTTCTTCAAGGTGATTCATAATGTTCGAGTACAGTATATGCTCGAAAATCCTACTGCAAATTGAGGTCGGTTATATGGGTCAGTAATGCAGTTGGTTACTCCTATTTCCTTTCTTGAATATTGGTGTGACCTGTGTTACTTTCCAGTCTTTAGGAACAGACCTTTCGTCAAGTGACCGGTTGTATATGATTGCTAAGAAAGACGCTATTGTGTCTGCATACCCTGAGAGGGACCTGATTGGCAAACAATCTGGACCGGAAGACTTGCCTTTCTTAGGAGATTTGCGTTGTATCTCAACACCTAAGATATCTACTTTTATGTCACTCATGCTAACAGCTGTTCTGGTTTCGATTTCTGGAATATTTACTTCGTCTTCATTCGTGAAGGAATTGAGGAAAACTATATTTAGTAAGGCATTAAGTTTAGCGAAGAGATTATTTTTTAACTGTTTTGACAAGTTAAATAAGTATGTACATAAATACAGGGTGGCAGAAATATTCCTGTAGGATGAAATCATCACTAAACTCCTTCACGACGTTGATGGGTGGAGCTGTTGTCTTGCTAGCAGGTGACTGCCGGTCATCGTACCAGGCATTGCAGCAGACGAGACCACTGCATGCCTCAAGTCTTCGCCACTGTGGACAGACATAGGAAGATTCCACCTCTTACCTAAAATGGGAGTTCAGTCGCACAACAACAGAGAGTCTGAACTCGATACCTCGATGGGCGAGGGCCACGTGGCAGTGTATATGGAAGGCCTAATAAATTTTGAAAGCCACTTCTGCTATGTTGCAAGCTCAGAAGATAACCTAACTAATGAGGTTTTACCGAGCTTACAGCAAAACTTTGGCAACGAGAAGTGGTTACGTTAAAGAGCAATATCGGCGCCCAACAATGAACCGGTGAGGAAAAGAAAAAATGATCAGGTACCTGGTGTAGTGACCACCTACACATCATTCGATACAGTGGCGACAAGACACGACGCTGCTACATACCCTGCAGAGAGTTTAAACTCATTAGAGCTGTCTGTGGTGCCGTCCAACAAGTTGGAGCTGAAAGTGGGTGCAGCTACCATACTGACGCGTAACCGGTATGCACCAAGGTTGTGCAGTGACTGAGAAGGCCTATCGTGCTGGCCGCCATCATCAAGGGCGGATCCAAAGGAGAGACGGTACTGATACCACGGATTCCCAACAAACTTGTCTTTCCCGTTTAAACGCTTGCACTTTCCTTTGAAAGTAGCCTTGTCGACCACTAAAATACGAATCCAGGCAAACGTTAAAAGTGGCAGGTATTCAGCTGGATACTCCATGTTTTTCCCACGGGCAGCTTATCACACTAACGTGCCGTAAAACCTGCTAATGTGAAACGTCTCCTTAGAAAAATTATAAATGACTGCTTTAACTGACACACAATATTTTTAGCGCAACGCAATCTGACTTTCAAAAAATCCCTACAAAAGAATGGCCCTGACTAACAATAACCTATACCTTTCATAAATCACTTACCTCACAAAAATCTCCGTTACTCGAACTACTGCAAGACAGCGAGCGCCACTACTGCCAGCTAAATAAAAGATTCTAACTACTGAAGGCACTAACTACTGATAGGCATAGTTAGCAAATGAAAGATTTTGATAGAGAACAAACAATGTATTTACCTGAATAGTGTTCAAAAGTCATTTTATATATATATATGATATCCAGTCTTACAAATTTACCGTCTCTGATGGATACACGTCCAGATCATCGGCTCTCAAGACTCCGCCATCTCTCTCCCCACACCCACCACTGCTGGCGGCTCACCTCCAACTGCGCAACGCTACGCGCTGTTAAGAGCCAACTGACCAACACTACAATAGCAAATTCCAACAATGCCACCTAGCCGCAGACTGCACACAGTACAGCAAGTGATTTTCATACAGAGCGCTACGTGGCGGTGGCGTTACCAACATAAGAACCTAAACAGCCTACTTACAAATGTTACCCTCTGAGAGAATTTCAACGTTCGACCGTACGTGTGTATAACGGAAAAGGGTGTCAGACAATAATTTCGAATTCTGTGAAGTTGACAGTAAAACCAAACTGGCCTTAAACTTGGTAGTTAACAGAAGTGGTAAAATTATAAGTGAATGAAAAAATAAACGGTCGCAAGCCTAATTAGGCACATTAATTTGGGAATATATACTTTGAGAAAATTGGATATCAGTTATTGAAGTTACTTTTGTTGAGATTTCCCTTTGATTAGCAAACAGAATACAAGTTGACAAAGTGCACTCTGTACTGTGTGTAGCAGCAGTTACCAATAACACACACACCAGTAAATTATGGGGAGCAAAACTGCACCGAGCTCGTACTAATGACGTCCACAATCAATAGCATTACTTAATCAAAACACTTAAACATCACTGCATAAAGTGCAGAACTAATTTTGGATATGAGGAGCTTCTATCTTGACTGACATGAATAACACAAATAAAGATGAATAACATCTTTAATACACTGTTTAAGCTCTTCTGCATATAGCAGTTTTCCTTAGTAGCTGTAACAGTTCATTTTTTCTTAATAGGAGGACAATATTATGAGGACCCATAAACTGGTATAGTTTCACTACCTGATGTTCTTTGATTATTGCAAAAGTAAAAACTATATCTAAAAGCTAATCATTCACTTAAATTACTTTGCAAGGTAATAAAATGGAACAATGGGCTTAATTAACTTCAAAAAGGACCATCCTTGATGGGTACCAAAACTACACTATCTTTGAAAATGTGTATAACTTTGCTTCTAATAGTACTACCGCAAATCGGTTCATTAAAGATTTATATGCAGTTCTACTTTAATCACCTGTGAAGAAAGTATTCTTGGCAATAATATTTACACAATCTTGCACTGTAATCATACACAACTATAATTTATAATAAACTAAGGATATTTAGCAAAAGCCTATCCAGCTTCACTTTTATGGTTTTAGCTTTTAAATAATTAAGGTTTTCACTTCCCAAATAATTGATCATTAAATTTTTGTAGTTAAACTTCCTACCTTAAAAATTTCACTTGGAGTAGTCCATAAACAAAGCATCCAAATTTTACTCTAACTTTTGCTACTCCTTTTACTTTAGACAAAAAATCACTTTCAAACACATGAATGCCTGAATTGTTCATTTAAATTTGGATACTCGGTTTTAATAGCAGTTACGAGAGGACCCTGCAAAGGTTCGTGATCTTAATTGAAGTTATGGTTTCGAACACGAATTGACGTTTTATGTGATTATTATTAAAACAACACACAAATTTGCTGGTCCATGCCAATATATATTACGTAACTGTATGTATGAAGTCTGTGAGCAGTGGGGAAGATTATTGGCAGGCGAAATGGCGGCTAACTGTACTCACGGCTCTTGAAGCGCGAATGGTCTATAAAATCTCTTCTTGGCGTCGGATTTTCAACATATTAGAGCCATACCATTATTCCGTGAATACCAAATAGTAGCCAGATCCACATGCGAGGCAAACCACTTCTAATGCAGCTTCCAATTGCCTCTCCGTCGAGGTGTACCGTGCTAAGACTAGCCACACAGTACGTGCCGTATACACAAAGGACCCGCTGAGTTCGACCGCCAAACCCACCTTTTACATCGCGCCATGCCACTTTCGTTGCGGAGGGACTTCCCCTACAGCGTTTACATTTTAAAAATACAAGTGCTCTAAGCATGAACCTGATTTTAACAAACATACTTCTTTCATAAACATATTCATATTGTAATAATTTAAAATTTCAACATATTCTTTTTTCGTATATACATTACAAAACTCTAAATTTTCTTGCCATACATCAAGAAGTTCAAACAACACGGACTGCATAATTCATAAATTGCAGATACATAGTTACTTAAAATAAACCTACTCCTAACTGATATAATGTCTCGTGTGTATCGAGAACCATAAATCTCTGCATATACGTAAAGAAGAAGAATTCACGGAATGTTATTTACAGAGGGTTCTTAGTCTCCACAGCCACCAAGACAGTTTACCGTGCTAATTGTATCGCAAACAGTCGTAAAATTATTTGCTCCGTTTCTTGGCACAGTTTGTAATTCGCTATTCGGACAGGTAAAATTTTTTCCCAAAGCGTTGTATTCTGGCAGCTTCTCCCACCTTCTCAAAATATGGATTTTTTTTTTCCCCAGCATCTCGCGGTCTGCTGGATCTCAAATGGCTCCCGGCTCAGTACCTCCAAGAAACAAGTTTTGCCGTGGTGCATGCGCGTCTGTTGAGTTTCAGTGACAACATTTCTTTATAACTAAATGTTTAACTGCGGGTAACACCGCGGGGCGCAGCTAGGCTTTAATACACTCATACAATAAGTCAGTACTAAAAGTGTGATAATTAGGAAGGCACGTTCGGATTAGGGACCATCTGTTGCTCAGGTTGTGCGTGAAGCAATGAAGAACGTGAAAAAAATCAGTACAAGTATAAAATTACATTAGCTGGAATATGTATCATTGTTAGAATTTGCAAAGGTTACCTAGACTAAATAAGGAAGAAAAAATGATACTGGACTTTGTGCATACTTTAGGACAGGTACAAATGAAGTTAAAACGAGAGTCATAAATATTAACGGGGAATAAAGCAGTGACTTCAATGAGATTTTCACTCTGCAGCGGAGTGTGCGCTGATATGAAACTTCCTGGCAGATTAAAACTGTGCGCCGGACCGAGACTCGAAATCGGGACCTTTGCCTTTTGCGGGCAAGTGCTCTACCAACTGAGCTACCCAAACACGACCCACGCCCCGTCCTCACAGCTTCAATTCCGCCAGTACCTCGTCTCCTACCTTCCAAACTTTACAGAAGCTCTCCCGCGAACCCTGCAGAACTAGCACTCCTGAAAGAAAGGATATTACGGAGACATGGCTTAGCCACAGCCTGGGGGATGTTTCCAGAATGAGATTTTCACTATGCAGCGGAGTGTGCGCTGATATGAAACTTTCTGGCAGATTAAAACTGTGTGCCGAACCGAGAATCGAACTCGGGATCTTTGCCTTTCGCGGGCAAGTGCTCTACCAACTGAGCTACCCAAGCACGACTCACACCCCGTCCTTACAGCTTCAATTCCGCCAGTACCTCGTCTCCTACCTTCCAAACTTCGAGAAATACTCGACGATAAGGATATAGGTGATTATAACGTCAAGCAAACCGTCAAGGCATCTGTACTACGTGATAAGATTCGTCATTTGGAGAATGGTGATCGGAAAGCTATGGAAGCTTTGTTATTAGAGTATTTAGATTTGTTTAATTCAGAATGTCCACTACCAGCAACTCCTATTGCACAGCACCGTATACCGACTGGCGATAGTCCGCCGGTCTATTGAAAACCATACAGGATAGCGAAACACCTACAACCACTAGTGGAAGAATTTATTAAACAACAGCTAAGGTACGGTATTATAGAGAACAGTGAAAGCCCGTGGTCTGCCAACATAGTGGTAGTTCCTAAGAAGTCATTGGATGCTACTAAAAAGTATAGGTTTTGTTGTGACTATCATTTTTTGAACGCACGAACTGTAACAGATGCGTATCCAATACCGAACATCACGGAAACATTGGACAACCTAAGTCGGTGTAAATATTTTTCGACACTAGATCTAAAGATGGGTGCCATCAGGTAGAAGTAAGTCCCGAGGATAGACCGAAGACGGCCTTTACAATAAGCCTTGGTCACTTTCAGTATCGCAGAATGCCATATGGGTTGAAAAACGCTCCTGCTACTTTCCGGCGTCTGTTAGATGGTGTGCTTCGGGGACTGAAACCGAAGATTGCTATGGTATACCTCGATGATATTGTTACTTTCTCGCGTAATATAGAAGAGCATGTGGAACGACTGAACGAAGTATTTAGTAAGCTAAGAGCGGCAAATCTTACGCTTAATGTCGAGAAATGTCGGTTTGCTCAGACGCAAGTGACTTATCTTGGGCATATTATCAGTCAGGATGGGGTAAGAACGGATCCTCGTCTAGCGTCGGCTGTGCGTGGTTTTCCAGTACCACAGATCACTAAACAAGTTCAGCAATATGTCGGTTTATGTAATTACTACAGACAATACGTAAAGGGGTTCTCGGAAATTGCACATCCATTAACGAGATTGTTAAAGAAAGGTGTTAAGTTTGAATGGACAGCACAGTGTCAGGAGGCATTCGAGAAGCTCAAACAGATACTAACATCAGACCCAGTGTTGATACTTCCTGATTTCGAACAAGAGTTCATACTATCTTGTGATGCTAGTAATATTGCTGTAGGTTGTATTCTTTCTCAGAGGGTTAATGGACAGGAACATCCAGTGGCTTATGCTTCCAGGCAACTGAATAAGGCAGAGAAGAATTATTCAACTACAGAGAAAGAAATGTTAGCAGTGATTTACGGTATCTCGTATTTTCGCTGTTATTTATATGGGCGTAAGTTCAAGGTGATTACAGATCACGCAGATTGTTGGGTTGAAAGATCCTTCGAGTCGTTTAACGAGATAGGCACTGAAACTAAGTGAATTTGACTACGAGGTAATTGACAAACCAGGGGTAAAACATATGAATGCAGATGCGCTTAGAAGAAAAATAGCAGCTGTACAAGTTGTGGGCATAAGTGAGAAGGAGTGGATAAAGGCTCAAGCCACTGACAGAGAGTGTCAATTGTTCCGAACGCAACCGCAGTTTGAAATGCAGGATGGGTTGCTTTGCAGGAAGACGAAGTGCGGACTACGCGTCGTAGTACCGGAGTCGCTGAGGGAAGAAGTGTTGAAACAAGCGCACAACCATGTATTGTCGGGTCATGGGGGTAAAAGAACGACTGATAGACAGGTAGCTGAAAGGTTTTGGTGGAAGACAAGTAGCAATGATGTAGAGCAGTATGTGCAAAATTGTATACCGTGTGCGCAGAGAGCAGATTTAAGTCATCAGAAAATTCAGTTACAGAGACTACCTGAAGCGGATCGTCCGTTCGCATTCATCGGATTAGACGTAATCGGAGCTTTTAAGAAGACCCAGTCGATACGTATTAACAATATTAGATCATTTTTCCCGATATCTGGTAATGGTAGCTATTCCAGATCAGAAGGCAAGCACTGTTGCGCAAGCCTTAGTAAATAACTGGTTGCTGAAGTATGGTGTGCCTGATACTATAATTACAGATCAGGGTAGTAACTTTATGTCGGAGCTGATGAAGCAGTTATGCCGTTTATTGAAAGTTAAGAAATTGCGGACAAGCCCATTTCATCCTCAGTCGAACAGACGAACAGAACGGGTTCATAGGACGTTAGTTAAGATGATTAGTCATTACGTAATTCAGAACACACGGATTGGGACGTGTATTTAAATCTGTTGACAAGCGCATATAACGCGAAAGTTCATACAGGAATGGGGCTCTCTCCGTATGAGGTAATTTATGGCCGGAAAATGCCGTCATCATTTGACGTGCTCAAACCTCAGGTGGGTTCACAGGATGAGTCATTGAAGAATTTCGCCAAGAAATTGAGAGAGATTTGGCAAAGGGTACGGCGTGCTAATACTAAAGCTTTGGAGAAACAAGAGAGTATTGGGCAAAGAACAGGTAAACTGCCGCAATACAGAATAGGTCAATGGGTATTGTTGGCTAATCCTCATGTTCCGAAGGGTAAAATGAAGAAGTTTTGACGAAATATTCTGGACTGTATCAGGTAAATAAAAATAGTGTCTCCAGTGAACGTAAAGTTGCAGTTACCAACCAAGTCATCAATAGTTCATGTGAGTAGGATTAAGCCGTTTAAGGGCGCAGTGGATGCGTTACCACAGATTCCTCCAGCAATAACAAAGGGTGTGAGGGTACCGAAGCTAAAAGAACAGCAGAGGAACGTTCCTTACGCACTTAGGTCTAGGGATAAGTAGATTAAGTGTCCTCGGGGAGGAACATGTCGTATTTATTGTTATTAGGTAATAGGGTATTTGTAGTTTTTACTTGTCATTTGTGTGTTTTAGACATGGTAAGGAAGGGAGCGATTGACATGGCTTCCTTTTCCTTCAGGTGCCTTGCCAGGATGTGGCCCGGGAAACTTTTCGTCAGTTTGGTACTGCTACACTGTTGCAGAGGAGAGGTGGTGCAGGTGCAACCACTAGATAAGGGAATTTTGTTTGCAAGACAGTTAGATGTGGTATTGTCAAGCCGCAGGTGGACAATTGTGTTCACGTATAATATATGGGGAGTGAGGAATGATGTACGGACACTACAGGATAGGTTTACGGCGCTACAGGCGGCCACGGAGAAGGAGGGGTTGTTTCAAGACATACGGAACGAATATCAGGAATTGAAGCTCTCATAAGAAAAGCTGAGAAGGCAGCTGCAACAAGCAACGGAAGTGGTCCCGCAAACGCTCGTTCGCAGGAAATGAGGGTGGTTGAATGCAGGGGGAAAATTGCTGAAAACAGTGTTTGGAACCGCGGACGAGGAAGATATAAGGAGCTTAAATAGTACGGTGGGGGAGGTGCAGGAGTTGGCGGAGGAGACAAAGTCGAAAGTGGATTGGCACACGACACATATAGGTAACGTGGAGCAGAGGATATTGAATGTCACTAGAACAGTGCGGGAGTTGACGTCAGACCTGGAACGGGATGCAGCAAACACCAGGAAAGTCTAGAATGGGGATATAGAGGCTATACAGGCGAAATTGAGCCGAATAGACAGGAAAATACAAGTAGCAGCTTTATTGAGAGCATTAGCAGACAGGGTGGATGATGCGCATGTCGAATTGGAAGCGTTACATGAAGCTATGCATCACGCAGTGCATGGGCACTGGAATGCCACTTTGTTAGGTCCAGATCAGATGCTGAAGGCATTGCTGAAAGCGCAGAAAGAATTCTCGGAAGGAGTGCGTCGTGTCGTGCCTCCGGCGAAGCGGAATTTACCGTTATTCTATCACATGTCTAAAGTGAGAGTAACTACGGAGCAGGCGAGCATACACGTAGAAGTGCAAATACCAGTGATGGGTATGAATTTGCGGTACCAGTGTTATACAGTACACCCATATCCATTTAGATGGGGTGCACTTGGGAAGTGGGTGCAAGTGCAAACTCGGGAAGTGTCAAGACGGAGGACTGCTCATGTAGTAATGTTTACGGAAGATTTGACAGACTGTTTCAGGGGAAGTGTTTTATTTGTCCAGCAAAGGAGGTGGCAACCCACAATCATTCGTGTGAGATGCAGTTGTTCTTGGGGAATATGGGAACGTTAGAATGTGAAACGAAGGTTCTACTTCCGAGACCGAAATTTCAGAAAGTTGGGGATCATTGGATTTACTCTGTGTTCGAACTAGAGACCGTAGTTGCCACTTGTTACAGAAATGGTAGATTGACAGATATATCATAGCTTGAATTGCAGGGCAGTGGGTTACTGATTAATGACACTGGATGTGATATAGTGGGGAAGCATTTTCACCTACCAGCTACTTTCACAGGTACAACAATGATTGATGTGACACAGCCTATTTTGTATTATCCAGAGGAACCACCACACATATTGCCTCGCCAGAACCTAACGTTTATTAACGAGTTCTTGGATCCCACATTGCTACAATCTTTAGATAGCCTGATTATCTCAGAAAAAGAGCAGATCTCAGTTAATCGACTACTGCAGCACACGCAGCAATATCGGAAGAAACGTAAGCAAAACACAATTATATTTGGTGTGCCAACGAGTAGCATAATCTTAGTGCTAGAGTTTATTTGTGCAACTTACTTTTGTTTACGGAAAAAGATGTCTCGTTCTGAAATAACAACCGTACATCAAATACCTATGGGATGGATCGGGAATAGTGGAACGTAATATAAATAGATAACCAATGATAAGATTGGAATCAGTATTAAGTGTCAATAGATTATTAGCTGATAAGAAAAGTTTGACAGTGTTGAAGGAGTAGTTGTAAGATACCTGTAGAGTATAAGGAAGTATGGCGTGCACAAGCAGTAAGTCCAGAATTGTAAAATTCGGGACGAATTTTGTTAAAGGAGGGGGATGTGTAGTGTCGCGGAATAGTAAAGAGTTGGAAACGTGGAATATTGTCAAAGCTTTGTTGCCTATGCCGAGAGCCAGAGACAGTAGGTTAGTCAAGAGGTAAGAGGATGGCACATGTATTGGAATGTGTCATCACGCAGGGGTAATGGCCTGGTTACACACAACAGGTGAGAGAGAATTGCTTAGCACGCGGGTTTGTGTCAGACGGAGACTCTCGTAGAGTGTAAGACAGAGGTATGGCGTCAGCTGTACTGCATTTCATAACTTTGCATAAGTCTTCCGTAACAACACGTAACTCTGTCACAAGAACACCTAAGGGGCGAGTACGACAGATAAATCAGCAGTACGAGTGGAACGAATGCATTCATTACAAACGAGCATGACGTCAGGATGTCGGCCGTGCTTCCTTTAAATACGCCAGCTTTGATAGCAAAAAGACACTCGCAGTTAGATTTGCAGTTAGATGTGTACTGGGACGCTGCATAGCGCTCAGCTCTGTGATCAACATGTTAATCTTTATTATGGAGACGTAGCAGTAAGGGCGGCCCATCCAGCAGCAGACGTGAGGGGACAGTACCAGCTCAGGTCCTCTCTGCTGCTGCTGCCAATCATCAACCCAGGATTAGCAGACATCGCGGCAGACTCGCTCGCCGCCAATGCTGACCACATCAGTGAGCCGTCGTCGAGATAGTTCGGGGCCTAGGCCCTGTGCATCCGCCGTCACAACCGGGTGAGCCAACGATGCTGGGGGACTGCAGCCCGTTACGCCCGTTCACCGCGGACGAGCCACCAGGAGGAGCAAGGAAGAAGACGGGGTGGGATCGAGTACACTCTGCACTATGATAACGCCTCTCGTGCCGACAGCACTGGGACTCCAACCCGGAGCCTCCTACATGCAGCATCCTGCTGTCCGCCGCTGAGCCGGCCGGCCAGCCGGGCGCCGCCAGCCACGCGCGGCCGAAGTAAAGGCATTGCAACGCTACGCCACAGCACGCGGCGTTGCGCTAGCAAGACTGGTGCGGCCCAGAGCTGGTGTCATCGCTCCGAGCCAGCGAGGACTCGGGGAAGGTCGTTGATATCACCAAGCTCAGCCAGCCTGTGTTACGCGGGCCACATTGTACTCGGCAGGAATAACGGTGTCATGAATTAATAATGTTTCTTTGGCGTTTCTGACAGGTCCACAGTCATTTCCTAGCATCCTGACAACTGGAGAGGTCACCGCTCGGCTTCCAGTCCACCATAGGCGACCGGGACCACCGGGGCGCCTACACTTCGTATTATCGTTGATCTTTTCGCAATCACGATTCTGACACAGCTTTCTTCGAGTGTCGTTTCTTTGAGATCAACAACGTAACATCCGTAGTACATTCAAATTCTTCATATCTAGAATGTTTCAGGATGTTACTTGCACTAATATGAAATGACTGCAATATCAAAAGTCTTCTCACAGATGATACTATATGATTGCAGAGACCTTTCCAAGTCTCAAAGAACTGTGATGTATATATGCAGACTGAAGTGACGAATGAAAATTTGTATCAAAGCCAGGATTCGAACCCAGATCTCCTGCTCACTAGACAGATAACTAACCACCACGCGACCCCGGCGCAATGACTGTGCACAAGTGCATGGACCACCCTAGCACGCCTCCCTCGTCAATCCAAATTCCCATTCACGCCTCAGACCACTTGGGTACTCCCACTGAACTAGAACATATACAAATCACAGGTGTTTGAGACTTTAAAAGGTCTCTGGAGTCATTTAGTTTCATTTGATTAAAGCGCCTATGCCCGAGTTCCACACAGGTTATCCGGTTTCGTTCGTTGCTGAGATACTACCCCAATACAATTGGATAGCCTCTGCAATATTGTTCGAGTTTAGGGTGGGCTGAGGGGCTGAATATGAATTTGGATTGAGGAGGGAGACGTGCTGGGGTTGTCTCTGAGCTGGACACAGCAACTGTGCCAGCATGGTGTAGTGGTTAGCGTTCCTGTCTGTGAGCAGGAGACCTGGATTCGAATCTTAGCCTTAGTACAAATTTTCATTTGTTGTTTCGGTATGCATATACACACAAAGTCTCTGTCAGTGAGGTCGTCTTTTGTCAAGGTACTAAAAAAATGTATCGATCGTTTCCTTAAAAGTACCCTCAGTCGGGTGCTCAGGTCACGCCAAAGCGCCGCCTATAAGGCCAATTGAAATCCATTACGCTAGAAATGAAACATCCTGAGAATTGTTTCAGAGTCCCACCATGCCTCTTTCAACTCAGTTTCTATCACCGATTCAGCCCACGTTACATCTCATTAACTGCCTGGTATTTTACCTCAATTTCTACGAAACGTTTGACATCGAACCTGTAGGATACCTGCTAAAAAGTACCAGTAGGTTCTGTTTCAAGATTTTCGCGAAATCATTGCAGGAATCACTCATACAAAACAAGGAAATCGTTCGTGTCCTTTGCAACGGAAGCGTTGCGGAATTTGCCACAAATTATTGAGGGAAACTATCAAAAACCTAAACTTGATGACTGAACGAGGAATTGAACATCGATCCTCCCGCAAGCGACTCCAGTGCGCCGCTTCGATAGGTCGAAGGAAAAGAAAACCATAAATTGAAGACATCAAGTCTGTGCACGAGTCAACGAAGATATTTTGGCACTACATTAATAATTGTTTTGATCGCACTTTATTACATAATCCATAATCGTATCAGCTTCTGCTTACTGCCATCATCAAATCTCTTAAACGAAGTGGAGGAACACTAATTTAGCAATAACAGCTTCAAGTGGCTAACAGCAAAGTCTACTGAGAAAAAAATCTAAATCTCTAATTAATAATGGCAACATGATTGGCAGCCATAATATACCACTAAGTGTTTTCTGATGCGAGAATCGAAGTCAACTGCTTTGTACACGTAGGTACGTGAACAAGTACCAGCCATAACTGAGGGCGTCCTATGAACATCTTTAGTGTCCTTATTCAATAGAATTTTTTGTGATGGGCCCACAGTCAACGTAAATTTCTGAAAATAAGTTGTGTTCCTTCCCAGTCTGTTCTTTTATTTTGAAATGAAATACGTTTGTGTAAATACTTTAATGTGTCATACACGCTGGTAGGGTGATAAGACGCACATAAGAGTTGCAGATTTTTTTCATTTTACGTTTGTACTTCACTTCCGTGATAGTTGTGTCCTTAGCTACCGTATTAGGGCAAAATTCTTATCAGGGGCACCATCACAGGATGCTTTAATCATAAGGAGTCTGGTGCGACACAGGCACATCGCACATGTTTAGAACGTCAGCGATTTTACTTTTTACACAAATATGCAATTTGATCAAAAATATTGTGGATGTTAATATGTGGTGTGTGTACCCTTCGCCTATACGACGGCTTGAACTGTTCTGAGGATTCTTTCAACGTGGCGTCTGAGTGTCTGTGGAGGAATGACAGCCCATTTTTCCTCAAGAGCAGAAACCAGGTAAGTTATAGATGTTGGACACTGGGATCTGGAGCGAAGTCAGCCTTCGAACGCGTCCAAAATGTATCCCAATGAGTTCACGTTGGGACTCAGGGCAGGCGAATTCAATTCAGGAATGTTACTGTCCACAGACCTTTGCCTCACAGATACTGCCTTACGAAAGTGTGCACTGTCATGCTGATAACAACAACCATCGTCTCTGAATTGTTCCTATACTGGAAACTGTGCTGTAAACTGCGTTCATAGCTTTCCGCATTTAATCTTTTCTTAAGTGAAATAAGGGGACTGTACCCTAACCACGAAAAACATCTCCATACCGATACATTACCTCTTCTGCACTAAATGATGGCAGGTAACGTTCGGCAGACCCAAAACTTCCATCAGATTGCCGCAGGAAATAGCGAGATTCATCGCTCCATATCAGTCATTTCTAGTCATCCATTGTCCAGTGGCGTCGCTGTTTACACCACCTCAAGCATCGCTTGGAATTGACTACAGAAATGTGTGACTTGTGAGGAACTGCTCGACCATGGTACCAAACTCTTTTTAACTGTATACGCACAGTCATTGTACTAGATGTACTGCTGGTGGCTCTTTGCAACTCTCAAGTTGTTCCGACCGCTGATTTCAAGCGACCTTTTCACAACCACACTTTGCAGAAGCTTGTTGGTTCCTGTTCATCAGTACATGAAATCTACATGGAATTGGTTTAGCTGTGGTTGTTCATCCGTGTTTCCACTTCGCAGTCACATCTCCAACAGTCCACTTGCGTAACTTTAGAAGGTCTGAAACGTCCTCGATGTATTTGTTGCTCAGGTAACATCCTATGAATACTCCACACTCGACGTCTCTGAGCTCTCCTGACCGAGTCCTTCTGCTCGCACAGCTTCTTTGCTGACAGCACAGTACTCGCCGCAGCGTTTTAGACTGGAGGGTCCGTCTCTCGTGACCCCTCATGGTCGATTCCACATTACGTAGGGACGATATACGGTGTAAACAAACACACTTTATACGCAGCACACTTTCCATTGTTTGTCTGGGACACATACTAACTCGCTCGGTACTTGGTTAAAGAGTAGAGAGTGAAACTAATTTAAAAAAACGGTTGTCTTTCCCTACTCTGCTGTGTGGATCATAACATGCTGTGGCACAACAATTTTTTTGTGCTGTAGCTTCATAATGCCCAAGAGGGACAAATTAGCTGATTTCTAATAACAGAAAAGTGTTTTCTCCAAAATAAAAAAGCATCCCACATATGAAAATGGGCGCCGTTTGTCCGACTGTGTGTTATAAGTATTTTCCCTTGATCATGTGCCACAATTGGAAACGGTACATTCAATGATGCAAGCATATAGTAGCATAAACCGTAAAAGATAAGCACGTCATCAAATGTAAATGAAAGCATCTACATGTACATCATACTCCGCAAGCCACCTTATCGTGTGTGTCGGAGGGTACTTTCGATGCCACTATCCGATCCCTCCAACCCTGTTCCACTCGCGATTAGTGCGTGGGAAGAATGACTGTCGGTAAGTCTCTGTATTGGCTCTAATTTCTCGAATTTTCTCATCGTGGTCAGTACGAGAGATGTATGTGGGGGGAAGTAATATGTTGTCTGACTCCTCTTGAAAAGTTCTCTCCCGAAATGTCAATAGTAAATCTCTCCGCGATGTACAACGCCTCTTTTATAACGTCTGCCAGTGGAGTTTGTTTAGCATCTCCGTAACGCTCTCTCGCCAGCTAAACGATCCCGTGACGAAACGCGCCGCTCTTCGTTGTATCTTCTCTATCTCCTCTATGAGTCCTACCTGACAGGGATCTCAGATAGATGAACAATTCTCAAGAATCGGGCGAACAAGTGCCTTATAATGCCGAAACAGAATCAGATTGCTGCCCACGTACAAATAAATGTATATCTATTTTCACAAGTTAGAAATATGGTAACAGATTTGTGAAGATTAATACACAGCTGGTGAATAGTTACGCATCTTATAGAATAGTCACGAGTTTACTGTACCTGTTAACAAAATTTCAGGTCGAAGTTGACGGCTGGCATGATAAGATTTGGAAGTATGGGTAAACTTATTAGGCAAAAATTAGATCATACATGTAAAATTGTGCACGGTTATTTCAACTAAGTAAGAAACTCAGATGTAATTAATTCCGAATGCTTTCGAAACGTTCGATTTACGCCTGTTGTTTGAACTTAATGAGACTTTGTACTGAGTAATAAATGTAAATGTCGTGTGACTAGGGCCTCCCGTCGGGTAGACCGTTCGCCGGGTGCAAGTCTTTCGATTTGATGCCACTTCGGCGACTTGCGCGTCGATGGGGATGAAATGACGATAATTAGGACAACACAACATCCAGTCCCTGAGCGGAGAAAATCTCAGAACCAGCTGGGAATCGAACCCGGGCCTTAGGATTGACATTCTGTCGCGCTGACCGCTCCGCCCCTGGTAGCTGAGTGGTCAGCGCGACGGAATGTCATACCTAGCGGCCCGGCTTCAATTCCCAGATGGGTCGGAGATTTTCTCCGCGCAGGGACTGGGTGTTGTGTTGTCCTTATCATCGTCATTTCATCCCCATCGACACGGAAGTCACCGAAGTGGCGTCCACTCGAAAGACTTGCACCCGGTGAACGGTCTACCCGACGGGAGGCCCTAGCCACACGGCATTTCCATTTTTACCGAGTAATAGCTTCTGGCTGATATGACCTCTTAAACGTGGAACCGGTTCACACGAACAGTACTGGAAGTACTGTAGAATATCTGCCGTTGACATTCTGGAATCTCTAATGCGATCAGTCTCTGTCAAGCAGCGACGGAAGAATTCGTAAATAAAATTTTCCTCCGAGTAGTGTGCTAGCATTCCTTTGAGGCTTCCCTTCCTCCGATGAGTTTTTGCGCTTTTTCTTCCCAACGAAGGAACTGAGAGCTACTCGGGAAAAGGGTCAGAGAACGCTGGCCCGCGCCGGAGATGGGCGCTAACGGTCGGCGGCAGCACCGCTGCTTCAGAACGACAGAGTTATGTACTCGCCACAGATTGGTGGCTCGCCGCAGCTGCGCATGTATGTACCAAGGAAGGCACTTTCTACGGAGCTCTCTTCGGCATGGAGGCTGCGGGAGAGGTGAAAGCATACGGCACGCGACGGCGCGTTATCGCCTTCCGCCTACGATAGAGTGTGGTCCCTCCCTCTTTCCAACATCTCTCTTCCCTAGCACTTGGTGGTCATGCACCCAGCACCTACTCTCTCTGTCATTAATTCTCTCCGTGGAATATTCCTGAAATACACTTTACAGTTTCAACTTATAGTTATGCCTCTCGATGGATTTCAACCTGCAGCTAGCATTTCATTTATTTATTGAACCTGGTCTGATTAGGGCCACCAGACCTTCTCTTACATCGGATCAGGATTTCACACATACGATATAAATGACATCGTAGTTATATAAGAAAATACCAATGATTTGAGTGTGTACAGTGGCGGTGAGTGCAAGTCATACTCACTGTGAACTAACAAATTTAATATTGCATTGTTGTACTACTGCAGATGCAGCCACTGATAATGATAATAATAATAATAGTGATAATAATAACGACAATAATTGTGATATTAATAACAATAATGACAGCGGAAAATAGAAGAAGGATTTATAGGTTAAAGAAATAATGTAGCGAGTTCTGGAAAAGGAAATTTCAGGAGAACACATCGGCTAAGAATACTGGGAAATGAGGTAAATCAGATTGGAAGAGGGATGTACAGGGGTCAATGGGCATCTTTATTGGTGCTTTGGTAGATGTGTCAATGCCTGTTTTCTGAAGCTGTAGATGTTATTCAGTTCTCTAATATAATACGGAACATTGTTCCAGAATCAAGTTCAAGCTGCTGAGAAGAAGGTGCCTAAAGGATGGAGTGGAACAGGAAGGATTTTGCTGTGATGGGGATGTATGTTTCTGCCGAGGAGAGTTATGAGGGATAGTGTTCCTTGATAAGACAGTAGAGAAGACAAAGGGTATGGAAATATCTGCGTTTGTCTGCACGCACCCAGGATAGCTGTGTATATATGATGTTGAAATGTGATCAGAGAGTCAAATATCACAGATATAACGAACACAGGCATTCATAATCAATTCCAGGTAGCGTGAGCTTTCCTGAGAAAGGCATTGCAGGATAACATCGCTGTGATCAATAATAGGAAGTTTTTGTGAAAGTTGCTTTCTCAGATCAAGAAGGATGAGCTTTCTGTGTTTTCGTAAGGCATGGAGTGACGCTGATGCCTTTTTGCACATTACAATTATGTGCTCTGTACGATTTATATTTTCATCTATTATTGCTCCTAGACTCTCTACTGAAGGAGAGTTGATATTTGGGGTTAAAGATGATAGGGATTCCAGATATTTCGGAATAATGAGTCTAGAATGACCAACCAGCATCGCTTCGGTTTTGGATAGACTGAGCTTTAACCCTATATTCTGCCCCCATTTTGATATTATACAGGGTGTTACAAAAAGGCACGGCCAAACTTTCAGGAAACATTCCTCACACACAAATAAAGAAAAGATGTTATGTGGACATGTGTCCGGAAACGCTTAATTTCCATGTTAGAGCTAATTTTAGTTTCGTCAGTATGTACTGTACTTCCTCGATTCACCGCCATTTGGCCCAAATGAAGGAAGGTAATGTTGACTTCGGTGCTTGTGTTGACATGCGACTCATTGCTCTACAGTACTAGCATCAAGCACATCAATACGTAGCATCAACAGGTTAGTGTTCATTACGAACGTGGTTTTGAAGTCAGTGCAATGTTTACAAATGCGGAGTTGGCAGATGCCTATCTGATGTATGGATTAGCGCGGGGCGACAGCCGTGGCGCGGTACGTTTGTATCCAGGCAGATTTCCAGAACAAAGGTGTCCCGATAGGAAGATGTTCGAAGCAATTGATCGGCGTCTTAGGGAGCACGGAACATTCCAGCCTACGACTCGCGACTGGGGAAGACCTAGAACGACGAGGCAATTCTTCGTGCAGTTGACGATAACCCTAATGTCAGCGTCAGAGAAGTTGCTGCTGTACAAGGTAACGTTGACCACGTCACTGTATGGAGAGTGCTACGGGAGAACCAGTTGTTTCCGTACCATGTACAGCGTGTGCAGGCACTATCAGCAGCTGATTGGCCTCCACGGGTACGCTTCTGCGAATTTCATCCAACAATGTGTCAATCCTCATTTCAGTGCAAATGTTCTCTTTACGGATGAAGGCTTCATTCCAACGTGATCAAATTGTAAATTTTCACAATCAACATGTGTGGGCTGACGAGAATCCGCACTCAATTGTGCAATCACGTCATCAACACAGATTTTCTGTGAACGCTTGAGCAGGCATTGTTGGTGATGTCTTGATTGGGCCCCATGTTCTTCCACTTACTCTCAGTGGAGCACGTTATCATGATTTCATACGGGATACTCTACCTGTGCTGCTACAACATGTGACTTTACAAGTACGACACAACATGTGGTTCATGCACGATGGAGCTTCTGCACATTTCAGTCGGAGTGTTAGTACGCTTCTCAACAACAGATTCGGTGACCGATGGATTGGTAGAGGCGGACCAATTCCATGGCCTCCACGCTCTCCTGACCTCAACCCTCTTGACTTTCATTCATGGGGGCATTTGAAAGCTCTTGTCTACGCAACCCCGGTACCAAATGTAGGGACTCTTCGTGCTCGTATTGTGGACGGCTGTGATACAATACGCCATTCTCCAGGGTTGCATCAGCGCATCAGGGATTCCATGGGACGGAGGGTGGATGCATGTATCCTCGCTAACGGAGGACATTTTGAACATTTCCTGTTACAAAGTGTTTGAAGTCACGCTGGTACGTTCTGTTGTTGTGTGTTTCCATTCCATGATTAATGTGATTTGAAGAGAAGTAATAAAATGAGCTCTAACATGGAAGGTAAGCGTTTCCGGACACATGTCCACATAACATATTTTCTTTCTTTGTCTGTGAGGAATGTTTCCTGAAAGTTTGGCCGTACCTTTTTGTAACACCCTGTATACAAGTCGGTACTGATATTCTCGGTAGCTGTCTTCAGGTTTATGGGATCTGCACTTAGGTACAACCGGAGGTTATCAGGATACATGTGATATTTACAGAAGAAGAAGACTGAGGACACATCATTTACTTTCAACGAAATGAATGTAGGACCTAAAACTGAACCCTGGGGACACCTGATACTACTTGTCTCCATTGTGATTTTATGGTCCCAGACATAAATCATTGCTGGCAAGACGTCGGATATGAGCGAAACCATTGCACTGCACTTGGAGAGAAATTTAGGCTGCTAAGTTCGAAAAGTAAAACGTCATAATCAGCGGCTCAGAGCTTTTGCTGAAGTGTGAGAAGCACATGATAATAGCCTCTTGTGGTTTCATGGGAAGCTTCAGGTCATCTGTTACTTTTATTAAGGCGAATTTGTGCTGTAATGTTTACGGAAGCTTGTTTGGTATTTGTCAGGTAGGTTGTTTGTAGTCAGGTAGTTTGTTTTATGCATCTGCTTTGTTGGAACATTCGCCACGAAATCACATTTCCTGCATCTACGCACATAATGGAACCCACAACATACTGGTTAGCAGCCGTAACTGTGAGACTCAGTGACTGATGTGAGCAAGTTATCTGAATCTCCATACTGTGTGCATATTCAGGGCGTCCCAGGAGGAATATTCAGTATTCAGGGCGTAAAATAATAAACTTTACGATTATGTTGAACGAAGCCTGATCTGTGGAATGGATACAGAACTCGAATTGTCGTCTTGCTTGTTGTAAGTGCAAGTGGTGTGCTTAGTCTGTCTCATTGTTAGCAAAACGTTTGGAATCGATTGGGCAATGCAACTCCCAATACCAGTAAAGAAATACAGTCACTGCAAAATACATTCAGCCCCTTAAGCACTGAATCCTAAGCCCCCGTTCAAAAGTAATTAGTTATGCCCCTGTGTGCTGCATATAGCAAATAAATTAAATTATCTTACCTCTAGAGCAGCAACGGTGGAATGCGATATATTCTGGTCTCAGCAGTGTGCAATGCTGCCCATAAATCTTGAAAGGCACATGAAATTCTTTTGGATGATAAACGAGAACATTTAAGAAAATTCAACTTCTTTAAAAATTATATGACCTAGACTGGGCGGCGGTGCTGATTATGGTGAGTTACTAACGATCGGTTTTTTTTAACAAGCTTATATTGCAAGTTAAGTTTGGCTTTTCAAAAACATCCGACAGTGGAAGCTACATTACTCACAATTGATTCACAAACAATAATATTTAAACAGCAAATATTATCTAACTTCATTAATCCAACATAAATGCAAATCATCAAATTACACACAGCTTTGTTGACAAATCTTAAAAGCATTACAAAACTGAAATATCTAACTAGTTTTTTTCTCAAAACAATTTACTTACATTCTGGGGTTATTCAACAATTACGAATTATCAGCCAATTCATCTATACTCTCACGCAGGCAATAACAGAAATCAGAATTATTGAGCATCTTTACCTTATTTTTATTATTAAAAACAGTCTTGATCACGATTTATTTATCAAAGTGACCGGTTTCGACCACTACTGTGGTCATCTTCAGACCATTGAGTAGGAACCTCTTTCTGTTGGAGAATCACTTTAGTAGTGATTACTTTAGTAGTGATTCTCCAACAGAAAGAGGTTCCTACTCAATGGTCTGAAGATGACCACAGTAGTGGTCGAAACCGGTCACCTTGATAAATAAATCGTGATCAAGACTGTTTTTAATAATAAATATTTGTAAGACATTGATCGCTGTCTTTCCCGTAATGTATTCAAAAGTTATTTACCTTATTTGCCTGAAGACTTCTGCTTCCATGTTCAACAATATTGACATACCTACATTAATCTAGGTGGCTTCACACAGCACACCACAGAAACTGCCTACACTATCGTCTTTCCCTCACAGACAGCTACCTACAATTGAGCGCCCAGCACTCTCTTACTCCAACAAAGCAGTACAGTATCGTTGGCTCTGTGTTCGCGCACAGTCAGCGATCCACATTATCGTGCCTATCAGAGACGTTCATTGTTTATAGTATACGGGTTAATTTATTAATATTCTTATCTTATTCAGGTGTCAGTGTGACACAGTGGTCGCCTTTCAAGGGATGTAACAGGAACGATCATTCGAAGCAAAAATTGTAATAAACGTGGGCTTTGGCATACTTTAAGACCTATGAGCACTGCTTCATCTTCGATACTGTGGACTAAATTTCTTCTACTGCAGACTCTTTGCTCTCCATATTCTGAGAAGACGTAGTATGGACCAAAACAAGAAAAATTATCCAGTAAACATGGGCTCTAAATCGCGCACCTCAACGGCTATGTGCACTTATCCAGTAGAAGAGATGTGTTTCACGACATCGGACACGAACAAGTGCTCACATCTCTTAAAATATGCACTGTAGAGTTCATGTTTACCAGACTTTTTCCATTGTTTTGGTTCGTACTTCCACCTCTAAAATTATGGAAAGCAAAAGGCTTGCAGAGAAGAGATTTTTTTTTCATAGTATCAAAGCTGAAGAAGTGCTCATAGCCTTTAAAGTATGCGTTTTAGAAGCCATGTTTAATAGATTGTTTTGTTTCGAATGATGGTCCTGACTTACCCCTTAAGTCTGAGAATGAAAACATGGATCAAATACGCTTTAGTCTGTTTATTATCGTCCAGTTAACCAATTTCAACCTTAGCTCATTTTCAAACACATATTTCTGGCTTCATCCTCCATTTGTCATTGTACAACATCGCTGTTTTATGTGGAAAAGTACACATCGTATTTGTGTGTGTATCTGGGATGAAAACAGTAAATAGTGTACATCATTACGTCCATTAGTTGACAATGAATTGTCGTGGTACTGATACCAGCGATGTAGTAAAATGTGACATGAAGTGTGGAACCCGAAATATGCCCTACGGTTGAAACTGTCTAACTGGACGATAATAGACAGCTTGCAGCCTACTTGGGCCATGTTTTAATTCTCAATACACATCGAAACAGTGGACCCCACAAAAATTAAATTTCACAAATATCCCTGAATACTGACCATTCTTCGTGTATTTTGCCTCTCAAGCAAAAACGTTGAATTTTATCATCGTGGCACTGACTTTTTCAGTTCAACTGTTAGCTCAGGTCCATACCAAGATTGTTTATGTTATACCAAGCACCCTTCGGCGTAGTAGTTTCTCGAGATCGCATCATAACACGATTTATCTGCGAAGGAGATTCCGAGTAAACCTGCCGATGAATTATATTCGCTGCAAAAGGCCTCGTTCGTAATTTCAGTGAGTTGTTATGCCAAATATGGTTTGTCGTTATCGAACTGCCGCTTTCTTGTTCCGTTTGGCACCGAGAAAAAGAGTCTCTGCTGATGGCAGCTACTTTACTATCACTTCAATGACGGAACTTGTGCTACAAAATGCAAATGAATTTCTCAAAGATATTTAGATTAGCCACGATACAGTAAACTAGCTTTGACCGGAAAGAAAACAAACAGCAAGGGCTTCCTCCTAAAAAGGGATAATGGTTTGACGTAGATCTCCATGCCATTCTGCCCTGTGCAAGTCTCTTTATCTGTGAATAACTACAACAACCTACATCCTTCTGCATCTGCTTACTGTATACATCTCTTGGCCTCCCTCGACAATTTTAACCCCCCCCCCCCCCCTCACACACACACATACAGACACACACTACTGTCCAATACTAAACTGGTGATCCCTTGATGTCTGAGACTGTGTTTTATCGACAGGTCCCTTCTTCTAGTGAAGTTGTGACATAAATTTCTTTTCTTCCCAGTGTTTTGCAGTATCTCCTCACTAATTATGCGATCTAACCATTTTATTTTCAGCATTTCTCTGTAGCACCACATATCAAGAGCTTCTATTCTCTTGAGGTCTAAACTATTTATCAAAGGAAAAATACAATAGATAAATTAATGTACTGCAATTTCATGCATTCTGTAGACATGTTCCCATGAGCCGTTTCTGTTTAGATCTGCTTTTTTGTGCATCAGATCAACTTGCAATATATTTTTAATGTCTTTGTTTCTGAAGTGATCATCTCTGATACACCATTTATCGACACAGACAAATCTCAATTCCGCGGCCTTGATACTCTTGCATGTGAACCCAGGTTTCGGATCCGTAGAACACTGTAGCTATATGGCATGGTTTCCGTCTGTGCCTCCTTCTTAGTATTTTTCTTAGCGTGTTTGTAAATGCTTCCACACATTGCGTTAAATTTTAAGATCTTATCAATCACAGCCGAGATAGTGAGAGTGGGTTGCCTGTTCCAGTATTACTCTATTTCTTACAATTCTGTATCGCGTAGGCCTTTTTTCCTTGCTTCTTGTTCTATTGGTGAATATGTTCATTTTATATTTAGAAGCCAAAAAATTAGGCTACCATAAATTCCTAACATCATGTAGGCATCATTCTTTGAGTAAACATCCTTAACTGAATACGTTCTTACCCCACAGTTCTACGTGTTCAAGTAATGTAACAGTAATGTAGCTTTTCGCATGTAGCACTTGTATTCATCTGACAGATCCTCATTTGTATACAAAATTATAGATATGTCTAACATAAATTTCTGTCAATTTTTAGTCGACAGAGTTATAGAACGTTGGAAAGCCACACTAATAATTGAGATAAGACTCGAACCAATTCCTAGCATTACCATTCCTTGTACATGTGTGTTAGTCGCGTTCAGCCCATGTATAAAAGAACATCAATATGTGAGGCAACTTTTCTGGCAAAAGTGCTGATAAATGCGTAGCGGAACCTTCTCAGAAGTATATTACCGTTCACAGAAAAGCGAAGCTTTAAACTGTAAGAGCGTCAAGGTCGCTGCCTGACACTCGTCCATAGTTCAAATGGCAAACCTTAGTAATACAGCCCAGAAAATGCTTAATTTTCGCTAGATCTGCTACTTTTGAGCAAAGCTTATATAATTTGTGATAGTGATCGGAAATTTTTTAGTACCGATGGAAGTCACTATTCTCACAAAGAGTTTCGGAATTCTGCATGGGATAGAGCTAGGTGTGTACAATCACCAAAAAAGATTCTGCTTTTATACTGCACTTTTATTCGTCACAGCCCGCTCCCACAACAACCTTTTCAAATAGACGTAATCTGCTTATAAGGATTCCACGTGTTTAGTTGAAACTTTCCAAGTTTATAGTCAATATTGTGTCGCTGAATGCATAATTACCAGCAGTTCAGAAACTTTAAACTCTTAACACTGCCAGCAGTTCTTATTCTAAAAACTAGCCTGCATCGTACACATGATGACCCCACGAAATTCATTAATATAGTTTACGATAGATAGAGATTTTGAGATTACCTGTTTTTATACTGTTATGTAATACGTGAAGCCCTAGTAAAATAATCTCATGGTCTTACATGATAACATTACCTTTTAGGTACACAAGGATGAATATTAAATTATTTTGAACCTATTGTGGATTAAAATTTAAAACTTAAACTTTTTTCTTCCTGCGTCTAATAACCTGAGAAGATATAAAGTAAAATAGATGGGTGATAAATTGTAGCCTTGTTGTGCTTCCTTTACTACAAGTTGGCAGTCTCATTGTTCTACTGTCCTATCAAGAGACATTTTCTCTTGCAAGAAAACAAAATATGAGGATAGCTGGATAAGTGGCTCAAATACGACACACAGAGTTGCCTGGCAGAGCTGGGATCGGTGGTGAGGTGAAGATGTAGGGCTGTTTCGAGTCACCTTCATGTCAACGATAGAAAAACACTCACCGGTGTGGCATAGTGGCGACATGTCTGTTTGCGGTTTGCGCCACGTCTGTCTGAAGTCAGGCGTACTGTCCCCAAGCAACCTGTGTCACAGATGTTCAATTGCCACGCTGATATTTTCGTTAGTCTGTATCCTGAAAGTACGGAAATAGTTTAGAGTTTACCGTGATAGAAAAAATTCCTATCAGAAAAAACTGTTTCTCTGTCAGGCTTAAGTGAGATATCTAGACAATCGTTTTGTAATGCTATTGCAATTAAAAGTCTATTCATCACAACTGACGTTTCTTATGATTAAGTGTTTACTTAATGCAATGGAATAGGATGGCGCTCTAGAAGTATATGCAAAGATATTCATTATATTTTGTGAGGCTACTATTGTAGATGTAATTGACACTTAATTTTTTTTTATTTGCTGATTTCAGGGAAAGCCCATTACATCAGGTACAATTTGTGACCTAATATGGCTTAATTCAAAAACTCTGTAAACTTCTTGCTACACAATTTTGTGAAATGTTAAAAGATTATAATATCAGCTTCTAATTTTTATAAGGTATGAGAAATTATAATATCACCATGTCCATAAAATCAGGAACTCTCGACAAGAATATGGCTGTCATAGTCCCAGACACGTCCATGAACACTCTGTCTCGCACTCGTCTAGGCTGGTGTAAGTGGCAACCGACTCAGTACCACAGCGACCTGTAAAACACACTCGCACAGCTTTTACTGCACAGGTTCATCTGACGCTGCGCTCCTTCTAGTAGCACGTCTGTTTACTTTAAGGCAAATGATGGGCCAGGGAATAGATTGGTTAGCCCTTAAATAAGAACTACAGTGAAAGCAGACTATGCTGTTGAACCCCTGTGTTCTCCAATGAAATTGATACCAGGGGACCTGTGCAACACTTTCGTATTTTCATAGTTTTAAATAATGACAGTATTTGGAATAAGTGTAATAGTTGGAATAAGGGTAGCTTTGGGAACCAAGAGAAAACGTCCTTAAAAATGAGCCATACTATGTGAAATAATAATCGCGAATTTATAATTCATCGTTGTATACACATTTCCGTGCATATAATTTTGAACACATTTCTTTGCAGAGCATTACAATACCTCGATGTAAACGAGACTTGAAGTAAGAATGTAATCTTCGTGAACTTTTTGTTTTCCATTTCCATTAATGGGAACAAAAATGTTTCGTGGTTTAATTACCCTTGAAAATGCTACATATAATTGTCCCTGAGTAAAGACTGGATTTGGTGAATACAGTGCTGCTCTTTGAAGCGTTTGTCCCTGAAACTTGTTTACAGTAGTCACATGTGCGATTTCAATAGCCAACTATCTTCTTGACAACTGAAAAGGCACTCTTCGATCAGATGGTGTTAAGTTTATCTGTGGTACTCCAACAGTTTTCCTGATGTCAGTCACTTGCACATTAATTGAAAATTCATTGAGTTTCGTTACAACCATGCGTGTTCTTGCCCATGGCATCTCAAACTTCTCATTTATTGTTTATAACAGTAGTATTTACACCACCGTATTGTCAACAAAAGTTAAAAATTAATGAGCAAATACAAACACAAAATGAAAAAAAATAAGAAATGTAATGTACTACTCATGACAATATTTGACTGTCCTCAGTTGGTTGTAATTTCTAACTTCTTACTGTAGTATTATATTTACCTGTTGTTGAAAAAAAGTTTAATGAACACGTAGTGTTCGCTTCTTAGCTGTTATATCACTGTGACCACAATAACCTATAACTGTAATTTGAGAGTTAACTGCACCTCGTACTTTATGTAAGAACGTTAGGCCATAGTAGCAACAGATGAATCAGAGTTCACGACGACAATGACAAAAGTGTGTTTGTCGTTTCAGGAAGTACATTCGTTTAGAAAACTCAGCTTTTACGGTGGGCAGAGATAATGGATTACCGCAGGGGTCACGATTACCATCTGTGACAATACTGCGTACTAATTATCCAATTAAAACAATTAAAATAGTATTTGTGATAAGATGATATTGAAAGGAAGTCTCTTATTCGTGACTAAAAAATCAGCATCACCGATGATGCCTTTTGCCTACGATAGTTAAAATTTTCCAAAAATAGTAAGTCTTATTGCAAAATTGGAATGCAGTCGGTCAGAACCCGCTTAATAAAACTTTCTAACGATACCTCATTCATCCACATACGTTTAGCACGTGTGGAGAAAAAGGGAAGTTGAATTGAGAAATAATATCTATGATACGTAAGCTTCACAGCCCACTTTAAGTAATTTGTTCTCAGCACCAGAATTAAAGGAACCTTCACGGAGGCTCTAATTCAGAGTAATCAACTTTCCAATGTGCTTTCTGAGAACTCACGAACCCCGTGGCAAATTAAGCACATAGGCGAAAGTTAAACACTAGCTTCTACACACACACACTAAAATGCTCCTGCCACGCAGACTTCGCTCCTAATATCCAGGGACACTGAAACACTGCTTCAGCACCAAATCAACAGAGTGTCTCTGACTTTTGTCGCATTTCGCACACGCTCCCACGACCAGGCAGCCATCGGCAATTTTCTGTTCAGTATTGAGAAAATTGCGCAGCAAGCTATTGGGTACAGCCGAACTTAAAATCACAAGAAAAGACGCAGGGGCGTTTCATAACCTGTATTAATCATTGTCTAACCATGTCCCAGCCGGGAAGAAATGTCATCTTAAAAATCAAACATTTATACACAATATCAAACGTCACACCTTATACAGTTTGACATATTTCACTTGCCGAAGACAACCAAGCTTCTATGGCATCTTATTGCGCCACTCAGAGCCGACTGGCACGGGGCAGTCTTCTCTTGGTTGATCCACGTCACGATGTCTTCTGACTTCTGAACAAGCGGCTGCTACGTCTGTGTGATGTCATATACATCAGTTTTCTTTTGCAACAAAATGTCAAAACAATTTTTCTTGGACAAAATGTGACGAATGCTGATTCTTACTCTATTCAGTCATTACGAAAGTTTTAATATGTCCACATATCTTCCAAATATTAAAATTCTTGATGCAGCGTTTTGTATCCTCCCAACCTCAGAGAAGTGGACGAGTCCATTTCACAACACTCAAGCGTTTTCCGTTGACTTAAAGTTTGTCTTAAATCTCTTTAAACCGGAAATTCCTACATGTGCCGACCTTCTAGGCGGTTGGAGATGGCTCGCTGACACCTCCACGTGGACGCTTTTTCGCCCACGTCAGCAACCCGTCCGTTATCGGCTCTGCTCTCCAGGCTTTTCTTTCTCAAGGCCCTCCGAAACAATGGGAACCACTGGTCCCCTTCTTCGCCTCATAATTTTGTCGCTTCTCTACCTATAAATCTGAATAGACGTCAAACCTTTTGTCTGATTTTGAAACGCCCTTCAGTAAGAAACTTAGTGTTTTCAGCTGCAATTCGTCCCTTTTAAATAACGTTAAGTTACTGTGAAAATTTACGTTCGAAAATGAGCGTTGGCGTGGAAATGATATATCACTGCCACACCTCATTGTGTTGATTAAACCAGTAAAACATAAGGCACAATGTATAAGATAAAGCCAAATTATATTACGACAAGCACACAGTTATGTCAAATAATTCGGTTACAATGTAATATTGTTTGTCTCCATCCCTATAATAAAAGATACAAGTATTCAGTGATCGTTAAAAAGGAAAATATTCCATATTTTGAGAGCTTTCCGTAGGTAACGTATCACTGTCTGCTGTTCTTGACTCAGGTAGCCCCATCTCTGTGACTACCGAAATTGGATTCAACAGATGTGTGAGGACGACAGACAGTCCTACTTTACTTGTACGCATAATCAAACTTCGGGGAGCTATTTCAGGCAAAAGTGTTGATGTACAACATCAAATTTGTTTGTATTTGACATGGTTCAAATGGCTCTGAGCACTATGCGACTTAACTTCTGAGGTCATCAGTCACCTAGAACTTAGAACTAATTAAACCTAACTAACCTAAGAACATCACACACATCCATGCCCGAGGCAGGATTCGTACCTGCGACCGTAGCGGTCACGCGGTTCCAGACAGAAGCGCCTAGACCCGCACGGCTATTTCACATGTTAAGGCCATAAATTTGTAATGAGTTTCTTATCTGTACCACGCTTTCGACAGAAATAATAGTGTGAGCGTAATTATTCAACGAATACAAAGCAACTTGAAACTTTAGTGATGGTGAGATAATCATAGAAGCTGAAGGTAAGTCAATTACTCTGAAATTTGAAGATTGGATCTCAAGACAAGACGAGGAAGTGAATTGCCTATGCTTTTTTCCAGGCAACACGTTTTCCACCTGAATTCTTTTATGTATACGCAGTTTGACCCAAAAAATAAATAAATAAAATAGACAAAGTAGAGCATTGCCCTGATACAGATAAGACGAATCTTTTTGGCTTTTTGCACTTACACTCAATTGTTTTTACTCACTGTACAGGAACTATAAAAGTTTTTCAGTACAGGTTTCAAGTCACAGACAACAAAAAATTTTGCGTTAAGCCGTATATTATCTTTGATTACTACTGAGAGCAAGTAAAAGCTTGAAATACGACTATGCTACAGCAAGGTGTCATAGACACTTACGGTACCACACTGCACGTAGTAAAGAAAATGGATGGGGCGATCATTTTCATATGAGATTCAAGACAGATTAACACCATTACTCTTCCTGAAACAGAAAGACCTCAGACTGTAGATGAATTACTTAACAGTTGCTATGATGTGCAAGTTCTGTCTTCGGTCGGCTTGAGTTTCTGGCAAATAGCATTGCACCTTGAATGTAGAAAATATACAGCGTTTCTCTGTTTTGGACTGTGCTATCAGTTTCACAAATAACCATTAGGTCTTAATATTTCTTCTGCCATCTTCATTCACATCTTAAACTCTATCTTACCCGAGTACGTGAAGTAACACATTACCCCATATGTTGATTGCATCCTCACAGCTGAAAAATCTTGGTCACAACTTAACCGTATCCTCAATAGTTCGCTATAGATTTTTGAAGACTCAGGAATTACTGTCAGTCTTGACAAATCAGAATTTGGCAAGATCTTATTACAATTCGTACGACACATCATCTCGTCTGGAGACATAGAGCCTGATCCAGAAATACGTGAGGCAATCAGAATCATTGCTGTTTCTACCGTCAAAAGACAAGTTCGTAGTTCTTCCTTACTTTAATAAATTTTTCAGCTTCGCTTCTAGAGTATGAAAATACTTGCCACCCCAAAACTTTGTTCTCTTACTGATAAAAACAAAAAACAAGATTGCGATGAACACTTGCAAGTAGAGTTGCTAAGTCTATAGGACGCACTTCTGAACCCTCCAGTTCTTGCACAACCAGATCCCTGTCACGCGATTTTTGTATGGCAACAAATTCTTCAAAAGTTGGAGCAGCTGCTCATCTATTCCAGGAATTCGAGGAAAGTGGGACCATTGTGCAAAGAAGTATAGATTTTGCTACCCGTGTTCTAACGAAATCAGAAAAATATTATTCAGTAACTGAATTAGAAGCTGTAGCAATGATTTGAGCATTTTCCAAAGTTAGTTTTTTTGTCTGCCAAACACTCTGAAGTCAACACAGATCATTGTGCATTACAATTTTCAATGTGTTCAAAATTGAATCATGACAGATTAAAACGTTGAGCATTGTATCTTCGAGAATTTCGTTTCACAATAATTTATATTCCTGGTTCATAAATTTCTGTTGCTGACACTTTATCCTCTGCACCCACTGGCTTAGAACAAAAAGGAGTATAGATACGAATCTTGAAAAAATCTTCAGTATACTGTGTATTCAAACAGCTGCCTTTGAGAACTTTAGTGCTTCTTCTTTAAACGATATTGCACAGGAACAGGATAAAAATCCTGTGGGGAAATACCTGAAGAATAAGTGGCATGACGAAGTAAGCACAGAGGTAGGACAGTAGTACCTCGTACACAAGAGGGACTTCCGTATTTCTGGTGATTTCTTAAACAAACTCATTTGGTACACACACACCTCAGCTACGCTCATTTTGGACCACGTGTTTCATCAAATTCCGCACAATCTGCTACTTCACTGACATGGAAAAGAGAACCAGAAAATTTTATCTATATGCACGTTTTGTCAATAAGCTAAGCGACCTCTTGTTACATGCCGTGCTCCACTGTTTCCCATCATTCGCACAAAGTTAATAGAATTAGCAGCTGTAGATCTTCTAAGCCCACGCGTAAGAACTCAGAATGAATTTTCATATGTTTTCATTGCTGTAGGGCTAATTTCTAAATTTGTCTCATTGGCCCCGTTGCCGAGAGCCACTGGCAAAACTGTATCCCACGCCTTTGTAGAGTATTTCCTGCGGTGAGTAGGACAAGTTGACATGGTAATCCCTGACAATGTTCCCCAGTTTCTATCAGGTATTTGAGCTAGAACTTTAAGAAATTATAAAATTAAACTAATGCTTATCTCTCTTTATTCGCCACAAGCTAATACTTCTGAAACACTTATGTGCATAATCAATAAACTCTACAGACTACACAAACTACGACAACATCATAATTGGGATAAGCATATGCACATATTGCCTCCTTTACTGTTACTTAAGAACGAGCAGCCACCAGACTGAATCAAAGAGCTTAACTAACTCACGCATATTACGACACAAATACGTAATAGAACTAGAAATAAATAACATCAAGGAAGCTACAGAGCAAAGAAAGAAGTTGGTAAATACTAAGGCAAATGTCAAAAAGTTGTACAATGGTCAGTGTGTACTTATGAAATCCCACGCTTTGTCTCACAAAAATAAGCATGTACGTCATAAATTTTTCTTAATACAATGAGCCTTACAGAATTCGTCGAAAAGCACATCACAACCCAGAAGAAGTGGAAACAACACATACTAAAAGGAACAAAGGACACTATCATGCGTCACATATCAAACCACTTGTGGAATAGTGATGTATTGCATTTTGCCTAGATACTTTCGTCTTGGAAAGTACCTAGTGTCGTTACTGATATGATATACATTTCTGACGTATCTATTTTCATTATGATGTTTTGTGATCATTTTTTGATTTTGCTGCATATGACATACGAGTGCATTATCCTGTTGAAGTATGTACCTTTTTCTTTTGTGATTAACTGCACACTTTTTTGTCTTTAGGTTAGTTTATGACAGACTTGATGATATACACAGATATTAAAACGGATGTGACTACTTTGCAGATACATATTACAGATTTATGAGACACGGTTGCACATAGGCTGCATCGTTGAATGACAAGTTTTTATGATCACTGTAGGCTGTGATGGAAAACATAAATGAGAAGACCGTTAAACAAATTATACATGTATTTTGTGATGAAATCATTATTTCCATGAACAGTTTTCTACCAATCCATAAGGTTTCCTTCTTTTTGCATTTTGGCATTTATTATTTAATTTTATTTCCATGGTTTAGGTTAGTATTGTGAAATGTTTTTAGTCTTATTGTATAGCATTACTATTGCTTAACACAGCTATTTCCTTACGTGAACTCACCTGTTACACAGTTACTGGTGCACCAACGTACCTTTTGACACTGACTTTTATTGGCATTTTGCGATGACATTGGCATCTTGCATTTTTGTGATGACACACTTGGCTTTAGTTACTGATGATGAAACTTTTATGTATGATTTGTCTTAGCCTAAGAATATGTTCTTCGTGTTGTTTACTAGTTTACGACAATGATTTTGGCTGCATATGCGTAGGATAAGATAGTTTTCTGCAATGGCTTTCTAATGGAATATGTCACGTTTATATGTGTATTACAATGAATTTGGTTGCATTGCTTTCCTGATGAACTATTTCTGTTAATATATGTACATGATGGCGCCTATAGTTTTATGATAGCTCACTTAGGATAAGCATTTACTGTTCTGTCGATTACCGTGATCATGATCGTCACTACGGAAATGGATTCTGTCACGATGACTGTTCTGTTTTTACCAGCGTAAATCATACGAATGATGGCCGTTTTGGCGTCTGTAATTGTCTCTGTGATAATGAGTTTTGCTACAGCGTTTATCATTTCTAAGATCGTACATAGAAATGAATGTCGCGAGTCACGATGTGTGTTGTCATATTTTCGAGTGATACGGTTGTCGGAGTCTAGTTCCAGTTCTTGTAGCAAACCTTGTAAAGCATCTAGGTCGTCCTTGCACCTTCCTGCCAATATTACGTGATGCAAATGGGAAGGCAACTTTGTTATGCAAGTGTGCATCAACTGAGGCTGTAGGGGCTTGTGAGATATTTGTTCCTACGCAATATCTTCTCAAAAGATCTAACTGCGCTAGAATCCTTGGACTGATCAAAATTTTTCATCATTATTACACTGTGTTTTGGTCTTCCTGAGTAGCTTCCGACCAGTAATCGGACAAGAAAACGTGGTAAAAATAGCTTCAGTTTAACAATCTCTGATTGCAGACCGCATTCTCACAGCTGGCTTGCTTTCGCGATATCCACGCATGAATTCCAAAGGCCAAAGGGCTGTATGATGGTAGTGAAAATAAAAATTGATCCAGCCAGGCTTGGGGGCGAATGTCGTTGCCAAACGTCGGAAAAATTTTCAGTTTACGAACAGTGAAAAAGTGCTTTTAACTGAAACTGTCGTTTCGGTGACAGTCCGAATGTTCTCTATTACGCCTGATGGGCGGCTCACTATCGTGTCTTGTTGAAAAGTATTGTTCCCTGGGAAGTCGCAAAGCCGCAACTCATTGTAAGTTTCATCACAAGTTTCAGATCATAGGTGTAAGTGTGAACACATAAAGTCATTGGTATCGTCCGATATGTGTCTACTGTTCTCGCATGTTGTTTATGTCCTTTTTTGTTGTTGATTAACTTTAATCAGACTTTCTTTAAAATTCTGTTGTCGCTGAAAATGCTACAGGATATGTGACATCAGAATCACTGTCGGCACTTTTAGACAAATTTGCTATCTTTGTTGTCAAATCCTCGACATTTTTTGTTAACGTACGAAGTTGTTCATTGTGTTCATCAGAGTTCAGTTTTAATGCGTCTACCTATTCAGTTATTGTTTCACAATGATTTTAAGGTGTTCTTGACCTGTGAGTTGCGGGCTGCGGGGCTAGTGCGCTCGGTACAGTGGTATCTATTTTTGTGAGCAGCTCTTCATGGTCGTCCTGTTATGTAGTTTTTAAATTAGTTTCAAAGCTGCGTAGCCTAGTCTCTAGCTTGTAAGTCATTTCTAATCCCTTGTCGAATTTCTGCAGAAAGATTTGGCCATTTTTTCTGAAGCTTCGGAAAGTGTGATGTGAGTTCATCTTTCGTACTTTTCATGTCTTTAATTATTTCTGCCAGTGATTTTGCGTTTTGTTCTGCATTTTGTTGCAATGTATTATTCGTCTTTAGTAGCAACCTAACAAAGTCGAATTATTGATTTCCGCACTCATATTTACTGGATTTGCAACGATTGAGTGAGTATTGTCAGTATGTAACTGACGTTGGCTCGTGTACTGTTTGACTAAAAGAGATAGAAGCAAATCCTGAATCGAGTGTTTCAGTAAATGGTTGTTGCGAAATTTCTCACAGCTGAGGCGACTTTTCGCCTGTCGATTCATCGTTCGAAATTTCTGGTTCACTATTGGTTATCTGTACCGTTGCATTTCCTAATAAAGAACTAAGCTGTGTTGCTAAGTTATCCGAATTCTCTGAAATCTCAGGTAAATTATTTATGTGTATCGACTGTTGTACTTGTTCTGTTTCATTAATAAGTGAATCATTACTTTGTAATGCGGTTTTTGATCTAATAGCACGACGAAATACTGTATAGTTAGCGGTAAAATTTAAATTTAAAAACTGAATTACCAAAACAAATTCTATCTGCACTTAAATAACTAAAAGTAACAAATTCTTTTACGCAACAGAAATAACTGCAGAAATATGTAACACAGAAATTTTTCACACGGTTTGCTCGACTGCCTGCCTAATCTACAAAGATCTTCAAAGACAATATTTTTTTGCGAAAATAAAAATAAATTTCACACAAAATCACACACAAAAATGACAGCGAAATTACAATAGCTGAAGGAGAAAATACAAGTGTTAGTACATATAAGCGTAGTGCTGAATTGCTTTCGAGAGCCTGTGTCGCAATCTGACTATCTAATCACAGAAAAACCGGAGCACTATCCGAAGCGAAAAGGGTCGACATGTGTAAACATTCTTCAAAAAAATTGCGTTAATGAGAGAAAACTGAATATATTGATTGCAAATACTTTTTCCTCATGTAACATTTACGTCAGTCATCGTATTCAACTGCTGAGCAAAATTGATTGTTGGTTGGCTTCCGTGTTGCGCATGTGAACAGAGCAGTGAAATAAAACTTTAAACTTCATGAAACGCAAAATTTGAAATTAATAAATATAATCAAAACTCAGTTCCGAAGAATATTATGAACATTGTTCACTGAAAATTAATGTTCTAGCTAGGACGATACCTGAGAATCGTGACTACAACAGCTTGCTCAAGGATGAAAGGTGAAATCCGCCATAAAAGTGACTTACCTCTTGCTCGTCATTTCGTTTCTGATGTACTGAAGTCCTCGAAAGGAAATACAAATCAGCAGATCAGCAGCTAAAGATAAGTAGCCTACCTTAATTTTTTGCTTGTCAGAAGCAGCCTTTTGCTGCGTGTGAGGTAAGGTGCAATGGACTCACGACGGAATATTTAAAACTTTACAATAGAGGTAGATTTTACTTTACAGAAAATCTTTTTTGAGAAATGAGACTCTGATTATTGACAAAAAGACTGCACAACATAAGAAGACTATAACAATTACAAAGTTCTCTCATTACAAAGAAACTGCAAATATCCCTTTAATGTTCCTCCAAAATCTTCTCCGTCAGTATGAAGAACAAGAAAGTATTATAAAAGAGTTTTCACCTCCATAATAAAGTATTCAAGACAGCTTCTCTCAGATTCACAGAAAACAGATCCTATTCTTTGAAAAACTCAACTTCACGCTACTATGCCTCAAATAAGAATGCACTAGCGCTGCAAAACTGATCAACGAGCAAGTCAGTCACAGATAAAATAAACCACAAAGTCATATTTCTTATTCATAACTCGTAGAGTGCGCTCATGCATATTTGTTCCAATACAGTAAAGGTGAAATATTTGAAATGACAGAAAACCTTACAATTCTACCTTGCGGCAAGTGCTTAGGTTGCCTGTCACATGCTGCGGGCAACCTCCCCCTAGAAGTTAGTCTATCCCTCGATTCGAGTACTGCGTCCGCAAGTGGCTTCTCACACCATCCGGTCAAAGCCCATCCACTTTCTGTTCGGAGACCTGGAGCTAATTAAATCACGAACACGCAACTAAATAGGTGAAAAAAAAGAGAGGGAGAAACCGAGGGAGAGAGAGAGAGAGAGAGAGAGAGAGAGAGGAAGTGGGAGTTATACAACGGTTCGATCTTCGCAATTATTATCATTACTCAAGACAGCATCATGCAGACTGGTGCAATAAAAAATTATTATGAAACGTATCTGGCTGATGCGTTTCAAGCTGTCTTGGTCAGTTTGTGAATTACGTTGTATTCCTCTGCGCGGTGAAGGGCATGTCTGAAAATAAATTATTGTGTTCGTACACTAAATTCAAGATTGTCTACCATTACCCCGTGACCTGCTTTCAGTGCTTGCGCCTTCTTCTGCAGGTGGACACTGGACACTTTGCATTCCTTACTTCGTTCAGAAATAGTAACTAATGAACTGAAGACATACACAGTAAGAGCTGTTTCCTTAACCAGTATCAAATTATGTACCAAGCTGTTACACAAAATAAAAACTAATGAAGACAAATCTTCCAACTCGAGCATCTATAAGATAAAATGCAATGAGTGGTTAGAAAAGGAGGTGAGTCAAAATAGACAAAACATACGAATTAGAACTAACTCTCCGTCCGAAAAGGGCTCTGAAGACCCCTGGATCTGACCGACCGCTGTGTCATCCTCAGTTGAAGACGTCACTGGATGCGGATACTGAGAGGCACGTTATCAGCACACCGCTCTCCCGGTTGTTGTCAGCTTAGTGACTGGAGCCACTACCTCGCAATCAAGTAGCTCCTCAATTTGCCTCACAAGAGCTGAGTGCACCCGCTCGCCAACAGCACTCAGCAGACCTGAACGATCATCCATCCAAGAGCAAGCCGTTGGCGAACTAGAATTAAGTAACAAATAACTGAATTTAGGTACAACATCTGTATTAAATCTCCCATAGCTACCTTCATTAACTACGTAGGACGCCTTATGACGACATGGATGATAATATAATAATATTACGAAGGTCATTCCATAAGTCATGGCAACTACGGTATATCGTGCAAACATGTGACATTACCGTAATCGCAGTACATACATTCGAAGTCCATGACAAACAGTATCGAAATCAACAGACAGATTGCCACCGCATAAGAAGATGGCTCTGTACCAGCGCCTGAAACATTCAATGTGATCTTGGCCGTGCTACAAGACTGATATAAGCAGAGTGGAAATGTGAGCATCTTTCTCGCTGGCAGAAATGCTATTCAGTATCATGGGGAACTACGAGCAGCTGTGGGTGATATATCACTCACGAAAGTCATGCTCGTTCTGGCGTATGACAGCCAGGGCATTCTGGAGTTCCAGTCTGTTAGGTACTTCTACGCTGTCAATGCCCAACACTACCGCAACTTTCCGTGCACCATCTACAATGTACACTTCGGTGAAAACATCCACCGCCTACGAATAATCCAGTCATAATCCATGATAAGACTACAGCCCACGTCGCAAGCGACATCAATAATTGTGTGCGGGTGGAAAATCCTTCCCCTCCCAGCCTAATCATGAGACTTTAGTCCATGAGACTTCCAACTCATTACACAACTGAAGAAACCATTGCGTGGGAGGCGCTTTGTAAACAGGACGGCCCACAGTGGCACATATTGATAGCAATGCCAGTAGCATTCAGTCCCGTCTCCATCGTCGGAAACGCTGTGTGGATGCATTGGAGGACTATTTTGAAGGACAGCAGTTCATTTTGGTTTACTTTTCTTCCATTTGTACTCGTGTACGCCGGCCGGGGTGGCCGAGCGGTTCTAGGAGCTACGGTCGCAGGTTCGAATCCTGCCTCGGGCATGGATGCGTGTGATGTCCATAGGTTAGTTAGGTTTAAGTAGTTCTAAGTTCTAGGGCACTGATCACCTCAGCAGTTAAGTCCCATAGTGCTCAGAGCCATTTGAACCATACTCATGTACAATAAATTTACACAGAGTTCCAATGCTTGTATTTGATTTCAACCTTTGCTGTGACGTTCCGTACTGGAAGCCTATTTTATGTTGGCATTCAGATCCACACTACTTTACCGGTTTAATGCACACCTTGGAATTCCTACGCTGTTGCATTATCGCAAGATATATCGTAGTCACCAAGACTTATGGAATGACCCTCGTATATGCACCAATTAAAGCTCACAATCTCTTTGAAGGATTGGAAGTTAGTGCTCCCAACAGAAAACATGGGTAGTACATATTCACTGGCAATGAACTTTTTTACAAGTCTTTCAAGCATCCTAGGCAACAACTTTTACCGCCATCATTTCTCAGTGACCAAAATTACGAAAATCTGACTCAACGCCCAAAGCTTCAAACAGGTTAATTAACAAATAAATATACCGAAGTCTATACATGTATTGAAGTTTTTTTTAAGTAGGATATATTAACGTGAAAATGTTCTAAAGATGTAAATACATTGGTGCCCGTCGTCTGAATCTTTGATTTGCAGTATAAGCTGGTAATGCTCTGCAACTTATAGTGCACTGTATTTCCACGCCTGCACGACCTCAGGGTGGTTTTTGTTTTTGTTTCTTGTTCCTGTGATATTCGGTGATACTAGTGTGTATTTTTAAAGACCCTCACAGTGTCCTTTTCTGGATCGTCTTGCAAGTAGCATCGCTATTGTTTCTAAGGTATGGCTCAAATGTCACATTATGATAATAAATGACACATAAAAAATTATCTGTAGTGAAATGAAGATTAAGGCAGACAATTGGCCACATCCAAAGGCGATATTCTGATGTCATTGACTTCTTCTCCAGAAGATGAGGGTGTAAACCCTCAAAACGTGTCGTGATAGAAAATAAAAAATGACTGTCATGGATAACTGTCGTAATTTGGCTTATACAAAATATTCGGAGGTCGAAGAATGCTATTGTTCACTGTCCGAGGTCCATGTGGAGGCAACCAAAAGTCCGACCTGCAGATTCACGAGTTTCAATCAAACTCCTAAACAATTAGAAAACAGGGAGCTAGGAAGAGACATGGAGAATACGCTTACTGAAATCACAAGGACGCTGGATACTTATAATATGCTAAGAAGTAGTATTTCTTCCAGTGCTATACGCCTCTCGGTTATTTGACTGCATATGAGAAATATAGAACGAAAGACTGGTGACTATTATCAACTTGCCACGACCTTCCAAGCCTGTACTAATTAAATGTTATAGTACCACTGTAAAAAAAAACCAAGTATGTAATGAAATGTTCCTGCTATAAAGTGGGACGCGGATACGTAAGTCTTGTACTGCTTCGCATCCTGTATTTTTACCAGTAAGTGTGTGACACACTTACGTCCTCCAATTTGGCCTTTTCACTGCTGCTGAACGCTGGCTCGTCTAAAACCAGTTTCGGCTGGTGGCCCTGACTCATCATCTGCGACGTGGAGTGTTCCGAACACACACACACACACACACACACACACACACACACACATTTACCAGGCAGCGGGTATTCATTCGAGGGCAAAAGGTGGCAAGAAAGTTGCCAGTCGCCGACTTCCGTGGTGTCGGATTATCGTCGGTGCCTCGAAAAGCAGAGGTCGTGGGTTCGAATCTCGCCTACGTCATGAGCGTGAATTCTAAATGAACAGTTACGATATGTGTGTCCTGGGTGGACGTACGGAAGGTTGAGGGTACTCATTAGCTATAAGTATGTTCCAGAAGATAAAAGCTCCCTGGCCCCACATAAGATGCTTTTGTAATATTTGGTTCAGAATATTCGGACTGCTATACGTTCCTCCTCCCTCGAATGCCTTTAAGTTCAAACACAGTAGAAACACATAACGATTACTGCCGTTCAAAAGTGATGTACTATTCCCATCTTTTTCATTCTCAATCCAGGAAAGATTTGTGGGGAAGTATGCAGGCCACACTACACTTGTTCAAACAATAATCTGAACCAAATATTACAAAAACATCTTTTTATTAAATGCTTGAAATAAATGTAAATAGATTTTGTTAATAATACACACAATTTTATTAGAAAAACGACATTTCATTTACAAATTCGACAGAATCAAGACATGATATGAGCCACCAAACTTCAAACTAGATTTTCTCGTTAAAGAGTGTTTGGTAGCAATGGGGTATTTTTACATTCTTCTGCACTGATCTGCAAAACAAAGTTTTTCAGTTTCATCTTTTTTGAGAATGTTGCATTCCTGAATGAGTTTGACACTTCTTTTTGCAACGTCGTTCACAACTAAAGTAATCTGAAGTTTTCAATTCTGCTTTTGCAACCAGGGCCATTTATACCGATAGTTACAAAAGACTAGGTATCAGTCTTTGTAGAAGAGAAAAATAACTTTGATACAGAATTTGCTTCTCGACTCATTTCGTTCTTCTTCTTCTTCTTCATCATCATCTTTCTTTGACTGTAGAGTAACTTTGCCTTAAACGCTGCTGGAACATCATCATCAAGAAAAGATCGATACACAGTGCCAGGAGCTAAGTACCGGACATACTCGAAAAACATTTTCGTTGCATGAATAGAAAACCGTGGTAAGGTGCTTTAATTGCTTCTGAGGACAGAAATCATGATCTTACGAACATTCGAACAAGAAAAATACGTGTTATTCTTAAAGATTCCTTCTCACCGTGGGATAACGGGAACTATTCTCGAAAGAGGTATAACCAGAATGTATAAATGGGCAAAGTCATTCACTTATCAAAACTTACAGTCCTGATATAAGAAACGAAATACCGTTTCCAAAAATGTGGCCAAGGGAGATCATCTCCCAAAACTTGTCGGTAATCGTAACACTGTTGTTTTTGTATGGAAAGATGGTGTTAAAGACATTCGCGAATAATAGAATGAACATTATCAGATGCTTCATTGCTACCTACTCTGTAAATCTTCTTTCACTAAACCATTTGATAAATGTCATGTCCTACACCATTTGCTGTGTTACAGCGGTTCTCAAATATGTGAGGGCAGGTGAGGTAGAACAGATGACGACTGAAGAAATTTTTTACGTTTACACGTGCACCATTTAGTCAACCCGTATCGCTTACTGTCGTCGTACGTCAAATTATGTGAATTATGTCAGTTTCCTTTTCTGCAGTTCTAGTCGAATGTTTCTGTAAACATTCGACTAGAACTGTAACCTTTATCATAGAGTTTAAACGACTTATCAACGCAGTGATCAGTATTTCTAGTATGAATTCCTACTTTTTTCTGACAGTAATGAGTTTAACTAATGCATTAATGAAAAATCGCGTAACATAATTCGCATGGCAACAATTCACTGCTTTACCAAACAGAATTAGCAAAACCAAATCACTTGGTGCAGGAAATAAACATTACACACTAATTAAATTAATGAAAACTCATATTGATTTAGATTACTTATGTGTACGAGCAATTGTAAATGAAATAACTAAAAGAACATTTACCTAAAAAATTACGCTTTGGGTGAAAATTTGAGAATTCAATATTCTCGTTGAGGGTCACCTTGAAATTACTTTACTGAACAGATTTCTTTTGTGGTTGATTGGCACAAGATAGAAAGGTGGGAACTAAACTTTTGGAAAGTTCAAAATTTAGGTCCGTCTAAGTGATAGTGTATCAAGTATTTAAATACCTAGATCGTTATCCATTTATACATTAGCTAGCTGTTTGGCATTGAAGCAAAATGTCAAGTAAAGAAATATGTCTGAAATTGAAACCGGCCTGTAGACTAGATTCATGCAAGACGAACTGAAAAGATTCATGCTGTATTGATAGACTTTCTAATGGGAACATCTGGTATCAACATCTCTGTGACATGAGTAACGAATTAATTTCTGTGACAGTAACAGGAATACAGACTTAGTTATAACTACACTTCTTATAGTAGTTCGCAACTAGTGGTTTGTTCTCTAGAAGTGATGTGAAATTCTCCATGCTTACAAAATTTTATTTTGCTGACTGTAAAAGTTAGCACTATCCACCGTAAAGCCTCAATTCTCGTACCACCGATGGAGAGCCACGTACTCTATTGAACACAGAAGTGATTTGCAGCGAAATTTACGCGACACAAAAACTTGAAACTACGGTAGATAAAATTTAGAAATAGTTATTGTTGTCTTAATGTCATTAAAAATTATCAGGAAAATTGCATAATAATTTCTGACAAAAAATGTCATTTCCAGTTGATTTGAAGAGTGTGATATACGAGGGTTGTACAAAAAGTAAAAATGTAAAAACAGGAAATTCTTATGAAATATTTTACGTGTTTTAAAATCGGTTCTATGGTTATTTAAACCTGCCACCTTTTGTTTGTTCACATGATCACCAAAGATCATATATTTTGTGAGCTTGGTTACCACTTCATAACCGTGTCTGGAGCCTCACCGTTATACATGGAAGTCTGCCCAGTTGCCACTCTAATTTTACAAGCAAGTAAAAGTAATGGTGGGAGATCTGTTCTGTACGTTGGGTGCTCTAGAACATCCTATCCAAAGCACTGCAGTCATATTCTACGTGCCTCGTGCCACGTACCCGGAATAGTTTCCTTGATACAATATTGCATGCATGGGTGTCCGAGTGTACATAAATAGTTGTGGTGCATTCGGCGAAACAGCATCCGCTTGCTTCTCACAAATCCTGATCACCATGATAGAGTGGTGTGAAGTGAAAATTTGAAGTTTATGTGTGTGTGTATGTGTGTCTGCGCTAGCGCGCGCGCGCGCGCGCGCGCATGCGTGGCTCCAATGCATTGACTGTCAGTTGTTCCTAACTTAGTTCATGACGGTACATACGGATATGGATGTCTATGGCCCAACGGAGACGATACTGCTTAATGCAAAAGTATCCACACAATCTTATAATACAGTCGCAGACCTCAAACAACATCCACATAATATGGATAAATTTAAAAGTAGATCAATTTTATTTGGTTGGCCCGCATGGATATTTCGACGTTAGTGACATACGTGCAGGAACATAGTTGTTTCCAACCCACTAGCTTTATTCGCCATTAAATTAATATAAAGTGGTAAATGAGACAATAAACCGGACAAGTCTGAGTAGGACTCGCGGTCTGAGAGTTTCGCACGTATTTAATTATGCACATAACGGTTCATCTATAGGTTTTGACGACTGATTTTGCGAGTATCAAAATCTGTGACATAAATGGTCTATCTTTTGATTGCATTGGCTTGGAAGCTTAAGTTTGTGCCGCCGCCAAGGTATTGTAGACTTTAGTACTTGACATAAATAATTTCTATTTCATACCTCTACCTGTTCCTGAGAAAAAGGGATCTTAACAGACGGATAGAGACACAGACAACAAAAGGGGTCCTGTAAGGGTTCCGTTTTTGAAGACTTTCTTAAAGAACCCAAAAATAGATGTCATACTGTATTTCTGAGTTTGAATATTTGGGTGACATTCTCGAAGAAAAACGGAATTTCAAAATGGCTGGTTCAAATGGCTCTGAGCACTATGGGCCTTAACGTCTGTGGTCATCAGTCCCCTAGAACTTCGAACTACTTAAACCTAACCAACCTAAGGACATCATCACACACATCCATGCCCGAGGCAGGATTCGAACCTGCGACCATAGCAGTCGCGCGGTTCCGGACTGCGCGCCTAGAACCGCTAGACCACCGCGGCCGGCACGGAATTTCTTAGCTCATATTATTGTTATTCCTCAGATAACTACAAAAGTTACGCACAAGTTATACGCAACACTATTTACAAAAGAATACCTACCATCAATGTCTGAGATTAAAGAAGAGCCTACAGCACGATGCTATTTTGACAACAGAACTTGGTGGGAAGTATATAGGGCTCTAAATCACAAAGTGAAAATGTCGCAGCCAAACCGTCTCGCATCCAGACAGAAGTCCTCGTATTTCTGAGGTTCACGGACGCTTGTATTACAACGCCTTTTGAAGCATATCTGATCTTGTTAGGAATTTGTCTCATAGATATAAAAGTAAGATATCTCTGAGCTTATCATAGGTTGCGCAGGAGTAATCTAGGTCAGTTACAAGACATTGCTGGTCAGAACATCACTGACAAGAAACAAAGACGTGATGCTTGCCGAATGACAACGTGACTGGAGCGCGGCGAGCATGACGAGGCGGTGCTGCAAATGAAACGCAGGCAGGTGGAAAAAAGTAACTCAACAGTTTATTATTTCAAAGTAATCAGAGTAACTATTAACACGTGATCCCACTGTGAGACAAGACGATCATTACATTCGTCGGAAAATGTTTGTGATTGTCTACGGAAGAAAGATTGTATACAGGCATGCACGTCTTCGTCCGAAACAAATCGACGACCGTGAAAGTCTTCCGTCAGGGCCCCAAAAATATGGAAGTCGCATGGAGAGAGGTCGGAACTGCTTCCCAGCGAAACTTCTACAGCGTACTCGAAGCAACCGTGGAAATATGTAACCTCGGCAACCTGTGGGCCCGTACACATGTTGCCAGGATTGTTTAGAAGGCACTGATCGTCTTGTCTCACAGAGGGATAAATGTATTAACATTTATGGAGATTACTTTTGAAGTAATAAACAGTTTACTTACTTTTTCCCATATGTCTCGTTTTCATTTGATTGCTCCTTATATAAATCCCTCCGAAAGGACTATAAATTATTTTGACAGGGCATGGCCCTTATTGCACGTATTTATGCAGAATTAACAAGATTAAGGCATAGACGTGCAACTATGGATTGATAGGCACACCTAACACACTTTGAATGTGATCAATGCATTGAATTTAGACTGAGAATAGACTGAAGTTCGGATAGCGTAATATGTGTAATCCAGAATGAAGAAAATTGGCAGCTGCTTGATACTCTAGTTAATAATTTATTCTGCGTTAGACTAGATGAATATCAAAACACAAGAAGAATCGAAGAAGAAGTTTAAATCAGTAGCAAGCAATATAGTTGACAAAAAGTTACGAGAAGTTTTAGTAACTGCTGCACATGGAAAAACATCACTAGGAGTTATGACAGGATAAAGGTCAAACCGTACCTTTTCCAATGATGCCAGTCGTCATGAGTCAACGGAAGATCAGTGAGATAAGAACTGCCAATAGAAGACAGTTTATGTGAGAGTAATTCAGAGGCTTACTTTCTACTCGTTCCATTTAATCGTGTACAACCACTTGTTGCTGGATAATATATAAGTTTGGTTCTGCTTTCGAAATAAATCTGTCAACTGCCATAAACTGTTAAAGCTGCTTAGGATAGTGGTTGGTAAGTTCATTGGTCAGGTAAGCTGTATGTCAACAGTACAACGGATGAAATTTCTTTTGAGAGCAAAATATTTTCTACTTATAATATGTAGATATGTACACTGTTGTTAAGGTACTCCTTCCAACTGTTCTATCCACACTCGTCTTCATACTTGTTTCTCCTACCTCCTTCCGTTCATCCCCTAAATATATTTTCAAACCATCTCAGTATATTTTTTCCAATACTGGAAACTAAATGTTTCGCTCCACAACGCTCCCTAACATTAATTTTTAAGTCTTCGTTAACCTTTAGGTATGTTAAATAAAACGTGATACGTACTTAATAAAGATATAATTTATTGATAAAATTAGACTTTAATGTATTCCTAAAATTACATCGTGACAATGACTGACAAAACTAACGTGAACAATTGCCTTGCAAGTCTTTGGACAGTATGGGTCAGTCACGTTTGTACAGTATGCTGCTTTTAATTTCGTGTAAGATTCCACATCCTCATCAACAAGATGACTTCTTAGTTTACTCTTGATAAGTTTCACGCTTGAAAATGATCGTTGGTATGCATATATATAGACCAAAATAAGGAATGAACAGCAGAAGCTAGTTTTTTCGGCTGAATATGGGTCAGAAATACTATTTGATATGTTGAAAATTAACAAATCTTCAATTTAGATCATTCGTGTAAATATAGAGACACAAACACCAACTAAGTATCTAAAAAAAAAATTGTGAAACTGAGTCACATTTACAAGCATTTTTGTTTATTACTTGCACAAGCTTGTATTTCTTTGTCACTCTCTTCGTCTGTTCCACTTATCTCCGACTCATAATTATTATTAAATCGCTTTCGAAATGATCCCGTGTTAGTTCACTTTTAATGTAATTGAAGGGTATGGAGAAATATTATGGTAACCCACATTAGCTATGAATGGAGACATTCAATTGGAAAAGTTAAAAAAAATTTCATTCGTAAGTTATTAATATTTTATTATTTATGCAACTGGTAGTCACTGTACAACATCTTAAGCACACAAATCATTGGAAAAAATACAAACTTTGAGTCAATAATGTCCAAAACTCTATCTTTTCCTAGCTGTGGCGAACATATTATGTGGCATACCATTGTATCCCTGCAACAAGCACAGGACAGCTGAAAATTCTCAGACTTGGTCTGCAGATGAATCTACATACTCTTCCTCATTTGTAGATGTCTTCATAGTTTTTATTACTTTGTAGAATTTGTTATAAATAGGTGGTATCCAGTTCAGTGCAGATATGAGGTCTTGTTTCTTCTTTGAGTGACTTGGAACTGACCCAGAATACTTCTTTTGAAGAGTGGTTCCTTCTGAGGTGGTAGGGCGACCTCCTCTGTGAAACTTCCTGCCAGTCTTCCCCATGAAATGTATTTCATACGAACAAGATTCATGTTTCATCTGCATCGAGGAGGAGCCGTACAGCATCTCATATAACAACTTATGCCCTTCTACTGAGATATCCTTATGACTAAATGTAGATCTCATGTCACTGATGCATACAAAATCTTCTGATCACATAACGTGGACACAAAATGGTCGCGTTTGGCCACACTTCTTCAACATGTCCACCCAGTCTTGAGAGACATATACAAACTTCACATGTTAGTGAACATACTGCTCCACAACAGCCAAATCTCGATCGCTTGGCAACATGGAATGCCCAGGAAGTGGGAAGTGGTGCTCAGTGGGGGAAAATCTTCCTTTTGCTATAAGCTGCATCCAAACAAATACAATGTTCCAGTTTTCGTTTTGCCCAGAGCAGTTGTCTGAAATTGCAATCAACTTATTCCGTCGTATATTGTGATCTTCAAAATACTTCAGTAAGCAGCTGCCTATTTCCTCTGAACCCCTTGATGCTACCATTTCACCCCAAACAAAGCAATGACTTGGCGACGAATTAAAGGGATGAATGCTGAAGTTATATGTCCACAGTTTCCCCTTATAGAACACTGGACCTGTAGCGAGTTTAGGAGTGGAAAATGCCTGTTGTAAAATGGTTCAGAATGGCTCTGAGCACTATGGGACTTAACTGTTGAGGTCATTAGTCCCCTAGAACTTAGAACTACTTTGACCTAACTAACCTAAGGACGTCACACACATCCATGCCCGAGGCAGGAGTCGAACCTGCGACCGTAGCTGCCGCGTGGTTCCAGACTGTAGCGCCTAGAACCGCTCGGCCACCCTGGCCGCCGCCTGTTGTAGATCAAAAGTTATAACATGAAAGTCTTTATCAAAAACTTCCTTCTCTGTTTGCACTTTTATATTATATTGGCATGCCTGGGCTATTCTGAGATGTTACTCGTTCTGTATATTAATTTCTCTTAATTTTTCCAGGTCGTTTTTTGCTTCCAACATTTGAATTTCATTTGAATCACATGTTGGGCAAGTATCTGATTTTGACAGTTTGAAGGAAATATTGAAATCTTGAACGAAAATGCGATGATACTTACCAAAAGATACAGACTTCGCTTTGATATCAGGACAGTACCGGTATTTATCTTTATAATGGTTGTAGCAACTTTGCATGGAATATTCCATCGGCACATAGAATTTTTCGCCATTATCTTTTCTACTATAATGAGTTGTATTTTGGAATACCTTATATATATGTTTTTTGACCAATTGCACGTCTTCCTCTGAGTAGGCATGTGGTCTATTCTTGTGTTAGCCTCTTCTATATTCTGGTGGAATAATAGCCCCTGCTCATTTTGGATTGTGTGTTTTCTACTCTACCTCTTTTGTGCTGCAAACCACGGATGCTTAAAAACAAAATTTTACCGACATCAGTGCTTCTGACATCTTTTATAACACTATATTGTACATTGTTGTTACGCCTGCCAATTTAATTGGCTGTATATTTTATTTTTATGGGTTCTAGCTGCATGGAACCAAAGAAACAAGCATTTTCTCTATCGAAGTCCACAATGTCCCAGAATGACTTGTTTATACTCTGTATAGGCTTCTCCCCAATCCGTTCAAACCACTTTTTAGAACATTTACAGGAAATTCCAACTAAATTTCTCGCCTGGATCACTGTACCTTCTTTTGTAGTATATTCAAGTCCACTATTCCTAGCAAGTTTCTTCTGCTGTTGTTTTTTAACTAGCTTATTTCTTTTTCTCGATGTTTTCATTGTGACATCTTTAATCCTAGGGTCAGTTCTTTTGTGATCCCCTACATTCCACTAAAAAATTATTTTTGTATGCTGTTAGCCATTAAAATGATTACCTCATCAATGATAAGATGAATAAAATGGTAAACCACAACTACGAGAAGATTTATTTTTGTAAACATCTCATGATTTACAAAGTACAATGTAGTTGCATTAAAAGACGTGTTGACTCTATCTTCATATCTTTTAAAAAAGTTAAATATGGGAATAAAATAGTAGCCTAACTAGCTAGTACAAAGATAATTGTAACCAGCAAATAACAACATGATTTGGAAAACAAAACTTACTTGACTTGCAGTAGAATTAACATAAGTAGAATCTTCCATCTCCTCGTTTAAATTGAAATATGCATCATTAATGTCATCATCGAAACAGTCAGAATCACTGGAATCACCACACAATTCACTTAAAATTACAAAAATATCACAACTTCCCTCACTAGAATCTGCTGCTGCCTCCATTTTGAATTTGTGGGTTACCATTGTTTCTCACCAGTGTATGTGGGATCCCACAGAAACAAATCAACATTGTGCTGCCATCTGTCATCAATATGATGAACTCGTTAAACCAACTAGCGTAGTCCAGGTTAACCATTGTCTTACTGTACTGGGTTTGAAAAATTCAAATTTGAGGGTTACCATTGTCTTTCCCCATACCCTTCAATTATCTTCTTCTTTGGCCTGATCGGGCGCTTTTTTCCACGCTTCGCGAGAAACAGTTCCACTCTCTTCCATTACTTCATATTGTATCGACTTAAGAAGTTTCAAAGTTATCTCACGTGCCTGACTTCGAAGCATTATTAATCCACAACATTCGAAGATAGTCACAAGGAGAAAAAGCTGTGCGGATGGCAGGAGTGCACGTGGTCTGAGTCGCCTACATACCGCCTAACGCCACCTCTTCAAAGCAGACTTCCGCAGGCCAAAAGCCTACTTCTTTGCATAGGCCACAAAGTTTCATGAGCACCCGCACACGGAATTTTGTGGAAGAGCCACATTCAAGGAGCCAAGGAGCCATGTGGCTCGCGAGCCGCAATATGCCGACCACTGGCTTAGGACTTTTCTGTTTTCTGTGCATCTTGCAGCCGTTTGAAATAAACTTCAGGTAAGACTGTTGAGATCACGAATACTGCCTGATGACATTCTAAACATTTCCTTATTTTGTCTCGAGGGGACTCCATTTCTAAATAGACATTGGCAGCAAACGTATATACCAAAGCTACTTTGTGAAAAACTATTTTCCATTGTAGCATTATGGGACTTTCAAAATGAGATAATCGTGATCGCAACGACAGCAGCAGTGGTGCAACGTTACGAATCCAGGAGGTGCATTTCGGAGCAGGGCGCACACGTGTAGCGCCCCTCTGAAAAAGGAGCAAGCCTCGTCAAGGGCGACCTTCCAAAGGTCGAGTTACCTGCCGCTGCTGGCCGCCTCTGGTGAATGAACCTCAGTGACGCAATCTGCGGCCAAGAATCCCGCTGTTGCCAAGCGGAAGGGAGCAGTATCAACACACACTGTGCTTCGACCGCCAAGAACGCAAATATGCGCTCTACAGAACATAATGCGCTCTCTCTGTTCACGCATATACAGTTGTTGTTGTGGTCTTCAGTCCTGAGACTGGTTTGATGCAGCTCTCCATGCTACCACATTTCGAAAGCTTCTATTCTCTTCTGGTCCAAACTATTTATCGTCCATTTTTCAGTTCCATACATGGCTACACTCCATACAAATACTTTCAGAAACGACTTCCTTACACTTAAATAAAAATTGTTCAAATGTGTGTGAAATCGTATGGGACTTAACTACTAAGGCCATCACTCCCTAAGCTTACACACTACTTAACCTAAATTATCATAAGGACAGTTACACACACCCATGCCCGACGGAGGACTCGAACCTCCGCCGGGACCAGCCGCACAGTCCATGACTGCAACACTTAAATCTATACTCGATGTTAACAAATTTCTCTTCTTCAGAAAGGCTTTCCTTGCCATTGCCAATCTACATTTTATATCATCTCTACCTCCACCATCATCAGTTATTTTGCTCTCCAAATAGCAGAACTCCTTTACTACTTTACGTATCTCATTTCCTAATCTAATTCCCTCAGCATCACCCGACTTAATTCGACTACATTCCATTATCGTTTTGCTTTTGTTAACGTTCATCTTATATCCTCCTTTCAGGGCACTATCCATTCCGTCAACTGCTCTTCCAAGTCCTTTGCTGTCTGTCGTCGGCAAACATCAAAGTTTTTATTTCTTCTCCATGGATTTTAATGCCTACTCCGAATTTTTCTTCTGTTTCCTTTACTGCTTGCTCAATATACAGATTGAATAACATCGAGGATAGGCTACAACCCTGTCTTACTCCCTTCCCAACCACTGCTTCCCTTCCATGTCCCTCGACTCTTATAACTGACATCTGGTTTCTGTACAAATTGTAAATAGCCTTTCGCTCCTTGTATTTTACCCCTGCCACCCTCAGAATTTGAAAGAGAGTATCGACGTTGACCTTGAACCCGCGGGCCAATGTGATTCAAATGCCAATCATTTCAGAAGGTCGTCCTAATACACGTATCCCGTGAATATGAACGTATTTCTAGTCGTTCTAGGTGTTCTGTTTTTTTCAGAACATGAGTGTATATGATTCCAGAGACCTTATCAAGTCTCAAATATCTGTAATGTTATATGCAACCTGAAGCGACGAATGAAAATTCGTACCAATATTGTTCGAGTTTAGGAGGAATACCAAGTGGGCTCAGGCGTGAATGGGAATTTGGATTGTGGAGGGAGGTGTGCTAGGGTAGTCTCAGCAGTTGTGTAAAGCCACTGTGCCAGGGAGGCATTGTGGTTAGCGCATCTGAACATGTGTCTGGAAATGCAGTGTTGCGACGATAGATGGCGCTGACGAATGAAAGTTCCTCTTACATCGTGCTGTGTGTGTGTTGCAGGCTGTACGATTGACGCAGCGTACCGTAAGCAGCAGAATGGTCCGGTATTAACGTCGGGAACAAGACAAGATGGTGGTTGTGCACGGCCAAACAGATGGAAATGGTCGAGAGGGAGAATATGGTTCTCCAAATCTTGTGTACGCACAGTCCGCCGCCTCCCTGCATGTTGGTCTGTCTGAAAGGACCAAGTTCTATGCTTCTTAGTTATCTGTCTTTGTGTAACGTTCTTGTATTTTAATGTTCCCGAATAGAAGTTAACTTTGTACCTTTAAGGGTTGCATGCAATTATTTATGTGCATAGACGAAGATGCCATACTGTCCTGTACCATAATCTTTCGTGTCAGTGTGGATAAAGTGAAAATAAGAGTATTTAGTCTACAGAAGAGTGCATCGGAATATTAGTAGAAAAAGGAACATCTTACATCAGTGTTTCCAGTGATATTCTTATACTTTTGTGTCACCACGTTTACTCTCTAATGGAATATTTGGTCCATAACAAGAATGAAATAAGAATGACTTCAGTTGGTCGGGCCGTGGAAGAGTGGCGTATACCGTCCCACTGTGTCGTTCTGGCCAACCTGCTAATGCACCAGACTATGTTCAGACTATGAACGCACTAATGTCAGATGTGGACCATGCGGAAAGCATGTTGGATTATGTGGAAAAGCAAGTGATTGCAGCTTGCTCATCCATCACGGCAAATGAAGAGGTTGTGGTCACGATATACAACATTAGCATACGAGACCGTAACTTTGGAAGAGTTGGCAGAGCTGTTCTGGCCAGGCTGACTGGGACGGAACTAGAAGCCTTCGGAAGGGCTGAGCTGAACGGGTTGCAGTCTGACTATGAAGACCGTGAGAAGATGTTGGCAGCAGACGGTGGAGCCAAGTTGATGAACTTTGTGTGCCTGCTGGGTGACCTGTACCACAGGGTGGTGCTGAGGAATCGACTGCCGCTGCGAGTCCTAGCCGCCCGGCTGGCGACCTGCCTCGGCATGGTGCTTGGGCGCAGCGCTTCCAAGATTGAGATCTTAGAAGATGGTGATGAATGGAGAGAAACTGCAGCTACATGCATCAGACGATGTAGCTCAGCTAATGATCCGCGCACGGGAACTCCTGATTGGACAGCCCCCACTAGAAAACAGGAGTGCCTGGTACATACTTCTCTGCATCGACCTGGAGGCTCGCAAATATACGGCTGGCCCGGACCACTTGCTGTCACTCTACGAGTCCAATATAGCATCTAAGTAAATTCTGTCACTTCTCAAGAAGCTTAAATCTGATTCGTAGTACATATTTATTTTATTAAACAAAATTTGTGTGCTGTGTATATTGTATTTAATGTACACCACAGGGAAACACTGAGGATCCTATAGCAGTGTGTGCTATACACCCTGTAGGATTAGAGGTAATAGTACTGCTTTGGATTGTCAAAGAAGGCTGTTCTTGTTGTGTCTGAAATATTGTTGGCAGCTGCAAGGAGTTGCTGAGTATTGTATTATTTTTTTAAATGTATTTATACTATATCTCAAGTACTGAATGATATTTGGAAAAAAGAGGGACTCTTAATCGCACAAACGCCCAAAAAGGGCTTGAAATATTGTGTGATGTGGTTGGTGTCTGAGAGGGTACTTGCCTTGGCATTGTCGTGCTACCTCTGACAGTCAGTGTTACAACAAACATCATTTTCATTTATGGCATACTATTACATTTTGTACACGTGGCATACCGTAATTAATGTCGTAAACGCATACAGTTGAAAAGAGTACACATGGGCCCTAAAACACACATTCTAAGAGGTGTGAGCGCTTCTTCATCTCCGATTCTACGAAACAAATCTCTTCTACTGCAAGACCTTTGCTTTCCATATTTTTGGAGAAGATGTTATGGACCAAAACAAGAAAAATGTTCAGCGAACATGGGCTCTACAGTACATACCATAAAAACTACGAACACATGTTCAGCGGAAGGGACGTGTTTCACAGTAGCGAAGATGAACAAGTGCTAATAGCCCATGTATAACGGCATTTTTTCTTTTGGCGCATACTACCATCTCTTAAAGCATGGAAAGCACAGAGCTTGTACTAGTTCAGAGATGAAGAAGTTCTTGTAGTTCTTAAGGTATGTGTTTTGAAGACTAAGTTCGCAGAAACTTTTTGCTTTCAGAATCGTGTACTTTCAGCTTGTACGTTTACGACATTAACTATGATACACCATGTGTACATGTGGCTTAAGAATACAGTAATGATATGAAAAATAACTATACCATTAGTGAAATTTAATGAAATCCAGACCATTAGCTGCTTAAGGGCGCTGATAAATATCAACGGAGACAGTCGAAAACGTATGCTTTTGACCGTGACTCCTATCCGGATTCTTCTGCTTACATGGCATACACTATGAAGACACAGAGGATAGTGCGACTGAATGGACTTATCTCGGGCACGCTCCCCGTGAGACCCACATGCTCAACTTACTGTCCACACACTACATTTGTAGTGCCCCTGCCCACTACACTCATTATTCGCGGCAGTCAATCTGCCGATTCCCGTAAGAGATTGAGCAATGTGAGTGCATCCACACTGACGAAGGTCATTGACCAGTAAGCCTTATCTATATGAAGATGGTATCTGTTCCTTCAGACATGCCCGAAAGAACAGATATCTTCATATAGGTACCATCTTCATATAGATAAGGTTGAACGGCCAGTGATCTTCAGTGCGGATGCACTCACATTGCTCAAACTCTTACGGGAATCGGCAGATTGACTGCCGCGAATAATGAGTGTAGTGGGCAGGGGCACTACAAATGTAGTGTGTGGACAGAAAGTTGGGAATGTGGGTCCCACGGGGAGCGTGCCAGAGATAAGTCCCTGCAGTCGCACTATCCTCTGTGTCCTCGATGGCTCAGTTGGACAGAGCGTATGCCATGTAAGCAGGAGATCCCAGTTTCGAGTCCCAGTCGGACCACACATTTTCAACTGTCCTCGATGATATTCATCAACGCCTGTAAGCAGCTAATGGTCTGGATTTCATTGTAATTTCCTTCTTCGAGAGATGCAAGATCACCAATGGTATCTGTCCTTTCAGACACGTCTGAAAGAACAGATACCATCTTCATATACCATTAGTGATTAGTTCGCCTACAAATACTTAATGTGAAAGATGCAAACTACGAAAGTTGAAGAAATCTAGTTAAAAGCTAGCAACAGAAATGAGAAACTAGAAATTACGAAGATATATGAGTTAAAACCTTACCGTAGGCGCCAGGAAGTGTTGCTTTGGAGCATAAACGGTAATTTCCTACAGTCTACCATTCTGCTTGTCCACCACTTTTGTGTATTACTACGGGTGTGGCTGTGGCATAGACTTTGAAACTCTAGAGAGTCTTTGCTACACTTACAGGGCAGTTGTTAGTACTAGTTAAGGAGTGTATATGCTACACTGAAACGGACAATTGCACTGTAAATAGCCTATATCTACTGTTATTATAACAATAATGTAAGTATCTAGACTTAGCGTTCGTACTATGCCAGTTGTTGGAACAGCTCTTTCTGTTGTAGGTAGCGTTGTTATGTGTGTGTGTTGGCGAGGACGTGATCACCTAACAATGACAGTATGAACTTCATACATACACTGTCGTCACTAATGCTACACTTTCTCTATGTAGCACTCTCTCTTTATCCGCTCTCACTGTAGTTTCCCGCTCCCTATTTTGCACCATCTATACCCCGGAAAATCCGCAGTGACGCCTTTCCTTGTATTCAGCTCGTAATCTGTGTGAGATTATGTTTGCTAGTATTTTATGAAACAGCACATTTCTGGGTCTTTCGCAGCTGTGTAGAGATCGGATGTGTACGGAGCGTTGTGTCTAGAGGTGTTAAATAATGTGCAGTGGAACCAAGATTGCATACTTGCGCAAAGTCTTCTGGTCCTCTCATCAACAAAAGCCTTACACTATACTAACTTCTTGCTTAGAAAGTTTCTGCTGTGCTTTCACACGTATGCATCCGTCCTCTGAGACCTCTGTTGCTTTCCACGGCCAGTTATTTAGTAAGTGGTCCCTAGAGTCACTCACAAATGTTCTGAACACCAAGCTTTAGTTCCCTTCGTATTTCGCTGATGCTGCAAACATAATGGTAATGGTCCCCTGTGTCTTCCTGGAACCACTTGTCAGCCAGACTTGTTACTTGCATGTTCAATCGAATAATTGCAGTAACGGTGCATTGGGTAGCTACAATTCCAGTATGCCAGCAGTGCGTGACATACATGTCCTTATGACGTTATTGTCTTATGTCAACGTAAATACGTACACGTACCCAACATCGGCGGGTATGTAAATGATCCAAATTGCAGTGCCCTGTGAAAGGCAGAACGGCCACCAGACTGCGTTAGTGTTGTTCGTGTTTAGTGCCGTTAACAGGAGTGGTAGGGTGCATGAAGGGCATGAGCACTGTCACTGTGAAGGGCACGCGTAATCACGTGAGACAGCATTATCAGCACCCGACTGAGTCTTGAGATGGGCCTCATAGAGGGGTCTCCATTTGGACAACTGGGAAAATCGTTCAATATCCACCACATTAGAGGGGCATTCAGATGTGACAGTAGACTGAAGTTGGACTTCACGGAAACATGAGAGTAACCATACTCTTCGTCAAGGATCGCAATACTGTGCGCCAAGCACATCTTAACCCCTTCTCGTCTGCACCTACTATCCAACCACAAGTAATGGACTCCCTGCAATATTGTGTATCATCCCACACCTTTGGTTGGAGATTAGCGATAATCGGAATAAGGAATTACAGTCCCGTGCGTAGACTGCGGTCGACACCACAACACAGACGGTATCGTCTGGAGTGCTGTGATCAGGCATGTGGACTGGCGATGAATGGCTTCGCATTGTGTCCAGCGATGAATTGCGGTTCTGCGCTACCCCGTACGACCATCATGGACAAGTACGGCGGTGACTTGAAGAGAGGACCCATTCCTTCAATGTTTCGGAGAGGCACAGAGGTGTTACTCCTGATATCATAGTGTGGAGAGCCATCGGTTTATGACTTCAGGTCACGGACGGTAGCAACTGAGACAATTCTAACGGTATAATAGTACGTCATGGATATCATTTGTCCTCATGTATGACATCTCAAGCGACATTATTGTCGTGCCATTTGTCAACAACACGACGTCGTTAGCACAAGGCACATGTCTCTGTGAACGTCTGCTTGATGATGAGGTTCCTTTGTGGCCAGCAAGATACCCAGAGCTGTCTCAGATAGACCATGTGAGGGATCAGCTTGAACGTCACTCCCTCCCAGTGCCAATACCCAGAATATCGAGGGCCAGCTACAACAGATGTGGGCCAGCTTGCCTCACGAGTGAGTACAACGGGTTTATGACACCCTTACCAACCGAATGAGTGCAAGCAGGAGGGGGTAAACGTCATACTAATAGGTGAGTCGGTTCATACTGCCAAGTTCTTTCCAAATTGGAGTCGATTTTTTAATCACTGAAACAACATTAACCTGTTAACTGTGAAGTTTCAGTTTGCTTCCTTCCCTTCAGGTGCATCACTGTTTTTGCCAGGCAGCGTACTTTTCAAATTCAGTGATAAATGTTTACTGGAACTGAATATTTGTGTCACAAATGGAATCGATCCTGAATTTGCTTCTTATTGTTGGCAGTCGCTTTAACCATTATGTTCTCTGAACAGATCTCCTGGCGTGACTTATTGTCACTGGTGTTTCGGCCTGTGATTTCCGAACCAGACTATCTCCTTCACGCTGTATGAGAATAGAATGGCACCACTCGGTGGACGGATTTAGTGGTGGGACGCTGTGGCTTACCTTACCACAGAGGATATACCGGGAGGAAACTCAATCGTTAAGTATTCGGAAGGTTCTCAGGGATTTTTTGTAATCATGGATCCATGGTTTTCAGCGGCTCATGAAAGAGTAATAATGAAATTATTATTTATTCGGTTAGTCACCCCAGTTATCTCGGTTTCCGTAGAAGTACCTTCAGAACAGTGAATAGCTCTCCTGTAATTACAAAAACGTACAACACGGATCGTTCCGGTTTCTCGTAGGCGCCCATGTAGAAGTGTAAAAGTACTGTGATGAGGTTCCCGTCGCTGCAGAAACAGTGCGGCACAAAGCCATTTCGCCACTCTTCCGATGTATTCAATGAAACCATAGACAAGGTGCATAACTGCCATCTCTTCATTAGTAGAAGTACACACAAGGCAAATGGTTCAAATGGCTCTGAGCACTATGGGACTTAACATCAGAGGTCATCAGTCTCCTAGAACTTAGAACTACTTAAACCTAACTAACCTAAGGACATCACACACATCCATGCCCGAGGCAGGACTCGAAACTGCGACCGTAGCAGTCGCGCGGTTCCGGACTGAAGCGCCTAGAGCCGCTCGGCCACACCGGCCTGCATACATAATGCAGTGAGTCACTGTAAACGTAGAACCAACACTGTCATAAAAGAAAAGAGACGTGGTGGAATCAACTTTTATTGAACGAAAGCTTGAGGGTGAAGATTAAAGTGGGCGTTACCGTTGTTAACAGCAGGTATCGTCAGTGAATGAAACAAATTTGTTTCCAAACAAGACACACAGCGTATACCGTCGATATTTGCACTGAAGTGCCGATAGTTTCAGCGCTATGCACATACAAAAATAAATGTGAATTAGAAATCAAACTAAATGCAATCCCTCTGTTACGATCCACCGGACACCAAGGCTCCTGATACCAAAGACTCAGAAAGTATCTCAGAGCAACCTCCTACATATTGTCGACGGAGAGTTCGGGATCATCCTTTATATGGAAACGAATGCACTGATCATCTTTTATATGGAAACGAACGCACTGAAACGAAATGAATGGATCGAAGGGCGTTGAAACTGACGACAATGTGTAGACTGTAATTATATAACTTATTTTAAGTATATAATTCATTTCAAATACAGTTGTGTTACACGTCGCTCGATAATTTGTGCTGTATGTTCAAATCTCAGGAATATCAACAATTTTTCCATTCTACCGTTACGCGTTGGCATGACATATGCATTAACATCTTTTTTTTTATTTTAAAAAAAGCGCAGCTACCCTAATGTATTTCAAAATATATTGCGAGATTAAACGCTTATGGAAATTAAAGCAGCAAGTTACAGGCAAAAAACTGCCTTCGCGTTAAGTGAGAGTTAGAGTTAGAAATGCTAAATACACCAAAAAAAGCCGACGCACCACGAAGGAATTATCCGAATGTCACGAAAAGCAGTAGACATGATGTCCGTCTAGAAACAAATAAATAAGTATAATTTCAGAAATATTGGATGACTTATTCAAGAGAAAGAGCTTCACAAACTGAACAAGTCAATAACCCATTGGTCCACCTCTGCCTGTTATGCAACAAGTTATTCGATTTGGCACTCATAGAGTTCTTGGATGTCCTGAGGGATATCGTGCCAAATTCTGTCCCTTTGGCGCGTTATGTCGTCAAAATCCCGAGCTGGCTGGAGGGACCTGTCCACAATGCTGCTAATGTTTTCAATTGGGGTTATGGTTTGGCAAGCAGTAAGAACGGTCCCTCTGTGCGGGCGGGTATTATCTTGCTGAAACGTAAGCCCAGGATGGGATGGTATGAAGGGAATACCGTCGACATACCGCTGTGTTGTTAGTGTGCAATGAAAATAAATGGCTCGACAGCCCGGTCACTCCTATGGTGGGCCACAGTCAGATTGGTATCCCGTCGCTCTGCGAGGCGTCTCCACAGACGTCGTCGCTAGTCATCTGGGCTCAGTTCTAAGAGGGACTCATCACTGAATATAATTCTACTCCACTCAGACTCCATGGCGATGATGTGTCCGATGTCGACCAGGGAGCAAGGTGTCACACAGGGGGACGTCTAACAACTCAATCAATGACAAGCCGTTACCTATTTGTGTAAGGGCCAAAGGCGATCCAATGCGTTCTTGACTTGCTCAATTTGGGAAGCCCTTTCTCTTGAATAAATAATCCCATTTTTCTAAAATTGTAGTCATTTCTTTGACTCTAATGTAAATCGCGTCTACCGATTTCCGTTCCATTCGGAACTCATTCGAGGTGCGCCACAATTTCTTTTTATTAGAGTGTATTTTGACTTCTTAAGTGCTTCGCAATTACTATCTATCCTACTTCCCAGTTGTTGCCTGTGTGGTACGGTGATAAAGTTAAACAAGCGTATAGTACAATAGTTTAATAAAAGAACAACGATATAACCACTAAAACTCTGATTTCGTGGCAAGCTACTTCATTTCAAACTCCGTGTTTCACATCGCTGAATTTCTTGTGGAAACAAAGAATGAGCATGTTGTAAAAAAGAGCACTAACTGAAAAACCGTACCTCGAACTATTCCTACACTCTTTTCTGTTGTTCAGTAAAGTTTTACCGCTAAAAATTTCTGATCACTTTCAAAGATCTTTCGAAGAATAAATATACAGTGCAAGGAAATTTTTTTTCAGAAATATGGTGTCGTAAGTTCATTAGACAAATAGTTTTAATAATTTTTCTACATAATCATCTCCGAATGTAAGAAGACTGCAGAGATCGAATGCAAGAAGCAAGAAACAGATCCAAGGCATCCATTGTTTGCAGCTCATACATAATCACGAAGTAAATGCAGAAAAAACTTCCTCCTTACAACAGTACGAGTGCAAACTTCAGCAGAAGCCCGCCGAACTGAGGTTTTAAAATATTCAAATGTGTGTGAATTCCTAAGGGACCAAACTGCTTAGGTCATCGGTCCCTGGACTTACACATTACTTGAACTAACTTAAACTAACTTATTTTAAGAACAACAGACACACCCATGCCCGAGGGACGACTCGAGCCTCCAGCGGGAGTGGCCGCACAATCCGTGACATGATGCCTTAAACCGCGCGGCCACTCCGTGTGGCACTTGAGCTGTGGAAAACGAAGTCCACTGGAGGGTATTGGACACCAAAAGAGAAGCTACAATCAGGCTGCTGTCAAACACTGGTACTGAAAGACCTTCAACAGACTGAGAACTGGAGTGACAAGGTGAAGCAGTGGGGTCTCAGTGATGATGAACTTTGTGAGTGTGGGGCAAGGCAGGATACTGAACACTCATTGGTTAGCAGTAGTCTGAGTGAACTCTGTGATGTGGAAGACTTATTTGCAGCGAATGACCTGAACAATGGACTCACAAAGCATGAAATTCAGTCCGTCATTATTATTGGATTGTTGTTTTAGGGTTATATTGGGTTTATGTTTCTTATGTTTGCTTTTTGGCTCGTATAAGTACGTACAGTATTATACCGTCATAGAAGTGTTCTACAACCATTCTGAAATCATTTATCACCATCTTTCGAATATCATTGTCTCCTGAAAGACACCTAGCATTTATGTATTCCTAAAACCTCGGAAATGATGTGGAAGACTTATTTGCAGCGAATGACCTGAACAGTGGACTCACAAAGCATGAAATTCAGTCCGTCATTATTATTAGATTGTTGTTTTAGGGTTATATTGGGTTTATGTTTCTTATGTTTGCTTTTTGGCTCGTATAAGTACGTACAGTATTATATCGTCATAGAAGTGTTCTACAACCATTCTGAAATCATTTATCACCATCTTTCGAATATCATTGTCTCCTGAAAGACACCAAGCATTTATGTATTCCTAAAACTTCGGAAACTAGTGAATGTCATTGGGTCTGATATCTGAACTGTGCGATTTCTTCTATTTCTTTTATTATTATTATCAGTCAGTATTTTAGGTTTCCGGAGAGACTGGGGATCTGATAATTTAATCTACTTTTAATCCCATCATGAATAATAAGCTTTCATACTTCCGAGGATTTTCCATGAAATTCATTGGTGATTAAACTGCATTGACATGTGGCTAGTTTGCGCACAGGAATAACTCCTAAGGTAAGTATACAGTGAAACTTGATTTCTCTTGAACGCGGGCCTGATAAGAACAGTACGAAGGTGCGGTTACTTACGTACACGTTCTTATCCAGAAAACTGCTTACGTGGTGAAATTTGAAATCCTTCTGAAAAGTCTTATCCTCACTTAGGTACTGATGCTGCCAAAGTTCTAGTGATCGAGGAACGCAGATAAAATTGAAAACAGTATATCGAAAAGCGGCGGGACTGATCTAGGAGACACGAAGTTTCTCAGAAGAACGCGTGCCCTCATAAAGTAGGTCAGCTTTCATCAATACCTGCTACACTTACTCTTTACTTTTCAGTCTTCACTAGCTTCTGACTTAGGTATTCTTTTTTACCAGTATCGTTTTGCGCAAGGATTCCCAACAAGGAGGTTCTCTACCAAAAGCTTAGTTGTAGTGATTCGACGCCGCTCATTTTTATTGGGATAACGAGGTCACATATTACAGACGTGCCAATGTTCCTCATAAATACGTAACGTTTCTGAAAATTACAGTGTTCAGGAAGGAAGACTAAAATGAATACAGCACAGAAGGGTGTGTAGAACAGTGCAGCGTAATTAGTGATGAGATTGTAGTGAGCTGATCTACATGTAGACCTAGTAGCGCTCTCCTATCTGTGACTGGAAAGGTCAGCGAGCAGTGTTATGTCTTGCTCTTTCGGTGTATATTTGTCCAACGAAAAGGACTAATGAACTATAAAGCTTCAGTACGCACCACCGACACCAAAGAGCGCAATATCAGTATGTAAATGAGTTCGAACTGGACAGAACGGCTCTGAATTACTGTGACATTCCGATCAGTCGATAACTTGATCGTCAGGGTCCTCTAGCAGCCAGTACTGCTGATTCATGAACTTACTAAAGCAAATAATAATATTATACTCTCACAGAAAGTACCTTATTCTAAGGCGTATCTCACTGACGGAACACAATGTGTGTCACAAGGAAAGAGCCCTATATTAAGCTGTCTGCCATCATTCACCTGGGAGCTAAGAGCATATTATGTCCCACTAAGTTCTATCTTAGTGCCCCTATTTTTCTTGAGTATACTGATGGCCTTCTATGGATGACATTGTTAGATACTATCTTTCAGTAGTAGTAGTTTTATTCATTCATAAACCTCTTTTATAACGACATTGGACTTGTCTTCCAATTATAAGTTTAGAACAAAAGAAAAAAATGGCTCTGAGCACTATGGGACTTAACATCTATGGTCATCAGTCTCCTAGAACTTAGAACTACTTAAACCTAACTAACCTAAGGACATCACACAACACCCAGTCATCACGAGGCAGAGAAAATCCCTGACCCCGCCGGGAATCGAACCCGGGAACCCGGGCGCAAGAACAAAAGAAATAAGGTTATTCACATGTACAGACATTTACTGTATATACTTATAGGTCGAATACGACAAGCGTGGGACAGGTAGTCGGCTGTGGCCTTTAGTAGGAACCGAAGTAACTTAGGAAAACCACAGAAGACCTCAGTCATGATGGATGGATGAAGATTGCAAACTTCACCCTCCTGAATGCAAGGCCACTCCGTTTAAAATACGGTAGTGCCCGATCGGTTTGTCCCCAATGTACAATATTATTTTACAAGTAAGTTATTTAATAATGTAGAAGGCTAATACTACAGTGTTCATTCATTTCTCACTCACAGTCACTGCACACACTACAAACACACTATACACACATTGTTTCGTAGAACTGGACACACTACACACAATATCAGTTGATGTCACGACCATATTCCGCACTGCAAGTACCCATTTGCTAGTCTTAAAAACTAAGTCAGAGTCCCTCCATAACGACTGAGATATTGAGCTCAGAAAGAGGATTATATGTTAGTACTGTAGGTTGTATAGCTTTTGGTGTAGGTTTTTACACAAAAGAAAAAAATAAGGAAAAACATAGTGTGAAAGTGTTATGAGAACTGATAGTTAGCTTATTACTAATTATTTGTGTTACATTTTTACAGTATCCCAAAGTAGTCCTGCAATGCATGGAATGTATAGCATAACAAGTACTTTTTAATTACCTTCTTCAATAACATTGTTTTAGCAATTTCTTTACTATTCTTTGACAATTTATTGTACATTTTATTCCTTGGTAGAAAAGTCTTATGGTTATTCTTTCTGGGTAAATGTAAGACTAGATCTTATTCCATGGTCATGGTCACAGTTGTTTGTACAGTAATTACCAATTATATATATAAATGATTGGTAAGTATACTCACACGGTGCCGTTAGTATCCCCAATGTTTTGAAAAGACCTTTACACTGAATTTGACTAATGTTTTTGGTTATTCTTATGGCCCTTTTCTGCAGCTTGGAAGCTACGTACTCATTTTATGCATTTGTTTCCCAGAAAAAAATCCTACGGCTAAGACGTGAGTGTACATATGACTTGTATGTAACTAAAAGACACTAGCTGTTACACACTAATAACAGGCCTCTAAGGGCGTAACATGCTGATGACATTCTGCTTGCAAGTATCTTTGTGTGTTCACACCACTTCGACTGAGAATCAGCATTCATTCCTAGAAATCTTGAATTTGTTACACATTACACAAAGTTGCCATTTACATTTCATTTACCAGTATAATTTTCCCATTTCAAACGAAATTCAAGGCATTAGTTTTCTTTATGTTCAGCATCACCTCATTGCCTATTGAGCAATTCTAAGCTTCTTAGAGGGTTTCATTTGGTTTCTCTGCAATTAGTTCCCTTGTTTTCTCAGTAGCTATAATATTGCTGTCATCACAAATACAATTTTTCCCCATGACTAACACTGCTGGGAAAATCATTGATGTGTATCAGGAACAGTCGGCCACTGTGGCCGTGCGGTTCTAGACGCTTCAGTCTGGAATCACGTGGCTGCTACGGTCGCAGGTTCGAATCCTGCCTCAGCATGGATGTGTTTGATGTCCTTAGGTTAGTTAGTTTACGTAGTTACAAGTCTAGGGGACTGATGACCTCAGATGTTAAGTCCCATAGTGCTTGGAGCCATTTGAATTTTTTATCAGGAACAGAATTTGCCCTATTGTTATGTTATCCTGAAGAATCCCAATATTAATGTGTTTCGTTTCTGATGAATGTTTTACTAGAAGTTTAGAGTTATTTGAGGTATGTTTCATCTCTGCTCTTTATATCCTATTTGCTAGGAATGACCGGAACCAGCATTAGCTAACCCTCTCAATTTCTAACGCTTCTAGCTTATTTAGTAGAGACGTATAGACAAAAGTATCAAAAGCCTTATAAATATGTAAAAATGTTCCTGTGACGCACTCGTCTTTGTTAAACGCATCAATAGCAACTCTTGTGAATTCTGTTTAGGCTGATTCTGTACTTCTACCACTTGTAAGTTGCAGATAAAACTCACATTGCGATAAGTAGAAAATTATGGATCGTTTTAGAAAGAACTGTTAATGAAATTTGCATTGGACGTTAATAAATGGCTTCCTAATTTTTTTGTCATTAAACTTTGACAGAAAACCTATATGCAGTTCAACGTGTCTAAAATATGACGATAAGCTCACAGAAGAGATTGACAATGGGATTACGGCTTGATAATAAATTCAACTAGGAGGAGCATGTCGCAGAGCTGCTAAACTATCTAAGCAGATCTTTATTTACAGTGCGAATTTTGTCAAATGTAGGTGACATGAAAATTAAAGTGCTAGAGTACTTCGTTTACTTTCATTCCATAATGTCTCCCGCGATAGTTTATTTGGGTAACTCATCAAGCCAAAATAAAAGTTTCGAGTCTAGAAACTTTTAATGTGAATTATTTGTGGTGAAAACACAGGAACGTCTTGTACATTCCTGTTCAAGCAGCTGTGGATAGCAACCACTGATCTAAATACACAGGAGTTTGACTATTATAGGAGCAAACGAAAGGGTCGAGTGGAAAAAACGAAACAAGCAAATAATGATAATAAAGTTAGGTCCGGAAACCAACAGTTTCCCCATTACGGCTTATAACAAGTGAGTACATGAACATCTTATGACAAAGGCCCCGAGGATCCAAACTGTAGGTACGCAGTTGATGGAAACTCATTGTATGAAGTGCTCCACACGGCCACCGTTCATGTGAAGGCAGGTTTCAGCACGTGTACTCACCGATGACTGCCCATGTTCAAAAATTCCAGGCCTGTGCCGAATGCATTGAGAACCACGCACAATACGCTCCCGAACTTCGTCGATACTGTCAACAGGGCTGGGTTACACTAAAGCTTTTATGGATAAATAACCATCCCCGCCCCCCCCAAACACACACACACACACACACAAACTGGTTCCGGTCGGGGGAGGTGTGGGACGGTACGGTATTAGGTAGCCAGAGCACCATCTACATCTACATACATACTCTGCAATCCACCATACGGTGCGTGGCGGAGGGTACCTCGTACCACAACTAGCATCTTCTCTCCCTGTTCCACTCCCAAACAGAACGAGGGAAAATGACTGCCTATATGCCTCTGTACGAGGCCTATTTTCTCTTATCTTATCTTGTGGTCTTTCCGCGAAATATAAGTTGGTGGCAGTAAAATTGTACTGCAGTCAGCCTCAAATGCTGGTTCTCTAAATTTCCTCAGTAGCGATTTCATCCAGAGACACCCACCCGTGTTCCTGAACCATTTCCATAATACTCGCGTAATGATCAAACCTACCAGTAACAAATCTAGCAGCCTGCCTCTGAATTGCTTCTATGTCCTCCCTCAATCCGACCTGATACGGATCCCAAACACTCGAGCAGTACTCAAGAATAGATCGTATTAGTGTTTTATAAGCGGTCTCCTTTACAGATGAACCACATCTTCCCAAAATTCTACCAATGAACCGAAGACGACTATCCGCCTTCCCCACAACTGCCATTACATGCTTGTCCCACTTCATATCGCTCTTCAATGTTACGCCCAAATATTTAATCGACGTGACTGTGTCAAGCGCTACACTACTAATGGAGTATTCAAACATTGCGGGATTCTTTTTGCACCACACACAAATCCTGTCAGCATAAGAAACATCACCCAAGCAGTCGATTAGCTTGTGTTTCAGGTAATAAACGTACACACGAGCAGGAAATTGGACAGGTAGAAAATGTGGCCGTATCGGGGAAACCTTTGGTATCCGGTTCTAGGTTTACTTTGATTATTTGCTTGTTTCGTTGTCCTCTATTCGTTCTCTTCGACCATACTTACAATAATCAAACACACTGTATTTATTCCTTAATGAAATTTGCCCTTAATCATATATCGCTTTTTCACATGTTAATGTGTTTAACATTAGAATTAACAATAATCTTCATGACATCTAAGGTATCTTTTGTGCCGGAGCACCTATTTTCAGTTTCTTGTCATAAACCTAAGACCTTTAACTACAAGTAAACTACAGCTTAAGACAATCGTGAAGGATTTGTTTGTGAACGACTCGTTTTACACTACTGACAAATTTCGTGGTAAAACCAGTTGATATATGAATTATTGACAGTATCAGATACTGCCAGAATTACGCGAACACAGGCTTTTGTACATTTTTAGTGCTGTTATGCGATTTGTACAAGTAAGAGTTGTGAATAACTTTCTGTCTGACGATGTGTGTCTCCAAGAGCTTAACAATATGTTCTGCACCTCACGGAATATACATCAACATGTTTGTGAGAAGATTGGTGATAGCTTTTGAATTAAAATATGTTTTGATTTTTTACTTTCTTCTTTACATTTAGGCCTATTTCACTTAGGAACTGTGGAAACACATTAGTATATCTGTTCTTTTACAGTCAAGTACTACGTGATTTTGGTTTATCGCATGTTCTGCTTAATTGAGTATCCCATTACCAAGGAGCTACGGAACGAGAAGTCATAATTACAGTTGGTCGATATCTAGCTAGCAACTGAATAAACGGTGGCTAGTAGAAAAAATTAGCTATAAGCTGGTCAGAAGGCCGGCAGATGGATTACGCTGTAGTTGGTTATCGAACTATTAACGAGACAAACTCGATAACCTAGAAGTTACGAAAAGTAGTGAAGGTGTTTATAAGGCTGAATTGGTTCAAATTGCTCTGAGCACTATGGGACTTAACATCTGAGGTCATCAGTCCCCTAGAACTTAGAATTACTTAAACCTAACTAAGGACATCACACACATCCATGCCCGAGGCAGGATTCGAACCTGCGACCGTAGTGGTCGCGTGGTTCTGGACTGAAGCGCCTAGAACTGCTCGGCCACAACGGTCGGCAAGACTGAATTGACAGAACGTACAGTGTCTCAGAATTTTTAATCTACGTAGACTTTTGAGCGCATGCTAGCAGAGGACGCGGATCATCTGCCACTTTTGTGTCTTTTGAGAGACTATTCTGCTTATGACACTCACAGCATACTTTTCCCTACATGATTTTAATCATGCATAGGAACTAGTTGGAGATGAATTTCAACAGTTGTTTGATTTAGTTTCGAGTAAAGATCGCCATTTGCTGCAGGTACATTGACGAGATTTGCAATCGACAGGGCCTTTCCGGATATTTTTTTCCATTTCCCAAGTATGACAAACAGTGCCACATTATGTTAACAATAAAAGAAACGTTATTAAGACTAAAATGAGAAAAATTCTTCCATTTTTGTCAGTTTGTATCGTTATATTTCGGATATTCACGGAAGAACATGACGCAGTTTCATTTTAACGACACAACAATGCCTGTAATGTCAGCTATTTAGTTCTTTCACTGGTGACATAATTTTTCTAATTAACCTCGTAGCCGCAGCAAAACAACTCTTATGTGTAGACAAACGGGTTGTACTGAGTCAAACACATCGCAGAAAAAGACACACAGCTAATTTAAGACCTGAAGCGACGTCAGTCAAGTGGAATTTCAAGGTTATCGTCAGTTTGTACTACATGGTGCTTAACTTCGTGGAGACACTCACAGCGAAAACACTTAGTCACCGTGTGAGACAGTTATTCTCCAGGTGTCATCAGCCTCGGGGAAACAACGTTTAGCACCTCCACGTCAAATGATGGACTAACGTACGTGTAATACATCGGTGTCCGACATACTCACCTATAGCGGAATATGGCGCGTTGAAAGCTATTGCTCACTGTCGGTTCTCTGCTCGGTAAGTGCTAGTCTTCCATGCAGTGTATCATGCTTGTCCTTGGACGTTATTGGCACGTTCAAAGTATTCCTGGTGCGTTTGAGACATCACGAATATCGACAAGGGGCGAATAAAACGATGGTGAGCGCTATGAGGCGCAGCTGGATGGATAGCAGGAGAGCTCAGCCCTATTAGCGAAAGATGTGTCTGTGCGTTCGTGGACCGTACCGGTACCCAGTTTTCATCAAGGATAGCCTCATGAGTGAGAAACGCGTAACTGAGGCCATCCGATTAAATTATTTTTTTAGGGTTCCGTACCTCAATCGGGAAAAACGGAATCGTTATAGGCTCACTTGGATGTCCGCCTGGCTGTCACTCCGACTGCTAAAAACCCTTTTCCTCAGGAATGGAGAGACGTATCACTTAGCATTTTATGTCCGATACTAAGGTCTGCCACCTAGTGGTGGTGAAAAAAACTGAAGCTTTTAAGTCATTGCAATCAAAGGATACGGCCATTTATGTCGCATACGCTATGTGATCAAAACTATCCGGACACCTGGCTGAAAATGACTTACAAGATCGTGGTGACCTCCATTGGTAATGCTGGAATTCAATATGGTGATGGTCCACCCTTGGCCCTGATGACAGCTTCTACTCTCGCAGGCATACGTTCAATCAGTGTTGGAATGTTTCTTAGGGAATGGCAGCCCATTCACACAGAGCGCTGCACTGAGTGCACTGAGGAGAGGTATCGATTTCGGTCGGTGAGGCCTGGCACGAAGTCGGCATTCCAAATCATCCCAAAGGCGTTCTATAGGATTAAGGTCAGGACTTAGTACAGGCCAGTCCATTAAAGGGAGGTTATTGTCGTGCAACCACTCCGTCACAGGCAGTGCATTATGCACAGGTGCTCGATCGTGTTGAAAGATGCAACGGCCATTCCCGAATTGCTCTTCAACAGTGGGAAGCAAGAAGGTGCTTGAAACATCAATGAAGGGCTTTGCTGTGATAGTACTAATATACTAATACACGCAAAATAGCAAGGGGTGCAAGCCCCCTCCGTGAAAACCACGACCACACCATAACACCACCGACTCCGAGTTTTACTGTTGGCACTACACACGCTGGCAGACGTTCACCGGGCATTCGCCTTATCCACACCCTGCCATCGGATCGCCACGGTGTGTACCGTGATTCGTTACTCCACACAACGTTTTTCCACCGTTCAATCGTCCAATGTTTACGCTCCTTACACCAAACGAGGCATCGTTTGGCATTTACCGGCGTGATGGGTGGCTTATGAGCAGCCGCTCGACAATGAAATCCTTATTTTCTCACATCCGGCCTAACTGTCATAGTACTTGCAGTGGATCCTGATGCAGTTTCCAATTCCTGTGTGATGTCTGGATATATGTCTGCCTATTACACATTACGACTCTCTTCAACTGACGGCGGTTTCTGTCAGTCAACTGACGAAGTCGGCCTGCACGCCTTTGTGCTGCACGTGTCCCTTCACGTTTCCACTTCACTATTACATCAGAAACAGGGTTCCACGGCTTGTTTAAGAGGGTGGAAATCCCGCGTACAGACATATGACACAAGTGACGCCCAATCACCTGACCACGTTCGAAGTCCGTGAGTTCCGCAGAGCGCCCCATTCTGCTCTCTCACGATGTCTAATGACTACCGAGGTCGCTGATATGGATTACCTCGCAGTAGGTTGCAGCACAATGCACCTAATATAAGCCTTCCCTAATCATATGGGACCGATGATCTCACTGTTTGGTCCCCTCCCCCCAGCCAACCAAACAGCCACAAGTGAAGGAAAACATCCGAAAATCGTTAACATGTAATTATCTCACACGAAAAAGAAATAATTTTTGTTATTTGTAATACAACTGTCCGCATCTCAGTCCGTTTGTTAAGTCACCTTTTCCTCAGGAATGTTTAGTCGTTTCAAGTTGAAATTTATGTCACACACTATGGTCAAAGGTCCCTTGGCGGTGTAATGAATGTAAGGTTCTAAGGCAATGTAATCAAGAGACAAGGTTATATGTGTCAAATATTTTTACAGTCGCAAACTCGCTGATGAAAACCCACAGGATGCTTGCTGTTGGCATCAAATCATGAAATATGGCGGTAAGCAAGGTTTCACAGTTCAAGCAAAGAAAAGAATCAGAAGATTGTTAATCTGTAATTATATCACAAACAATATTTCTGACGTTACCTATTATCCGACTTCAAAAATTAAAATATTCTCGAAAGTCTTGGAATTCTCGGAACCGACACATTACCAGTATCTATATACACTCCTGGAAATTGAAATAAGAACACCGTGAATTCATTGTCCCAGGAAGGGGAAACTTTATTGACACATTCCTGGGGTCAGATACATCACATGATCACACTGACAGAACCACAGGCACATAGACACAGGCAACAGAGCATGCACAATGTCGGCACTAGTACAGTGTATATCCACCTTTCGCAGCAATGCAGGCAGCTGTTCTCCCATGGAAACGATCGTAGAGATGCTGGATGTAGTCCTGTGGAACGGCTTGCCATGCCATTTCCACCTGGCGCCTCAGTTGGACCAGCGTTCGTGCTGGACGTGCAGACCGCGTGAGACGACGCTTCATTCAGTCCCAAACATGCTCAATGGGGGACAGATCCGGAGATCTTGCTGGCCAGGGTAGTTGACTTACACCTTCTAGAGCACGTTGGGTGGCACGGGATACATGCGGACGTTCATTGTCCTGTTGGAACAGCAAGTTCCCTTGCCGGTCTAGGAATGGTAGAACGATGGGTTCGATGACGGTTTGGATGTACCGTGCACTATTCAGTGTCCCCTCGACGATCACCAGTGGTGTACGGCCAGTGTAGGAGATCGCTCCCCACACCATGATGCCGGGTGTTGTCCCTGTGTGCCTCGGTCGTATGCAGTCCTGATTGTGGCGCTCACCTGCACGGCGCCAAACACGCATACGACCATCATTGGCACCAAGGCAGAAGCGACTCTCATCGCTGAAGACGACACGTCTCCATTCGTCCCTCCTTTCACGCCTGTCGCGACACCACTGGAGGCGGGCTGCACGATGTTGGGGCGTGAGCGGAAGACGGCCTAACGGTGTGCGGGACCGTAGCCCAGCTTCATGGAGACGGTTGCGAATGGTCATCGCCGATACCCCAGGAGCAACAGTGTCCTAATTTGCTGGGAAGTGGCGGTGCGGTCCCCTACGGCACTGCGTAGGATCCTACGGTCTTGGCGTGCATCCGTGCGTCGCTGCGGTCCGGTCCCAGGTCGACGGGCACGTGCACCTTCCGCCGACCACTGGCGACAGCATCGATGTACTGTGGAGACCTCACGCCCCACGTGTTGAGCAATTCGGCGGTACGTCCACCCGGCCTCCCGCATGCCCACTATACGCCCTCGCTCAAAGTCCGTCAACTGCACATACGGTTCACGTCCACGCTGTCGCGGCATGCTACCAGTGTTAAAGACTGCGATGGAGCTCCGTATGCCACGGCAAACTGGCTGACACTGACGGCGGCGGTGCACAAATGCTGCGCAGCTAGCGCCATTCGACGGCCAACACCGCGGTTCCTGGTGTGTCCGCTGTGCCGTGCGTGTGATCATTGCTTGTACAGCCCTCTCGCAGTGTCCGGAGCAAGTATGGTGGGTCTGACACACCGGTGTCAATGTGTTCTTTTTTCCATTTCCAGGAGTGTAGATAACAGGCAAAATGGTCGAGAGTCTCGACTCCAGCGACGGATTAAGTTTGTGCTGAACCCTCACAACGCGAGTCCTACTCAGAGTCGGCCAATCTTTTATTAATTTTAATAGCGTGTTTTTCTCTTAGTATGGTGTTTTTTGTTTCCTGGTAGCATTTTCCTCCAGATAAATTTAGTGCTAAACTATTTCATCCATCTAACGAGAAATATTTTTGTTGTTTTTTAATTATTAATTAATTAATGTCATTAATATAGTTTTTGAATACTAACACAAGCAGACGTCGGTATATGTGTACTTGACGTAATACAGAGATGAGTCAAAGATTACGACCATTTCCTTAACAAAGTGCTGGTCCACTTTTGGAATGCAATACAGCACCGATTGTGCATGACATCGATTGGACAAGTCCTTGGTAGGTCTCTGATACCAGCTCACTAATTTCCTGTAAATTACGTGCCGGTGGTTTATAACGTGGAGTTGGCGCAGGATAGCGTCCCCGATGGCAAAGACATCAAAGTGAATTTACTATCAGAGCTCTTAAACCACCATAGCCCGATTCTGGCCTTGTGACGTGAATGATTATCCTTCTGGAAGAGACCGAGCGAGATGGCGCAGTGGTTAGCACACGGAACTTGTATTCTGGAGGGCGACGGTTCAAACCCGCGTCCGGCCATCCTGATTTAGGTTTTTCGTGATACCCCTAAATCGCTTCAGGCAAATGCTGGGTTGGTTCCTTCGAAAGGTCACGGCCGATTTTCTTCCCCATCCGTACCTAATCCAATGGGACAGATGACCCCTCTGTTTGATCCCCTCCCCCAAACCAGTCAACCAACCTTCTGGAAGAGGCCATCGCCGTCATGGAAGACATAAAGCATGAATGGATCTAGATGGTTCGCATTAATGTTGACGTAGCCCACAGTCGTCATGGTGTCTTCAATGACTACTACAGGTCCCATGGAAGCTCAGGCGTGTGTCCCTCACAGCATAACAGTGCGCCCAGTGTGTGGCGCCGATGCACGTTTCGAGCATGCCGTTCACTGGGTTATGGGGTATCAGTATGCGGCCATAAACCTGGTGTAACAAGATAAGTGTCTGGTTCATTCGACCATACGACACGTTTAAATTGATCCGTGGTTAAATATTGATTATCCTGAGCCCAATGGAATCGTAACACACCTATTCAGTTGGTAGAATGTAGTTCTTCAACAAGTGCACGCAGAATGTCAACACGTTTCAGTGTTCCAGACACCACAATATGGCGGACATTACCTCTGAACTACTTGAATGGCTTATCCTTTTCATTTTCAGGGGATTCAACACCTTTGAGAAGGAGATGGAAGTAGGCGATGGGGACTTGTCGTTGGCTGGTTGCATATCGCAGAGCAATATCATTAATACTCATTGTTTGCTGATGAAGCCTCTTGCACTCGTGACGGTATCAAGAACACACGTAATTCACATCGGTGGTGCGACGAAAAACCATTGAAGACACATTTTCAAGAACGTTTCTCTGTAAATGTGTGGTGTTGTGGGACAGACAGTCAGTTTATTGGACCTACGGAGTTACTCCATCGTTTTGTGCTCTACTTTCTTGAAAATGTGCTTCCAGGATGTTTGGAAAGATTCCTTTGGCTACAAGGACTGGGCACCTACACAGTCTAGCCGTTAGGTGGCGCGGAAACTGAACCTAACATCCCCTGGGAGATAGATCCGCGGAAACAGTCACGTTTCTTGGCCGCCGAGGTCTTTAAATGTTGACCTGTGGGGATGGTTGAAAGACAAAGTCTGCAGAGAAAAAGTAAACACAAGACATGAATTGAGAGTTCGGGTTATTAATAATACTGTCTCCATGAAGGAACGCCAAGAACACCTCACAATAGTTACACGTGGCGTCAGGAGAATTCGAAAGCATATTGAAGTTGGGTGTGGAATTTTTGAAAACGAACTTTAGTCATTTGCCTGTGCTTGACACCTTGTATGAGTATTCATTCGGGTTACATTCTAACAGCTGGTTCATGCGTAATGAAAATTGGACATCTGTCATGAGAAATTCTTTTTATTCAAATTAGTCTATACTGTCACCTCGTAAAATGTGTAATATACCTGCTGAAAAACCCTTTATATATATTGCCTAGCGCAGTGCACCAACTCAAGGATCCAACAAGTCGTTGGAAATCCCCGCAGAAATAGTGAGCCATACTGCCCATTATAGCCATCCATATCTGCGAAAGTATTCCCGGTGCAGATTTTGTTCATGAACTGACCTCTCGATTATGTGCCATAAATGTCTGATGGGATTCATGTTGGACGATCTGGGCGGTCAAATCATTCGTTCGAATTATCCGTAATCTTCTTCAAACCAGTTCAAACAATGTTGTGGCCAGCTGGCATGGCGCATTATTGTTTGGGAACATGAAGTCCATGAATGGCTAAAATGGTCTACAAATAGCCGAACAAATCATTTCCAGTCAATGATCGGTTCAGCTGGACCAGAGGGCCCAGTACATTCCATGTAAACACAGCCCACACCATTATGGAGCCACCACCAGCTCGCACCGTTCCTCGTGCAACTTGAGTCTGAAATTGGGACTCATCTGACGAGGCCACGGTTTTCCAGGCGTCTAGCGTCCAAGCGGCATGGTCATGAGACCAGGAGAGCAGCAAGCGATACTATTAGCAAAGACATTCGCTTCGGTCCTCTGCTGCCAAAGACCAAAGGCCATATTTCGCCTTACTGTCCTAACGGATGCGTTCATCGTAGGTCCTACATTGATTTCTGCAGTTATTTCACGCACTGTTGCTTGTTGCTTGTCTGTTAGCACTGACAACTCTACGAAAAAACTCGGTAAGTGAAGGCCATTGATTACTGCGTTGTCCGTGGTGAGAGGAATGCCTGAAATCTGGTACTGTCAGCACGTTCTTGACACTGTGGATTTTGGAGTGTTGAATTCCCTAAAGATTTCTGAAATGGAATGTCCCATGTGTCCAGCTCAAACTCCCATTCTGCATCCCCGTGTGCAGCCATAACCACGTCGGAAACCTTTTCACGTGAATCACCTGAGTACAATTGAAGCTCCGGAAATGCACTGCCGTTTTACACCTTGCGTACGCGATACTACTGACATCTGTATATGTGCATATTGCTATTGCAAGACTTCTGTCACCTCATTGTATACGGAGTGTCTCTAGTTAGATATATTTGCAATTTTGTTCTTGCACTGTATAGCTGGAGTCAGCCCAATCGGTGCTCATCAAGTGTTTCCTGCTACGCCCAGTGTCGACGGAAAGCGTCTGTTCGTTTCCCATTACAAACAAAATCATTCTTAAAGGGGAATTTTAGGTGCTCTTTCTATAGAGCGGTCCCAAATTAGCCTAATATGATATTTGTTTTATCGATGTGTATTAACAGGGACAATAAAACATGAAGACTAACCAGTACTCCAGAAGTGAGCCGCGCGGGACTAGCCGAGCGGTCTAAGGCGCTGCAGTCATGGACTGTGCGGCTGGTCCCGGCGGAAATCGAGTCCTCCCTCGGGCATGGGTGTGTGTGTTTGTCCTTAGGATAATTAAGGTTAAGTAGTGTGTAAGCATAGATAAGATTTCACACACATTTGAACATTTTGAACTCCAGAACTGACAGTACTGCTCTGGCCTGTACTGGCTGCTACCGCCAAGCAAGCAGCGCTACTGAGTCGCTGCTGGAGTATTTGTTATTCTTCATTTCTTACTGTCGCTGTTAACACACGCTGGACTAATCTGGGACCTCTCTATCGAAAAGTCACATAAACTTCCGCTTTAAAAATGATTTTGTTTTTAACTGCAAACAAACCGATGCTTTCTTCGGCACTGAGCATCGCATGAAAGAAGTGATGACGATCATTTGTTTTGGCTGACACCAGGTACACAAAGAAAAAACTAAATTGCAAATATCTGCTGAGTGAGTATTTTTTCAAATGATTTAAGATTTTGATTTTCTTCTTGACTAAGTTCTGTTCGATTTTTTTTTCAGATTGCCCTGAAATTGTCGACTAACGCACCGGAGAACAGGCTACTCCTATGTGACACAATGCTGGGCTACACACTCCTCATGGAAATGGTTCGAGCGTTCTCAGATTCCGAAAGATAAGCTGAGGTGTGTGTCCTCTGGAATTGCCGTGTTCCGATCGCTACCTGAAAAGTCCCACTAACGTTAAGCCGTCGGCACACGGACCGTGCTGTCGAACGTTAACGTTGAGCGTGCCAAGTTCAACGTGCTGCTGAACGCTCAGGAACGATGCGACTTGTGCATAAGGTACGTGGTCCCCCAACGTGGTATACGCGATCGCAACGCGCTCCAGCGACAGTTGAGGGATGTTTCTAGTTCGTAAATCACACATCGTCCACGAAAAGGAAAGTACCATGTCCAATCAATAAGGACACAGGCTTGTAAAAGTTCCGTTACAAGCAGTGCGGTACAAGTTTGGAGTACTTCTCCGCATAAGATAAACATTATTTCATCATTTCCACATTTTAGTAAAACCCCAAGGTCAGTCTTACTCGATCACTGTTCCTACCCAGTAGCAGAATCTTTGCACCATGTGAATTACGAAGCGTAAAAGAAAAAGGAGCAAAATATCTTTATACAAATACCTGTCCCGTAGATTAAGCCAATCGAACAAAGTCACCCCTCAAAAAAAGAGTGAACTTATATTTACATAACATCAAATATTATAGTATATACTTATATTAAACTAATAATAAAGTACCAGAACCTAACAAAATGTTAGGGAAAGAAAATTTGGAATTGGCAAGCCGCGAACCACCGCCCGGATAAACAAGTCAATAGTGGACAGCAACACCAGTTATTAGGCTACTGCGCCAACGTACCCTTTCCGTCTAATCATACTATATTACGCGTGCTGAAAATCTTATTCGTACATATGTTACTAACTGAAATTTAATTATAACAAATTGTACCAAGAAGAATGCGTTCTGGGTGGATCTTCAGTGTGCCGCCACTGAGTGACGCGCGTTTCTTTGGCTCGCGAGTTTTCCCGCTCATTGAAGGTGTTACAGAGAAGTGCGGCAGTCCACAACGTGTACATCCGACTAAACAAGTGTTACTTGCCGTGGTGTGTTGTTCTCCGTTGATTACCACAAGTGATAAGTGAGTGAAAAATGGGAAGAGCACGAGTAAGCGGCAGCAGGCGAGGCTACAGGGGCGCAGGCAGCCCGGGCGCCCGGTCTCCGGCGGCAGGTGGGGCCTCGCTGCCCGACATCGGGGAGCTCGTCCGGTCCCAGGTGAGTGCGGCGCTGCACAGTAAAGACACGCTAGACGTAATAGTGCAATCCATCACGGACTCTGTGACGGCCGCGGTCATGGACAAACTGCAAGAGTCTGTCGGGCGCAACAGCACCGAAATCCAGTCTCTTAAAAAGTCCTTGGCCGCACAAGAGAAAAAAACCGCCGACCTAGAAGCTAAACTGTCTGCGGCCACCGATGAAATTGAGCAGTATCAGCGAAGGAACAGCTTGCGCTTGTTCGGGGTGGCTGAAAACGATCGTGAAACACTGACGACCTGGCCATTAGCCTCGTGCGTGAAAAACTTGGCGTGCAGATCGACGTGGCCGATATTGACAGAAGCCACCGTGTTGGGCGCAGGATACCAGGTGCGATGAAACCCAGGCCCATAATAATTAAATTTGTGTCATACCGGAAAAGAGCTGAAGTGTTTGCTCAGAAAAGAAAACTCGCCAAGAGTGGGTTTACTCTGAGGGAAGATCTGACGCGCGAAAGACTAAAAGTTTTGAACACTGCGATCACACAGTTCGGCCTTCAAAATGTATGGACCCAGGATGGCAGGATCGTAGTCAAGACGGAAGGAGGGAGAAAAACGGTGACGAACATGTCCGAACTGAAAGACTGAGCGAAATCTCGCGAGACACAAAGTCTCATATTTTACTCTGTCTAATATAAGTTAATTTTTATTCTTTCTTTTCATTTTTTTTACGTCAATATTGCTTCGTTATTTCTATATGTACCATAAGTACTCTATTTAAAATCAGTCAATTGTTTCACATAAATATTGCTTCTTTAGTTGCCTATCATAAGTGCTCATTTATATTCTTATTGTCAGTCAAACGGGAATTAACATTCTCCATTAACAGGAATCTCCTTAAAACCGCCTTTCTATATCTGTTATTTTCATCCTCGTCACTACCACTACTACTACTACTACTATCTTTTTCGTAACCACTACTGCCACTTTCCATCTTTCTTTTCGCTCCCTTCTCCGATACCTCCAGCTTGTCTTTCACCTTTAGCCCACAGACGCTTGAGTCAGTCACGACCTTGGACACACCTGTAAATATGTCTTCCCCCGCGAAATCCAGCTTTTGTCCCTCTTCCGGCCAGCAGGTAGACGGAGCGCGCTCGGTCCTACAGGCGGCCACAATGGGACGGACCGGTTCCGGCGGCGGGCTCTTTGTGGCCCACGCGAACGCTCAGTCGCTAACGGCTCACTTCGACGAGTTCTGTGACCTGTTCTGCCAATCGCTGTTCCATATTATCCTCGTCTCTGAAACTTGGTTGAAACCAAACATTTCTTCCGACGCTATCCGAATCACTGGTTACTCTCTCCTAAGGGCAGATCGTGAAACACGACGCGGGGGTGGTGTGGGTGCCTATATTCGCTCTGATCTGAGACCTACTATACTATGCACATCGGATGCAAAGGGCGAAGGAGAAGCAGAGTTCTTGTTTTTCGAAATAAATACATCAAATCAGAAACTGCTAATTGGAGTAATCTATAAACCTCCAAACGTCGGTGCTATGTCCTCCTTTCAGTCTGCCCTGTCCTCGCTCGTGACACTGTATGAACACATAATCATTATGGGCGACACAAACATTGACTTACAGTTAAAATCTCCCTCTGCAGAAAAACTTAGGAGACTGTTCCACTCCAATGATATGAGTTTAACACCGCTGGACCCAACTCATCACACGCCACACAGCCATACACTCATAGATATAATAGCAACAAAGCGACCAGATAAAATAATTCGCGCCAATCAGACATCCGCTCCAGGACTCTCTGCTCATGACGTGATTTTCTTAAATTACTCAGTACATACTACCAAAGAAAAATCTCACCTGGTAACCTACAGAAACCTAAAAAATGTTAACCATGACGCTCTTCAAAAGCAGACATCCTTTGGCATGATATAAGCAATGAACCGACTTTAGACGGAAAAATTCGGGAATTATGTCGCAAAATTATTGCACTGTATGATAAACATGCTCCTCAACGCACTGTCAAGGTAAAGAGAGCTCCCGCTCCGTGGCTCACCACTGCATTACGCCAGTTAATGAATGAACGTGATGCTGCACATAGGGCCTTTAAGCGTAACCCAACTCCTGAGGCGTACGAAGCTTATAGGAAACTCCGAAATAGAACCAAGCAAAGCGTGAGGAATGCCAAAATCAGACATGCCCGCTCTGTCGTATGCGGCATATCAAAACCTGCTGCACTGTGGAAAAAGCTGCGCAGTTTTGGTATAAGGAAGCGAAGATCTGACGCTGTCTATCAAGCGTCTGCAGAAGAATTAAACGATTTCTTCTCAACAGCCGTAAACTGCCACGCAGCGACAAATTACCAGCCCCAAGATATCAATCTCTCGAGAGACAAGTTTTCCTAAAACATGTCACTACCGGCACAGTACACAACGCAATTATGAGAATCTCTTCCGAGGCAGTAGGAAATGATGGAGTGAGCATTGGCATGATTAAGAACGTCGTAAACACTATTACTCCAGTTATCACAGACATCTTCAACCTGTCTCTTGTCAGTAGTACATATCCTACTGAGTGGAAGCAAAGCTTAATTCAACCTATACCCAAGACTGACAACCCTAAGTCGCCAGGTGACTACAGGCCGATCAGCATACTTCCTGCGATATCTAAAGCCCTAGAATACATCGTCCATGAACAGCTGACGGATTACCTCAAAACTCATAACGTCCACGACAAATATCAGTCAGGCTTTCGAAAGCACCATAGTACAGCAACTGCATTAATCAAAGTAACTGATGACATTAAACATGCTATGGACAGACGTGAGGCTACCATCCTAACTCTGCTTGACTTTAGCAAGGCTTTTGATACAGTTGACTTTGATATATTACTAATTAAAATGAAGCAGCTGAATTTCTCAAACAGCGCAATACACTGGTTCGACAGTTACCTCAGAAACAGAAGTCAACAAGTCATTTGTGGGTCGGAAAAGTCATCATGGAAAAACGTGCGCTCTGGAGTTCCCCAAGGCTCTGTCCTTGGTCCATTACTCTTCTCACTGTACATTAATGATATTTCTTCAGTGATTCACTCCTGCAACTACCATCTATATGCCGACGACATCCAACTGTACATAAGTGCAAGCCCCAAGAACATTGCTGACGCAGTAGCGAGTATGAACGCAGATCTTTGCTCTGTTTCTCGATGGGCACAGAACCTAGGTCTGAAACTAAACCCCAAGAAATCCCAGGTCATACTTATATCTCATCCAAAGTTAATCAGTCGGTACTTTCGCGAAACAGTCCCTCAAATACTCCTCAATGGTACCCAACTACCATACCAAAAAACAGTAAAAGACCTTGGAATAATCTTGGATGAACACCTAAACTGGGAAGAACAAACAGTCACAGCTTGCCGGAAATCGCTCTCCTCCCTACATGCAATTCAAAAATTTAGAAAAATATTTCCAACCCATGTTAAACAAAAATTAGTCCAAACACTAGTCTTGCCTAATCTTTACTACTGTGATGTAGTTTCAACATGGCACAAATAATGAAAATTCGAGATGCCTAGAGCTAGTGATGAATGCTTGTGTTAGATACGTATGCAACATACGGTTGTATGATCATATCAGTCCTTCATACTCCCAGCTAGGTTGGATACGCCCACATAAGGCACGCGATCTCCACACGATGTGCTTACTTCATCGATTTCTTAGCCACTGGTGCCCCCAATACTTATCTTCTCACATTAAACACCTATCATCATTCCACAACCGCAATACCAGATCGGATACGTCTAGCATCTTGGCTGTACCTTTACATAACACAAAATCTTTCTCCGTGTCATTCTCCATCTCAGCCATACGACTATGGAACGCGCTCCCCTGTGATCTGCGTCTTATCCAAAACCTCTCAACATTCAAGAGGGAACTTAAGACTTACATATTAGGGACGGTATAGCCACCATTGTTGTGCCCCCCCTCATCTTTTTCTTTCTCCTCTCCATCATAGCTTCGAATTTTACCATTCTACTTCTCTTCCTCTAACATATCTACCTCTTCTATATCTCTTTCACCCCATATTATCGTCTTATGTCTCTGCTTGATGAGAATAACTCACAAGCTGCAAGAATATAACGAGAAAATTCCCAACTAGCAATAGGACTGACACTCATAAAAGAAGAATATGTTTACTTTCATATACATAGTCATTATTATTATTATTATTATCATTATTATTATTATTTTTATTATTCTTGATTGTTATAATTATTTTTTGATTGTTATAATTATCATTGTACTACTTTTATAATCTCTATTTTTTTTCTTTAACATTAATACTGTATAACATGTTATATGTCCTAATTTTCTGTAGACACTGAAATTTGTTGAATCTGAGTATGCCTGGTTAGGTGTAAGAGAGGGCCTGAAGGCCCTAATCTTGCCAGGTAAAATAAATGCATAAATAAATAAATAAATAAAATAGCCTACTCTCATAATACGCAAGTTAAAATAGTTCGTCTGCCACGAATATGATGTTTCTCATTATTTTATTGGAACGAATAACACAGTTAACAACGGATTTTCCAGTGATTCTCAATTTGCTGGTGCTCAGAAACGGCATATATACATATACAGGGTGTTACAAAAAGGTACGGCCAAACTTTCAGGAAGCATTCCTCACACACAAAGAAAGAAAGTATGTTATGTGGACATGTGTCCGGAAACGCTTACTTTCCAGGTTAGAGCTCATTTTATTACTTCTCTGCAAATCACATTAATCATGGAATGGAAACACACAGCAACAAAACGTACCAGCGTGACTTCAAACACTTTGTTACAGGAAATGTTCAAAATGTCCACCGTTAGCGAGGATACATTCATCCACCCTCCGTCGCATGGAATCCCTGATGCACTGATGCAGTCCTGGAGAATGGCGTATTGTATCACAGCCGTCCACAATACGAGCATGAAGAGTCTCTACATTTGGTACCGGGGTTGCGTAGACAAGAGCTTTCAAATGCCCCCATAAATGAAAGTCAAGAGGGTTGAGGTCAGGAGAGGGTGGAGGCCATGGAATTGGTCCGCCTCTACCAATCCATCGGTCACCGAATCTGTTGTTGAGAAGCGTACGAACAGTTCGACCGAAATGTGCAGGAGCTCCATCGTGCATGAACCACATGTTGTGTCGTACTTATAAAGGCACATGTTGTAGCAGCACAGGTAGAGTATCCCGTATGAAATCGTGATAACGTGCTCCACTGAGCGTGGGTGGGAGAACATGGAGCCCAATCAAGACATCACCAACAATGCCTGCCCAAAGGTTCACAGAAAATCTGTCGCATGTCAACACAAGCACCGAAGTCAACATTACCTTCCTTCAATTGGGCGAACTGGCGGTGAATCGAGGACGTACAGTACATACTGACGAAACTAAAATGAGCTCTAACATGGAAATTAAGCGTCTCCGGACACATGTACACATAACATCTTTTCTTTATTTGTGTTTGAGGAATGTTTCCTGAAAGTTTGGCCGTAACTTTTTGTAACACCCTGTAGACTTGAAATGAATGCCAATATGGCGCCTCACAATGTTCTGAAGGAAGGGGGCGTGCGTATGACGTAGGTGGCGTTGTGCCATCTCAATGGTAAACGCTCAGATGCACGCTCAGAATATCTGACATGCCAGATATTGCTCTGCACGTTCGGAAAGACTCCCGAACGTGCTGTTCCACGCTATGACGTCAGAAACTCGCGACGCTCAACGCTCAACGTTCGGATGCAAGGTCCGTGTGCCGACGGCTTTAGACTCAACCAATAGCCACTATACAGTCACACCATTCTTCATTCTGTACTGAATGTATCGGAAATGAGCTCGCGTGAAGATGAAATTCTAATCAAAATTTCTCGAAGGCATGAAAATACTGGTGGAGCATTTTAGTAGCGGTGGGGCAAGGTGTTCTTGATGTAACACTTCCCATGAGCCACTTTCTGTCGGTGTATCGTATTCGTCTAGTAACGCAAATCCGCTCGGCGGCAGCAGTTGGTTGGTGATGGAGAGGGCACATGAGTGGCGCGGCGCCTGCAGCCGGCTGCCGTGATTTACGGCTGGGAGGTGAGTCTGCGACTCCGGCAAACGAGGTCCCCTCAGCGTGCACTACTGTGCTAACGCGCCGGCCACACTGCGCCGCTGGGAAGTCCCACACCGCGGCCGGCACACCGTTAGCGCCTACCCTGCATTCTTTAGCAACTGGGACACGAGGAGAATATCACACCTGCCACTAACCCTGAAATAAGTCAATGTAGCACAGCCACTGAGAACGCAAACGGTTTATTTACTCTTACACTCTCTTCCGGTACCACAACTTATAGAAAATCATCTGAAGTTTTATTCTGTTCAAAATCGTAGGGAAACAGCAGATTCAAAGATTCTACGCTATTTGACACAAGTCGCTGTGCAAAGCCTACCACTGTCTGCTTGCAAATTGTGATATTCCTTCCCAATCAGCACGGAAGACTGTTGAACATCAAACAAAAATGTCCATTTTAGGTATAAATAGGTACTATACACCATCATCGCCCCACTTTTTTTATATTGTGTAGAAATAATTACAAACAAAATATGTTTCACTCATCTTTCGTTTTTGATTCCTCCTCCTTGTCCAACGTCGGTTTTGTTAGGTGATGACTGAAACATATTTCCTCGCCCTTTTCGTTGTTTGTTAAGGTCTGAGCCGGCTGAAGTGGCCGAGAGGTTCTAGGCGCTACAGTCTGGAACCGCGTGACCGCTACGGTGGCAGGTTCGAATCCTGCCTCGGGCATGGATGTATGTGATGCCCTTAGGTTAGTTAGGATAAAGCATTTCTAAGTGCTAGGGGCTGATGACCACAGCAGTTAAGTCCCATAGTGCTCAGAGCCATTTTTAAGGTCTGAACAGTTATTCACAACAACATACTATGTTTACTGGACGAAAACAAAACACTGAGAAGTGAGATGCTTTTAACGCTCTACGCCCTTATTTATTGTCTTGCATTTTTCGCAATAATTTTCAAGACACAGAAACTTTTCAGTTACAATAACTTTATAATGAGAACACTAATTTCGACAAAAAGTTCTAGAAGACAGAAAATCAAGGTAACAAGAATATAGTATTGGTTATTCAAATCTCTTTCAATACTGCAACAGAATAATTTAGAGTACGAAACTTTCTATCGTCATTAATTTTTCAAACAAAATGTTTTCGAAAAAAGCAACTCGTTCTTTCAAATGTGGGAAAAACAAGCTTTCAGTAAAGTTATGTCAACAGGAATATAAACAGCGTTTACTGTGTAGGAGTTTTAATGTAGTATATGCTCTGCAGATATTGTAATTTCATCATATTTCTTTAGGTAAGATGTTCTGAGTATCACTAACGGCAGTGTTGCTATCAGGAAACTGATAACTAAATACTCATAAACAAATTTCAATTTGAAATATGTTTAACAAAATTTCGACAGTTTCTGGAATGCACTGATTGCACATTACACATTTAATAGTCGAAGACAAAAATAAACTGTTATTTAATTTGTTAGTTGTACCATCAGATTAAATTGAATTCATCAGATAATATTCTGCTTCCTCGGACCAGGAGACATCAGACAACTTTTCCGACAACAGGGAATTCTTTGTCAAAATAATTAACTTCATTGATAATGGGAACACGCGGAGACTACAGACTGGTAACAGGCAGAGAACTGTCATTAAATTAGTTATATTCTTGATTCTTCAAATCTTTCCGGAATACAAACTGATCTTCCCTTCTATGAAATTTTCCAGTTTTCGGTAAATAATTGCTGTCAGTAATCTGCAATCATGGCATATTAAACTGGCAGTTCGATAATTTTCCCACCTTTCTTGTATTCTTCCTGAAGTCTGAGGGTACTTCGCCTGTGTGATACACACTGTCTGACAAAAAAAAGTGGAGCACGTGAAAGGGGAGGAGGAAACGAAATGAAATTTCACGGGTTGAGAGGGTTCGTGACGTCATTTCAGTGATTACGGAATCGAATCAAATTTACAAAGAACTTGACAGTATAAGCGCACTTGTCAGTATGACGTAGTGCCCGCTTTGGCCTGCGTGCAAGCGTAGATTCGACTGGGAAGAGTGTCATACCGTCGTTCGTTGTATTCTCTCCCGAGGCAAGCTGGCGCACAGCTATTGTAACTGGTCCTTGATATTTATTTATTTATTGCAAATTCAAAGACATGTTTCCTGATATTTTAAAACAGGTCGTAAATATTACAGTACACGTTTGTCATCTTTTTATAGTTATTACATTTTTATCTGCGACATTTGACAAAGAAAAATCCTTTTTTAAAATAACAGTAATTTGAGGTTGAAATCTAAATCAAATTTTGCATTTTAAAGGAGAATATGAAAACATGATAGGATAGAGCAGAGATCTGTTAGTGCCATCACCAACTGTGACTGGCGAAGAATACCTCGGAATGGTTTCTTCGAACTGTTGCCTACCAGTGACAACTAAATGGTTTATAGTTAGTTGTAGAGAAATCGTATTGAAAATCCTATCCATTAACATTAGGTATTCATCTATGAACAGCATTACGTCTTCATGGACATCCAATTTTTCATCTATGTGTATCCCAAGATAGCGTGTAACATGCGCTCGTTTGATGTTTATGTCCCCAATTTTAACTGAAGGATTCATCTGGGGTGATCCTTTCAGTAAAGTGTATGTTGTATGGTTTTAGGCTATCCTGAGTTTGTTGTTGTGACACTATTGTGTAATTGTTTGTAGTATTTCACTGGATTTATCTTCTAGCTGGGTTTTATTGTTTGCAGTGACTTCATTTAATAGGTCACCTACATAGGTGACAATTCAGTCTGACCTGTCATCGCTATCTAGAAGTTGTAGGAGGGGCTCCATTGTTAAGTCCCAGAAGATGGGATCGATACTGTCACTTGGTGGGAATTGACGTTCGGAGTGGTCCCACACATGTTCTATATAGACGTATCTGGAGATATTGCTGGCCACGGCAGTACGTGAGTACCACACAGAAATTTCATAGAGACATGTGCCAAATGTGGATGAGTATTATCCTGTAGAAAAATGATATCACAATAACGACGTATGTACAAAAGGACACAAGATGTCCGTGACGTACAGTTATGCCATAAAAATTCTGTCACTCACTACCAGCCATAGAGTGAAGTCATACCCAATGACTCCGAGTTTAACACCACCGTGCCTCTCCCAAACAATGGAAGAAAATGGATCTCTTCCAAAGTGGCCGCCCTACTCGCCGACGATGGCTGCAGTATGGAACAGTGATTCGCCGCTGGACACAGTGCGTCGTCATTGATCAGCAATTCAAGCTTCCCGGTCCTAGCATCATATCAAACGGCGCCGTTTGTGTTTTGGTGTTAATGGCACCGCACACTCGTCCATTCGCTTGTCAAACTTTTGTCACAGAGAATTGCAACCTCCGCTGATGGTGTGTGCATGTACAAAGTTGCACTGACATCCGGCGGTGTCTTCTGTGTGCGTCACTTGATTTACCTGGACGTGTACGTAGCGTACAAGATATACACAGATAATTTTGACATGGATGGTTCTCCCAGGAAGCTAGACAAATGTGTGGGAATGTCGTCTACAAGAACCGCAAATTTAGCTGTAAAAACAATATATTATGCCCAATCTATAAGGGAAAAAAATTTCATTTTTAAGGAACATGTTCCATCAGTTCAAAGTGTGTAATCACTATATAGAATTTTACAATTAGGCAGGGATTAATTTACTCAACATCGCAGCTAAAGTATCTTTTCTCGAAAACAGAAGTTCCAGTCACGTGATGGAGGAATCAGATTGCTGATAATCATATATAATAATCTGTAGTTTTAGTCAACGTGTAACTACAACAACGGTTATACATTACTTTTCACTAACAAAATATTTTTGCCTATTAACATGCGTACAAGTGCCGTTAAGTTGCCTTGCCCTCTAAATAAGTCCTTTCGTCTTGCAAAAAAATTGAAAAGTTCTTAAGAAGGCTGTCCTATATTGCGATACTGCTGGTATCAATACTTTCGTTCGGATATTGCCGAGGTGTCGATAAAATTGTAGGTACTGGCATCGATACCAAATATCGTATTGAATGTGATATTGGAACATTCCTAGCCACGCTTCGCTGCTGCACGTACCTGCATTCAGTGATGTATAGTGAACAATTAAAGGACAAACTGAATGAAGTTTTTTCGTGGCCAGTGATGCAAAGAAATATCATCCACAAAAATATCCAGAGTAAACAGCTACCTGCTACATTTTCCATCTAAAACGCATGACTGTAATTACAACGAGAAAACGAATAATGAGGAGTGATGGGCAACGACGGTATCAGCAAAACCAAGATAACAAATTTTGCCGATATCTTAGAACCAGTCTTAATTTTTCTCTGGTAAATGGAACACATCCCAATCTATGGAAAAGAAACGTAGTTCGACCTATCCCTAAGGCCAAACAACTGCAATCTCCTTGTGATAACCGCCAATCAGCATTTTACCCACTGCATCCAATGCCTTGGAATATATTGTTCACGACCAAATATCTGAACACGTGCGCCAATTCGACTTGTGTGATGCATATCAGACCGGATTTCATAAGCACCATAGCACAAACACTGCATTAATTAAAATAGTTGATGACCTGAAATAGGCCATCGTCAACTACGAGACCACAATAATGACACTGTGACATTTTTGCGTCGACCCTGACGTGATGCTCCTATAAATGTAAATTGTTGAGTTTGCTTGCTGAGGGGGTTTGAAATCTTCTTGAAAACAAGAAAGCGTACTGGTTGCCTGTGGGAACGTAAACATCTTCCTGGAAACATGTCCTCACAGGAGTGCCACATGGATCAGTCTCACGCCCACTTTTACTTTCCTTGTATGTCAGTGATGTCTCGTTGGTTCCGTCCTTCTGCAAATATCATTTCTATGCCGACGACGTCCAACTCTGTCTAAGTGTCAAACTTGCAAATACTAACAGTGTGACAATCCAGACAATAATGATCTATCTTCAGTGGTAACAAGGACGGAAAACCTGGAGTCAAACGAAATACAGAAAAGTCTCAGGTAATCTTAGTATCCCAGCAGAAATTAATAATTTCAGAATCCCTCGAACAAGTGCCTCCTATTTTTCTCGACGGTATTCCAATTCCATATGTGCACACAGTGGATAGTTGGGATGTAACATTGGATAATCATCTCAGCTGGGCAGAAAACACTACTGCCGCGCGCAGGAAGACTAACGTTTGTCTCTATGCCATCAAAAAGTTTCGGAGCACTTTTCCACAGTGGTACGACAACATTTGCTAGAGAATGGGCTAAGAAATAGAAGTTACTAGGGTTGTGAGGACGTATAGTTTCTTATTAGAATAGACACTTTATTAACAATACAAATAGCAACAAAAAATTGCAGATAAGCAAAGTGTGAACAGTAATCGTATAACCTTATATAAAATCTATTAAATGGCTTTACAGTGAATAGAGGAAACTAATGTCTATGGTTCAAAGAAGAGCAGTTAAAATCTTCTTTAATAACTGCACAATGAAATGAACAAATTCCTATTAGAGGAGGGGCAATGTCTATTCTTAATAAATTCACAGTAAATAGTAAGAAAATTTATGAGTGAAGGTAAGAGCATATGATTCTCAAGACAATAATGAAAATAATAAACAATAATTTGTTACAGGCTCTTTCGTAACATAGTCCTATGAAGTAATTTAGTAATGTCAAATTTGTCTAATACTTTTACCTTCGATTTTACGCATGTAAGACCAATGTACAAATACGGCTTTGGGTTTGAATGCGGCCTTCGCACAGTGGAGAATGATTGAGTCGAATGGTGTTTAGCATGGTGCTGTGTGATGTTTATTCATTATGTAACTGGAGGTTTGTTACCAAAGGCTACAATAGTAATGTAAGGAAAAAAAGCTGTAACTATTTATGTTTTTCATCATACTTTATTCCTCCAGACAGTGTGTGAACAACTTATAATAAAAAGGGAGATCTTAGATTTCAGCATTGACTTCCTGTATGGAACGTAGAAATTTTGGATATTGTATCGTTATCTCAAGAGATAGGAAGAAATACTGCACCTTGCAATAAAAGTTTCAGGGTTGTATACGGGAGGGCACGCTAGTCGCCAACTCCTGGCTTTGTGTGTTTAATGTAGATGCAACATTATTTTTTAAAAGAAAATTTTTAACATATCTTGTAATGTACAGCTGGCAGTTTCCTGTGTTATAAAATGTTACTAATAAATGGCATCGGGTGCAGCAGCACCACAGCAAACTAATAGGCACCCATGTAGGTATGCGCGTGTGTATGAGGACGACAATTGCCAAGGAGTCTTGTTGAGGTCTAAAAATTAAGTTTGTCTGGTTGTGTCGTTCAGGTGAAACAGTAGGCACATAGGCTGCCTCATCAATGAGAGTTTCTGGTTGCTCACGGTTTTTCTTGCACAAAGTTGCTCGTGACTTGTGGCACAATGTTGTGTAACTAGTTACGGTTAATAACAAGGTATGTCTATAAACAGAAGTATTTGTAATATGAGCTTGTATACTGTATCTAAAGATTTCTGTGTCACATGTAATCTGTAATTTTTAATTGTGTGATTTGAATATGGGCGAGTCAGGCCGAAACCGGTAACCACTGCAGTAATAAATTTTATATCCATGCAACTCAGCCGGACAAAAAAAAAAAAAATAAAAAAAATAATATATATATATATATATATATATATATATATATATTATCAAAAGTTCCTCATAGTGTTCCTGCCCAAAGCAGCATGCCTCGAATCAGCAAATAATTAAAGTTTTCTTAATCAATCTACAACCAACTAAACAAACCTTTATGAGGGAAAGATCAAAATTAATGATACTAAAATCAGCAGAATTAAATTACGCTTCGAACCTAGGTAACTGAGCTCTATTTGTCTTGCATAAAAGCCGCACAAAGACAAAATAAAACAATGAAATGATAGCCTGAGTCAATACCATAACCTTCACAATTAGATTAATTTGCCTCAAACCAAACTTTTCTTTCAGCTCAAGTGCATCATTAATAATAATTCCGTGCGGCTCAGTGTCGAATTCATGTCTTTCAATAGGACGCCACTTTGGCGATTTGCGTGGCACTAACTATCCAACTGGGAAAGGCGATCTACAGTTTAACGTGGAATCCGAATCACGTGTGTTCCTGGCGACTCCCTACAGCATTGAGAGGTGATGAATAGATTAAAAGCAGACTTAAAATTTCTGTGTTCCGATCAGTATTCGATTCCACGACCTCTCCCCCGGCAGGCGCTTTACTACAAAAAAACAAGACTGAATCACATCTGTAGAATTTGCTGCACCCTGTACTACTGGAAGGACTGCACAAAATAATATTAGCCGGGAGATTTATAACCAGGCTTAATCAACCGCACATCGAAAGTCAGATTGCACTCCGATTGACTGAATTTTGAATCAGAAAATGTAGGTATTTACATTAGATGAAAAAATACCAGAATCAAAGATGCAGTGACTTTTGTGGCTTTTTTTTTTTGGTCATCAGTCTGCTGACTGGTAGTAGCACTTGCAACCTACGTCCTCAATTATTTGCTTGACGTATTCCAATCTCTGTCTTCCTCTACAGTTTTTGCCCTCTACAGCTCCCTCTAGTACCATGGAAGTCATTCCCTCACGTCTTAGCAGATGTCCTATCATCCTGTCCCATCTCCTTATCAGTGTTTTCCACATATTCCTTTCCTCTCCGATTCTGCGTAGAACCTCCTCATTCGTTTCCTTATCAGTCCACCTAATTCTCAACATTCGTCTATAGCACCATCTCAAATGCTTCGATTCTCTTCTATTCCGGTTTTCTCACAGTCCATGTTTCACTACCATACAATGCTGTACTCCACACATACATCCTCAGAAATTTCTTCCGCAAATTAAGGCCGGTATTTGATATTAGTAGACTTCTCTTGGCCAGAAATGCCTTTTTTGCCATAGGGAGTCTGCTTTTGATGTCCTCCTTGCTCCGTCTGTCATTGGTTATTTTACTGCCTAGGTAGCAGAATTCCTTAACTTCATTGACTTCGTGACCATCAATCCTGATGTTAAGTTTCTCGCTGTTCTCATTTCTACTACTTCTCATTACCTTCGTCTTTCTCCGATTTACTCCCAAACCATACTGTGTACTCATTAGACTGTTCATTCCATTCAGCAGATCATTTAATTCTTCTTCACTTTCACTCAGGATAGCAATGTCATCAGCGAATCGTATCATTGATATCCTTTCACCTTGTATTTTAATTCCACTCCTGAATCTTTCTTTTACTTCCATCATTGCTTCCTCGATGTACAGATTGAAGAGTAGGGGCGAAAGGCTACAGCCTTGTCTTACACCCTTCTTAATACGAGCACTTAGTTCCTGATCGTCCACTCTTATTATTCCCTCTTGGTTGTTGTACATGTTGTATATGACCCGTCTCTCCCTATAACTTACCCCTACTTTTTTCAAAATCTCGAACAGCTTGCACCATTTTATATTGTCGAACGCTTTTTCCAGGTCGACAAATCCTATGAAAGTGTCTTGATTTTTCTTTAGCCTTGCCTCCATTATTAGCCCTTAACGTCAGAATTGCCTCTCTCGTCCCTTTACTTTTCCTAAAGCCAAACTGATCGTCACCTAGCGCATTCTCAATTTTCTTTTCCATTCTTCTGTATATTATTCTTGTAAGCAGCTTCTATGCATGAGCTGTTAAGCTGATTGTGCGATAATTCTCGCACTTGTCAGCTCCTGCCGTCTTCGGAATTGTGTGGATGATGCTTTTCCGAAAGTCAGATGGTATATCGCCAGACTCATATATTCTACATAACAACGTGAATAGTCGTTTTGTTGCCACTTCCCCCAATGATTTTAGAAATTCTGATGGAATGTTATCTATCCCTTCTGCCTTATTTGACCGTAAGTCCTCCAAAGCTCTTTTAAATTCCGATTCTAATACTGGATCCCCTATCTCTTCTAAATCGACTCCTGTTTCTTCTTGTATCACACCAGACAAATCTTACGTCAGTATATTGTTTGGCTTAGTGCAGTTTTCAACTGCGGATGAAACAAAAAAGTGCCACATACAGAAGAAGCTATTTTACTCTTCATGGAACATTGAAGACTTCGAAACTTGGTGATGACATTCATTTTGGGGGAATATCTTGGTGAATATTCCCTAACACCTTTCTCATACTGTTACTTCCTGGGAAGAGTCTAAGGTGCCCAGCTACTTTCATATGCAAACCACGCCGCCTCTGTGACCGACTCGCCTTCGCCAGCGTGGAGAATGCTGATTACTTTCACCGCTGGCTGATAGCACAATAGATCGTAAAGCTCCAATGTCTCCATGGGGCGTCTCCCTATGGTGAACGCACGTCGCCTCTCGAGCGATTGAGGCAGGGCGGCGATGGTTATCAGAGCGAGCGCCTGCCCCAGTACAGGCAGGTACGTACACCTCCATAGTAACGACGCCGATGTCTGGTCGTACCAGTTAGCAGGTTATTGTCGTCTTCTCTTTCTGCCGGTACATCCATTACATTCAGAAAGAATATCCAACGGCGTTGACCATGCAGGCTTTATTTACACAGCAGTATCGTACTGTAAGAATTTTCAGCTTGAAACGTAATAGGATAGTATACGATCCTGAAGTTTACTGAAGCGCTACATATTTGCAGGTAATATTTCATTATGAAAAGCTTATCCCTTTGCGAATTTGGGATTTTAAAGTGCTGTTGAGATGTGCGACATCTTTTTCGATATAATGACAACATCTTAAACTTTTTTCGTATTTCCTTTACGTAAACGTGCAAGTTAGTTATGTAAGCTGAAAATATACAGGTACTACGAACTTCATTGTTCAGTGAAATGAAAGAACAGTATCAGAAAACTGCGTCAATGGAAAAAATATTGCACTCAATTACATAATTAAAAATAAATACTGGATAATTGTAAGCAATTCAGGGAAACCCTTATCATTAGCAAAATTGTGTACGAGAAATGTAAAGGCGTCCGTAGAGGATCAAACAACTTGTCAAATGTTCAAATGTGTGTGAATTCCTAAGGGACCAAACTGCTGAGGTCATCGGTCGCTAGACTTACACCCTAATTAAACTAACGTATGCTAAGAACAACACACACATCCATGGTGCCCGAGCGAGGACTCGGACCTCCGGCTAGGGGGGCCGCGCAGTCCGTGACATGGTGCATCAAACAGCGCAGCCATTCCGCGCGGCTAACTTGTCAAATTTCTCTTGTTTGGCCACTTATTTGGCAGTGTGCTGCTTTGTTTTACGTCTATGCCAAAAAAGACTGATGTGTTTGAGAGAATTTTTGATTGACGGCCAATAAGAGAAACAAATTTGATCAGTTAAGCTTGCGTTTGTCAAACAAAACCCAGTTGCTTGACAGATTTCGAACATGACACACATTTGGAGCGAAAATTTTTTATTTCAGTTTATCTCTTTCTATGATGAGTTCCCACGATTGTGGAAACTGAAAAAAAAATGGTTATACTGACAAAAACTATGGATCACAGGCCATTACCACAATGGTAGATGTGCTGCGTCTTTGCCATCTAAATATAAAGAAAACCATAAGAATTCTACGCACGACAAGACAAGCGTGAGTACAACAAAATTGCATACTGTCTTTTAATGCATCATTTATTGTGTAACTTGTTTCAATAATAATGTCACTCAGTGTACGAGGTGCAACGCACGATATAAATTTCACATCTTCGAAATCTGCTCAATGTACCATATATCTCAAAATTACAGATAATGGCTCAGAAACTGGAATAATTTTCACATAGCTGTGTCTCTATTTTCAAATTGAGGACTACATAATTCTAACAAGTTATTAAAATTTGACTGTGTATTTGGTGATAGTTGATGTAATCATAAGGGTCTGCCCATAATATGTCCTATAGCAGATTCCTATGGGTATATTTATGCCTCGATTTCAACCATTCTCTGGCCCACTGTACTGTTTTTCTTTTCTTCTTTATATAAAATGCTAAAGTCAATAGAAAAAATGCATTGACTGTATTGGATGATTATTAGTGTTTTAGGGCGCACAACAGCGAGGTTATCAGCGCCCGCTGTATTGGTAGTCATTACCACTAGTGTCAAAATAGAGATGGTGGACAAAAAACCAGAAACACCAAAAGCACAAATTATTACCATGCCTAATACGTCAGGCGAAATCAGCTGGTATTCCAAGCAGCTTCGAGGCGTCTCGGAATGGATAAATACTTATCCCGTAAGGTTTTCAGGGGAATCTTGTACCATTCAGCCTGCGAAGCAGTGGCAAGTCCAGCTAACGATGATGGACGTGGATAGCGATCAAGCATCCTTTCTCCAAAGTAGACCACAAGGGTTCAATAATTTTGACGTCTGGTGTCTAGTGGAGAGGGGAGATGCGCCGCGGGGTAGCCGCGCGGTCTTGGGCGCCTTGCCAAGGTTCGTGAGGCTCCCCCCTTGGAGGTTCGAGTCCTTACCGTAAGTTAGTTTCAGTTAGATTAAGTAGTGTGTAATCCAAGGGACCGATGACCTCAGCAGTTTGGTGCCATAGGAACTTACCACCATACGGGAGATGCGACAATTCACCCTCATGTCCAGGACGATGCGAACTGTGTGAAAGAGGCTCCATCGTCTCGGCGTCACCACCATGGGATGGACCTCATCAGCTAAAATCGTCACCTAATTCTTGAGAAAGATGCGACATCGCAGAGTAACGACACTTTGATCCGCGTTGTGACCTAGTGTATGGTGTTTTTCCTTTTCCTGTATTAGCATAAATCTTCAATACTGAGCTTCATGAAACATTCAGCCCTTTGGTTGCCTTTGTTACGGAAGCACATGCCTTAGGAACACCAACATCTCTTAGATATAATGCACTCACATCTACACAGAACACTGTTATGGCCACGTGTGACACTTGCAACATATCGAGGACACAGTACAGGTGCTGTTCGTGTGTCAAAGACAACAGCTCAACCTGCAGGCTTGGTTAGCATCTGCTTTTATGTTCAAGCGTGCATTTCTCGCAGTGTTTCCATATTTTTGTCCAGCCTAGGAGCTTCGCGACGCAATACTCAGCTTGAGAGCTGATTCTAAAGTGAGATTAAGTTTGACAAACTTCGTTAGTACATCTTCGCCCTTCTTTGACAAACTCGTGGGAAGCAAATAGCAAACGTGACAAACTAACCTGATCGTTTTCAGAAGTATTAAGATAAGTCTAGTGAAGAATTCATATATTAGTATAAAAAGATTATTATTTTTAAAAGATCACGATATTATTAATTACGGGTGGTAGTATTAATAACTACCACACAAAGCTTTTCTGAAATTGTTCCTGTGCAATAAAATTAATTGTAACATTTCTCAATAACTTAATATTTTGAGTGACTGTTCTAAGATTATAGTTCTTGTGATGGAGACTTCATAATTTCTTTGTTGTTCGATTTTGATCGAGCTTGGCCATTATATTGTTCCTTAAGTTGTGAAGGAATCTGGAAACTACGAAACAAACTGTGATGTGTCTGTTAGATGCCTCATTAATCATCGTACCTGCATGTCCCAAGGAACATTGCATCGTTCTTCTTAACAACACAGGCACTGCAATATCGTGTTTATCCGACTATAACAGGCAGCGACATTCGATTAAAATGTCCACCCTTGTACGAGAATTACATAACGCGTGTACGAGTGCAGGTTGTGGGCCCAAAACGACGATTTAATATTGAAGTTCGGGGCTGGCCGTGAGTGGTGCACGGATAGCCAAATCAGTTAAGGCGACTGCTCGCGTAAAGAGGCGAATCCGGGTTCCCGCCATAACTTCTCGTTGTCATTCCGTTATGTAGCTGGTGGTTGTTCGTATTCGCAACTGCGAATACATTTCAATTAATCTACTTCAGTTGTATACAGTGTGAGTAATGGAAATAAGTATAAGAACGAAAGAGAAGCCCTGAATTCTCACGGATGGTCATCGCGCTGGGTGTACAGAAAATGCGATGAGTGGACGAACTGCTTGTGCATGAAGTCCGAGCAGAGTAAATGCCAACGCCGTTAAAAAATTGCAAATGTCGGAATTATGACTGAAGAGCAACATTCTTGCACATCTGACGATGCAGATGTACAGATTAAGAAACGAATGCACAACTACAGGAAAAGAGTCCACGAAGAAAAGACAATGCCTGTTTTCGAACTTTTTAAAGAGGAATTTCAAGATCTGCAAGGTAAAGATTTAGATTTCGTTGCAAACATGCCAAATTATGATAGTTCCAAGACTGTATAGTGTAAGGTTAGAAGGGAAGCTATAGAGTCGACCCAAAACCCTGCCACTAATTGGGAGATTCAATTGAGCAAAGGCATTTTTTTATTTGAATGAAGGCAATAGTTTTTTCAAAGCTGACCTTGGTACTGTTCATCACAAAAGCACCTTGTGCTTCGTTGTAAAGGGGCGCAGAAAATCCTGTGTGAAAATGACACTGTGCACCATACATGCTGACATCAGAAGCATAGAATAAGATACGAAAGTGTATTCTGCTTTATTGGGTTTGCTCCCACACAGAAGTCATAAACTTTTTTTTGGACTGAAAAATAAGATGCTTGTGTGCTCAGCGAAAACTGTAGTCGTAGAGTTTGTAATGGCTATAGTTAAAGCTATGGAAACCGTGTTCCTCGAAACATCCATTTCCGATTGTAATTTTCACTTCGACATATGTCTGTGGAAGAACATACACGAAATGGGTTTAACAAAGGAATGCAGGGAAAGAAAAGAAGTCCGACTGTTTTGTCCCATCTGCTGCAGTGGTACGTCTTCTTTCAAACAGTGTTAATGAGGAGAGAATGGTAAAAATGGAGGAAATGCAGTGTGGAGAAAAAATCACGAAATTTAGAGTCTGTATGGTTAATCAGTAGATGGAAAAGTCTAATCATCGACTGAAATGTGAAATGATTTTAACTAGCCGCACAAGACCACAAATGTCATCGAAGGTTTGCACAGGAAAGTAAACTCCTCAATAAAGGAAAAACTTGCGAACGTATACTTCCGGACAAACAAGCTGTAAATGCTATAACTGAGATTTAAAAAATACATTCCATTGTCGTCCCTCTTCAAAACTGAAGATAAAGGAACTTAGATCTTGACAAAAAGGTTAAAAGTCATTATAGCCTCTGGCTTGCCTCCGAGAAATTGAGTCAGAAATTAAACTTCATAAAATAAGCTAAAAATTGAGTCAGAAATTAAAATTAATAAAATACAATAAAAAATTTAATTATTTGTTGCAGTAAGGCTGTAGAAAGGAAAATACGAAAAAAAATAGAAAAATTAAAATGACATTTAAACATGCCTATGATCTACGTGTATAGCCAGTTCCAAACCAGGATAAATTGTGAAGGGCTGTTCTTATTACAAAACAGTCGGAAGAGCCTCCCCCACAGTTGCGGCTTCCTTTGACAGTCGGGAACCCAGGTCTAAAATATTTGCGCCCTGAAACACCACGTGACGGGTCGCCATTCCCACGATCGGAAAGCCCACGATTCCTGAAGAATCGATCACTCATAATCCAAGACCCGTATAACATTGCCAGCGGACCGCGGAGCTAATCCTCTCGGCCCGCACAGTCGACAGCTCTTAATAGTCCGCCACGCGCTGCCTGCTCAAAGAGATTAAGGACAAGGCAACAGCCCAAGACACACCACCGCAGAACGACGCACGCTGCCAAACAACTTTCCGCTGACGTCGGCCGATGACTGACTTTGACGCCAGCTGACTGATAAGCCAGTTCACCAGAGAACCATTTGTGCCGAGTCTGCTCAGTACAAGTCCCATGAGACCCCGTATTCAAAAATATTTCTTGTTTTAACAACTTGTGGCGATGTCATCTGTGTTCATCTCTTAGTCATTCCGATGTTTTGTATACATCCAATGACGAAGTAACTTTGGTTGTGATTAATTATGATCAAACCTGGCGTCCAACAAAGAAGACATGAATTAATTTTATGCGCCAAAAATTTTCATTCATCACAATTTTAGCGTCGAACATGGGCTCTTTATCACTCGTGTTACCACAGTGTGAATGTTTAACTTCTACACCTGTTACAGGTGGTGCTACAAATATCGGCTATTTTTTATGCATTTTCAGTTTAATGTGAACATTGTTTCTTTCTGACGTTTTTAGGTGGAGAAGGGTCGTTAAAAACTCAGTTATTTTAACATGTTTGATATTACAGGAAACCTACAACGTTATTCACGCTACTGGCCATCAAAATTGTTACACCAAGAAGAAATGCAGACGATAAACGGCTATTCATTGGACAAATATATTACTCCACAACTGACATGTGATAACATTTTCACACAATTTGGGTGTATAGATCCTGAGAAATCACTACCCAGAACAACCACCTCTGCCCGTAATAACGGCCTCGATACGCCTGGGCATTGAGTCAAACAGAGCTTGGATGGCGTGTACAGGCGTGTGCAGCTTCAACACGATACCACAGTTCATCAAGAGTAGTGACTGGCGTATTGTGACGAGCCAGTTGCTCGGACACCATTGACCAGACGTTTTCAATTGGTGAGAGACCTGCAGAATGTGCTGGCCAGGGCAGCAGTCGAACATTTTCTGTGTCCAGAAATGCCCGTAGAGGACCTGCAACATGCGGTCGTGCATTATCCTGCTGAAATGTAGGCTTTCGCAGGGATCGAATGAACGCTAGAGCCACGGGTCGTAGCACATCTTAAATGTAGCGTCCACTGTTTAAAGTGCCGTCAGTGCCAACAAGAGGTGACCGAGACGTGTAACCAATGGCACGCCATACCATCATGCCGGGTAATACGCCAGTATGGCGATGACGAATACACGCTTCCAATGTGCGTTCACCGCGATGTTGCCAAACACGGATGCCACCATCGTGATGCTGTAAACAGAACCTAGAATCATCCGAGAAAGTGACGTTTTGCCATTCGTGCCCCCGGGTTCGTCGTTGAGTACACCATCGCAGGCGCTCCTGTCTGCGACGCAGCGTCAAGGGTTACTGCAGCCATGGTCTCCGAGCTGATAGTCCATACTGCTGCAAACATCGTCGAACTATTCGTGCAGATGGTTGTTGTCTTGCAAACGTCCCCATCTGTTGACTCAGGGATCGAGACGTGGCTGCACGATCCGTTACAGCCATGCAGATAAGATGCCTGTAATCTCGACTGCTTGTGAGACGAGGCCGTTAGTATCCAGCACGGCGTTCCGTATTACCCTCCTGAACCCACCGATTCCATATTCTGGTAACAATCATTGTATCCCGACCAACGCGAGCAGAAATGTCGCGATACGATCCCATCTTTATCAAAGTCGGAAACGTGATGGTACGCATTTCTCCTCCTTACACGAGGCATCACAACAACGTTTCACCAGGCAGCGCTGGTCAACTGCTGTTTGTGTATGAGAAATCGGTTGGAAACTTTCCTCATGTCAGCACGTTGTAGATGTCGCCACCGACGCCAACCTTGTGTGAATGCTCTGAAAGGCTAATCATTTGCATATCACAGCATCTTCTTCCTGTCGGTTAAATTTCGAGTCTGTAGCACGTCGTGGTGTATCAATTTCAATGGCCAGTAGTGCACAATCAAAAAATACAACGTTATATACAATCAAAAAATTGAGAATCTTGAATTTGGGAATGATTTTTCTGACGTCGATATTCTTGGACTAAAATTTCTGATTTCTTGCCGCATTAGCTTTATGCGGGAACTCGAACTTCAGACGACTTCTTCCGCCGTAATCCTCAAGTAGCGACTGTCGCAAGTAATACAGTGGTGGTCTTCTTTTATATCTAATAGTCGGCATACGTACGTCACAGCGATGGCATACAAAAAAAAGTAAAGAAAAAGAAATGCGTATGCTACCGCAGATTGTGTCAGTGTTTGGAGAGAGAGGTTCTTCTAGTTTTCAGATTAAAGTTGAAAATAAAAACCCTACTGTAGTTCTCTGTAGCATTGCATAATGGAGAGTCCGCTTCCAAGTCCCGCTAAGTATATAAAAAATATTACACGTCAAATTTAGTGTTTTATATCTAATCTTTATTGATGTTCGAGTTCCAGTAGGCCGATGAGTGGGACAAAAAAATTTATCGTGTCAAACACATGTGTATTGTTGTCTGTGGGGCTCTGATCACATGTGCTAATTTGCCCAATATCTCGATATCAAAAGTGTCTTCTGCGTTTTGCACAACGTTCTGACAGTGTGGGTATAGACTGAACAATATAATAGCTGTCCCACTCACGTATCTTACATATTTCACAAAACCCGAGACCAAGACTGTCTGCTATCGAGACGGTGCCTTTTTTCATCAATTTGGATGCACAGGAAATAGGTTGAGTGCCTTCTCTTCCTAAGACACTACCTACTTTACTACATGCAGTTCTGCAGAATGGAACGAGCGCTGTAGGCTGATTATCATGCAGCAACTAGTGACTCAACGAGTCGTTGGAAGTCCCTTGTAGAAATATTGAGCCATGCTGCCTGTACAGCCGTCCATAAATGCGGATGTGTTACCGGTGCATGAATTCATTTCTCAATTACGTCACATAAATGTTCATCAGGAGTTATATCGTGCGATTCGGGTGGCCAAATCATTCTCTCGAATAGTCCAGAATGTTCTTCAAACCAATCTCGAACAATTGTGCCCCGGTAACATGGCGCACTGTCATTCATAAAAATGTCTTCGCTGGTTGAAAACTTGAAATCCATGAATGGCTGCAAGTGGTTTCCAAGTAGCCAAACACAACCATTTTCAGCCAATGATCGTTTCAGTTGGACCAGAGAACAAAATCTGTAACATTTAAACAGAGTCGATCCACATTATTATGGAGCCTCCACCAGCCTGCAGAGTACATTGTTGACAACTCGGTTCCATGGCTTCGCGGGGATTCCGCTACACTCGAACCTGCAAACAGTGTTGCTTGTCTGATAGCACTGACAACTATAAGCAAACGCCGCTGCTCTCGGTCGTTAAGTGAAGGCTGTCGGCCACAGCATTGCCTGTGGTGAGAGGTAATGCCAAGAAATTTGGTATTCTTGGCACACTCTTGACACTATGGATCTCTGAATATTGAATCCCCTAACGGTTTCCCAAGTGGAATGCTACATGCATCTAGCTCCAAGTACGCTTTCACACACTGTTAATTTCCGTCATGCGGCTGTAATCACGTCGGAAACATTTTCACATGAATCAACTGAGTACAAATGACAGCTCTGGCAATGCATTGTCCTTTTATACCTTGCATACGCAAACTATTGTCATCTGTATATGTGCGTATCGCTATACCATGACTTTGTCACTGCAGTGTATTGTTTAGTAAAAAGTACCACTCTTTGACGAAACAATTCGTCTACATGTTAGGCGTTCTCCGGATTTAAAATTTATTTTCTTACCTGTCTGACATTTTATCTATTTTTATTGGACGTATACGATTTTTGCTGTTGCACGTTAAACTTTGTAAGCCACTGTCAGTCAAAGTCACATACAATAAACGTCGGATTTTCTCCTGGTGTGGTAGCTGTGGACATCAACACTATTCCGAAACTGCGATGAATTCTCGTTCATGGTAAATTACGCAACCAAAGTTTTTTGGCAGCACGGTACTGCGGTGTCTTCATTTAAAAGAAACACATACACTACTGACCATTAAAATTGCTACGTCACGAAGATGACGTGCTACAGACGCGAAATTTAACCAACAGGAACAAAATGCTGTGATATGCAAATGATTAGCTTTACAGAGCACTCACACAAGGTTGGCGCCGGTGGCGAAACCTGCAACTTGCTGACATGAGGAAAGTTTCCAACCGATTTCTCATACACAAATAGCAGTTGACCGGCGTTGCCTGGTGAAACGTTGTTGTGATGCCTCGTGTAAGGAGGAGAAATGCATACCATCACGTTTCTGACATTGATAAAGGTCAGATTGTAGCCTACCGCGATTGCGGTTTATCGCATCGCGACATTTCTGCTCGCATTGGTCGACATACAATGACTGTTAGCAGAATATGGAATCTGCGGGTTTAGGAGGGTAATACGGAACGCCGTGCTGGGTCCCAACGGCGTCGTATCACTAGCAGTCGAGATGACAGGCATCTTATCGGCATGGCTGTAACGGATCGTGCAGCCATGTCTCGATCCCTGAGTCAACAGATGGGGACATTTGTAAGACTAAAACCATCTGCACGAACAGTTCGACGACGTTTGCAGCAGCATGGACTATCAGCTCGGAGACCATGGCTGCGGTTACTCTTGACGCTGCATCACAGACAGGAGCGTCTGCGATGGTGTACTCAACGACGAACCTGGGTGCACGAATGGCAAAACGTCATTTTTTCGGATGAATCCAGGTTCTGTTTACAGCATCATGATGGTCGCATCCGTGTTTGGCGACATCGTGGTGAACGCACATTGGAAGCGTGTATTCGTCATCGCCATATTGGCGTATGAACCGGCGTGATGGTATGGGGTGCCATTGGTTACACGTCTCGGTCACCTTTTGTTCGCATTGATGGCACTTTAAACAGTGGACGTTACATTTCAGATGTGTTACGACCCGTGGCTCAACCCTTCATTCGATCCCTGCGAAACCCTACATTACAGCAGGAAATTCAAGACCGCATGTTGCATGTCGTGTAGGGGCCTTTCTGGATACCGAAAATGTTCTATTGCTGCCCTGGCCAGTACATTCTCCAGATCTCTCACCAATTGAAAACGTCTGGTCAATGGTGGCCGAACAACTGGCTCGTCATAATACGCCAGTCACTACTCTTGATGAACTGTGGTATCGTGTTGAAGCTGCATGGTCAGCTGTACCTGTAGACGCCATCCAACCTCTGTTTGACTCAATGCCCAGGCGTATCGAGGCCGTTATTACGGCCAGAGATGGTTGTTCTGGGTACTGATTTCTCAGGCTCTATGCACCCAAATTGCGTAAAAATGCAATCACATGTCAGTTCTAGTATAATATATTCGTCCAATGAATACCCGTTCATCATCTGCATTTCTTCTTGGGGTAGCAGTTTTAATGGCCAGTAGTGTACGAGCGGTTCTAGGCGCTTCAGTCTGGAACCGCACGGCCACTACGGTCGCAGGTTCGAACTGCCTCGGGCATGGATGTGTGTGATGTCCTTAGGTTAGTTAGGTTTAAGTAGTTCTAAGTTCTAGGGGACTGATGACTTCAGATGTTGAGTCCCATAGTGCTCAGAGCCATTTGAACCAAGTCAGTAGTGTACAAACCATTCTGGTAAACAGCATTGTAAACAAAACTCGACTACGTTGTCTGGAACACAAAAACCACAGGTGATAGAAGCCAGTGCTATCTCTGTGTCAGGCCATGAAATTTACGCTGAGAGGCGATATGTTTTTATTCGTATTATGGATCATTTGCAGTGCAGGCAGAAGCTTGCTAAGACGTAGTATAAAATGTTGTGGACTGACAAGACAGCCAGTCCACAGTGACGGGTAACCGAAAGGCACGCACTTAAACTCAAGGAGGATGGCGTGAGGTCTGAAACAGGATACGTAATGAATGCTATAAAGAAAAGTACGTAGCTTCTGGAATACTTAACTTTAATCCATCATTTGTATACATCGTTCTTGATGAGACATGCTACATACGATAACTATCAATTGCTATGGCGCCTTGCTAGGTCGTAGCCATTGACTTAGCTGAAGGCTATTCTATCTTCTCTGCAATGTACTAATGGACCGCGGCCGATTTAAAGCTACCACCTAGCAAGTGTGGTGTCTGGCGGTGACACCACATAAACTATAAGGTAGGGCGCGTTTCTTGCGGGTCCTGCATTCCAGCAGCCAAGTTTGGCCTGTGAGCCAGGCTGGCGTGCAGCGATATGGAGTCGGCGGGCAGCGGGAAGCGGCGAGCGGCGGCTGCCAAGCGGCCGGCTACGTGAGGTCATCACCGGAGGCAGAAGCCAGCGGCACGGCCGGTGCCAGCACCACGCGATGAAAGCGCCGAGGTCCGGGCTTTCGCCGACCGCCGACCACTGGCCCTGCCTGCCTGAGGGCGCCGCACCGCATAATTCCTGCACTCTATGAACACCCACAAAACTGCTTCGTCACTGCCTTACATTTTTTCTCCGAAGGAGAAATTTCGAACGGTACTTTAAGTAGGGGAAAGATATAATAACTCCAGTCATCCAACAAAAAGCCAATTTGTAATCTTACAGCTACTAGCTGGTCAAATTTGGGGATTGCGTCTACATCTACATCTACATTTATACTCCGCAAGCCACCCAACGGTGTGTGGCGGAGGGCACTTTACGTGTCACTGTCATTACCTCCCTTTCCTGTTCCAGTCGCGTATGGTTCGCGGGAAGAACGACTGCCGGAAACCCTCCGTGCGCGCTCGAATTTCTCTAATTTTACATTCGTGATCTCCTCCGGAGGTATAAGTAGGGGGAAGCAATATATTCGATACCTCATCCAGAAACCTGGACAGCAAGCTACACCGCGATGCAGAGCGCCTTTCTTGCAGAGTCTGCCACCTGAGTTTGCTAAACATCTCCGTAACGCTATCACGCTTACCAAATAGCCCTGTGACGAAACGCGCCGCTCCTCTTTGGATCTTCTCTATCTCCTCCGTCAACCCGATCTGGTTCGGATCCCACACTGATGAGCAATACTCAAGTATAGGTCGAACGAGTGTTTTGTAAGCCCCCTCCATTGTTGATGGACTACATTTTCTAAGGACTCTCCCAATCAGTCTCAACCTGGCACCCGCCTTACCAACAATTAATTTTATATGATCATTCCACTTCAAATCGTTCCGCACGCATACTCCCAGATATTTTACAGAAGTAACTGCTACCAGTGTTTGTTCCGCTATCATATAATCATACAATAAAGGATCCTTCTTTCTATGTGTTCGCAATTCATTACATTTGACTATGTTAAGGGTCAGTTGCCACTCCCTGCACCAGGTGCCTATCCGCTGCAGATCTTCCTGCATTTCGCTACAATTTTCTAATGCTGCTACTTCTCTGTATACTACAGCATCATCCGCGAAAAGCCGCATGGAACTTCCGACACTATCTACTAGGTCATTTACATATATATTGTGAAAACCAATGGTCCCATAACACTCCCCTGTGACGCGCCAGAGGTTACTTCAACGTCTGTAGACGTCTCTCCAATGAGAACAACATGCTGTGTTCTGCTTGCTAAAAACTCTTCAATCCAGCCACACAGCTGGTCTGATATTCCGTAGCCTCTTACTTTGTTTATCGGGCGACAGTGCGGAAGTGTATCGAACGCCTTCCGGAAGTCAAGGAAAATAGCATCTACCTGGGAGCCCGTATCTAACATTTTCTGGGTCTCAGGAACAAACAAAGCGAGTTGGTTCTCACACGATCGCTGTTTCCGGAATCCATGTTGATTCCTACAGAGTAGATTCTGGGTTTCCAGAAACGACATGATATGCGAGTAAAAAACATGTTCTAAAATTCTACAACAGATCGATGTCAGAGATATAGGTGTATAGTTCTTCGCATCTGCTCGACGACCGTTCCATCACACTACAAATATACACTGTAGAGCCGAAGAAACTGGTACACCTTCCTAATATCGTGTAGGGCCCCCACAAGCACGCAGAAGTGCCGCAACGCGACGTGGAATGGACTCCCTAATGTCTAATGTAGTAGAGGGACTAACACCATGAATCCTGCAGTGCTGTCCATAAATCCGTCTGGGTGGAGATTTCTGAGCAGCATGTTGCAAGCCATCCCACATATGCTCAATAATGTTCATGTCTGGAGAGTTCGGTGGCCAGCTGAAGTATTTAAACTCAGAAGAGTGTTCCTAGAGCCACTCTGTGGCAATGCCGGATGTTTGGGGTGTCGCATTGTTCTGCTGGAAGTGCCAAAGTCCGTCGAAATGCACAGTGGACATGAATTGATGCAGGTGATCATACAGCATGCTTACGTACGTGTCACCTGACAGATTCGTATCTCGATGTATCAGGGATCCCACATCACTCCAACTGCCTATGCCCCACATCATTACAGAGCCCTCACAGTTTGAACACTCCCCTGCTGAAATGCAAGGTCCACGGATTCACGAGATTTTCTCCATACCCGTACACGTCCATCCGCTCGATACAATTTGAAACGAGTCCGACCAGGCAACATGTTTCCAGTCATCAACAGTCCAACGTCGGTGTTGACGGGCCCGGACGAGGCATAAAGCTTTGTGTCGTGCAATTATCAAAGGTACACGAGTGGGCCTTCGGCCATGAAAGTAGATATCGATGATTCCAGAATGAGATTTTTTTTCACTCTGCAGCGGAATGTGCGCTGATATGAAACTTCCTGGCAGATTAAAACTGTGTGCTGCACCGAGACTCGAACTCGGAACCTTTGCCTTTCGCGGGCAAGTGCTCTACCGACTGAGCTACCCAAGCCCCGTCCTCACAGCTTCACTTCTGCCAGTACCTCGTCTCCTACCTTCCAAACTTTGCAGAAGCTCTCCTGCGAACCTTGCAGAACTAGCACTCGTGAACGAAAGGATATTGCGGAGACATGGCTTAGCCACAGCCTGGGGGATGTTGCCTGCGAAAGGCAAAGGTGACGAGTTCGAATCTCGGTCCGGCACACAGTTTTAATCTGCCAGGAAGTTTTAGATATCGATGATGTTTTGTTGAATGGTTCGCACGTTGCCAATTGTTGATGTCCCAGCACTGAAATGTGCAGCAATTTCCGGAGGGGTTGCACTTCTGTCACATTCAACGATTCTCTTCAGTCGTCGTTGGTCCCGTTGTTGCAGGATCTTTTTTAGACCGCAGCGATGTCGGAGGTTTGATGTTTTACCGGATTCCTGATATTCACGGTACACTCGTGAAATGGTCGTACGGGAAAATCGCCACTTCATAGCTACCTCGGAGATGCTGTGTCCCATCCCTCGTGTGCTGTAACACCACGTTCAAACTCACTTGAATCTTGAAAACCTGCCACTGTAACCGCAGTAACAAATCTAACAACTGCGCCAGACACTTGCCTTACATAGGCGTTGCCGACCGCAGTGTCGTATTATGCTCGTTTGCGTGTCTCTGTATTTGAATACGCATGCTTCAGTGTATAAGGTCTTTCTTTGAGAACTACTCTCGTACGCAAATGTCCTCCGCCTTTCCATACAACCAAAAACTTACCACTCTCTTCAAATTCTTCAACGCCGTGAACTTCTCCTCATCTTTCGTATTGTTCAATAATCCGCCACTAGATTCCAATTTCTTTTTCTTTTTTGTGGGTGGATGGGGGGACGGGGGAGGGGGGGGGGCTGTAGCAGTATTTGAAAATAAAACAGGCAAGACGCTGCGTGTAGTCGAATAGCACTACTGAAGTGTCTCACAACGAAATCCCTGAGAAGAGATTGTGCGTCTACAAAGGAATCTGCAGTGGAAGAAGTCAAGTATAAACAAATGGGGCCTTGAGACAACATCACAGAAAGCATGCAGAACTCATCTCCTAAAATTCGTAGCACGCAGTCACAACAGGATAACATTCGCCAAGCTCAATAATTCAGTATTGCATATCTATTACCATACCCTTTGCAATAAGATGCAATGACCCAGAATAGAACATCAGTAAGTTTCCGACATCAGACTACCTTTTAAAACCAAAGGCAGTGATGATTTCTACCAGGCTGTTAGCTTAAAATAAGTAATCTGTTAAGCACTAGCAGCCAGTTTCTAGCATTAGCTGCTCGTGTTGTGTGTGCTTCCTCCAGATGAGTAATTTGGAATATTTTGTAGTCATAACAAGTATTTTTTGTGGTCTTAACGCTGACGGTAATTCATTCATAATGTGTGAGCATTCGTGTAACAGTCCGCATTTGTATTCTCAACAATTAGGATCGTTAAACTTATCTCAGGACTTATCATGTCTGAATAATTCAAGAGTAGAAAAAATACTGTATCGGAAGAGCGGAGATTATAGGTTATAAAACATGGTAACCTAGGAGAAAAGCTTGCTGTCTGAGTGCATGCACATATATCTAGGCTGTCCCCTGGACGTAACATCCGACATGCAACGAAAGCTTTGCAACGTGTTCCTAAAATAGCGCAAAACATCCAGGATTTATTTTATAAGCATAACATGGAGTCATAGGAGCAGCGACATATATGGCATAAAAATAATCCATAAAATACTTAAAAATGGCCTACATCCTGTCTGTGACACTCTCCCTCGTTTTTCTCGATAATACAGAACGTGCTGCCCTTCTTTGAACTTTCTGCATGTACTCCGTTAATACTGTCTGGTAAGGATTCCCCGTTCCCCTCCCCCCCCCCCCCCCCTCGCCCCTCCCTCAACCATGGACCCCACCGTTGGTTCAGTCTGGAACCACGCGACTATGATACGATAAAATAAATTATTTAGATAGTTAAGGGAGATGAAAATTTAGTAGTCATGGCGGACTGAAATGCGATTGTAGGAAAAGGAAGAGAAGGAAAAGTATTGGATTAATATAAACTGGGGGTAAGGAATGAAATGGGAAGCCGCCTGGTGGAATTTTGCACAGAGCGTAACTTAATCATAGGTAACACTTGGTTTAAGAATCATGAAAGAAGGTTGTATACATGGAAGAGGCCTGAAGACATTGGAAGGTTTCAGATAGATTATATACAATGGTACGACAGAGATTTAGGAACCAGATTTGAAAGTGTAAGACACTTCTAGGGGCAAATGTGCTCTCTGACCACAATTCATTGGTTATGAACTGTAGACTAAAACTGAAGAAACAGTAAAAGGTAGGAATTTAAGGAGATTGGGACTAGATAAACTGAAAGAACCAGAGGTTGTAGAGAATGTCAGAGAGAGTAGTAAGGAACGATTGACAAGAACAGGGTAAAGAAATACAGAGAAGAAGAATGAAATAGTGAAGGCAGTGGAGGATCAAGCAGCTAAAAAGAAGAGGGCTAGTAGAAATCTCTGAGAAAGAAAAGAAATATTGAATTTAACTGATGGAAGGAGAAAATATAAAAATGCAGTAAATAAAGCAGGCTAAAAGGAATACAAACCTCTCAAAAAAGAAATTCGCAGGAAGTGCAAAGTGGCTACGTGGGGATGGCTAGAGAACAAATATAAGGATGTAGAATCATGTATCACTAAGGCTAAGATAGATACTACGGGGAAATTAAAGGGACCTTTGGAGAAAAGAGAACCATATGTATGAATATCACGAGCTCAGATGGAAATCCCGTCCTAAGCAAAGTAGGGAAAACAAAAAGGTAGAAGAAGTATATAGAAGGTCTACACAAGGGCGATGTACTTGAGCGCAATATTATGGAAATGGATGAGGACGTAGATGAAGATGAAATAGGGGATATGATACTGCGTGAAGAATTTGACAGAGCACTGAAAGACCTAAGTCAAAAAAGGCCCCGGGAGTAGACAACAATTCGTTAGAACTACTGATAGCCTTGGGGGAGCCAGTCATGACAAAACTCTACCATCTGATGAGCAAGATGTACGAGAAAGGCGAAATACTCTCAGACTTCAAGAAGAATATTATAACTCCAATCTTAAAGAAAGCAGGTGCTGATATGTGTGAAAATTACCGAACCATCTGTTTAATAAGTCACGAATGCAAAATACTAACACGAATTCTTTGCAAACGAATGGAAAAACTGGTAGAAGCCGACCTCGGGGAAGATCAGTTTGCCTTCCGGAGAAATGTAGGAACATGCGAGGCAATACTGACCCTACGACTTCTCATCAAAGATAAGTTAATGAAAGGCAAACCTACGTTTCTAGCAGTTGTAGACTTAGAAAAAGCTTTTGATAATGTTAACTGGAATACTATCTCTCAGATTCTGAAGGTGGCAGGGGTAAAATACAGGGAGCGAAAAGCTATCTACAATTTGTACAGAAACGAGGTGGCAGTCATAAGAGTCGAGAGGCATGAAAGGGAAGCAGTGGTTGGGAAGGGAGTGAAACAGGGTTGTAGCCTATCCACGATGTTATGGTTCAAATGGCTCTGAGCACTATGGGACTTAACATCTGAGGTCATCAGTCCCCTAGAACTTAGAAATACTTAAACCTAACTAACCTAAGGACATCACACACATCCATGCCGAGGCAGGATTCGAACCTGCGATCGTAGCAGTCGCGCGGCTCCGGACTGAAGTGCCTAGAACCGCTTGGCCACCGCGGCCGGACCACGATGTTAGTCAATCTGTATATTGAGCAAGCAGTAAAGGAAACAAAAGAAAAATTCGGATTGGGAATTAAAATCCATGGTGAATAAATAAAAACTTTGAGGTTCGCCGATGACATTGTAATATCAGAGACAGCAAAGGGCCTGGAAGGGCAGCTGAACGGAATGGACGGTGTCTTTAAAGGAGGATATAAAATGAACATCAACAAAAGCAAAACAGGGATAATGGAATGTAGTCCAATTAAATTGGGTGGTTCTGAGGGAATTAGATTAGGAAATGAGACACTTAAGGTAATAGATAAGTTTTGCTAGTTGGGAGCAAAGTAACTGAAGATGGTCAAAGTAGAGATGATATAAAATGTCGTCTGGCAACGGCAAGGAAAGCGTTTCTAAAGAAGAGAAATTTGTTAACATCGAGAACAGATTTAAGTGTCAGGAAGTCGTTTCTGAAACTATTTGTATGTAGCCATGTATGGAAGTAAAAGATGGACGATAAATAGTTCAGACAGGAAGAGAATAGAAGTTTTCGAAATGTGGTGCTACAGAATATTGCTGAAGATTACATGGGTAGACCACATAACTAATGAGGAGGTACTGAATGGAATTGGGGAGAAGAGGAGTTTGTGGCACAACTTGACTAGAAGAAGGAATGGGTTGGTAGGACATGTTCTGAGGTATCGAGTGATCAACAATTTAGTACTGGAGGGCAGCGTAGAGGGTAAAAATCGTAGAAGGAGACCAAGAGATGAATACACTAAGCAGATTCAGAAGGATGTAGGTTGCAGTAGGTACTGGGAGATGAAGCAGCTTGCACAGGATAGGGTAGCATGGAGAGCTGCATCAGACCAGTCTCTGGACTGAAGACCACAACAACAAAGAATCATCCACTGCACAGCAGCCCTCCGAAAGGGGACGGACGAGCATTGTGCAAGCAGTCTCCTTAGTAGATCTGTCGCATCTTCAGAGCGTTCTGCAAAAAAACGCAGTATTTGGTTCGCCTCCCCCACAAAATTTTCTGTGTGTACTTTCCAATTTAAATTTTTCATGATTTTAATTCCTAGGTACTTAGTTGAATTTACGGCGTGTAGATTTGTTTGATTTATCGGGTAATTGAAGTTTAACGTATTCCTTTTAGCACTTATGTGGATGATCTCACACGTTTAATTATTTAGAGTCAAATGCCAATTTTCCTATCACACAGATATCTTACCTAAAACGTTTTGCAATTTGTTTTGATCTTCTTAATGACTTTAGTAGACGACAAACAACAGTATCATCTGCAGACAACCTAAGACGATTGCTCAGATTGTCTCCCAAATCGTTTATATAGATATGAAACAACAGCAGGCTTGTGGCTTATAACACTACCCTGAGAAACGCCAGGAATCATTTCTGCTTTACTCGATGGTTTCCGTCAGTTACTACGAACTGTGACCTCTATGACAGGAAATGACGAATCCAGTCGCATAACTAAGATGATATTCCATAGGCACTCAATTTGATTACAAGCCGCTTGTGAGGTACGGTGTCAAAAGCTTTCTTGAAATCTAGAACTACGGAATCAATTTCAAATCCCTTGTCAATAGCACTCAGCACTTCGTGTAAGTAAAGAGCTAGTTGTATTTCACAAGAACGATGTTTCCTAAATCCGTGTATCAGTAGATCGTTATCTCCGAGGTAACTCATAATGTTCGAACACAATATATGTTCTAAAATCCTGTTGCACATCGATGTTAATGATATTGGCCCGTAATTTAGTGGATTACTCCTGCTACCTTTCTTGAATATTGGTATGACCTGTGCAACTTTCCAGTCGTTGGGTACGGATCTTTCGTCGTGAGAACGGTTGTCCGTGATTGTTAAGTATGGAGTTATTGCATCAGCGTACTCTGAAAGGAACGTAACTGGTATACAGTCTGGACCAGAACACTTGCTTTTATTAAGTGATTTAAGTTGCTTCACTACTCCGAGGATATCTATTTCTGAGTTACTCATGTCGACAGCTGTTCTTGATTTGAATTCTGGAATGTTTACTTCGTCTTCTTTGCTGAAGGGATTTCAGCAAAGTCTGTTTTTACTAACTCTGCTTTAGCTGCACTGTCATCAATAGTATTTACATTACTATCTCGCAAAGAAGGCATTGATTGTGTCTTGCCGCTAGCATACTTTAAATACGTCCAGAATCTCTTTGCATTTTCCGCCAGTATTCGAGATAAAGTTTCGTTGTGAAAACTATTATAAGCATTTCCCATTGATGTCCGTCCTAAATTTCAAGCTTCTGTGAAAGATCGCCAATCTCGGGGATTTTGCTTCAGTTTAAATTTGTCATACTTTTTTCGTTGTTTCTGCAACAGTGTTCTGACCTGTTTTGTGTACCATGGTGGATCAGCTCCTTAGTTTGTTAATTTATTTCGTATAAAACTTTAAATTGCTTCGATACTATTTCTTTGAATTTAAGCCACATCTGATCTACACTTACATTGTTAAATTGGAAGGAGTGGAGGTTGCCTCCCAGCAAGACGTTATGTGTATTTTTAACTGCTTTTCTGAATAGATACACTTTTTGTTTATTTTTCGAGGATTTGGGGGTTACGGCATTCAGTCTCGCTACAGTAGCCCTGCCTTCACTGGCCCATGTATCTGTTTTGATGCTCGTTATTAGCTCAGGATTATTTGCTGCTAAGAGGTCAAGTGTATTTTCATAACCGTTTACTATTCGAGTGAGATTTTGAAGTAATTGCTTGAGATAATTTTCAAAGAATTCGTTTAGGACAATTTCGGATGATGTTTTATGCGTACCTCCACATTTCAATATGCATTTTCGCCAAAATAACGAGGCTACATTGAAGTCACCATCAACTATAATTGTATGAGTTGGGTACCTGTTTGAAATTGGACTCAAGTTTTCTTTTAACCTTTCAGCAGTTTCATCATCTGAGTCGGGAGATCGGCAAAATGATCCATCTATTATTTTATTCCGGTTGTCGAGAATGATTTCAACCCATACTAACTCAAACGAACTATCTACTTAAATTTCGATACAAGATAAACTACTTCGACCAGCAACAAACACATCAATGCCGACTATGTTTAGCCTATCCTTTCTGAACACCATTAGGTCCTTCTTAAAAATTTCGGCCGTACTTATATCTTGCTTTAGCCGGTTTTCAGTGTCTATAACTATCTGAGCATCATTGCTTTCTATTAGACCTTGGAACTGTGGTTCTTTCCCGAAACAACTACTGTAATTTACAACTGCTATACCGAAGGTTCCTAGATTCCTGTGAGCGAATTGCACTCTTTGAGACTGAAGCTCTTTCTGTGTTTCCTCGGGACCCTGTAACCTAAAAATCCGCTCTGTCTGCGCCGCACACCTTTGTAGCCACCTCCTGCGTTTAATGGTCCCCTGACCTATTTTGCAGAACCCGAAACCCACCACCCGCTGGCGCGAGTAATCTGCCGCCTACAGGGTCACAGAACTGTCTGCGTCTCTGATCCAGGCACTCCATTTGGCTCTGTACCAGACGTCTTCATTTGGTCCTATAGGCTATAATGCATGTAGTGAGCACCAAGAGTGACAGCCTTCACCATTTCTGGTAGCCATTCAAAACCAGAGAGAATCTCTTCCTACCCAAAGCGACACACATCATTGATGCCAACATGAGCTACCATCTGCAGTTAGCTGCATCCTGTGCTCTTCATGGCATCCGGAAGGAACATTTTCACACGTGTAATGACTCCATCCATTGGCTTTCTTCCCCTTCTTGCCAGCCATGCCCCTAAGGGGCCCCTGATGCACAGAACGTTGGAGCTCCTGACCAGCAAACAATCCAACCTGCTGGTGACCGCCAGGACCTTGCAGGCTGAGATGTTTCCTCTGAAACAGGACAAGGGCTGAGGCACAGTGTCAGACACAGACAGCATTTGGAACCTATTCGTCAGACTAACCAGGAAGGCCTTACGTTCGACCCCCATGCAGTCTTTCAGAACCTGCCACGCCCTGAGGCGACCTCCCATTCGACCACAATTTAGGGGTCAACCTCAGTGCAAGCAGTGACTGGCCACCGGTCTAGACCAATCGGCGGACTCGTGGGCAGTGTTGGACGTGCGTTAGATTCCCACGGCCAGCCTACAAAAGTGACACCAATCCGCTGCAGCCGCAAGCTGTGTAACCGAAGCCAACACTGCCTATAGTTGAGAGCAAAGTGTCGCCAAATCGGCAAGCATCCGCACACAGCAATCACACTCCCTGTCCACACCAAAGACCGTAGAATACTACACTACACAGACAAACGATGAACTGTGGATATTTACTGTAGATGCCGAGTCTAATAAAATGAATTAACACGCAGACAATCAAAAACTAAACTACCAAAGCACACAGGTGAGACTATATAATTTTCTCCTAGTTAGGAAGTTGTAAAAGTCACAAAATCGTTTACTTCCCTGTTGCTGCTCTGCCTTTGTCGGCCACTACTGGCTGACTGTGTGCGAGGACTATGTCGTTTTACTAGCTAAGTACCCGACATCTTTCATGTATATATTTATTTCAGTCTTCTATTAGTCCACCTCTTCCTTCCCTTCTCTCACCCCATCTTCTCCCTCTCACTGTTCATTCCTCCCCCCTCCTTTTTTCTGACCATCTCTTCCTCCCCCTTCTCTCTGTCAATCTCCTCCTCCTCCCTTTCTACCCATTTTCCTCCTCCTCTCACTCTGTTCACATCCTCCTCCGCCATCTCTGTGTCACTCTCCTTTTTTCCCCCCTTTGGCTGTTCATCCCCGATTTTCTTCCCACGCTATCACCCTTACCCCAAATAGTGATTGATGGTTCTTACCACCACAGTACTTTTTAAGATTTTAACTAATATGTGCACCAAGTTGGGCTGAAATCGATCAAGTGGTTTAGAAGGACAGTGGTACATACATACGTACATACACACATACGCACACTTTTGTGATTATGCAATAACTGACACCATAGAAGTAACAAAACAAAGGGTATTGTGCATTTTACTCGAATAGTTATCAATGAGAAAACTGTCTAAGTTGACTTCCACTTTTGTTTATTTCTAAAGAAAGTTATGGGCCAAAAGCAATTTCTCAGTAATACGAGAGCCATTTGCTAAGATTTGCAACTGATTTAATCTGCCAATAACTTCCTTCATATGAGACACTGAAAACCTCCCCTCCCTTTTTATAATTTAACCTTAGTTAACAAATTGTATGACCTCAATATTAATGGCCAGAAAACATTGCCCTTCGTATGAAAAACTTTTAAATTATGAATGAGTAATAACTCGTCCTGTCTTTTATTTGTGAGATATTCGAAAGTAGGAATGACTTTCATAGTGCAACGATAAATACACGGGCCTACCTTATGTTTGCTGTAATATGCATGTAAAGGAATAAATATATTGTCAAGCGATAGCGGGTTATCTTAATAGCAATTTCACAGAAGGCAGAACTTATTCGGTAAAGTCTGCTATCATCAACTACGACTTTAGACAAAGGATAATGAGAACATGGGATTTGACCATGGAAACGGGGTGAGATGTTAAAAAATAACTGAAAAGAATTTGAAATAATGTGGGTGTCCACATAAAACCAGTACGCCAAACACTCGAGATTCAAGTAACAATAAACTAAGCAAAAAAGGATAGATAATAGTATCGTTAAAATCAGGTAGCTATCTGTTTATAAGAGATGCTGGAAGTGGTGCCTATGGACATCCAGGCATCGCTGACTTATTGCGGTGACGTTACCAGCAACACACTGTAATTCTGTAGGTGTGATGTTGTTAATTTCTCCAGTAATGCTCCGTTTAAGGTAGTCTATTGCCCGAGGATTTTCAGTATACACTTTGCTTTTTAGTGTGCCCCATGTACAAAAATCGTACGAAGTTATTTTCTGGGACCTAGAGGCCAGAAGCCTCTACTGACAGGTCTTTGTTCAGGGAATACGTTGGTGATGTAGGGCGTGTTTTCGTTGGAAGTGTGAGTGGTTGCTCCATCTTGTTGGAACACTGTGTACAGCTCCTCAGCATCTGTTAATAGTGCAGAGAAAGAATCAAAGAGTTCAAGATTTCTGGCACTGTTTAAGGTGTAACTGAAAAATATGGGGCCAATAATGCGCACGCCGGTAACGCACACCGAAAAGCTGTCTTCGATGAGTGGAGGGATACTTCATGCAGAATTTGCCCTGTGACCAATATTTGCAATTCTGGGAATTTACGTAAGGCGACAAACGAAATCAGGCATCTGTAATCTGACAAGGAGTACAAGTAAATCTTAACAACTGATGTCAACAGCCAGTTCCTCATCCTCAAATTTCAACTCTTGCACTACACTCACACGATAGGTTTTGAATTCATATCTTTTAGTACACGATGACTCAATGTACGAGATACGCTAATCTGCTGCGATAACCTTCTTACCGACTAGCGGTGACTTGTAATATCCATACAAATTCTGTCTGTAGTTTCAGGGGTCCTCTGTCGATCGCCTATTCCTCTGCACATTCTGAACAGATCCTACAGCCCTCCATTTCTTGTAAAGATCTTGAATAGTGCTGGTCGCGGGAAGTTTCCTATCAGAATACTTCGCCTGAAACATTTATTTACGTTCTTTGATGGAGCCTGTCTTTATATAACCCTTCACAATATCAGTTCTCTGTTCTAATGCAAACTGACCCATTTCTGTAACAACTCAACAATACGATCTTCTCATAACAACTGACGCACGAACACACAGTTGCAATCAACTTTTCGATAAAGTGCAGTGTAGCCTCCATTCGAGATAGTGCTGTTACTTCACAAGCAATTCGACTAGAGATGATGAACCAGTACGTGAGGCGTACCCGTTTTATCTTGGACACTGTGTACTATTATTCAATAAATGAGCACAAAATTGTATGTAATGAAATTACATATGTCTTTCACGGTGTCACATGAAACAAAATACCACAAATTATCAAAACTAGAACAGAAGGAACGCCATATAATTTCTAATTTCTGCAGTAATATCAAATAAGTGAGATGGTAACGTGAACTGTGACCTATTTTTACTGACGAGTTAATGAGAGATCTATGTTGACCCTTAAATAGGGAACAAAGTCTGACACTCAGAACAATATATTTAATCTTGGTCACAAAGGGAGTCCACGTATAGAGCTGAAATTCATGTAAAAACGAGTGTTACGCCAAAGCGCACTAGCGGACAAAGTTCTCATTCCTGTAGGTTGCGGCGTAGATAGGTACATGGCAGTAAAACACTAAACATAATTAAAGACTGAAAAATTGCTCGTCACACCAATACCCAAAAAGGGAAATAGGAGTAATCCGATAAATTACAGGCCTATATCACTAACTTCGATTTGCAGTAGGGTTTTGGAACATATACTGTGTTCGAACATTATGAATTACGTCGAGGAAAACGATTTATTGACACATAGTCAGTACGGATTCAGAAAACATCGTTCTAGTGAAACAGAAATAGCTCTTTATACTCATGAAGAAACGAGCGTTATCGACAGGTGATGTCAAATTGATTCTATATTTTTAGATTTCCAGAAGGCTTTCGACACTGTTCCTCACAAGCGTCTTCTAACCAAACTGCGTGCCTGTGGAATGTAGACTTGCTTGTAATTTCCTGTCAGAAAGGTCATAGTTCTTAACAATAGAGTAAAACAGAAGTAATATCCGGCGTTCCCCAAGCAAGTATTATAGGCCCTCTATTGTTCCTGATCTATATTAACGACATAGGAGACAATCTGAGTAGCCCTCTTAGATAGTTTGCAGATGATGCTGTCATTTACCATCTTGTAAAGTCATCAGATGACCAAAACGAATTGCAAAATGACTTGGATAAGATATCTGTATTGTGGGAAAAGTGGAAATTGATCCTGAATAAAGAAAAGTCTGGAGTTATTCACATGAGTGCGAAAATAAATCCGCTAAATTTCGATTACGCGATAAGTCACACAAATATGAAGACTGTAAATTCAATCAAATACTTAGGGATTACAATTACAGATAACCTAAATTGGAATGATCACAGAGATAATGTTGTGGGTAGAGCAAACCAAAGACTGCGATTCATTGGCAGAACACTTAGAAGGTGCAACAGGTCTACTAAAGAGATTGCTTACACTATGCTTGTACGCCCCGCTCTGGAGTATTGCTGTGCGGTGTGGGATCCGCATCAGGCAGGACTGGCGGATGACATCGAAAAAGTTCAAAGAAGGGCGGCTCGTTTTTTATTATCGCGAAATAGGTCAGATAGCGCCACAGAGATGATTCCTGAATTGGAGTGGCAACCATTAAAACAAAGGCGTTTTTCATTGCGACGGGATCTTCTCATGAACGTTCAGTCACCAGTTTCCTCCTCCGATTGCGGAAACATTCTGTTGGCACCCATATACATAGGGAGAAATGATCATCACGATAAATCAGAGCTCGCACCGAAAAATTTAAGTGCTCGTTTTTCCCGCGCGCCGTTGGAGAGTGAATAGCAGAGTAATCACGTAGATGTAGATGTAGATAGACGTCGAATCTGAAGAAACAGATAGATGAAAGTTCCAGACAGCTTCTATATGATATGACTGCCATCAGCGGTTGGCGGAAACATTCATGTGCTTTGTCTCACCACCCACATGAGCAAGGTTAAAGTTTCCAAAGAATCGGATACAGATACACTTTCGCTATGCAGCCAGAGATTGTGACATCTCTAGAAAACGAAAACAGTCTTAGCGTGTTTTTGCCCTTCTTACAACTCATGCACTGGTAAATGATACGAAAGACGTTTCAAACAAGGGACTTGCAACATTAGTCCTTCACTCTTCACACAAGAAACGTCACAATGTGTATGAAAACCTTTCAACGAGTAACAAAATCACTGGCATATAGTATACAGGCTTTCTGGGTCAACTGCTTATAAAATAAGTGAAAGCTGCCGAGAACAGCAGGATACAAAAAGAAATCGTCTTTCATGGAGATGGTGAAGGGTTCCTTAACGGTAGTTAAACTGAGGGTTTTGAGTTATTGACTGTTGAACCATTTACCACAGTTATCCTGTTTCGCCCATCCAAATAAGCAGATCCCACACCTTCTGCTTTCAGTCCACTACCTTATTAAATTTTGAGCATGGTAAATACTAATGTTTTTATAAACAAGTAGTATCAGTTGGCTACACTCATCGCTGATAATACAAATTTTTTTTTATTATTTTGAATTAATCTGTAAAAAAATTATGTCATCTAGCAGTATTTTCTCACTTGGAAATATAAATGTACGTTACCATTATGCTGTCTGATGTTATATGGTACATGTCTACTTGTTTAATTATAATTATTGTTACTGTATTCTATACATGTCATGTAATAGTTGGTACATTTACTATTCTGCTTCAGTTCATACGAGGGTTGCTCAGAAAGTAATATACCTTTTTTTCTGAGCCGAAAACGATGCTACGAATGCGAAACGTTATGTATGTATTATTTGCAGTATCTTGAGTGAGCGCGCCAAGTTTTCGTCACTTCCGACAGATAGTGTAGCGGCAGGACAGTTTGAAAACGGCGTATGTCGGCGATGTACACTCTTTGACATAAAACTCGACCGGCGGCCGGCCGCTTCAGAGGCAAAGTCCGCGCCGATCGCGACATGGGACAATAAAACTGGCCAACTCGCTAATTCTCTAAGTCCGGTTATCTGCACAATCTGGCAAAACTGCAGACTGCGGCACTTCCTGGAGGAAAACTTCTCCCATGATAGAGAAACACTGAGCTGATTATGCCTGTGGTCTAGCGGTAGCGTGCGTTGTTTCTGTTCGTAATGTCAGTTGATCGAGAGCAGATGGCATAAAATATTTTTATAGCCTCTTCTGTCTGAATGCTGAAGACGTGAATGTAATGGTAGCGCAGATTCAATCTATTTCGCTTTCTGACACACCGATATCAAAATTTTATCCAGTAACGATTTTGCGGCAGATTTCCTGCAGACTGTCCTCCTCTGGACGCCGTATGCGGCAAAGCTCCGGGATCCATTTGCTGGCTACCGGCAGCGGCCGTGGCGACAGCAGCGGCGCTGCACTCCCCCGTTCTTTATCGAAAGCGCCTGCTCCCGCTCATCGCTTTTGATGATTTAAAACGCTTTATTATTAAATGTTCCTCCACAGAAAATTTCTACGATTTCCATTCACGCTCAACAGCAACGGAGACAGACGCATTGATTAGTAGGCGGGTATTATATTACATTAATCGGCAAGAGCTGAGTATGGCCCGAAATTAATTTTATAGACTGGGACGAAATTAAACCACCTCGCTACATTAGATGAATTTATAAATGCTTCATACCTCGTTTCTTTTCCTTTCAAACTCAATTATTTGTGCAACTTTTGGTCAATGTTCGGATGTTTTCGTCAAGCCGGGGTGAGCGTCTGTGGTGTAAAGTGTATTACAGTTCTTGTTTCATTCCTTATGGTAACTCTATGCGATAAACTGTGTGAATACCTTGCAATGCATGCTCTGTTGCAGTGCAGGAACACTGCACATTTGGAGTTCCATGTATGGGTTCATGAAGTATTTAATGTTGATCGGAAGTGATAGTTAAGGTCATCAGATTTAGACCAGAAAAATTTGTCGTTTTGGAGGTTTCAGAGAACGGAAAGGAATTGCTAACGCCGGTGTTAGAAAACGTCTACAGTTAAATGCTATTGCAAAAATTTAGAAGAGGGGAACTATATTAATCAACATGTGCACTTCATAAACAACCTTCTGACATGTTAGACCTATATGACGAACAAAACTCAAATTTATATCGTTGACAGTCGCTTTGAATCTTTTCAGGATCTATTTTACAGTGAAGCACCTTGGCATTTGCAAAGCAGACATCCATGATATTAACTTAATTTACTAAGTCGAATCGGACGAAGATTGGTGTTTAAAGGCATTCTTCAGATTTCGTATAAAGAATTTTTTCTACCCGTTTGCAACTCCATTAATTAAAATGGAAAATAAAAGGTTGTAGTCAGCGGCTTCCACCGAGATTGGAACTGCTATGTCATACAGTACGACCGCCGCAACGCACAAGGGAACCTCATTTTTTTAATTTTGCTTTTTTTCTTTTACTTTTTTTGACGATTACCCCTTTTTTTCTCTCTTATTTTAAAGCCCCTTAGGAAAATGGCAATAAAAAAAGAAACTAAGTGCCACCGCCACTTTTCATCCTACAACAAAAAAAAAAATCTGGTCCACTTCAGGTGTTGGCTCCTGACTAAACCTACCCCAAGAGCTGCCTATATACCAGGGGAAATATGGGAATTCAAGGTTAGGGCTATCATTACAAACAAAACAAAATCTTCCTTTTTCTGAATTTTATTTTTATTTTGATTTTTGTTTTGTTTATTTTTGTTGTGTAATTGATCAGACGCCTTCTGCGCCCCGCTGGTAATATGTTGAGTCACGTCTTCTCGAAATTGGTGTGTTCCGTTCAGTAGTTCAGAAATGTTCATTGGTTCAAACTGGAAACCTTCTTCACTCTTGGCTTAACACATTCCAGCTGCGAGGCGGGTCGTGGAAAGCACTCCCAAGGAAGTTCGAGAAAAATTGTCTGTATTTTGGGTGGCGGACAACGACATAATGACGGTCGTTGAGGTATGTCCAAAAATCGAGTACAGAGTCTACAGTTTGTCCAACTAGGTAGTGAATGGCATGTCCGCGAATCCAATTCACAGCATTGGTCTTTGTCCGAGGAAAATAGTCACGTCCCGGAACTAATAATGAAAGGGGAGTATTCCGATTCAGAATGTCCCGCGTTAGAAAAGCCACAATATGACGAATAACCTCTGAGCTAACGACACACTGGCGACCACAGACGGACTATAGTCACTGCGATGTTGCCTGAGCCTCAAAACGCAACCTTAAAACACACAAACAGGTGTTACTTATGTGAAGAACGCCGTTCTTGGAGTCCAGAAATTAATTATACTTTCTAATGCACTGGAATGTATGCACTGGGTAGCCGAGTCAGCTAGTTCATGGTGATTCGGTCAACCAAGTAAATGAATTTACTGGACATGGTGCAAATTACTACAGGACGCCTGTGTGTCAGAATTCTCATCCAGTGTGGCGCAACGGCGTTACGATAGAAAAATGAGAGAAGAGGATTTCGTGGTCTGTTGGACGGATGGTAGGTTGTTCTACCTATGGTCTGGGTTGGATTCCCACTTCTGTCAATGATTTTAGATAGGGAGAGACACAGTCCATTCTCTCCTGGCTACACCAAGTGAAGAAGATGTAATGGCAGTGTGGTCTGAAAATTCACATTAAAGATGATTTTCCTTCTCTACCAAGTAGACGGTAGGTTGAACCACAATAAAGTCTGGAGTGGCGACATGTAGAAACTCTATCACCAGTAACCTTTCTTATACTAGTTATTTACTTCAAGTGACGAAACAAACGCTATGTATGGTCACAGGACACTTATTCCATCTTTTATCTGAGCTTCTGTATGTCGATAAGATTGGTTCTGAACTGGGAATGCAACTCAGACCGCCCTTAACGCGGAATTTGATCCCTTCGTGACAATACAGCTCGGCTACAATTTGTTGTTTGTTCAAAACTGCAGATTCCTCAATATCTCCACATATTACGCGTGAATGGGATCGAATCCTGGCCCGGCACTAAAGATTTAATTATGTATTATGAAGCTCTAGCATGAGAACACCTATCTGCTGGTGGATAAGAATTTTGATTTTTAATGTATTTTCATTCGTTGTCAACACTAACGATATCTGACGTTTTTAACCCCCAGTGAGACACAGGGCTATTTGCGAGATGACTGTAAGTTCAAGATGTTATTCTGAGCAGCTGGTGGAGAAAAATTCGGTAGCTGACGTCTCTTTGTGTGTAGTCAACAACGATATGTGTGGGGCTCTATTCCCAGTGAGCGCTGAACTCTTCGTCATATTATTTCTAGTTCAAACATGCTCACATATCACTGCTGGCGCAACAAACCCATATTTAACGTTCGTTTTCTCTAGAATATAACAGTGATAGGTGCCGGGTGGGAGTCCTGGGAAGGAAAAAATTAATGTTTCGTCTCGTCATTTCAGTTAAAACATCTAGCTACTGCCGCGAAAATCCGATATGTCACATTTGACTGTGCTTCGATAGCAATCCGATTAGGTTCTGAGTTCGAATCCGTGTCCAACACAAAGCTTTACCTCACGGCATTTCAAGTAAGTTACTTGTGAAGAAGCAATATTTAACATCTTTCGTAGTTCGTTAACAGGGACAATAGATTATGGGTAGGAATTCGCGTCTGTAAAACATGTTTGCGTTATGCAATTTAAAGTTGATATTTGCTAACTGATACTGTCTAAAATCGAGGTATATCACTCTCTGTATGCTTAATCAGGAATGACTGTTAGTTTCCGTCAGTAACGAAATGTTTGCTTAGTCTGCATGAGCTGGGTTTGAATCCATATGCGGAACAAGACGGTTCGTCGTGTCATTTGAAGTTCATACACATTCTCAACTAGCTGCTCGTGAATAACTTAAATTTTTAATGTCATTTTGTGTTAAATAATAAGTACGGTATGTTACTTTGAAGAGGAAATCATAAATACGACGAACTCACTACGTGCATTACCAATCTGACGTAATGATGAGAGTGGTAACATTTCAGGTATGTCATTTATTGTAATAAATGTGAGCTTACGAGCCTTAAGGACAGTCTTATCTGTGATAAGGTGTTCCCTGATATTTGTAGTATCGTGGTATTACTTTACATCTGGAGTTATTGCGATACAGAGCAGTGTTTTCTAGTGGTGACTTGTTGGAACCATTTTCAATAGCCAAACGACTGTACCAAGGAGCGATTAGAGGACCTGCTGGACAGCTTTTTTTGAATAGGACAATGTTCCTCTCCAATAATTTTTAGATTAGTTACAATAAGCTTACGCTGTAAGAGAACTCGCTTGTATTTTTCAATTTGTGGTCTGTTGTCGGTTTGAAGGCCTTACATTGCAACGGCAACTTAGTGCAACTCCACCGAGGGCTGTCTGGAGTAGGGTGGAGATAGCAATGTGAAAGTTGCGAGCTGTCGAAGACGATCTTCATATTCCTAATGCGATTAAGCCATCGTATACTCTTGACTACGTTTAGCACCTGTGCGGTCAGTCAACCAATTTCAGAATTCATGTTGAGTAATCCTGCTAAATTCCCATAATATTGTCTTTTTATATTGATGAGTAATATGGATAGTCGTCACGTTCACGTGCCGTCTACAACGCAAATTTAATGTTACTATCCTAGGAACTAACCTGCAATACGTTTTGTATTTCATAATCGGAACTATCTGCATTAACCGTCATCAGAGCAATGTCAGGGAACAGAATGCAGCAGTGCCTTGGTACCTACTTGGGGACCTGCTTGAGTCGTGTTCTAAGGAAAGGGTAGTTGCTGGTTCACATTATATTACACTAGCGAGAAGTACCGACTTTTCCTTTTCTCTGCAAACATCCCGAACTAAATTCAGTAACTAAATGCTAAGAATATATTTACATTTTGCCAACTCAAAGATCAATAGATATGGATATAGATATAGATTTTTATATTTAAAGCCATTATCGTTCTGCGTTGGAATAAACATTATTCATTATTTGATTGTTCTTGTTACGATTGTTATTGTCGTTCTCTCACTCGCAAGAGTTTTCGCATTCCTATTTGGTATCGATGCACATGAAGAGTGGCTATGAAAGAAGGGAATACTGAATGTTACGTCATGCAGAATACACTCATTTACTTCTGCTCCTTGTGATCAACGCTACAGGAGAAGTGAGATACATAAAGTTGACAGTGTGAGGACAGACATGCTGGCACAACTCTGCAACTACGCAGTGTTACCAGATAAAATGGTGCTGCGGAATTGAAAGTGTAGTACGGACTTTGCCACAGTAGCAGACAGCTGCTAATTTCGGACCATGACCGTGGATTACACTTCGGTCCTTGCTGGTTAGAGTGTTGCAACTGTAAATGGAAGGCTTTGTTTGACAGTCTTGTGCTGATGCTGTCTGAATAAATTATGCCGTTGGATAAAAAGCGGTTTAGTTTTGAGACCTAACCCACAAGGGGAGAAGGCACAGTGGTCTGCTTCAGGAATTCCAAGCAATAAAACACAAAGAGCAACCCAGGAAGGGTTCGAACAGCTACTTTCATGCAGAGAAATGCATTTGGAATCTGTTCTTCGTTACGGGGTCAAACAAGAGGGTAACATTACTGAAACAATGATCAGGCTACTTAGTATATAAGAGAGCATACAGATTTCAAGGAGGAAACGTATGAAGACGCAGACTTCCTCGTTATCAATATGTGCGGCATATCTTTCGTGTTAACGAAAGTAATATCCCGCTTTAACTCTTCTTACGTCTCAAATGAAATGAATGCCATGAGGAATCGAATATTTGTTGACTGCGTCTCTCCTTACTTCCATCCGTACCAACATATTTCTTCATTCTCGTAGTAATCATGACATTCTTTTTGTATGCTGCAAAAGATTTCACGTGGACAAATTCGACATCGAGGTGCAAAGCGTTTGGTATCTTACATTATATTCAATTCGAATAAGCTTCAGATGTATTTTTACTTCGTTTGTATTTTTAGATGATTATGAACGTTACGGAAAATTATCTCACATGCTTTATGTTGAATGAGAAACATTGAATGACCCGTTTTGCTTTCCCTACGTTGAAATGATATAATGTCGGCGTCAACAGCCTTCTTCCGCGCCGGAAGCTGAAACTTGTATCATTCTGGATTAATGATAATTGAATGTCTCAAATGTAGACATAGCCTACAAGGCGCCGTCAGAAACCATCAGGGGAGAACGCCGCATAAAAACCAAACGTGCGCGCGCGTCTCCACTCTGAAGGACCGTATCGGAGAATCACGGCAAGCATTTCGCTGAAGAGCTGCCTCGTAAGAGAACCGAGAAATGGCAGCGTCGTAGCAAGTATTTGTCAACACTCTGATAGTGCATTTACTTCCGGGTGCAGGCCGGCGTTACCTCTCTAAATTCACTTGACATTCGTTATCCACATCGAAGACTCGTACGATAGAATCCACTGTAAGAGGAGACACTTAGAAAGTATAATTAATTTCTGGACTCCAAGAACGGCGTTCTTCACATAAGTAACACCTGTTTGTGTGTTTTAAGGTTGCGTTTTGAGGCTCAGGCAACATCGCAGTGACTATAGTCCGTCTGTGGTCGCCAGTGTGTCGTTAGCTCAGAGGTTATTCGTCATATTGTGGCTTTTCTAACGCGGGACATTCTGAATCGGAATACTCCCCTTTCATTATTAGTTCCGGGACGTGACTATTTTCCTCGGACAAAGACCAATGCTGTGAATTGGATTCGCGGACATGCCATTCACTACCTAGTTGGACAAACTGTAGACTCTGTACTCGATTTTTGGACATACCTCAACGACCGTCATTATGTCGTTGTCCGCCACCCAAAATACAGACAATTTTTCTCGAACTTCCTTGGGAGTGCTTTCCACGACCCGCCTCGCAGCTGGAATGTGTTAAGCCAAGAGTGAAGAAGGTTTCCAGTTTGAACCAATGAACATTTCTGAACTACTGAACGGAACACACCAATTTCGAGAAGACGTGACTCAACATATTACCAGCGGGGCGCAGAAGGCGTCTGATCAATTACACAACAAAAATAAACAAAACAAAAATCAAAATAAAAATAAAATTCAGAAAAAGGAAGATTTTGTTTTGTTTGTAATGATAGCCCTAACCTTGAATTCCCATATTTCCCCTGGTATATAGGCAGCTCTTGGGGTAGGTTTAGTCAGGAGCCAACGCCTGAAGTGGACCAGATTTTTTTTTTGTTGTTGTAGGATGAAAAGTGGCGGTGGCACTTAGTTTCTTTTTTTATTGCCATTTTCCTAAGGGGCTTTAAAATAAGAGAGAAAAAAAGGGGTAATCGTCAAAAAAAGTAAAAGAAAAAAAGCAAAATTAAAAAAATGAGGTTCCCTTGTGCGTTGCGGCGGTCGTACTGTATGACATAGCAGTTCCAATCTCGGTGGAAGCCGCTGACTACAACCTTTTATTTTCCATTTTAATTAATGGAGTTGCAAACGGCTAGAAAAAATTCTTTATACGAAATCTGAAGAATGCCTTTAAACATCAATCTTCGTCCGATTCGACTTAGTAAATTAAGTTAATATCATGGATGTCTGCTTTGCAAATGCCAAGGTGCTTCACTGTAAAATAGATCCTGAAAAGATTCAAAGCGACTGTCAACGATATAAATTTGAGTTTTGTTCGTCATATAGGTCTAACATGTCAGAAGGTTGTTTATGAAGTGCACATGTTGATTAATATAGTTCCCCTCTCCTAAATTTTTGCAATAGCATTTAACTGTAGACGTTTTCTAACACCGGCGTTAGCAATTCCTTTCCGTTCTCTGAAACCTCCAAAACGACAAATTTTTCTGGTCTAAATCTGATGACCCTAACTATCACTTCCGATCAACATTAAATACTTCATGAACCTATACATGGAACTCCAAATGTGCAGTGTTCCTGCACTGCAACAGAGCATGCATTGCAAGGTATTCACACAGTTTATCGCATAGAGTTACCATAAGGAATGAAACAAGAACTGTAATACACTTTACACCACAGACGCTCACCCCGGCTTGACGAAAACATCCGAACATTGACCAAAAGTTGCACAAATAATTGAGTTTGAAAGGAAAAGAAACGAGGTATGAAGCATTTATAAATTCATCTAATGTAGCGAGGTGGTTTAATTTCGTCCCAGTCTATAAAATTAATTTCGGGCCATACTCAGCTCTTGCCGATTAATGTAATATAATACCCGCCTACTAATCAGGGCGTCTGTCTCCGTTGCTTTTGAGCGTGAATGGAAATCGTAGAAATTTTCTGTGGAGGAACATTTAATAATAAAGCGTTTTAAATCATCAAAAGCGATGAGCGGGAGCAGGCGCTTTCGATAAAGAACGGGGGAGTGCAGCGCCGCTGCTGTCGCCACGGCCGCTGCCGGTAGCCAGCAAATGGATCCCGGAGCTTTGCCGCATACGGCGTCCAGAGGAGGACAGTCTGCAGGAAATCTGCCGCAAAATCGTTACTGGATAAAATTTTGATATCGGTGTGTCAGAAAGCGAAATAGATTGAATCTGCGCTACCATTACATTCACGTCTTCAGCATTCAGACAGAAGACGCTATAAAAATACACTCCTGGAAATTGAAATAAGAACACCGTGAATTCATTGTCCCAGGAAGGGGAAACTTTATTGACACATTCCTGGGGTCAGATACATCACATGATCACACTGACAGAACCACAGGCACATAGACACAGGCAACAGAGCATGCACAATGTCGGCACTAGTACAGTGTATATCCACCTTTCGCAGCAATGCAGGCTGCTATTCTCCCATGGAGACGATCGTAGAGATGCTGGATGTAGTCCTGTGGAACGGCTTGCCATGCCATTTCCACCTGGCGCCTCAGTTGGACCAGCGTTCGTGCTGGACGTGCAGACCGCGTGAGACGGCGCTTCATCCAGTCCCAAACATGCTCAATGGGGGACAGATCCGGATATCTTGCTGGGCAGGGTAGTTGACTTACACCTTCTAGAGCACGTTGGGTGGCACGGGATACATGCGGACGTGCATTGTACTGTTGGAACAGCAAGTTCCCTTGCCGGTCTAGGAATGGTAGAACGATGGGTTCGATGACGGTTTGGATGTACCGTGCACTATTCAGTGTCCCCTCGACGATCACCAGTGGTGTACGGCCAGTGTAGGAGATCGCTCCCCACACCATGATGCCGGGTGTTGGCCCTGTGTGCCTCGGTCGTATGCAGTCCTGATTGTGGCGCTCACCTGCACGGCGCCAAACACGCATACGACCATCATTGGCACCAAGGCAGAAGCGACTCTCATCGCTGAAGACGACACGTCTCCATTCGTCCCTCCATTCACGCCTGTCGCGACACCACTGGAGGCGGGCTGCACGATGTTGGGGCGTGAGCGGAAGACGGCCTAACGGTGTGCGGGACCGTAGCCCAGCTTCATGGAGACGGTTGCGAATGGCCCTCGCCGATACCCCAGGAGCAACAGTGTCCCTAATTTGCTGGGAAGTGGCGGTGCGGTCCCCTACGGCACTGCGTAGGATCCTACGGTCTTGGCGTGCATCCGTGCGTCGCTGCGGTCCGGTCCCAGGTCGACGGGCACGTGCACCTTCCGCCGACCACTGGCGACAACATCGATGTACTGTGGAGACCTCACGCCCCACGTGTTGAGCAATTCGGCGGTACGTCCACCCGGCCTCCCGCATGCCCACTATACGCCCTCTCTCAAAGTCCGTCAACTGCACATACGGTTCACGTCCACGCTGTCGCGGCATGCTACCAGTGTTAAAGACTGCGATGGAGCTCCGTATGCCACGGCAAACTGGCTGACACTGACGGCGGCGGTGCACAAATGCTGCGCAGCTAGCGCCATTCGACGGCCAACACCGCGGTTCCTGGTGTGTCCGCTGTGCCGTGCGTGTGATCATTGCTTGTACAGCCCTCTCGCAGTGTCCGGAGCAAGTATGGTGGGTCTGACACACCGGTGTCAATGTGTTCTTTTTTCCATTTCCAGGAGTGTATTATATTCCAGCTGCTCTCGATCCACTGACATTACGAACAGAAACAACGCACGCTACCGCTAGACCACAGGCGTAATCAGCTCAGTGTTTCTCTATGATGGGACAAGTTTTCCTCCAGGAAGTGCCGCAGTCTGCAGTGTTGCCAGATTGTGCAGATAACCGGACTTAGAGAATTAGCGAGTTGGCCAGTTTTATTGTCCCATGTCGCGATCGGCGCGGACTTAGCCTCTGAAGCGGCCGGCCGCCGGTCGAGTTTTATGTCAAAGAGTGTACGTTACAAGCGACGTGCCGTCATTAGACTTCTCACTGCCGAGAAAAAAACTGTGGGGAATATTCACAAACGCTTGTGCTAAGTCTATGGAGTATTTTCTGTCGTCAGAAGTACAGTTATTCGCTAGGCACGGAGGGTGAGGCCATCAGAAGGCGGTTCGGCGGAGCCCCACGGTTTGCAGCGTTCGGGGAGACCATCCACGGCTGTCACACCTGACATGTCATAGCAAGCTGATGTTGTCATTCGCGAGGACAGAAGCATTACGACTCGGTAGTTGGCGCTGCATCTGTCAATCAGCAAAGGAGGTTCACACAGTGAAGCACTGGCTCCGCCACCAGGACAAGGGTGCCGACAAGGAATACACGCCCTTGTTTGTCGCTGGAGGGAGGCCATAGAGCGGAATGGAAATTACGTGGAAAAATAGGGTGTGTAGATAAAACACCATTCTTTTGTGTGTGTATTTCTCATTATGTTCAATAAAGAATTGGTGAAGAAAAAAATGCGGTGAATTACTTTCTGGGCAACGCTCGTATATTGTAATTGTGCGGCCACCTGGTAGCACGTAGTTTTCCTGTTCGCCCCGGTACGTAACACCAGTCAGTATTCTGCCTGCTCTGACACGAGCATACTACTCTGTTGTTCTCTGGGACTACGTCACAGAGGTAAATTTGTCCGGTAGTTTGTGATAAGCACTCTTCATATGTGAGTACCAGCTGATACAATGTTGTTATAGAATCTGCGAGACGATCTCAAAAATTTAGATAAGAATTACGTGGTTTGTACCTTGATATAGTATAATAGCACAATGCATCATATTGCCTATTTGATTTGCATATTTTTTCGGTGATACTTATATTAATTTTCGTCTAGGTATACATTTGCGAAAAGGATGGTCTACGAAAATGTTGCCATGCACAAGTATATAATTTAATAATACAGTGAGACTCCTACCGGCCTGTTGATTAGACACAGCAATGTTTGTAAGTACTGACTTTGCATAACCTTTATCATAATGACAGTCTGTGTCACTCTCGTGTGCAATTTTTTGTAACGTTACACATCTGAAGATAGCTAGCTGAAACTGGTTATCATGATTATTAATAAATTTTGCGATCTTGATTATTAAAGGACTATTTATAAGGTCCAAAACATTTAACGTCGAGGAATAGGTCGAGCAAGACCTATACCTAAACTGCATGGTCAAGTGCCCTCAGTGCTCTAAATTTTTAAGACTGAATTTACATAAAAAATGGAGTGTAGAACAATCCCGTTGATAAGGTTGAAAAACTGGAATAGCGAATTGTACAGTCATGTCAAGTTGTACAGGATGATCCGGGGTATTTGAAAGAATTCGTAGCCCACTGTAGAAACGGGTGCGGTATTGCTGCCAAATTCGGGGACGACAAGTGAAACAGGTCCTCTTATGGGTGCAAGTGTGCAGCAAACTGAAACGTGGTCTATTACTTGTTACAATAAGCAACGCGTAAAGTTTGAGCCAAATTAGATGCGGTTCTCAACTTAACTTTGAAACCTCAAACACATTTGTGCTAACTTGGACAATACAAGATGTTTCAAAAACAATATACATTTTAAAAAGAATAATGTCAAAACTATCGATCTCTGCGCCAGAGCTCGGTTATTGGAGGAAGAATACATTGTGGAGTTTTTATTCAGTTCCGCTGAAACATCAAATATGATGAACGAAATTAGTTATCCAACGTATTCCTACAAAATCAACCCGTCGTGGCAGTCGAGAGTGACAACAGCCTACAACTACAATTTGGCATGTACAGTGCTAGAATTTGGGGCTTATAGAACCCACATGCATACACTGAACATGTACGAGATTCACCCAAAGTCAATGTGTTCTGCGTGATATCCCAATCATCTATATACGGAGTATTCTTCTATAATGGAAATACGGTTAACGCTCAGTAGTAACTTGCTGTGTTTCCGAGGTCAACGAGACAACTTGATTTTTCAACAACATAGGGTACTGAATCAAACTCTGCCGAGCCGTTGGATTGATCGTCAAACAGCCGGAGACTTAGCAACACATCCATAGTATCCGGAATTGACGTCCTGTAACTTCTTCCTGCGGGGTTTCATTAAGGACAATGTTTATGCACCAATTCTAATAAAGAACCTAGAATAGTTGAAGAACCAGATCCTAGTCCTGCAGACGATGGACATGCTTACTTGAGTATGGAAGGAATTCGATTATCGATGTGACATTTTTCGTGGCGCTGGTGGAGGTATGCCGAACATATTTAATCTAAACTTTTGAGATTTTTAAATGTGTCCCTGATTTCATAGTTGTAGTCTTACAGTTTAATAAATATAAGCGTTGGAAATGTGTATTATCTCTTTGAAATACCTGTATTCTGCAGTGACATCAGTGGCCACTTGCAGCTCCACATTCCCAAATAATCTCGCGAACGACTCGTTTGCAGACCCATGTTCAACAGAAGGCTTTTGATTCTATTATCGCATTCTTCCATTCGTGGTAGTGTTCCACATTAATTGTGATACACTTTATTGAAAACTTTTGAAGCTCAAAAGTAGTGGTGCGCATTTCGTGCAGTGCATCTCGCACGCTATAAATAGCGCCGCGCGGAGTAGTAAATCCCTCATTTCTGGCGCAGAGCAGCGAGGAGCGCCTCCCTGTTGTTTCTCCGAGGTCATCGCGTCCTCTGAGTCAGCTCGAGCTTTCTCCAGGAGACCGCTGGCGTCTGTTAAAACGACAGCTCCAGTAACAGCGGCCAGCGGGACTGAATCGTGATGCGGGCCCGCCGGCTGTGCCTCGAATGCGCCAAAAGACTGCGGGCGGCGCGCCGATGCTATCGGGCAGTACGGGATGTTCCGTGAAGAGCAGGAGCGTTGGAAAATAAAAGCGAAAATACGGAGAGAGTCGGGACGCTGGTGTTGGTAGTTCCGATTCCAGATAAACCGCCTACATTCTGATTTGACCTCACTTCACTGAACCATTTAAGGTCGATTCCTATGTTAGTAACCAGACATCAGCAAGTACTCTTTATCCAGTAATACACTTTTCGAGGTGCTCTTAAGACCTCGACTGAACAAGATTTGGTACTTTTTTAAGCTGTTGATCTTGTAGTAGGTAGCGGTGTTTAAATACGCTTATCTACAACAATTTACGATTTTATGTCGGCTGTCCGCTGTGACCGTGCGGTTCTAGGCGCTTCAGTCGAGAACCGTGATGCTGCTACTGTCGAAGGTTCGAATCCTGCCTCGGGCATGGATGTGTGTGATGTCCTTAGGTTAGTTAGGTTTAAATAGTAGTAAGTCTAGGGTACTGATGACCTCCGTCGTTAGGTCCCATAGTGCTTAGAGCCATTTTTTTGTTTTATGTTATTATACGTGTGACATGTTACTTTTTTAAAAAAAGCCACATGGTCGTTTCCTACTTAATCCTTCTCCAAGGGACCAAAAAAGTGCAGGGCAGGTCGTCTTCCTCCTGCCCACGTAAAAGAAACTCTCATTCTAACTCACCAGACGGAGATACTTATCATTTCAGTATCATTTCCAAGGAAACCAAAAAATTTAATAGAGATTCAGTAGTAGCAGTTGTATCCAGGGCCACTTGTCGTGAAATGTCAAAACTGTTTTGCCGTTCGCAGTTATATACTGAGAAGCCAAGACGTTATGAATACAGTCCACCGCGAAGTTGGTTACTGCCTGGTGACATTTCAGGCACGAGGCGCAGGTACATAAGTATGTAAGTGGAGCAGACACAGACGGGGGATCACCCTAGCTAAGATATGGACTGCAAATGGGGAAGTACACTGCGTTAAGTGACTTTGACAAAGTACAGATTATTAATAAATGAAAAGCACCAATTTGCTTTTCTTCTAGAATATGACTCTTATTGTTAACCGGTTTTCGGCTTACATGGCCATCTTCAGACGTTTACTGAGTATTATCACCAAAGAAGTTAAAGACAACATCGGAAGAAAAGTGACACATCTGGACTGAAGTAGAATCATACAGAAGTAACTTCTTTGCAATAAAAAAGTATAAACATAACAGTACATAAATAACAATGGAGTAGACAGCAAAACCTTTAGCACAAAATAGGAATAGCATGCCTAAATAACAGTTTCTATTAATAAACAAAACTAATAAAATAAAATAAAATTAGTACTAGACAAGGCTGCATCAGGAGGTGTGAAACATGGAGAGTGATACACAACCAATCATAAGAAGAGAGCCGGCCGGTGTGGCCGAGCGGTTCTAGGCGATTCAGTCTGGAACTGCGTGACCGTTACGGTCGCAGGTTCGAATCCTGCCTTGGGCATGGATGTGTGTGATGTTCTTAGGTTAGTTAGGTTTACGTAGTCCTAAGTTCTAGGGGACTGATGACATCAGATGTTAAGTCCCATAGTGTTCACAGCCATTTGAACCATATAAGAAGAGACAGTTATCAATGTAAATACAGAATACATATGGAACTTAAGCAATATCAGTAAGATAAACAGAAATAAATAAATGCAGGAAAATGGAGGTGTTTGAGGGAACCTACAATTTGAGACTGTGGTGGTACTGCATTTTAACATTAACATTATAATCAAAGCAGTGGCTGTGTACCAGTTTTCATTAAATAAATAAGCAAAGTAAAATATGAACAGTATTTGATGAGGCAACTACAAGGGGTGTTAAACATGGACAGTGATACAAGTAACAGTTAAAAGAAAGCCTTAACTATTGAAACTACAGTCTATGTGGAATACAACTTCAACAAAACAAAACAATTTAATGAATACAGGAAAATAGGAATATGTAGGAAGAGAGAGTGTGGGAAGTAATGAACAACAAAGATGATTATATGAAGTTTAGGAGAGGGGAAGTAAAGATTATTATTACGCAGAGCCTGTGAATGAGTATCTCGAAAACGGCGAAGCTGGTCGAATGTTCATGTGCTTCTATCATGAGCAACGGAAAGAGGTCTAAGGACATTGTAACTATAACAGGTCGATGGACAGTGAGACTACCTCTAGGCACTAAATGGTTGGACGTTCACGACTCTTCACAGATCATGGGGTTCGAGGGCTTGTCTCTATAAAATAGGATAGATGGTGATCCGTGGCATCTCTGCTGAAAGAGCACAATGCTGGTGCACCCACAAGTGTTTCGGAACGCAGCGTAAATCACATATTGTTGAACATGGAGCTCCGCAGCAGACTACACCTATTGTAGTGTAACGACGTAAGTTTTTTATAACCGATTTTCGTTTGATATATGACCATATGCAGACTTCGTCACCTACGTCAGTTACAACCCACTTCAAAATGATTTATATTCTTTTTAAATTGTCATAGAATGGTTCTTGAACGAAACTGTAAAACATCAGTTGAGTCGTATGCAAAGAATTACATCACTTGGGCCAATTGGTTTTCGTAAACTTTTTGGATTTAAATTTCGTTTGTTTCTCGTCAGAAATTATATTGACACACGTTATCTTGATTTTATCGATATCAGAATCACACATTGAATAAACCTTTGAGATTCAAAGTTTCGATGAACGCTGTCAGAATTCAATAATCTTGTCAAATATATTATTAATCCGTTCACATAATTCTTCATAAATAAATCCTCAGAACACGTGTTTCAACTTTAGTAGCATCCACTATTTTATTAGCTTCCTACACATACAGATGTGAACTTGACCGTTGATAAACTAGGACTGACTTTTCAATAAGAATAAGCTCTCTAGGACGTCATTGTTGTACAAAAAGAGTACAAAAAAATTCATTTTTAATTTTTAGAAGCACGACGCAACAACTCGGTTCCAGGATCTTCTGTTGCTCTTTGGCTGTCGACCCGCGACGTATAGTGGCCAGCAATTTCCTCTCTGGTCGCGGCAGCGAAGATGCTGTCTCCGTTCGTTGCGCCGCCCTCTCCGTACATGAAACATAAAAAAATACAAAACTTTTAGATAATTCACAGCTATTACAAATATTAAGAAAAATACATAAAAAAACTAAATTAAACTTATATTCACCTGCAAACTGGGCTGACACTGGTGGATGGGTGACGCTTCAATTTCGTCCCACTACACTATGTATTCACATGTTGACCCAAAAACATCGTTACGGGCACGGGACGACCGGGATTCGACCTTGTATCACTGGAAACATGTCGGCTCTTCTGGTGGATCATATTTTTGCTACCTTTGGGTCGATGGTCATCTCCACAAACGCCGTTATCGAGGTGAACGGCGGCTCGAAACGTGCAGCGCCCCACGGACACAGGTAGGTGGGGGCAGTATTATCCTAAGGGACACATTCTCCTGCGCTTGCATGGGTCCTGTGGTAGTAATCGAAGATAGGCTGACAGCTGTGAACCACCTGCATCCCTTCAACCTTGATGTCCTCTCCGACGGCAATGTCATCTATCAGCAGTATAATTGTCCGTGTCTCGGAGAAAGAACCGTGCTACAGTGGTTGCAGGAGCAATTTCGTGAACTCATGATGATGTCTCGGCGACCAAATTCGCCTGATGTAAGTCCTAAGGAGCCCGTCTGCGTCGCTATCGGGCGCTATCACCGCGTACGCAAATCAGCGGTGACCTCACATGACCTGTGAGTAGATATCTAATACACATGCCTCCACTAACCTACCAACAAACTGTCAGATTCGTGAGACGCAGAATCAGTGATGTACACACACCAAAAAGTTTTGCATCACCTCGGTTCCGAGAGTTTCGGAACCTGTACGGAAAATTGGAATAGAGATCAACATAAACATCATTTCCGCCCTTTTTATTGCTCATGAAAACCACACATTGCATTTTGTACCACCATACAGCGAGACCTTCAGAGGTGGTGGTCCAGATTGCTGTACACACTGGTACCTCTAATACCCAGTACCATACACAGTAGCATTGATGCATGCCTGTATTCGTCGTGGCATACTATTCACAAGTTCATTAAGGCACTGTTGGTCCAGATTGTCCCACTCCTCAACGGTGACTCGGCGTAGATCCCTCAGAGTGGTTGGTGGGTCATGTCACCCACAAACATCCCTTTTCAATGTATCCCAGGCACGTTTGGTAGGGTGCATGTCTGGAGAACATGTTGGTCACTAGTCGAGCGATGCCGTTATCCTGAAGGAAGCCATTCACATGATGTGCAAGATGGGGGCGCGAATTGTGGTCCGTGAAGACGAATGCCTCACCAATATGCTGCCAATATGGTTGCGCTATCGGTCGGAGGATGGCATTCACGTATCGTACAGCCGTTAAGGCACCTTCCATGACCACCAGCGGCGTACGTCGGTCCCACATAATGCCACTCCAAAGCTTCGGGGAACCCTCACCTTGCTGCACTCGCTGGACAGTGCGTCTAAGGCGTTCAGCCTGACCGGATTGCCTCAAACACGTCTCCGACGATAGTCTGGTTGAAGGTATCATAGAGAACGTGATGCCAATCCTGAGCGGTTCATTCGGCAGTTTGTCGGGCCCATCTGTACCGCGCTGCATGGTGTCGTGGTTGCAAAGATGGACCTCGCCACAGACGTTGGGAGTAAAGTTGCGCATCATGCAGCCTAATGCGCACAGTTTGAGCCGTAACACGACGTCCTGTGGCTGCACGGAAAGCACGGAACTTGGTGGCGTAGCTGTCATGGTTCCTCCGAGCCATAATCCGTAGGTAGCGGTCATCCACTGCAGTAGTAGCCCTTGGGCGGCCTGAGCGAGGCATGTCATCGACAGTTTCTGTCTCTCTGTATAATCTATATGTCCGAATAATATCGCTTTGGTTCACTCCGATACGTCTGGAAACTTCCCTTACTGAGAGCCCTTCCTAGCACAAAGCAACAATGCGGACGCGATCGAACTGCGGTATTGACCGTCTAGGCATGGTTGCACTACAGACAGCACGAGTCGGGTACGTCCATCCTGGTGGAATGACTGGGATTGATCGGCTGTCGGACCCCCTCCATTTAACAGGCGCTGCTCATGAATGGTTGTTTACGTCTTTGGGAGGGTTTAGTGATACCTCTGAACAGTCAAAGGGACTGCAATATCCACAGTCAACGTGTATCTTCAGGAGTTCTGAGAACCGGGGTGATGCAAAACTTTTTTTGATGTGTGTATTTCGTTCTAAAGACGGAGAAGTAAGATATTAAGCAGATGGTCATAATGTGTTGGCTCATCAGTGTACTACTGCTTGCAACTGAAAATGGCACGTGTGTCTATGTTGTAAAAGATTACAGTAACACTACTCTCAAATCGCAATGTTTTTCTCGTGTTACCAGACAATGCATACCAGTGGCAAAACGCTGAATACCTTCACTGTGCGATGGAAACAGAAATATTACCGATGACAGCGTCACTAAAACAGAGCTACTAAATACGACTTTATGAAATTCTTTCATGAAATAAGTTGCAGTAAATAATACTCAGCTGGAATCAGTAACAACTACCAACATAAGTAATTTGTAAGTAGATAAAGCATGATTACCAGATTTCAATTAATGAACACCGGTTAGCGTAAAATATATCTGATTCTGATTATTCCTGTTCGATAGTAGTGTAAGACCTTATATGCCCCTGCGGTCATCGTTGGCCCGCTGTGAAAAAAACTCCTTTCAGAGCTAACAACTGCAAATTACTGTTACCGTTCTTATCTGTGGTCACTACTGAATAATACATTTGAAAATCATACAGCTCCGTGGTGAAAGAAGGTTTTGGGCATATAAGGGTTAATATAAGTTGTGCCGTACAATTGCTGTGACCTTTCACTCCAAAAGTCACTGGGTTTTTTTCTGCTTAGCCGCTTATCAGGATAGTTTAATTAATGAAATGGGTGAAGTGTGTTGAGTAAAAGTTCTCCCTCCAAAAGGAAAAAAAACAGACAGCTGGTCTAAGAGGCAGTCAGAGAATGACAAAAAAGGTGAATTGGGTGGATGTTCCTAGCTGTGCTTACTGTTTTGAAACCTCCTTCAGGACAAGTACGACTTAGTACGAGAATCATTGCATTAAGTCATGGCAACTTTGGTATGTCTTGCGATAATGCGACAACAGGAGACTTCCACAATGTGCATTCAACAGGTAAGACAGTGTGTATATGAATGCCGACATAAAATAGGGTTCCAGTGCAGAGTACACAGAAGGTCTCTGAAAAACTTGAAATGAAACATTCGCATTAGAGCTCTGTGTAAATTTATTGTGCACAAGTACAAATGGAACAAAAATGAATCAAAATCAACTAATTTGACTCAGAATAGTCACACAGTGCATACACAGCGTTGTCAACCATGGGGAAGACACTAAATGCCACTGGAATTGCTATCAACGTGTGACACCTGTCGCCGAGATGCCGTGAGGATATTCGTCTTGTTTGCAAAGCGCCTCGCAAGCAATGGCTTCCTCAGTTGTGGAGTGAGGTCGAAGTTCCATGGACTGAGATCTGGTGAGTAGGATGGGTGGGACAGGAACCATTTTGTGGCACGGCCAATCTCACAGTGAAAGTTTCAGTCGCTGATACCGAGCCATCCTCACATGCGGTCGCAATCTGTCGCTTGTTTTTGGTAATTTTCGCGTCACAAGTTCTCACAATATACCATAGTTGCCGTGACTTACGGAGTGACCGTCGTATGAGCCATACACTTCTTAACTGTTGAAAATTAAAGAGCAGACACCTTACAAAACTCACCAATTGTGTATGATTTAATTATAAACAATCCAAGACGTATTATAATAAAACAAACAATCACCATCCGAACAGGCCTTGAAGGCCCTACGGTACCGACCGACCGCTGTGTAATCCTCAGCCCGTAGCCATCATCGGATGCGGATAGGCATGTGGTGAGCACATTGATTTCCTGGTCGGTGTCAGTTTTCGTGACCAGTGCTGCTACTTCTCAATCAAGTAGCTGCTCAGTGGACTTCACAAGGGCTGAGTGCACCCCCTTGCCAACAGCACTTGGCAGACCCCGACGGTGACCCATCCAAGTGCTAGCCAAGCCCAACAGCGCTTCGGTGACCTGACGGGAAACAGTGTTACCATTGCGGCTAGGCCGTTGGCTATGACGTATTATTATGGCGACATAGAATTCCACAACATTTCACTGTTAACAGTGGTACATGCGGCTTAGTTTCTTCAATTGTTTGAACAATAAAGGAATTATAGTGAAGTCGCTGTAAGAAGATCCCTGACAGCTGCAGTAGGCTGGCCACAGCAGCTCCACATGCCTACTACAACCAATCACGTTACGTCATTTTCTAAAAGTCTCTGTAGCAACGCCTCAGTGCTGCCGGAGCTCTACTGATGGCTGTTGTTTTCATGTGCAACTGTCTCCACTTCGTAGTTGAAAGCTTGCAACAGCGTACCCAGTTGTCAGGGATCAAATTATGCCGACTCAACTATAGACTGTACCTGAGTAGATGGATATAATGTTGTCCGACGAAGGGGGATTTCGCCTTTCTTCAAAGGATGGAAGGCATGGATTGCACTGACGTTGCAGTGAGTCGTGAATCCGTGATCTCACGGCGATATAGACGAAACTTTCTGTAGGATCCATCCACATCAGAATATGCAGGAACTTTTGGGCGCGTACTCCTCGTCCATAGTCAAGTGGTGATTTCTTTAATCAGTCGGCCAGGTTGGAAGCTCGAGAGAATTTTATTCTCCCTTTGACGTATTGGATGTGTATTTTGTATCATGACATGGCTCCTGTCGTTCAGGTTATCGTTAATATGAACCAAGATGTCTGTTTGGACATTCTCGGTGACCAAGTGCTGCCCTTCCTTCTATATCTTCATACGTTTCTGATTCGACAAACATTCAGGACCCTATCGCACCACGAATGATCAGGTAAATCATCCGTTTTTAATGTTATAAATATCCTGGATTCTCTTTGTAACAGTGGGTGAAACTTAGCTGTCAACAAATGGTTCAAATGGCTCTGAGCACTATGGGACTCAACTGCTGAGGTCATTAGTCCCCTAGAACTTAGAACTAGTTAAACCTAACTAACCTAAGGACATCACAAATATCCATGCCCGAGGCAGGATTCGAACCTGCGACCGTAGAGGTGTTGCGGTTCCAGACTGCAGCGCCTTTAACCGCACGGCCACTTCGGCCGGCTTAGCTGTCAACATCCTCGCAGTATTGTAGCTCTATGGCGAGTGGTTTGAGATGGATGTTGCGTAGCTGAAGAACTTGTGTAGTCACCACGTTGCCAAGTTAACACCATAACCAGGGCTGGAGGCGGTGTTACCCGATATTAGCATGGTGGTTCCTGAAAGTTTATTATCTTCTATCTCATAAATCTCTACTACCTGCATAGCAAAATGTCATACAATTATTGTATAAAAAACACACATAAATATGTAACTATAGTCAAGCTTCGTTCGCCGACATTTCCTTTGTACACTAACGCTGTGTTTTGTACTTTTCTTTAGGTCCTGGGTCTAAAGTTGTACTTTGAATTTACTATCAACTACTTTGATTTTTGCGCATCGTTTTCTGTACCTTGTAGAACAACACGGTCCAGTCACATTAATGTGACCGCCTGCCAATAGTCTGCCTGAATAACCATCTTTTCCATCGCGATCCGCTGCGAGACGTGCTGGAAGAGTCAGGGAGGTTATGGAAGGTACCGACTAGAGCGTGCAGCCATGTCAACTCCAGTCCCGAGGACAGCTGCGCTACGTATCTCGGTTGGAGCCTCCATGGAACTAACAGTCCGAGCGAGTTGGTCTCATACATTTTTCATTGGGTTAAAATCTGGTGGGTGTCATGGCCAGGGGTGTAGAGTAAACTCATCCTGGTGCATTCTGAACCTCGTACGTACACTAAGAGCTGTGTGACATGTTTAATTGTCCTGCTGCTAGATGACATGGTGCCGAGGAAAAACAAACTGCTTGTAGGGGTGGACATGGTTGCATGATTGCGTAGATCCATTACTCCTTCCAGAATGACGAGACCGCCCAGGGAACGCCACGAAAACATTCCCCAGACCATATCGCTCCCTCCTTCGACCTGGACCCTTCCCTCGATTGTTGCAGGACGTTTCCTTTCAGACGTTTCGGAGCTCCCAACGTGAATCATCTGAAAAGGCCACCTGTCGCCACTCATTAGACGCCCAGTTGTGGTAATGGCGTGCAAATTCCAGCCTTCGTCACTGATGAATAGGATGCGTGCAAGAACTAGGCGCCTGCTGTGGATGCCCACACGCAGCAACATTCAATGAACAGTCTTTGAGAAGGCACTGTTAGTAGCCACAGTTCCTCAGCAGCTGCACTGCTCGCCCCTATATATCTCCGCAGCCATAGTTCGTCTGTCGCCCGTAATGCACCACAGTTGACTTGACGCCGGTTTTGGATAGCGCCATTTTACCATGCACGGTTTACTTTAACAACGGAGGCACGCGAAAAGTTTAGAAACTTAGCGGTTTCGGAACTACTTCAACCATTGGCCTGAAAGCTAATGATCATGCCCTTTTTGACGTCACATGAATCACACCGTTTCCTCATTACGACAACGACTGCACTGTTTTCTACGTCCGACTTTATATATCCTGCACTGCTACCACCTTCCGTCTGTGGGTGGTTATTGCACGCTGACGTCGATCACAGGGAAACTAAAATTACAGGGAGGTACTGTAAGCATCAGGATTCTACATTCCGAGGAAAGATTCTTATCACAGACTTCTAATGGACGAATTCTTTACTTAGTTATTTCCATATTGCGTTGAAGATAATTACAGTGTTTGAGGATGATGTGGAACGAATCATTCAGCTCACAAGTACGATTAACTTTGTAAGTGAAATATACAATATGGCAATAACTCGACCATTAACAACATTTTCCATCACAGTAAACTTAAAATTCTTTCTTCTACATTCAGTGCACTCTATCTCCTCTCTCTCTCTCTCTCTCTCTCGGTCACACACACACACACACACACATACACACACACTACGCACATTCCTCTATTATATATTACAAAATACTTTTGTGCAGTAAAAGGATTTGTCAACCAGACATATGTGTCTGAAGTTAATTTTATTATCTATAAGATACTTCACACATCGCTGTACAAGTGGTCAAAGATTTTTATGACTGAACACGTCACTCCTTTCTGTGCTATATAATAGCTGAGTGATGGATAGTGTCAATCTGATGTTTCTCTTCCTCATACTATACAATGTGTTTCCCAGTTCCTATTACACGCTTCAAGATGTTGTGAAGGGGACTTAGTAGATAAAGTTTTGGTACGGGACCTGTCTCCAGAAATCTATCATTTGAACATAAAATAAGTTTGAAATCAGGATCACTTTCAAATATCTTGCTTCATTGTACGGTACGTACTAGTACAACTGCACAACGCATGTGTCGAGAATGTTTTCCGGATCGCCTCAGCCTATGACTACAGCAAAGGCTGCGCGAATTTCGTACGATCGCAGCTAGGAGGGGTGAGTACGGTATTCCACGGACGCGCGCCAGACCTTGTGTGTGTGTGTGTGTATGTGTGTGTGTGTGTGTGTGTGTGTGTGAAACAATGTGTCGCAGATACACCTTGTGCAACGAACAATAGGGTCACCATGTAGAGGAGCTCCTGCGAGTATACAGGTCAGAGAGAATTGTCTCCGCTGTGAGCTTACCGTGAGACGGGAGATTTGAAAGTGATCCAATCTTCAAACTCATTTCACATCCAAACGGTGCATGGAACCTCAACCGTGAAACCTTGCGCAGCTGATCGCGGCATGGCTCCACATCTCTGTCGGTATCTTCCAGAACATTATTCACTCTCTTCTCTCTTCCTGCACATCTCGCAGCTGTCAGCACTACAAAAGGTGATTATTCAGGTTTTTGGCAAGTGGTCACATTAATGTGACTTGACAGCGTACTTCTTACACGTTTCTGTGCAATATACAATTTCTTCCTTAATGAAGAGTTACCTCACACTATAATGTTTTCGTCTGTAGTAAGTAAAAACACAAAAAGACACATTCACTTACACTTTAAGAGTGATGTAGCGAGCTGTCAAGAGGTGTGACGAAGTATCTTCCTCCATGTTGCGGATCGCTCTTCCTCATTACTCGCCAGCGGAGAGAGAGCCCATATACATCACTGAGCTTGTATCAGGTGGGTTACGCAACGCTAATGATGGAAGTCGACGCGGAAGCGGCTACTGGGTGTAATTCACTCGCTTCCCGCGCGGGCGCTGCTGTCGGAGATTTATGTGCGTGAATGAACTCTTGAGGACTGTGCCACGCAACTTAGTGGGGCGATCGCTGCAGCGCGTCTGCAGTCGAAAAGTCCTGTGGGGCGAGTTTCGACGTCTCTTTTATATTTAACAGGTCTGCTCCCCTGGGATAAGTAGCTACAACGTGGAAACACAGTACCTTTGGAATAGCAGTATCTAATCCGATGATGGTGTTCAAAGAAATTGGCCAATCAGCGGAAAAGATTTCGTGATGCTCCATTCCTAATAACCAAAACCTGTTGCAAAGTCACAAGTTAAATTGTAAACATACTCACAGTGCTTGAAGAAGGTATAGCAGAAGACGCTCTTCGTGGTGATTTATCTTAAAAATATGAGCAACATTATAAATGCCCTTCTGTGGGTTACTGAGAGAATTAGACGCTTTGGCCTCAAAGAGAACCCGCCGTTCTTCCTCCTAGATCTCTTTTTATCCTGCCCCCTCCATCTCTCTACTGCTTGAGGATTTATTTATAACAGTCCAAAAACTATTTAAAATATTTTTTTTAAATTGTTTATTTATCTTGTTCCATGGGATCAGGGGAGCCACACGTACTCGTTCATGGAATGTGCCAGTACATGGTTTACAGAAAGCTGATCAGAAAACTTGTAAACAAAAGATTTAAAGAATTAACAAAAGACTAAAACATTTGTGAGGGAGTCTTGGAGTAAATAACATATTGTAGACAAAATTTCTTAATAACTCCTGTTCATAGTAGAAGAAGTATGCCACAAGGAAATCATTCAACTTGTTTTTGAATACTTGAGGTTTATCATTCAAGTTTGTCAGTTCTGCTGGAAGCCTGTTGAGAGTATAATGCTTAAGGAAGTGTTATCTAAGGGCATCTAGTTTTTCCTTTTAGTATTCACTGAATTAATGTTGCTGTTTCTACCGAATGAGTCAATATTGCCAGGGAGCCAGAGTTAGGGTTCCAATACACCTGAACAACGACATACACAAATTTCGCGAAGCGACATCGCAGTTCAGTGTGAGTGCCCTATTCTCGATGAAGAATTGTCTTGGTGAGTGCACACAATTTTCACTGAACACAACGCCACACGAAACAACGAAGTGAAAGTAAGCAAAGTAAACAAGCCTTCGTGTTTCAGCGTCGGATACGGTGGAGATCATTCTTATAGTGGAGACAGCAGTACTCAGTTTGTGCACAAGACACTGAACTTCGTACTTTAACAAAACCTTACAACTACCATTGGTTCTAAAAACTGGCTGTTTGATAACCTTGGGACAATAAAATTTCGCTTTTACAGGAGTTTCGTGTCCAACTGTGCTCGTTGTGCTTGTTACAGGTAAACGTTAACCTTTTCTGTGAAAGCGACATGCTGATATTGACTGTCCTATTACGTACATCATTTATATTACGTTCCACCTCTTTCGCAGTAATACGTGTGTCATCTACAACGAAAACATTTTTTGTATCATATATCACGTCTAGTGATCGATCATTGACGTATATCAAAAACTGCAACGAACCCAGAACAAAGCCCTGTGGAATCGCCTACTTAACATGACCACACTGAGAGGAGGAGGAGGAGGAGATTAGTGTTTAACGTCCCGTCGACAACGAGGTCATTAGAGACGGAGCGCAAGCTCGGGTGAGGGAAGGATGGGGAAGGAAATCGGCCGTGCCCTTTCAAAGGAACCATCCCGGCATTTGCCTGAAGCGATTTAGGGAAATCACGGAAAACCTAAATCAGGATGGCCGGAGACGGGATTGAACCGTCGTCCTCCCGAATGCGAGTCCAGTGTGCTAACCACTGCGCCATCTCGCTCGGTGACCACACTGAGATTCAGATCTCTTTCTGTTTATTGGCACTGGATGACAACCTTCTGCTTCCTACTTTCCAGATGTGAACTGAGCCAATATCGAGCCTTTTCCCTAATCCCATAATATACCAGCTGATGGAATACTTCCTCATTTGTGTGGCTATATTGTCCTTAGTTACTTTACAATTTCTGAGGGTGTTCTCGCTCCGTCGTTTCAGCTACAAGGAAGTGTGCGTTTTTCTCACCAGACGCGTTCCACTTTACTGAAGTATAGCATCATCAGTGGTGGTAATTTGTGCTTGTTTTTGGCTGCTTGAGGAAATGGTATCTGCTAACACGTTTTTGATTCCTTTCTTTGTTAGACACTGACAACTGTGTTCTAATATTTCACTGCTTTGCAGAACTGTGCATTTTTGACGTTTAACACTGCACAGTTTCGTACACTGCTGTTCACTGTTTATTTGTATACAAATTAACGTCAAAAACAGTGGTGCGCGAAATTGTGCTGTGTTAAACGCAAAAAATGTACAGTTCTGTATGGCAGCGTAAAATTAGACTAAAATTATCAGTAACTAACAAAAAAACCAAAAAGGTGCTATCTGACGTCATTTCTTGATATAGGCGAAAAACCAAGTATAAATTACCACCACTGATGATGCTTTACTTCGATAAAGCGAAACACGTCTGGTGAGAAAAACATGCATTTTCTTCTAGTTCTAACGACGGAACAAAAATACACTCAGAAATTATCGACAGCTACTGCATGGTTCACACAATGAAATACTTTTACTAAACTAAAGATACAGCTGTTGTCCTCAGTCTACCGTTCAGCCCTGCTGATACCAATCTTAAGTATAAAATATTGCATAGGGAAAACTATCTTATAATGTGACAAGTTAAGCGCTAAGTCACTGAAAACTTGTCAAATATTTTGCAACATTCTTAATGTTATTATGATTAAACATGAACTTGGGTACTGATATACAAATTTTAAAAAAGTGGTAAAGTGCACCAGCTATAAGAAATTAGAATGCCCTTATATCAGAAAATTATTTGTTTCCATCTTTATTTTGTACTTTGGGCCTCAACTGAATTCGTTTTCTGTGTTTATTTCCTGTGCCTGCAAACTGAAAGAGCAGTACGCAACATTTAAGAAGTTTAAAATCAAAATAAAATAGTGTACAAAATAATCATTTTACTCAATTTAGAAGGTTCTGTTCGCGTTTTTCCGTGTTTACTAATAAAATCTGGTTTTGAAGAAGAAACATTTCATCATTAATTTACGTTCACCGAAGCCGGTTACTCCTGTCCACATGAATTTTCAGTCGGATTCATTGTGGCCCACGTGGGACCTCATTTTTCTTCTTATTGTTATAAACACTGCACACCATTGGGAGATGAATCAATTTTACCCATATATACTTATGATGACTCAGAAATTGAGTGCCATGATTATTTGACGTGAAGTTCATATTTTAAGGTTTTCCAGGTGGAATGTGATGTTCCAGTAACAACTGCTTCTCTTTTTCTTTTATTTTCAGGTGTATGGTGAGCTACTAAAGCTACACCACAATTCAGTCCATAGAACCGTGCCCAGTGTCTAACACGGAGACATAGCGAGTCTCTTGGAAAGTCGTCTTGGTGGAAATTTCTCCATTCTAAAATTTTTGGGATATGTGAAATAATGATACCAACCTCTTGTCGAGTTATTGCAGGGGCTTTGTCATTTTTGTAGCTGATAGTGGTAATCATGTGAGTAACATGTTAGTTTTCTGGTATTCTAGTTTGAATCGAGTCCGAAGTCGTTCTCTCAGTTGTTTTGATGTACCTATAAGCTCCAAAAGGTCTCCAAAAGTTAGTGAAAAAACTCTTCTGCACTGTAAAAATATTTTATCATCCATCTGTCTTCTACCATGTTCATTAAGACTCTCTCATTATGAGTCACTTCATAATGTGTATACTGCTAACCAACCTTGACCACCTCTGACTGTTATCAGAATTAGAAAAGAAAAAGAAAACAGTATGTATTTTACATAGCGAAATATACGCGTAATTATGGGACTCTATTATTAACAGGAAAACAAAAATTACTTTTCACACGGATTGAAAGCAACACTGTATGGTCACCAAATAATGTTTTGACAGACTGGATATAAAGCATAATGACTTGTACCCTGCTCCTTATGCGCAGGGGCGTGAAGTCTGAGAGCACAGGTGGCAAAGTTTACAGTAATCGTTTAATTAATTTCTTCACGGCCGCTTACTTTAATAAATAGTACCTAGCGGCCTGCAGTCAAGCAGACCAAAATCATCGTTTGAAAATGTAGTTAAAGTGGCCTTTGACACTGAGCTGCTTGAACGCAGATTAATGCTGAATGTGAAAAAGTGGTTTTAGTCTGATGTGCACATTATTCTGTTCCACGTCGCTTTGATCACTTCATTGCAATCCCACAACTGCACTTTGAGTAGCTGTTCAGAACTATTAAGCCAACAGAAAAAATAGTGCTGTGCAGATAGCGCAATTATGTTAAGCCGAGGGAAATACAGGAATAAGTCGAGACACAGAAATATACGTGTTTTTGGTCCTCCTATTATATCGATATTTTGTTTCTTTATGGCGCCAAAGTTCCTCTCTTAGACCTCGAATAGGCGATCATTCAAATGTATCTCGTCGTAGGACGTGCAGTTTTGCATGCGAACCGCTCATACCACTCTCTTCTGCGTAAGCATCTCTCTCTTTCGTTCTCTCTTTCTGTCTTTTTTTTTTTTTCGAACAAAGTTGCTTAAAAGTTTACATTACAAAATTTCCTTTGCGATTTTGGAATATTTTTGATAGTGAAAGTCATCTTCATATATCATTCCTTTCCTCTCATGAAAGTTTTTAAAAAAAATATCTATTCATAATGGCAATACTATAACTTCGGACCAGTAGCTGAGTGGTCAGCGCTTCTCACTGCCATGCGTACGACCCAACTTCAGTTCCCGACACTGCCAAAAATGTTTCCGTCGTAGATGAACGTGAACGGTGTCCACTAAACGTCGTGATACCAACTGAGGAGCTTCTTGAATGAAAAGTGGCGGCTCCAAGGTCTGGATAGCTGCGAACGACCAGGAGAGCTGGTTCTGCTGACCACATGTCTCTCCTCCATAGTGACCGATCGGTATCGCGTGATCACTTAGATTTGATCATGAAGTTCATATTTTTTTTATTACTGTAAACTGTACCAAATCTGTACCTAGATTTCGTGCACCTTCGCTTAAGGGACTTGCTAACAGTTCTCACGCAACACTTGCACCCTTCGTCTTATCCAGTTTGACAAAGCATCTGGTGCTGCGTTCAAACGGTATGAAATGTAGAATGACATTTTCACTCCGCAGCGGAGTATGCGCTGATATGAAACTTCCTGTCAGATTAAAACAGTGTGACGGACCGAGACTCGAACTCGGGACCTTCGCCTTTCGCGGGCATGTGCTCTACCAACCCCAGGCTGTGGCTAAGCCATGTCTCTGCAATATCCTTTCTTTCAGGAGTGCTAGTTCTGCAAGGTTCGCAGGAGAGCTTCTGTAAAGTTTGGAAGGTAGGAGACAGGTACTGGCAGAAGTAAAGCTGTGAGGACGGGGCGGGAGTTGTGCTTGGGTAGCTCAGATGGGAGAGCACTTGCCCGCGAAAGGCAAAGGTCCCGAGTTCGATTCTCGGTCCGCCACACAGTTTTAATCTGCCAGGAAAGTTTGGTATGAAATATAATTTCCGGTTTACTCTGTCCCACATGTGTAGAGTTGACAAACTAAAACAGATATTCTTTTCGAATTCTAATGATGGCCAAAAGTTGCTACACAATTTTACAGTATAATTTTTTTTGCGACACAAAGAATTTTAAGTGACGAAATGTGACACATTCGCAATGAAGGACACAGCAACCCGCTGTATATAACGTGTAAGATATAAAACAATCCTAGACCTAAATTTTTCTTTTATTTTGTGACTGGTTTTGGTCTGTACAACCATCATCACAATGGCAGACATGTCTGATGATGATTGTATGTTTGGTAACTGGCCGTAAAAGAAAAGAAAAAAAAATGAGATCAAAGACTTTAATACTCTACAAGCTAAAATATAATGTTGTAAAATTAAAGGTAGAGCAGGAGAAAGGAAAAGAAAGGGAAGGAACTCATGATGTCAGCTGGCAGAGTCAGTGGCGCTGAGTCAAAATGTGTGCCAGATCAGTATTCGAACCCGGGACATCCTGCGTATTAGGCAGTTGCGTTAAGCACTGCGCCACCTGGACACAGCGTCAATTTTACTTACCTCGGTACGCCCCTCGGCCGACCCTCATTTCCCTAGAGCCACCTATACGCAGTCCTCCATGCTCGCTACTTTGTGATTCCCGCAGGAGGTCAAACGTGACCGTGCATTCGCACTGAAAGTGGTGGATTCATAGCCCATCTAAGCGACTCAGTTATATGAATGCTCTTTCGCGCATTTCTGAACGAAGAGACACCACGTTTTCATATAGTATATAAGGAGCAGTCCAATGAAAACGAGACAGTCTATATAATCAACATAGCACGGAAGTTGGTACCGCACTTAGATGTGAGTACAGAAGTGTCCTGTGCTGGCAATGAGGAGGGAACAGCGCGAACGTTCACCGCTTTGACATTTGTCTCTTAGACATGCTCGACGTGAGGTCAGCGAGTCTCGTGTGCGTCCGGCTTCTCTGTGGAGGCCGGGAAAGAGGAACGGCGAGCTGTAGTGCGGGCTTTGACTGCGGAGGAAGTGTCAAGATGTGAAATTCATGCCAGGATGTGTGCGGCTTATGGCGAACAGAGCATGTAACGTGCGCTTGTGTTCGCACGGAGTAAACTGTTTCGAGAAGGTCGGGTGTCATCCAAAGGTAGCAGTCAGACTGGACAGGTTCATTATCCCACTAACCCTTGTTTTAGTGGTGCTGTGGGTGCTGCCTAAAGAAATGACCGATGGTGGACAGTGGAAGACATTCACCTTATGTTGGGCATCAGTCACGATATCGCTCATTCCATCATGATAGAACATCTGAAGTTTCGGGAAATTTGTGCGCAGTGGGTTCCACTAAGTCTCACTGAGGATCAGAAGATGAACAGAATGTCGACATCACTGCTGCACCTGAGACGGTTATCACGATGAAGAATATTGTTTCCTGCCCCGTATTGTCATGGGAGATGAAACGTGGAGTCACCATTTTCAGGCGGAGAGCAAATCTCAGAGCCAATAATGGGAGCAATAGATTCACCCCTACCGAAAAAATCCAGAGTCGCCGAGTAAGTCATGATAACCTTTTTCTTTGACAGCAAGGACCCGCTGCTCATATACTTTCTTCAACACGGCGTCACAATTAACGCACAGCAGTTCGTGGACACTTTTCAAAAATTGAGGCGCGCCCTCATGTCCAAACGCCCAGGAGTGTTGACGGATGGCATCATTATCTTGCTGGATAATCCCTGGCCACATGTTGCCAAGGTTGTTCGACTATGCTGCAGAAATTTCACTGTGAAGCTCTTACACATCTTCCTAACAGTTCCGATCGCTCCCCATGCCTTAACCATATATTTGGAACCCTCAAGAAGGACATTCGTGGCCATCGCTTTGCCTCGTACTGCTGGGTACACTCATGGTTCCGTAAGCAACCGTAAACATCTTTCGACGAAGGCGTTGACCGTCTTGTCTCACAGTGGGATAAATACACTGAAGAGCTAAAGAAACTGTTATTACTTCTGCCTAATATCGCGTAGGGCCTCCGTGAGCACCCAGAAGTGCCACAACACGACCTGGCATGGACTTCACTAATGTATGACGTAGTACTGGAGGGAACTGACACCATGAATCCCGCAGGGCTGTCATAAATCCGTTAGACTACAAAGAAGTGGAGATCTCTTCTGAACAGGGCGTAGCAATTCATCCTAGATATGCTCAATAATGTTCATGTCTGGGCAGTTTGGTAGCCAACGGAAGTGTTTAAACTCGTGAGAGAGTTCCTGGAGTCACTCTGTAGCGATTATGGACGTGTGGGGCATTGTCCTGCTGCAACTGCCCAAGTACTTCGGAATGCAGAATGGACATGAATTGATGCAGGTGATCAGACATGATGCTTACGTACGTATCACCTGTCAGAGTCGTATCTTTACGGGACAGAGGTACCATATCACTTCAACTGCACACGTCCAACACCATTACAGAGACTCCACAAGCTTGAACATTCCCCTGATGGCATGCAGGGTCCATGGATTCATGAGGTTGTCTCCATACCCACACCTGTACACGGCCATTCTCTGGATACAATTTGAAACGGGACTCGTGCGACCAGGCAACATGTTTCCAGTCATCAACAGCCCAATGTCGGTGATGAGGGGCCCAGACGAGGCGAAAAAATTGGCGTCCTGTAGTCATCAAGGTTACGCGAGTGGGCCTTCGGCTCAGAAAGCCCAGGTCGATGAACCCAGAATGCAGCGGAGTGTACGCTAATACGAAACTTCCTGGCAGATTAAAACTGTTTGCCGGACCGAGACTCGTGACCTTTCAAGTGTCAGCGTGCCAACCATTCAACGATACATCGTCGACATGAAACTTCCTGGCAGATTGTGTGCCGGGCCGAGACTCGAACTCGGATCCTTTGCCTTTCGCGGGCAAGTGCTCTACCAACTGAGCTACCCAAGCACGACTCACGCCCCGTCCCCGCAACTTTACTTCTGCCAGTACCTCGTCTCCTACCTTCCAAACTTTACAGAAGCTCTCCTGCGAACCTTGCAGAACTAGCACCCCTGAAAGAAAGGATATTGCGGAGACATGGCTTAGCCACAGCCTGGGGGATGTTTCCAGAATGAGATTTTCACTTTGCAATGGAGTGTGCGCTGATATGAAACTTCCTGGCAGATTAAAACTGTGTGCCGAACCGAGACTTGGGACCTTTGCCTTTGGCGGACAAGTGCTCTACCAACTGAGCTACCCAAGCACGACTCACATCCCTTCCTCACAGCTTTACTTCTGCCAGTACCTCGTCTCCTACCTTCACTTCTGAAATCTGCAGCAATTTGCGGAAGGGTTGCATACACTTCTGTCACGTTGAACGACTCTCTTCAGTCGTCGTTGGTCCCGTTCTTGCAGGATCTTTTTCCGACCGCAGCGATGTCGGAGATTTGATGTTTTACCGGATTCCTGATATTCACAATACACTCGCGAAATGGTCGTATGGGAAAATCCCCACTTCATCGCTACCTCAGAGATGCTGTATCCCACCACTCGAGCGCCGACCACCTCGTTCAGACTCATTTAATAACTTGCCACTGTAGCAACTGTAACCGATGTAACAACTGAGCCAGACAGTTGTCTTATATAGGCGTCGCCGACCGCAGCGCCGTATTATCACTGTTTATATATCTCTGTAATTGGATTCGCATATATCATTTTCTTTGGCGCTTCAGTGTATATTAATAGTAATGGCGATTACTTTTAAAATAGTAAACAGTTTACGTACTTTTTTATTTGTCCCGTTTCCATTTGACTGCCCCTTATATTAACTATACAGTTGGGTTAATTACTAGAACAGTACAAATTTCCTCGCGGACTAAGTACCGTACGCAGCGCGCTTTCCAGCACGCATAGCTCCTCCATGTGAGAGACTTTCTCCCTGCACCTCATCTACCGTGTGTCATAAGGTGTCATTTGCGGCCCTGTTTGAGAACGCGGCGGGATGGAGTCCGCGGCGGCCTGGATGTGAGGAACTCGTCATTATGCAAGCGGATCGGCCGTCTTTCGTTACGGAACGGCTTTCACTCTGCACAACATGCTTGCTGACGTCCGGGACTAGCCTAATTTAAACGCTTTGCCTCTGCGGCGTCCGCGTTCGTATCCAGACACTTTCATCGCGGCACCTCACCTCGTGGAGGTGGAGGCCGTTTTCTGTTCCTGGACAGCGGTCCCGCTCCAGTGGTAAACAACCAGTCGCACGCCCACCATCATGGCGCTGCTCACTCCAGACATGTCACAGTCCCAAACACTTAAACAGCCTGTGCACAGAAAAGTAGGGCTTCTCAACGTTTGCCACGTTAGCCGCAGAATCCACTAATGGCAGACAACTTGGTAATTGTTTTTGCTCTAGATTTGTTACAGAATGCTCTTTCCGCCACCGTAAATTTACCTTAAGGACGGTGGCGGGTGCCATGTTTTTTTTTCTATTACCGGCCGGGGTGGCCGAGCGGTTCTAGGCAATACAGTCTGGAACCGCGCGACCGCTACGGTCGCAGGTTCGAATCCTGCCTCGGGCATGGACTTGTGTGATGTCCTTAGGTTAGTTAGGTATAAATAGTTCTAAGTTCTAGGGGACTGATTGCCTCAGAAGTTAAGTCCCATAGTGCTCAGAGCCATTTTTTTCTATTCGGGTGATCCTTTGTTTTTGCGAACGAGTGAGTTGGAGCAGTAGGCTCAAATTCGAAAGGAGTAGGGCTCGACTCGCTGTCTGGCTATCCAGATCTAAGTTTTCCATTGTTTTCCTGATAGTAAATGCCGGGATGTTTCTTATGAAAAAGACCCAGGCGATTTCCATACTTGTCCTTTTACATTGAAGACGTGGGTTCTGTATCAAATGGACTTGTCGTCGACAGGACGTACGAATATAATTTTGTTTCCCTTTTTTATCAAGTATGTTTATTATACCACTACGCCGTTCATCTGAATCAACATCAAATTTGCCTTCACTGTCATAGAAATCCGCCATAAAACCACACTCAGGGTGTTTAGCGTGCCAGACTAGCAAAGAAAGTGAAATTTCGCGTCATGGCCCTGGCCACTGTCGTGAACATCTACGGAAAGAGGTAGAACAGTGAATCTACCACTAGGAGCCAGATGGTAGGAGGCCCATGACTCATAGAATGTGGCATCCAGAGGCTTGTCTGCTCTGTAAAGTAGGACAGATAGTGATCTGTGGCAACTCTGCCGAAAGAGCACAATGCTGGTGCACCCACAAATGTTTCGGAACACACCGTTCATCATACGCTGTTGAACATGGAACTCCGTAACAGGCCATCACTACGTGTTCAGCTTTTGACCCAACGCCGTTGTCAGTTGCGATTGTAGTGGGCACAAGATCATCGGGATTCGACTGTCGATCAATGGAAATGCGTCGGCTCTTTGGGTGAATCACTAGGTCGATGGTCGTCTCCACAAACGCTGTCATAGAGTTGACCGGCGGATCGAACCGTGCAGTGCGCCGCGGACACAGGCTGGTGGGAGTAGTATCATGCTATGGGAAACATTGTTCTGCGCTTGCATGGGACCTGATGTAGTAAACCAAGGTTTACCGACCGCTGCGAACCACCCGCATCTCTTCATGCGTGATGTCTTCCCCGATGGTGATGTTATCTTCTAGTGGAGGCAAAACCCGCTACAGTGATTTGAGGTGCACTATAGTGAAGACCCATTGATGTCTCGGCGAACAAGTTCGACTGTTGTAAATCCTATGGAACTCGTCTGGGTCGCTATCGGGCGCCATCAGCGCCTACGCAAGTCAGCAGCCCGTTATTCACGCGAATTGCAAGACCTGTGCGTAGACTTATAATGCCACATACCTCCAAAAACCTACCAGCAAACTGCCGGACCCCTGATAACGCTGAATCAGCGATGTATTTCGTTCCAAAGACAGACGGTCTAACTATTAAACAGGAGGACATAATGTAAGCGTAGGCTTCCGCGGCCGTTGTCTTCTTCAATAAAATTCTTCAGGGTATCAGACCGCATCGTCATAATTTTAAAATGCGCCAACGTTTCGGCCAGCGTTGCAGCTAGCCTTCATCAGGGCCTTACGTTAACTGCTAAATGAAAACACTTGGTTCCTTAAATAGCTGCACGAGGAAACCGTGTCGTTACTTGATTGGCTGTAAAAGGAGGAGGATGAGGAGGGGTGAAAGGTATGCTTTATTGGTGTTTCCTTTATTGTCTGTCATTGGCTGAAATAGCTGTTTTCTATTGGTCTTTATATTAATCCACCCCATTGGAGGAGGCGGACGAATAGCGAACAGGTGATGGCTGTGACGTCACACTGTTTCCATGCTGTCCAGAAGCCGGCTGCGGCGCGCTATTGCCCCGTGTGCCCGCGACCACCACTGCGGCTCTCCGCGCGTCTGCACGGGCCGCCACGGCTCTGCCGCCGCTCCGTAGCCCTGCTATTGCAGGCAGCCAAGACCTCGGAAGCTTGTACCCGTCCTCTCTATTCATGTTGGCGGGTCTTTTGGCTATTTCTATTGCCTCTCTAATCTTTCTTTTGAAAGTGAGAGGCTGTTTCGCCAGGACGCGGGCTTCTTGAAAAAATATTGGTTTCCCGCACTCATCTCGGTGTTCCGCCACTGCTGACTTAGTGTGTTGTTTCAGGCGGATATATCTTTCATGTTCCGAGAGCCTTGTGCTAATCGGACGTCCCGTCTCACCTATGTAGACTAATCCACACGCACAACCAATTTCATACACGCCAGCTGTGTGTAGTTTGTCAACTGCATCCTTGGTGGAACCGAGCATGTCTGATATTTTGTTTCTGCTTCGGAAAATGGGTTTGATGTCGGCTTTTCGTAGAATTTTGCCAATACGTTCGGTGACCCCTTGTACATATGGTAACACAGCAATGCTCTGTGCCTCCTTCTCCTCTTCCCTATTAGTCTTCTCCCTTGTCGACATGGTGCTGTCTATCATGTTCTTCCCATAGCCATTAGTTCCGAAGATGGACCTGAGGCGTTCAAGTTCTGTCTTCAGATGTTCTTCGTCGCTTATCCTGTACGCTCTCTTCGTTAGCGTGTGCAGGGTGGACTTCTTCTGCGTGGGGTGATGGTGGGAGGAGGCATGAAGGTACCTGTCCGTATTGAGAGAAGAATGGGGTGCTGCCTTTTCTCGACGTGGAAGTTTATCGAAAACCTGATGGTAAACTTGGCCACAAAGTGTACAGGAAACCAACCAATGGGGTGGATTAATATAAAGACCAATAGAAAACAGCTATTTCAGCCAATGACAGATAATAAAGGAAACACCAATATACTTTTCACCCCTCCTCCTCCTCCTTTTACAGCCAATCAAGTAACGACACGGTTTCCTCGTGCAGCTATTTAAGGAACCAAGTGTGTTCATTTAGCAGTTAACGTAAGACCCTGATGAAGGCTAGCTGCAACGCTGGCCGAAACGTTGGCGCATTTTAAAATTATGACGATGCGGTCTGATACCCTGAAGAATTTTATTGAAGAGGAGGACATAATGTTTTGTTTCATCAGTTTACATTCCCCAACAGGGAAGACTTTTTAATTGACAGACGCTTACCCGGTATCAGCGGATAAGTACGAAATTGTGTAGACTGTGTTCTTCAGAAATGCGATGTAATATTCCTTCGGACGTTGTGTTGTTCAGGACGGTGCATTGTATCGTATTTCTGAACAACAGAGTCACTGCAACATCGTATTGCCACTACTAATAGGTCGAGTAGCTCCTTAGTTGGTCTCACGAGGATGAGTGCTCGCAGTATCTGTCGTCCCGCCAGGGAAAAATCGCTTTCTGTATGGAAAATCGAACCCCGGTCCTCCACATGGCAGTCAGCCGCGCCAAACAGCACTACAGTATTGGTCGTTATTTTAGAAAGCTGGTCTAATTCGCGTCTGGGTCCTCAACCAGTCTCGAAAGCAATCACACTGTGTGTTGAGCTCTATGAGCATGTCCAGCTGTATCAAGGTTATTCTTCGACCAGAAAGAAATAACTGGGGGGAAAGCGATACCCATTAAAAACAATTGATTACTGCGACTGATGTAAAAAAAGGAAAGAGAAACTGCAATAAAATATGAAAACAGTAGGAGTGTACACTAAAGACGGTAAGATCACTAATTGACTGACCTAATACCTCTACTGTAGCGCCGTTCTATACACTTGGAGCCAGAACATTGGGACCACTGCAGACCACGAGACTGAGTGCTACCTACTGGTCGTGTGGAGAGCACGTGTGGAAGTATGAAAAGTACATACGCGGAGCAGAGGCGAATGGGGCATCATTCTAGCTTCGATATTATGTGCAAATGGGGGAAAACGCTGACATAAGCGATTTTGACAAGGAGCAGATTGTTATGGCCCGACGGTTGGATACAAACATCTCGGAAATGGCAAAGCTGGTCGTCTGTCCACGTGCTACTGTCGTGAGCATCTACGGAAGGTCGCTGGAGAGCGCTAAAACCCTGCGTAGGTGATAAGGTGTAGGGTGTATAGAACGATACGCGACCGTTTGTGGCAGATGTTGCGACAGAGTACAATGCTGTTGCAGGATCAAGTGTTTCGGAGCACACTGTTCAGCGCGCATTGTTGTTAATGGAGCTCCACAGCAGACGGTCCCTACGTTTTCACTTGTTCATCCAAAGACTTCATTAATTACTATTGTATCGGTCGTGGTATCATAGGGATTGGACCGTGGACCAATGGAAACGTGTCGCCTCGTCGGATGAATCAGATTTCTTGTTATACCGCGTAGAATCGTTGTTGTAATGTTTTGGCTTACCTGTACGTGTAACACCCGCTTGGCATCCAAAATACGAGAATTTATTCTGCTGATCAATAGCCGTAGTGTGATGTTTGGGGTCATTTCCAGTCCTCGGTGCTTCAAGGCCTTCGCAGTCTTTCCTAGATTTTGAATCTGAACTGAATAACCTCAATTATTAATACCTACTAAAATTCCTTATAGATACTGTGTAATCTAGTGACATATACTTCGACGGAGAAAATGCCCGTTTGGATGCAAAACAATTGGAGCCACAATCCATTTTCTATGAAGCCAAACTGTATTACATTTTAAGAAAGTAAAGTAAAGAAGAACCAAATTCAGCAAATAGAAAAAGCCGATAAAATGAAAGGTAAGAGCGAAATCAAAGTTTTTTTCGACCGCGACATCTGTAGCAACGAGAAAGAAAAAATCCTGTCGCCTTATAAGTATGTAGAAAGGAGCAACAAACGCCAGTCATTGCGATAATGCTTGCTCAACAAAAGCGAAACGCATTTGGTGTAGTGCTCTGTTAAATTGCGGCCCACCTTAGACAGAAAATAAGTAAATGTAGAAGTTCCTTGTCCTCTTTGTTAATCGGAGGCTGCAATACAACCGGCGAAAACTGTGAACAGATTTGTGCTTTATAATCTTAGAACTTTGCCTGATACGGCTGTTCCAGCAAAGTAAACCGAGTCGGCATATATTTCTCACAGTCAGAATTCAGAAGTAAACCTCACATGCGGGGTGGGGGGGGGGGGGGGAGGCGTTCCAACGAGGAAAACAGTCGTTGGCTGGAATTTACAGCAGGACGTGGCGGTGGACAAAGCACTAAAGCACTGGAGAGAGGACTGGGAGTGGCTGGGGGCGTTCTCATATCCTCATCCGAGCATCTGGGATATATCTTTCACATGGACTCCATACATCCTTTAAGGCGAATGCTGCGAAGGCTCCTAAAACAGGCTTGTGTTTATTTGTGCAGTCCTGAACTAAAAGTCGAGAAATATTGTCGCAAAGCAGATGCACTTGGATGTGGACACAGTGTGCAAGGACAAACACACATATACATCAATTGTAACAAAATTTTGAATAGCACGGCCATTGGTGGCATATGATGGCGGTTGTGCATCGCCTTCTTGGTGTCGTTGTGCAAAAGTTTGTCGGGATCTTAGTATGACACTGTATATCCCTAAACCATTCCTACAAGGAGGCAGAAGTGGAAAGAAAAAGAAAAATTTTCCAATATCCAACATCAGCTTCAGCGTGACGAAGAAGGCAAGTAATCAGCAGAAGTCGCATTGCGAGCAACAGTCAAATTGGTACCCCCACGTTGTCAGCGATTTCTCCAGACACGCCTACGGCCTGGAATCTCATGACTGGAGTAGAACTGTCGTTCGTCATGAGTCCCGCTTTGAGTTGAGCCCCAATGACCACTGAAGAGGTGTCTGAAGACGCCCCGGATCGCGGTAGTTCACCAACCTGACCATATGGTCTGACAACCAGGAATGATGGTCTGGGATGCCACTTCTTTTCATAGCAGGGCATCTTCGGTTGTCATCAGTGGCATCCTTTCAGCACAGCGGTACGTCGACGATATTCTACGCCCCGTTTCGTTGCCCTTCATGGAATGCCATCAGGGCTTTTATTTCAGCAAAATAATGCTCGCCCGCTTACGGTGAGAGTTTCTACTGCTTGCCCTCGTGCTTGCCAAAACCTACCTTGGCCAGCAAGGTTGCTGGATCTCTCCCAAACTGAGAAAGTTTGGAACATTATGGGCAGAGCCCTGCAACCAGCCAGAGATTTTGACGATCAAGCGTGCCAGTTGGACAGATTTTGATACGATATCCCTCAGGAGGGCATCCAACAACGCCATCAATCAATCTCAAGCCGAATAGCTGCTCGCACAAGGGCCAGAAATGGACCAAGACGTTACTGACTTGCTCGATTTCTGTCCCATTCGGTTAATTCCTTTGTGGTGCATCTTTTCTCTCCTTTATTTTTACGAGGGTAATCCCAAACGTAAGCTCTCCTATTTTTTTTATAAGTACAGAACTCTGTTTGTGTGGCAGTTGGTAACACTGTTATGAAGAGTCTTCACGCGCTTTGTGTAAACATGCGCACGCCGCGCTGAGACGCTCAGTCTTGACTTGGCAGCCGTTGAGAATGGAGCTCCCGTCGGATGTTACCGCCAAATGCGAATTGCACACAGTTATTCGGTTTTTGAACGCAAAGGGTACTGCGCCGATTGAAATCCATCACCAATTGACGGAAGTGTTTGGTGAACCGTGCATGGATGTCAAAAATGTTCGTAAGTGGTGTAGAGAGTTTGCAGCTGGTTGGACCGAAATTCACGACGAACAAAGGAGCGGGAGACCGCCAGTTTCTGAGGAGACAGTGTTGAAGGTTGAGCAAAGCATGCGTGAAGATCGGCGGATCACTCTGGATGGTCTCTGCACGTTGGTTCCTGATGTTTCCCGAAGCACCGCTCACAGAATTTTAACGGAAACATTGAACTACCGGAAGGTGTGCGCAAGATGGGTGCCACGCATGTTGACTGAGGACCACATGCGGCAACGAGTTGATGCTTCCCGCGCATTTCTTCACCGTCTTGCAGCCGAACAGGACAACTTTCTGGACTCAAATGTCACGGGCGAAGCGATTCAGCCCCGTCGACGAGGTGAAAGAAGAGGTTTACAACTTTCTGAACAGCATGGTGGCGAGGTGGTATAACATGGGCATAGAAAAACTGCCGCAGCGTCTACAAAAATGCATCGACAGAAATGCTGATTATGTCGAAAAATAGCTAAATGTTCAAGCTGTAAACTGATGTAAACCATTGTAGAAATAAACAGGTCCATGTACTTACAAAAAAATAGACCTTACCTACTTTTGGGATTACCCTCGTATTTCTTTTTTTGTCATAGAGTGTATCTGGAAACTGTCTGTGACAAGAAAGAAAGAAAGCTTGGTGTCGTATGATTTCGTATATCTGTAAGCAGCAAACGTGGCAATCTAGTGAGAGGGACTTCTAACGAAACTGAGCAAGGCAGTTACCAGCATTAAGACCATCTCTTGCTATGTAATACTCTGAATAACGCCTGTTTCAAGTCTACTCGAACCGACAAAATGACCTGCCTCAGGCTCACGTCCCTTCTTTGTACGGTTCAATCCATATGTCTCCGAACTGGCATGGCACGCAAGAGTAATTAACTTGGCGCTGTAACAAACAGAGGAAGGGGAAATTAGTAGAGGCAGGCCAAGACTAAAATACAGAAAACGATTACAGAGGATACTGAGTGTAGTACTCACGTAGATATGAAAAGACCAGTGCACTATAGGGAAAGATGGAGGCCGTCTCAAACCAGGCGAAAGACTTATTACTTGGAAGAAAAAGGAAGCGCAGTAAATATGATACAAATAAATTGCTGTCACAAAATAAAACATAGTGTGTCCCAAGAGTAGTGTACCCATTTGAAATCCAGATAAAACGCATAATACATTAGTTATAACACAAAGTTTGTTGCAGATTGTTTGCTGTAACGTTGGAGGTTAGTCGCTAACAGACGGAATAAAAAATAATGTGCTGCTATTATTGAATTGTACGTCATACATGGACAAAGTACTGTGCAAGCCAAGTGGGCATACAAAACAAAATTTAATGTTCGTATTGCACCATCAAAACAGTTCAAGAAGATACGTAAATCAGCTGCATGACACTGGATACGTTATCAATAGACTCAGATTTGGACAAAAAATTCTAGCAAACCGCAGGGAATACTAACAACGTCCATGCATCAGTGGCAAGCAGACCCCAAAAGTCAGTTCGTCGTCGGTCTCAAGAACTTGACATACCCAACACCTCGTTACACAGAATTTCAACAGCTCACTTACACATAAACCCCCATAAAACTTAGATTTCCCAAAGATTATTGCCTGGTGGCTTTCCAAAACGACCAGTTTGCAACTGAATTTCTATTATTGGCAGGACAACCGCGTTTCCACAAGAAACTTACGATCTTTATGACCTCAGTGGCATTGTCAATAAACAAAATGCCGCATTGGGGCCACAGGAGAGCCGGAAATTATCAACGGAAAACCTCTTCGCAAGTAAACTGTTACAGTGTGATGTGGAATACCGTCGCATAGTGCGCTTGGCTTTTTCTTTTTTGAAAACGCAGAATGCATGACTGTCACTTTGAATGTTGGACGTTACCGTGACATGTTAAAACTTTTCTAAAACCATTATCGGGATGGGAAGTGGTGAACTGCAGTTTCAGCAAGACTGTGCAACCTGCCACTTCTTCAGGAGACGTTTCCTGGTCGGGTCGTGCCTCGTAATGGAGACATTAGCTGGCCGCCTAGGTTGTCGGATCTCTCGACCCCCAATGTTTCTCTTTGGCGGTTTCTCAAGGGCAGTATCTACAGGAATAAACCACAGACACTTGCTGGCCTTAAAGATAGCATTAGCATAGTAACACGCGAACTTTCACAAGAGATTTTGCAGAAGGCCATGTAACATGTCACACTACAGATTCGCTACTTTCAAAACGCGAGTGGTGGACGTATGCCTAATGTTCTTTCTCACAACTAAACTTCTGACTTTAGTTAGTAAATAGCTATAAAGGTAACACCACAATTAAAGAACTTTTGTATTAACCACAAACTTATCCCTCGACAACATGTCAGTTTTTTCGTGTTATTTCAGTCAGTATCCATTACAATGTACAATGTCTACAACGGTAAAACTAGAGAAATGAAGGGTCATACTAAAGCGCTCCAAGATGGGGTCTTGCTACCAACCATCCACGAATAAAGTTGGGAAGAGAGACTACAATGAAACTTCCTGGCAGATTAAAACCGTGTGCCGGACCGAGACGAACTCGGGACCTTTGCCTTTCGCGGGCAAGTGTTCTACCAACTGAGCTACCCAAGCACGACTCACGCCCCGTCCTAACAGCTTTACTTCTGCCAGTACCTCGCCTCCTACCTTCCAAACTTTACAGAAACTCTCCTGCGAACCTTGCAGAACTAGCACTCCCGAAAGAAAGGATATTGCGGAGACATCGCTCGGCCACAGCCTGGGGGATGTTTCCAGAATGAGATTTTCACTCAGCAGCGGAGTGTGCGCTGATATGAAACTTCCTGGCAGATTAAAACCGTCTGCCGGACCGAGACGAACTCGGGACCTTTGCCTTTCGCGGGCAAGTGTTCTACCAACTGAGCTGCCCAAGCACGACTCACGCCCCGCCCTCACAGCTTTACTTCTGCCAGTACCTCGCCTCCTACCTTCCAAACTTTACAGAAGCTCTCCTGCGAACCTCGCAGAGCTAGTACTCCTGAAAGAAAGGATATTGCGGAGACATGGCTTAGCCACAGCCTGGGGAATGTTTCCAGAATGAGAGCGCACACTCCGCTGCAGAGTGAAAATCTCTTTCTAGAGACTATAATACTGCTACACGACAAACGCACCACCGATCACTGTTATCAGTACGAATGTAGACGTAGAAAACTAATGTGTATCTTAATCACAGCGGCATTTGGTCCTGCCAGTTCCTCTGAGCGATTGAAGCTTCGTTCTGCGAAGAAACGTCTAGTGTAAAGCTGCAAGAAGGGGGTAATACCTCCAGCGGCGCTTTGGCTGCGTTCTGTGGTAGGCGCGTAAAGAAATATTTTACAGCGTCCGTAAAATGGAAGAGGACTGACTCTTACCAACGGTCTACATCCGATCAAAGTCACGGAGAAGGTTCGCTAAGACTGGCTGAGAAGGTAGCGGCAAGTGAACACTGTACTCCTGGCCTCCAGCGCACGTCCTACGGGTCTGTGACGCAGCGCGCTGCCAAAGTGAAAGGCAGAGGAGAACCTGCAGATGCAGCTGTAGTGTGTCTGCGGCCGGTAAGCGCCGAGCGCCACCTCTGACTGCCTCCTCTGCTCTTCTCCGCTGCCGGCTCTCGAGCGCCCCCTCCCGACGGGAAAGCAAACGGCGCGCAACTCATGCGATATCTCCCTCACGCTATTGGAAGATGTGTTCGCCAGGGTACTTGCCGTCTCTGGAGAAAGCAGGAGGCGCCCGTCTGGCTCCTGCGACCTTCCTACTGGCCGCCGGCGCCGAGAAATGGCGTTATCGCTGCATCGCGACTCGTTTCGGAATTTATTTTCACATTGCATGATTTCTTTCAGGTAGCAAAACTAGAAGGCAGAGTCTTGCGTTTGCGTATGTACCTAAGAAAGACTGGATTTCCAGAAGGCTTCTGACACCGTTCCTCACAAGTGCTTTCTAATTAAACTGCGCGCCTATAGCATCGTCTCAGTTGGGCTACTGGATTCGTGATTTCCTGAGAAAGGTCGTAATTCGTGGTAACTAACGGGAAGTCATCAACTGAAATAGAACTGATATCTGGGGTTCCCAAACGAAGCGTCATAGGTGCTTTGCTATTGTTCGTAAACGTAAAGTATAAAAGATTTAGGAAACGAACTGAGCAGCGCTCTTAGATTTTTCCCATCATTTACTGGCGAGTAAAACTGACAGAAGATCAGTACAAATTAACACATGTTTTATACAAGATATCTACACTGTTGGCCATTAAAATTCCTAAACCACGAAGATGAAGTGCTACAGACGCGAAATTTAACCGACAGGAAGAAGGTGCTGTGATATGAAAATGATTAGCTTTTCAGAGCGTTCACACAAAGTTGGCGCCGGTGGCGACAATTACAACGTGCTGACATAAGGAAAGTTTCCATCCGATTTCTTATACACAAACAGCAGTTGACCGGCGTTGCCTGGTGAAACGTTGTTGTGATGCCTCGTGTAAGGAGGAGAAATGCGTACCATCACGTTTCCGATTTGATAAAGGTCGGATTGTAGCCTATCGCGACATTGATGCTCGCGTTGGTCGAGATCCAATGACTGTTGCCAGAATATCGAATCGGTTGTTCAGGAGGGTAATACGGAACGCCATGCTGGATTCCAACGGCCTCGTGTCACTAGCAGTGACAGGCATCTTATCCGCATGGCTGTAAGAGCATCGTGCTGCCACGTCTCGATCCCTGAGTCAATAGGTGGGGACGTTTGCAAGACAACAACCATCTGCACGAACAGATCGACGACGTTTGCAGCAGCATGGACTATCAGCTCGGAGACCATGGTCGCGGTTACCCTTGACGATGCATCACAGACAAGAGCGCCTGCGATGGTGTACTCAAGAACGAACCTGGGTGCACGAATGGCAAAACGTCATTTTTTCGGATCAATGCAGGTTCTGTTTACAGCATCATCATGGTCGCATCCGTGTTTGGCTACATCACGGTGAACGCACATTGCAAGCGTGTATTCGTCATCACCATACTGGCGTATCACCCGACGTGATGCTACGCGGTGCCATTGGTTACACGTCTCGGTCACCTCTTGTTCGCATTGACGGCACTTTGAACAGTGGACGTTACATTTCAGATTTGTTACGACCCGTGGCTCTACCCTTCATTCGATCCCTGTGAAACCCTACATTTCAGCAGGACAATGCACGACCGCATGCTGCAGGTCCTGTACGGGCCTTTCTGGATACAGAAAATGATCGACTGCTGCCCTGGCCAGCACATTCTCCAGGTCTCTCACCAACTGAAAACATCTGGTCAATGGTGGCCGAGCAACTGTCTCGTCACAATACGCCAGTCACTACTCTTGATGAACTGTGGTATCGTGTTGAAGCTGCATGGGCAGCTGTACTTGTACACGCCATCCAAGCTCTGTCTGACTCAACGCCCAGGCGTACCAAGGCCGTTATTATGGCCAGAGGTGGTAATCACATGTCATTTCTAGTATAACATATTTGTCAAATGAATAACCGTTTATCATCTGCATTTCTCCTTGGTGTAGCAATTTTAATGGCCAGTAGTGTACATGGCGCGAAAGCTAGCAGTTAACACTGAACCTGTGATGTTCTTCATATGACTAATAAAAAAAACCGTTAAATTGCGGTTACGTGATAAATCATACAATTTCAAAGGTTGACGATTCAGATTTATACCTACGGATTGTGGTTACGAACAACTTAAATTGGAACCATCACATAGAAACTGTTGTGGGGCATGCAAAGCAAAGACTTACAAGATGCAACAAATCTACTAAAAACTTTATAGTCTGGGCAAGCACAGACATGATAAATAATGTTAAGAAATAAAACCGCTTCTTGTAATATGTTATGTATGTCATGATTTGACTCCAGTGTGTACATTTGTCACTGCGGTTTCAACTGAGGTTTGGGATTATCTGTTTTTCTACAGCCCTTCCTCTGTGGCCGAGTGGTTCTAGGTGCTTCAGTCTGGATTCGCGCTACCGCTACGGTCGCAGGTTCGAATCCTGCCTCGTTCATGGATGTGTGTGATGTCCATAGGTTAGTTAGGTTTAAGTAGTTCTAAGTTCTTGGGGAATGATGACCTGAGATGTTAAGTCCCATACTGCTCAGAGCCATTTGAACCATTTTTTGTTTTTCTACATGATTGTTTTCCCACTTATATACAGATCTGCACCTGAAGATGCAGCTGTAAGTGCTGTGAAACCGGTTGTGACTAAGAATAAAAGGATTTTACAGCTGAAGTGGTTTTATCTCTCAACAAAAAACTACTAAAGAGACTGACTATACTATGCTTGTCTGCCGTGTTATGGAGTATTCTGTGCGTTATGGGATCCTTACGAAACAGAATTGACGGAGACCACTGAAAAAGTTCAAAGAAGAACAGCTCGTTTTCTATTATCGCTTAGTACGGGAGAGAGTGCCAACACATATAATACGCGAGCAGGGTTGGCGGTCATTAAAACAAGGTGTTTCTCAGTACGCGAGACCTTTTTACAAAATTTCAATGACCATCTTTCTCCTTCCAATACCAAAACATTTTCTAGACTCCCACCTACAAAGGAAGAAATGAGGAGCGTAGTAAAGTAAGAGAAATCAAAGCTCGAACGAAATGATTTTGGTCATACAATGTAGGCTTTCACGGCCAGTATTATCTTTACTTAAAACTTCCGGGCTGATAGGCCGTGGTCAGAGTATAAAACTTTATACTTCGACCACGACCTATCAACCCCAAAGTTTTAAGTGAAGAAAATAATATTGGTGTTCGTTTTTCTCAAATGCTATTCGAGAGTGTAACGGTCGAGAAATGGTTCAATGAATCATCTGACAATCATTTCAGTGTAAATTGTAAAATAGTCATTTAAATATAGATGTAGATCCGGTTTCACACGACTAAACTTTGTGCTTGAATGAACACTGAAATTTGACTTACATTTTAATTGCTGCATCTACATCTATTGAACGATTACCATTCGTATCTGATTTCATTCTTTGCATTTAGTTACGTTCAGTTGTACTTTATTCGCTTGCGTAGAACTCATAGGGAGATCATTGCCAGACTGTATGCACTTGCTTTCAAATAAGGACTTTTACTTTTGCTACCTTCCTCGATTTAATGCTTAGGATTTCATAAAAAGGTGTAAGTAGGCTGTTTAGGTTTTTTTATTGGTAACGCCACCTGTGTATAAAAATCACTGGGTGTGCTGTGTGCAGTCTGCGGCTGCTTTGCATTGTTGTAATACTCGCCATTGTAGTGTTGGGCAGCGGCAGCTGGATGTGAACAGCGCGTAGCGTTGCGCAGTTGGAGGTGAGCCGCCAGCAGTGGTGGATGTGGGGAGAGAGATGGCGGAGTTTTGAAATTTGTCATGAACTGCTATATTTATATATGATGATATCAATGTAAATACATTGTTTGTTCTCTATTAATATCTTTCATTTGCTAACTATCCCTATCAGTAGTTAGTGCCTTCCATAGTTTGAATCTTTTATTTATCTGGCAGTAGTGGCGCTCGCTGTACTGCAGTAGCTTGAGCAGCGAAGATTTTTGTGACGTAAGTGATTTGTGAAAGGTATAGTTTAATGTTAGTCAGGGCCATTCTTTTGTAGGGAATTTTGAAAATCAAATTGCGTTGCGCTAACAAAATATTGTGTGTCAGGTTTAAGCACAGTCATGCATAATTGTTCAAAAGGGGACGTTTCATATGTCGACCCTTAGCCGAGGATACCTCAGTGGAATCTTCTGACTTTTTCTTGTAGTTTGTGTAATTAGTGTAGCTTTTGTTTATTGCTAGAGCGTAATTGTAGATAAAATCTCCTTTGTAGTTGCAGTCTTTTATTGTTGTACAGTAAAACAGTTGTGGCATGCATGTAGATTTGCACCAAGTATTTCGCAGCTGCAATTAACTAGATATTATTTTCAGAGTTATGTTAATGTGTTCTCTTATTTTTGCTCTTCAAATTGTGCTTTTCTGTGTTATCGTGAAATATTGTGACATAAATGGCGTGTGAAAAACGTAATACTAGGCTCCAAAGTAAATTGAGAAATGACAGTGAAGACGAAAGCAGTGTGTTAGCGCCGCAGAGTAATGAATTAACTAATGTTCAAAGTAGTAATTTGGTAATTGTGCATAGGGAAATGGAGCGGGCGGCAAACAATGGCGTGGACAGTGAAACAATTAGTGAAGAGGGAAGCATTATCGATCGATCGGTCGGCAACAGCTCGCCTCAGGAATCCGAAATGACAGGAAACAATCTCGCAAATACTGTAGATTCAGGTTTTGGATCCTCACCGTTTTCTCAAATAAGTCAAGACACATTTTCTGCTTGTCAAAATGTGAATGTTTCCGGTGCAAATTCACTGCCGAAAAGCACTGAGGAACATGTTCCAGACACCAGTGCATTGTTATTACAATTAATACAGCAAATGGGACAAACACAGCAAAAGCTTCAAAAGTTAGACACAATGGAACAAAATCTTAAAAAGTTAGATACAGTGGAACAAAATCTTAAAAAGTTAGACACAGTGGAACAAAATCTTAAAAAGTTAGACACAATGGAACAACATCAGAGACAAACACAGCAACAGTTAGACACAATGGAACAAAATCTTCAAAAGTTAGACACCACACTTGAACAAACACGTGAAGATTTAACTACTGAGTTACATAACATTGAATCGAAATGTCAAGAAGTCTGTAATGACGTAAAAACACAAATTTGCGAGCATTTTCAACCTATTTTTTCGCGGCATGAAAATGCATTACAGAATCACGAAGCAGCCATAAAAGAACTGCAAGCCATTGTTCATGAAAATCATGAGACCTTGTGGGCTAAAATTGACTCAGTTGCATCTACCGATTCGGTTACGCAACTTGCAATAACTCAGGAAAACTTAAAGGACACAGTAGATTCGATTTCAACACAAATGGACACTCTGAAACTTGGTTCAGAAAAACACACTGAGGAAATGTGTTCACTATCGGAGAAAGTAGCCAAACTTTCGGATCAGGTCACTAACTTATCTACAAAGGTAGATGATGATCTGAATGACACAAGACCTGTAGCCTTCACTGACACAGAAGAGTATGAACAAATTAGAAAATTCAAACAGAATCAAAATCAAATCAATACACAGTACAAAAGAGAAATCCGGGAAGTACAAGATCAGCTGACACAGGTAATACAAGAATTACGTATTTCAGAGGATACTCGCGCCCCAATACGGGAAGAGGGACACAGAAATACGGAACAGCCACAAAATAATAACACAGGGCATTTCGGAAGTTATGAAAGAAATTGGCAATGTGCACCGAATTTTGAGATGGAACGGCCGACACGACCTAACAATGACCGATATGCGACTCGCCGACATGATGATTTTGACTATAAGCTGTTCATTACTACACGTAAATTCAAAACATTTAAGAATTCTGGCAACGACATTCATCCACAAGCATGGCTCCATCAATTCTCGCATTGTTTTCCTCCCAACTGGTCGTTAGAACACAGATTAGAATTTATGTGTGGCTACTTGGAGAATGAACCAGCTGTAAGAATGCGATCGGTAATTCACGATTGCCACAGTGAAGGAGAGTTTTACCATGCCTTCCTCTCAGCATATTGGTCTCAAGCCACACAAGACCGAGTAAAACATAGCATCATAATGATGAAACGTTTCAAACAATCTGAATTTTCCAGTCTTATGAAATATTTTGAAGACATGTTGCATAAGAATCAGTATCTTTCAAACCCATACAGCCCCTCAGAACTCATCCGCATTTGCTTAATCAAACTGCCTGAACATTTACGACATATTATTTTGGCAGGACGTTGCAAAGACGACATTGAAGCATTTCAGGGACTTTTACAAGAATTAGAAATTGACACTGACAATCGCGGAACGCGAAACCAGGAACACAACAATTACAGGTCACATCCGTCGCAATTCCGCGATGAAAGAAGTAATAACTTGACACGACAAGGCTATTCTCACAACACAAATCGTGACCAAAACAGACACCACCCATATGACAACCGTTGGCAGAGTAGTAATAATTACAGGGAAAGATCACCTCTCCGCGGTAGTGACTATCACAGAGACAATCAGAGAAACAGACAATATGGGAACCAAAATAATTATTATCAAGGGAGGCAGAATAACTTCAGACGCAACAGTTCGGCGCACAGTTACGATTCAGGGAGAAATTCTCCACCACGTGACGGACAAGGAAGAAACTATGGAATCTACCGACATGACGACAGACGATATATTCGTAACGACAGACCTGAATTTCATCAGAACTGGCGGGATTCAAACAGAGCAGGGCACTTTCGACAACGTGAATTTGTAGAAGCTAGGTCTCCTAATCCCAGTAACGACGCGCGCCAACAAAGGGACAGACAATGACTCGCACCGCAGGCAGCCGCTTGCGACGGCTGGCTCAGAGAAAAATGACGCTAACCTTGAGACAAATTCCAGTATTCTTTACCGACGTATACCGCCTGACAATTGCATTCAAGTTCAAACTCTGAGTACTATGAAGAGTAAAGGATTGCACCACACTTCACATGTAAAACCGCTTATTGAGAGATAATCTGCTTTTTAACTTTGTCTTTGCCATAAAACTTTTCACTTCACATTTCTAGTATGCATTGTCAGACTTAGAAACTGTTACCATGCAACAATGTTTGAAGTTAAATATCCAATCAAGAACCTAGGGAACATTTTAAACAGAAATTGCGAATGCATTGTTATTGTGAACAGACGACACAGTGTTATTGTGTGTGTACATTCTTGCTTGTTAGTTGCACGATTACATAATGACTATAAGGCTCACATACTTAGAACATTTACCAGTACTGCTAATGAGATTTTAATGCAACATTTTGGTTTACTTGAAAATATATTCTGGATTTAAAGTACTTTCAATGAGATACCAGATGGCACAGTGGTTAGTTTATGTGACAGCTACACGATTTTATCACGACACTACTAATGAGTGACAATTTACAATGTTGCTTTTGCAGTGTTTCTGTTTTATATCTGCACAGTTTTCTGTTTTATTCTGGAAAGTAAAACAGGTTTTAGTAGTAACTTTTGTGGTATAGCTACAATGAGACTGCCTTTTCCGTAGCACAACAATACGTTACAGCACAGTACTTTCCTCATCACGGCAATAAGAGTAATAACTAAGACATTTATACGCAAAGTATTTCACTTTTGTGTATTATGAGGTAAGTACATTGATTTCTGCAGAACTTAGCTTTCGGAGGACGATAACTACGACACTTCCACACAGATTATCTTACAACAAGATGCACAGTTTAGCGCTACAGTACATGTATTTGAGTGATTAATCTTATACTTAAAACATTTATTTTTAAAGATTTTTGAATTTTGAAGAAAGTTTTCCGTGATACATTTCATTCCATTGCAATAATCTGTAACACCTGAGGGTATAATTACATTAATCCTCAGGGGGGTACACGCTTACTTTGTGTACCATGTGTGTGGCAACCACAAGGAACCCTAGCTAATATGGTATTTGCTTATACAACTTTACACATCGGTACCATATTTCTCTAACACACAAATTACACAGCTATCTGATCATGTAACTGAGAGATAAACTTTTTTATTACATCAGTGACAGATGTTTACGCAATTACACAGTTGGATAACTTCACACTTATGAAATTGTATTTTGTCTGTACTTTGTGAAATGCTCATATTTTTTCGGAACCATTGTGATACTATGAGAGCTTTGAATGATATATTTGGTAAGGGAGCATGATTTAAAGTACGTTTGAGGTAGATGACACTATTGAAATGAGCAGAGAATTTTTTTTAGGTTTTGAAATTATTGCAGAAAGCTACGACGTTTTTGAGATTTGACTGAGGTGTTATGATGTTATTATTACGACGACGATGTGTACTATGCTGTTGAGATATGTTTATGATCAATAAGATGATGCTACCGTATATGAAGAATAAGAAGTATGTTGGAAACCAAGAATCGTACTTTAAGAGTTATGAAATGTGCGTAAATGCGTGACTGTATCACAATGCTGACGAATATTTTATTTGGACACTTATATTTATAGGAGTTTCTTTCTACAGATTTGCAACGCTAATTCTTGACCTGTGAAATATTTTTATGTGAGACTGTCACTGTAGCGGAAACTGCTGTCGTAAATATTTCCGTAAGAAAGTTAAGTGACCACCTGCACGTGCGTCGTGGGCACACAGCTGCGTTAGACGCCTGGAGAACAAGCCATTAGTGTGAGTGCCTCGTCAGAAGCACTGGTAGAAAAAAAGAAAAGGGAGGCCATTGTCCTCGCTATTGACATTTCCTTGTTGAAAGCATACTGTGGAGGTCGTAATTTATGATATTTACTAAAATGCCTAATGAAATGATTAGAAACATTTTACATCTATTGTCTTTGTAGTTAAGAGATTGCTCATTTTGTTTAATATCTGGTTTCCAGCTGTGTTGCAGCATTGGTTTTATAAAATAAACTTAAATGCATCTGCTAATGTGAACACTTTCTGTCAACAGATCTATTAAATAATAATTTTGTGATCCACATTCTTCAAAAAAGGAGCACTTGGAAAGGAAAGAACAATAAGGAGGGACTAGTAACAGTAACTGCATACATAATATTCTTTTCAAGTACATGGTAATATTTTTTTTACAATCAGTTGTTGTGGTGCACCTCTTTAATTACTTAGACATTAAGATGTGATTATACATTTCCCTTATCTGCATTGTTATCTTTAGTGTACTATTTTTTTCTGCTTGAGTTATGTCATGTTTAGATATAAGCTGCTGTTTGCCAGGCATAGTGCTACTGAACTTTAATTTGTGTTACTCTGCTAAGCCAGATTTATTTTTTTTGTTTGCTGCGCATTGCCTCATATTAGTTGTAATGTTGAATTGCTTGGTAATTTAGATTTACTGTAGCTTGCTTTGCGATTTTCCATTTTTTTTTATTGCTGTTTATATTAATTGTTTTATGTGCTGCTGCATTGCCTCGTCCCTTAGTTTAGCATCTGAGCTCCGTAGATTTAAGTTAGCTTAAGAGGGGGTAGACTATATAAGAGAATGAGTTGCGATGAATTGGAAGAAATGCATTGAGAAGGTATACGAAAAAAAGTACAGAAAACAGGTTTAGGTAGGATTTTCTTGGAAATAAATGTTGGTGGAAACAAAGGATGAAATAAGAGGAAAGATATATGAAGTTTTGGGTTGGACTGCAGTACCAAATGTTACACTGAAAACAAACCCTGTCCTTTCCCTTTTGTGTTATCCCACTATATGTTTGTGTACCCTTGTGTATTTGTTTTCTTCCTGTCTCTGTGTACTGTTTCATAGAACTTTTTTCTCTTCTAATACTAAGTTACATTCACTATGATGAGGAATACTGTTATCCTCAAATACAATTGGCATTAATAATGTGTTATTTACTTTGTAAAGATGTTAGACATTATTAATTCTGTTCCGTTTAATGCTCATGTGTGAAGTTGATGTTTCAAAAGTTATTGTGATCTTTTATGTATGTACTCATGTCATCATTCCACTGATGTATATGTTAGTTCGATTCTTTTGTAAAGCCTGTACTACAAATGTTATCTGTATTGTTATGTTTTTAATGATGTATTTTGTACCTTTGTTATTGTATTCTTATGTTATAAAATTGTAATTGTCACCAGTTCATGATATTATTAACTTGTTAGTTACATTTCACTGCACACGTTTCTGTTGGTCATAGTATATGGACAATATGTGAGAAGATGGGACTGTTAGTGTTTGCACGTGTGTTACTAATTCAGCAAGGGACTGGATAACAGCATTGCTGGTTCTAAGGACAATTTCAAAAACTTTGTGAGTGCACAAGTGGTGGTTTATGGACTTGCTATATTGTCCGCAAGACTCTTCGATGGTGATTGTGCACCTGCACAGTCGCAACAGATGGCTGCTGGCGTCTCTACAAGGACTACAGTGGGTCTGCATCTTTGATGACCCACCAGTACCATTATCCCTACATGGACTACAGTGGGTCTACATCTTTGATGATCCATCAATACCATTATTTCTACAAGGACTGCAGTGGGTCTGCACCTCTGGTGGCCCACCAATACCGTAATCTCTACCAGTACTACAGTGGGTCTGCTCTGTGATGACCTACCTACCAATATTCTTCAAAACATCGAATGACTCTGCTGTGGGTTTGCTCTGTTGTGACCCATTACTTGTCTGCATGTCGAGAGTCAGCACTGTCTTTCCGTTGGAAGGACAACACTACTTCTTCAAGACTGCATGGAAATCCACTAGTTCTGTGTGCATTTTCTTTTACTGCGCAGACTTTGAGAAAAACACTGCAATTTTACTGTGATGGACGATTAGGACTGTCTTTATGGACTGTGAGAAAATTTGAGCTTTTGACCAACATTGTATCAATAAGTGTGTGCATTTGATTTCTTTGTTATTGTAATTATGAAAAATTTTTTCAAATCTGTATTGACCACTGCCCAATCCAATTTGTAAAATTTTTTGTGGGGAGCATGGGGGCTATGTAAGTAGGCTGTTTAAGTTTTTTTATTGGTAACGCCACCTCTGTATGAAAATCACTGGGTGTGCTGTGTGCAGTCTGCGGCTGCTTTGCATTGTTGTAATACTCGCCATTGTAGTGTTGGGCAGCGGCAACTGGATGTGAACAGCGCGTAGCATTGCGCAGTTGGAGGTGAGCCGCCAGCAGTGGTGGATGTGGGGAGAGAGATGGCGGAGTTTTGAAATTTGTCATGAACTGCTATATTTATATATGATGATATCAAGGTAAATACATTGTTTGTTCTCTATTAATATCTTTCATTTGCTAACTATCCCTATCAGTAGTTAGTGCCTTCCATAGTTTGAATCTTTTATTTATCTGGCAGTAGTGGCGCTCGCTGTATTGCAGTAGCTTGAGCAGCGAAGATTTTTGTGACGTAAGTGATTTGTGAAAGGTATAGTTTAATGTTAGTCAGGGCCATTCTTTTGTAGGGAATTTTGAAAGTCAGATTGCGTTGCGCTAACAAAATATTGTGTGTCAGGTTTAAGCACAGTCATGCATAATTGTTCAAAAGGGGATGTTTCAAAGGGTTCGGCACAAAATAGTTATTTGACTGGTAAGTGAAATACAAACTTTTAATTTATGTACAATGGATAACGCATGAGAGGGTTCAGAAAACCAAGGATATTAACGGACATTCTTCACTGATTTTACCAGAATCATTTATTGATTGATTATAAGTCATCATTTGACATTACTAATCAAGATTGCTGTCAGGAGCGATTTTGGGGCTGAAATAGACTACGGAACCGAAGATCCTCAAATGAATATACAATTTATTGTGGCATGCAAGATACGACTCATTTATAAACAGAACATAATTTATTGTCTTTTTTCGCGCTGATGGCGCCCATCTCTAACGCGGCGGTCTCTAACAAAAATATGCATAGGAACAGGGAAGGAATATTATGTTGCTACTGTTCTTGCTACTGTTCTCACATGATCACCATGCTCGTCATTCATTTTCATTCTACTGGAAATTTTTTGAATTCAATAGCAACTGAGTTTACCAGCAGTTACTGGCACTGTTTGATTTTGACGAGAACACGCAATGAAATACCACAATGCAGAACAAGGGGCTAAGCAGACAGGGATATTCTTACATTAGGCACATATAAAATTTATTACATCCTCCTACATTCTTCACTCGCATGTATTTGTCCCAATATGAATTTTCGTCCGCATCTCGTGGTCGTGCGGTAGCGTTCTCGCTTCCCACGCCCGGGTTCCCGGGTTCGATTCCCGGCGGGATCAGGGATTTTCTCTGCCTCGTGATGACTGGGTGTTGTGTGTTGTCCTTAGGTTAGTTAGGTTTAAGTAGTTCTAAGTTCTAGGGGACTGATGACCATAGATGTTAAGTCCCATAGTGCTCAGAGCCATTTGAACCATTTTTTGAACCAATATGAATTTCGACAAAAACGATCATTTTGCAATGATTGTGCAACCAACAGCTCGTTGTAAGTAAAAAGCAGCACATTCGAACTCACCTTAGTCGATTTTGGAACATAAACGGAACTTTACGTGAGACACAAGCAATTCCTTGATTGAATTACCTCAAGAGCTTCCTTCGGTTACTGTGTACACTCAACTCCACGTGGGTGGTCGGAAATGAATGGTTCTTGTATTTACTCGCCCATGTAGATGTTCTCGCTTTTTATTACAAAATTAAATTTCACAAGCACTTCCTATCTGAACCAAAAGTAGGATGCAGGTGTCAAGTCTCCTTGCAGAACTGCTCAAGTGACAGGGTGGAGGCAATGACCAGTAGACCAGAAATAAAAATTAGCAAAGAATTTCACACGCCAGCATACTTAAGTACCTCGGACAACTCACATGCAAAAGGCCTAACCGGAAATCGTACTATAATCTCTACTATCTTTTGCTGTTCAGTGGCGACCACATGGTTGTGTCGAACAAACTGGGTGAGGGTCCATGTTCTCGAAAAAACACCAAACTTCTAACCATTGAATTTATCTCTAAAAATTACTACAAAAGATGATCGCCACATAACCCTGACTACAATTTTGCTGAAAAAAAAACAAACAGATTAGTAATTAGTAATACCTCATCCTCTTCAACTTTTGCAAACTGCATGACGGAGTCCATCACAGCTTCCGTCCACCCTCAAGCCAGGTCAGGGACCGAATTTTGGAAAATGGCAAAGCGCCCCTAATGGTCACTCTGTTCTTCCCTGAGGGAGAGTGGGAAGGGGATCCTACCAGCCCTCGATGACTCTGCTGCTACGGGTGCATCTTTGCCATTTCCCCACAAGAGTTAGGCTGGCACTAAAATCTAAGTAAAGCGTGAATTTCTGTACTACAGCTGCACTGCAGACGAACCCACAATAAAAACAAACATTCTCCAATTTATTGTAAGATAATAAGGATAAGCCGAGCAACGTGGCGCAGTGGTTAGCACACTGGACTCGCATCCGGGGGGACGTCGGCTCAGTGCCGATTCCGGCCATCCTGATTTAGGTTTTCCGTGATGTCCCTAAATCGCTTCAGGCAAATGCCTGGATGGTTGCTCTGATAGAGCACGGCCGACTTCCTTCCCCATCCTTCCCTAATCCGTTGGGACCGATGACCTCGCTGTCTGGTCCCCTCCCCACTCACCACCCCCAACCAACCAACCAATAAGGATAACGGGAAAGGGGTATACAATAAAATAATTAAATAAATGAACACAGTGGCGACCATTCCTTTTCCAGAGGACCACTATACCATACTACACTTACAAGAATCATTAATGCGTCGTATGGAACCACTGTCACAGGGTACAATATGACACAGTAATGAGGTGGAACCACTAGTCAGTCTCACTACATCCAGTAAAACACTGTCATACGCATCTAATTGGATATTTCCTACTATACCAGTTGTTGGGGCTTCTTCACCTTCCATTCACGGATGGAAGTCTCCGCACGCTGTAATCGGTATAATAATATCTTCGCGATCCCTATGGGAGACGTACGATTGAGGTTGTAGTATATTTCTAGATTCATTAATTAATGCTTATTCTTGAAACTTTTCAAGCAGGCTTTCGCGGGACGCTTGGCGTCTATCTTTAAACGTCTGCCCGTTCGTATTTTTTACACCTCCAAGACGTTCTCCCAGAGGTGAAACCAACCTGTGAGTTTTCGTTGTCACGTCACTCTATACTCCAAATATACCTGCACACTTGAGGAATGTTCTAGGATGAGTCACACGATTGTTTTGTAACCACTCTCCTTTGTAGACTTCGCGTTTCTCCCAGTATCCTACCCATAAACCGAAGTCTTGCGTCAGCTTCTTTATCTACGACTCAGCTCACGTGGTCATTCCAATTAAGATCCCTACAACTTGTTGTGTCCAGGTATTTGCAGAATTGATTGGTTCCAGCTGTGACCCACGGATATTGTAATAAAAGGATATTACGTTTCTGGGTTTTGGGAAAAGCACAATTTTACGTTGTTCAACATTTAAATCAAATTTTCAATATTTGCAGTACTTTTAAATCTTTTCAAGATTTGTCTGAGTATTTTTACAGCGTCTTTGGGATCAGGAAGTATCATCTGGAATCGATTATCGATTTTGACTGATTGATTGATTTAGGCAGGGAGGTAAAACGGAAGTGGTCTTAACCCACTTTTGCCAGCACCAAAACTGAGTTTACTGTCTGGTTTTTCCCCTAGTAATTCTAGTAAACCCATGCGGTCCCTTTAAAGAGTAGAAGCATGCCTTTTGCTAGGTCTTTATTAGACAAAATTTCTTCAGAAATTAATAATATGAATATCCTGTGTGTTTTGGCCTCCAGCGGTTCGGCTTCATCTCCCTCAGCGCATAACAAACATTTACGGACTTCTTTATATATGCCAGTTGTGTGTAACTGATCCTTAAAGTTCCCATGGCCAGTCATGAGTACTACCACGAATTTAAAATGGCTCTGAGCACTATGGGACCTAACAGCTTAGGTCATCAGTCCCGTAGAACTTAGAACTACTTAAACCTAACTAACCTAAGGATATCACACACATCCATGCCCGAGGCAGGATTCGAACCTGCGACCGTAGCGGCCCTCGGTACCAGACCGAAGCGCCTAGAACCGCTCGGCCACACCGGCCGTCGCCATGAATTTCATCTGTCTTCTGTTCAACAACTTAATTTCGAAACTTCTCTTGAAACGTGGCTTGCCACGTCCCTGTTTTTGGATGTTAGTCCAATATTCTGCGTGCTGCCTCCTGTGGAATTACGTAAGTTTGTTATGCCCATCGCCTTAGTGATGGTTAGGACAGATTCCGGTCCAACAAATGGAGTCTGCGCTCCTGTCCTGGCCAGCCTATCAGCTTGTTTACTGCCACTGACTGCTGAGTGACCAGGGAAACTCACAAGGGAACCTCCCCATCGCACCCCCCTCAGATTTAGTTATAAGTTGGCACAGTGGATAGGCCTTGAAAAACTGAACACGGATCAATCTAGAAAATAGGAAGAGGTTGTGTGGAACTATGAAAAAAATATGCAAAATATACAAACTGAGTAGTCTATGCTCAAGATAGGCAACATCAAGGATAATGTGAGCTCAGGAGCGCCGTGGTACCGTGGTTAGCGTGAGCAGCTCCAGAACGAGAGGTCTTCAGTTCAAACCTTCCCTCGAGTGAAAAGTTTACTTTCTTTATTTTCGCAAAGTTATGATCTGTCCTTCATTGACGTCTCTGTTCAGTGTAATAAGTTTAGTGTCAGTGTTTTGCGACCGCACCGCAAAACCGTGCGATTAGTAGACGAAAGGACGTGGCTCTCCAATGGGAACCGAAAACATTGGATCGCAAGGTCATAGGTCAACCGATTCCTCCACAGGAAAACACGTCTAATATATTCTATACGACACTGGTGACGGCATGTGCGTCACATGACAGGAATATGTTGTCGACCCACCTAACTTATAAACTTGGCGAATGGGTAAAAAGAGTCTTCTACCTTGCCCGATTTAGGTTTTCTTGTGGATGTGATAATCACTCCCAAAAAAGTGATGAAAACGTAAGAGTTTGCCACATAAACTGCAACAAATGAAAGCAAGTTTCACAGTCGCACCGTTTTCCCTGTGCTCTGTCAAAACATATGTTTGTTTAGGTGTGGCGTCCCCATACTACGGCGCAGTTACCTCGCATCGGACGGACGCACGGACAGATAATAATTGTCTGAAAATATGAATTTAAACTTTTCACTCGAGGGAAGACTTGAACCAAGGACTTCTCGCTCCGCAGTTATTCAAGCTAACCACGGGACCACGGCGCTCCATAGCTCACATTGTCCTTGATGTTGCTTATCTTGCGCATGGACTACTCAGTTTGTATATTTTGCTTATTTTTTCATAGTTCCACACAACTTCTTCCTGTTTTCTCGATTGATCTGTGTTCAGTTTTTCAAGGGCTTTCCACTGTGCCAACTTATAACTAAATCTGACGGGGGTGCGATGGGGAGGTTCCCTTGTCAGCAGGTTTACTCTATTGTCTTCTGACATTCTCAAAAGGATTTCATGCCATTCTGCGACAGTCTTTGATCTCGTTGCAGTGGCTTCAGACCAGTTAGATAGGAACTCAAGTTTCTGAAAACATATTGAGACAGCCTGCAACATAGTCACAGCTTGTTGACGAGAATATTGGTTCAAATGGCTCTGACCACTATGGGACTTAACATCTGAGGTCATCAGTCCCCTAGAGCTTAGAACTACTTAAACCTAACTAACCTAGGGACATCACACACGTCCACGCCCAAGGCAGGATTCGAACCTGCGACCGTAGCGGTCGCGCGGTTCCAGACTGAAGCTTCTAGAACCGCTCGGTCACACCGGCCGGCACAAGAAAATTGTTTTCAGGTAGATAAGGACTATCAATCGGTCAGTTACTATTGCATTATCATGGTCACCAAACAACGTGTTCTCGTGTGTTGAAACACTTAGCTCGCTCACCAGGGAGGCATCTCAAAAATCTGTATACACAGGACAGGTTCACGAAACAAATTTTTGTGTCGAACAAGATTTTTAAGTTATTTTTTTGTCACTTTTCCGTATAATTAAACTTAATTACGCTGACCTCATGGCTAACATTTCCAACAGCCGTTGTAGACAGTTTGCCTGATCCGTACGTTTGTGTCTCCTGTGTGTTATATTCACGAGATATTGACTGGGACAGCCTCAGCCTTTCACGTTACGGCATTTCGTAACGACCCTGGCACAAAGTTGCCGTGGCAATACAAAGGTCGAGCTCATCCAAACACACTTACGGCTGCATAAGAAACCCGGTATCCGTGACCGCACAAATACTTCATCCATTCTCTGCATTAGCAGTATGAAGACGAGCGCAGAAGCCCAAGTATCGTGGATGACGCTGCTGACGAGGGCTTCTAAAAGGCGTAAGATACGTCGAAACATCCAAGGCTGTAAGGCAATTAAAATGCATATAGTCCTTAAAGAAAAAGGTATGAGAAGTACCAATAGTATACAACGTCTGTTAGAAACGGATTTTATGTTATGTGTCAGTACAAGAGTTGCGAGTCACTTACACGATTCAATGATTATACCTCTCTCTTTCGTCTGCTAGAGAGGCATTATCTGTGGTTGTATAGTGAAAGGCATGTCCGCAAGTAATACTTTGAACATAGAGCCTAGTCAGTCAACCAGGTCGCGCTAGGCACCGAAATTAGAATTTTTTTTAGGCCCTCGTGGAGTGTGGGCAAGGCACACTTCCCCTTTCGCTACACGTGGTACTGGCCGAAATCTGTTTACATCTACATCTACATTTATACTCCGCAAGCCACCCAACGGTGTGTGGCGGAGGGCACTTTACGTGCCACTGTCATTACCTCCCTTTCCTGTTCCGGTCGCGTATGGTTCGCGGGAAGAACGACTGTCTGAAAGCCTCCGTGCGCGCTCTAATCTCTCTAATTTTACATTCGTGATCTCCTCGGGAGGTATAAGTAGGGGGAAGCAATATATTCGATACCTCATCCAGAAACGCACCCTCTCGAAACCTGGCGAGCAAGCTACACCGCGATGCAGAGCGCCTCTCTTGCAGAGTCTGCCACTTGAGTTTATTAAACATCTCCGTAACGCTATCACGGTTACCAAATAACCCTGTGACGAAACGCGCCGCTCTTCTTTGGATCTTCTCTATCTCCTCCGTCAGACCGATCTGGTACGGATCCCACACTGATGAGCAATACTCAAGTATAGGTCGAACGAGTGTTTTGTAAGCCACCTCCTTTGTTGATGGACTACATTTTCTAAGCACTCTCCCAATGAATCTCAACCTGGTACCCGCCTTACCAACAATTAATTTTATATGATCATTCCACTTCAAATCGTTCCGCACGCATACTCCCAGATAGTTTACAGAAGTAACTGCTACCAGTGTTTGTTCCGCTATCATATAATCATACAATAAAGGATCCTTCTTTCTATGTTGCTCTGCAACGTTGGTGGCTTAACGTTCCTGATCACCAGACTTTGCGCCAAAGTCCTAGATTAAATTGTAAACCTCTCCGCACTGTCTAATCAATTAATCAAGTGACGGCATGTGGCACTGTTGGTGGTCCGTCCGGCGAATCGGGACGTTAAGCTCAGCGGCTCTCTTTATGCTATTCGAGAAAAGCAGGCTTTGTACCCGCATCGGATTTCACCCGTTTCCTTCCCTTCATTAATAACAACACAAAACCCAACGTACACTGTACTAGCACTTATCCCAATCGTCCGCACGACGCATTTACACATTAGACAGCCGCGTGTGTTAGCCGAGCGGTCTATGGGCCTTGCCACGGATCGCGCGACTGCGACTACCCCCCCCCCCCCCTCCCAATCCCACGTCGGAGGTTCGAGTCCTCCCTCGGGCATTGGTATGTGTGTTGTCTTTAGCGTAAGTTAGTTTAAGTAGACCGCAGCAGTTTGGTTCTACAGGAAATTCCCTCAAATTTACAATTTCCACATTTGACATTTCATAACAGCTCGGAGGAAGGTAACGGCAAACCACATCCACTTTACGATCTTGCCAGGTTTCCTGCATCAGCTCCCTTGCAGTCATTTCCTGAATACGGGGCCACTCTTACTTCTGAGTTAAGGATGGAACTCGTTCTCCACATTCTGACCGACTCTACAGTAACAGAGAACCGCTTCTGTGGAGAACAAATTAAATCCGTGGACGAGGCACAAACCACCGCGAACTCACTTTAACATAACCACAGAGGTAATCAACAGAATTCCAAGTCAGTGGCAAAGTCAAGAACTGTATGTCGTACACGAGATAGTGTCATAAATACGGAACAGTGCCGTCTGTGGCCTCTGTATAAATTGCTCACTTCGCTACCGGCTCTGACGGGGTGAGATAAGTCTCCCACCTCTGGCGGGCAGCTATGGCGACTCTGTTGCCGGGGAGCTTTATCATCTCTCACAAAATGCCACTATCGACAACAGACTTAGGCAGAGATACAAAACGTTAATTCACATTATTGTAGGTATATTGCGATACACATTGTATCGACGTATCACCTGTTAGGTTTTGTCTCGCGGACTCTTTCATTAACGATTTTTCTGACGTTTCGCCAGCACAGGTGGCGGGCATTGTCAGAGGTTCATCAGCCATTGCGGCGGCGAACTGGAACAATGGAGGTGAATCTTTGACAATGCCAGCCACTCGTGCTAATGAAACGTCAGAAAAATCGTTAATGAAACGTCAGCCACAGTTCCTGAGACAAAAGCCAACAGGCCATAAGTCAACAAGTTAGGACGAAAGCCTCAACAGTTTTATGCACATTACTTTGCTGAGCCATAAAATATTATACTTCACGTATTTATGCTATACTGAAAATTAGATCAACAATAGTATTTTGGAAAATAGTGTAATTAGTTGGTTAGTTACCCGTTACATATATCATATGATTCTTTTATCGAAACGACGTCGAACGAGTCACTTTTCAGGATGTGTATACATATTTATTGTGGATGGCTACATGAAGGCAGTTTACTAATTCCTAAATGACACATTGGACTAAATTTAGCATTAGTTAACATATTCTAATCATATAACTACATTTAAAAATAATTTCTTCTATACACTACAGATTTTTAAATAAAAATTCGTCTGTGGAATATAAGTTGTGCAGATCAGATTTAAAACTTGCTTTCAAACATTTTATGTCGCCAGCTATAATGATAATCAAAATTTTTGTTGGGGCATATGTGTTTTATTAAACCTCAAGCAAGTGACTCAGTGTCACAACTGTAGTGTTTATTTCTAACAAACTTTTTGTAGAATAATGAAGCAGTTCTTAGTGCATCGAAAATGATACTACAACTCCTTCTCGGCGAAGAACGCTGTCCCCACTGAGTGCAGACTCTAGGTACAAAACGTGCTTCCTCTGGACCACTCCACTCCCCAGCAACACTTGCTTTACCAGCACTCTGCACCACGATTTAAAATCAACCGAGATAAAATACGTGCACTGTACCCCCCGTTTGTACTTTATTGCTGGACTGAACTGTCATACTGGCAACACTTCGTGTGTGACCACAGTCACTAATAATAATAATAATTGTAATAACGTTACCGAGTAGAAACTAACTATTTCATTTATTGTTGCTGATGTGTTGGCAGAAGAGCCAACACCGTGTTGCTAGAGGAGGCCGAAATGCACGCGTTTAAGCTCACGCAGACTGGCGTGAGGTCTGGAACAGTTAAAGGAGTTGAGTCTACTAAATAAAGTACGGAGTTGCTTAAATACTTAACTTTAATGCATACTTGGAGAACATCGCTCTTGTTGATACATGAATTATAATCTCAATATAAACTGGTAATGGCGCCTTCCTAGGTCGTAGCAAATGACGTAGCTGAAGGCTATGCTAACTATCGTCTCGGCAAATGAGAGCGTATTTGTCAGTTAACCGTCGCTAGCAAAGTCGGCTGTACAACTGGGGCGAGTGCTAGGAAGTCTCTTTAGACCTGCCGTGTGGTGGCGCTCGGTCTGCAATCACTGACAGTGGCGACATGCGGGTCCGTAGTATACTACCGGACCGCGGCCGATTTAAAGGCTACCACCTAGCAAGTGTGGTGTCTGGCGGTGACACCACAGTTGCGAAATGAATAATGAAGTAATTTCTAGTCAAATCCCACTCTGTAACTTAGTAAAATGCAATCTCATTACGTATTTAATTGTATGTGAGACATACGTCTGAATTGTACTGTCATAGATGCACGGCACAAAGAATAAAATATGTGTGTAGTAGAGGACTACGTGAGGAAGATGACGGTCAGACATTTGTTTCATAAGCTGTAACCTCCACCACACTGTGTGACGTGTTAAAGTTACTATTTGGGAAAAAGTAATTATTGGTAATTACGTAATCAGTATTATAACCTTGCGAGAACGTGATAACAGTAATGATCTTTTAAAAATAAGTTAGTTTCGTGGCCGAAATATAATTAAGCTCTTTTGTTTTACCCCTCAGAAAATGTGATTTTAGGCCTCAGGGGGAAATCACCTTCATGTTGGAAACCACTGCCGTTAAGAGCCATGAGCACCTCTTCATATTCGAAACTGTGAAGCAAAATTCTTCTACTCCAAGCTCTTTGCTTCTCACAATTTGGCAGGTGGTAGTATGGACTAAACAAGAAAAAAATGTACAGTAAACATGGCATCTAAAGTGCATACCTTAAGAGCTATGAGCTGTTGTTTAGTAGAAAAGAAGTCTTTCACAGTAACGAAGATAACGAAGCGCTCATGTCTTTTAAGGTAAGCACTATAGAGACCTTGTTTTTTGGACTTTTTTTCCTGTTTTGGTCCATGCTGCCACCTCTCAAAATATGGAAAACAGGGAGCTTGTAATAAAAGTCATATGTTTCACAATACCGAAGGTTTTAGAGCCCATGTTTAATGAGACCTTTTTGCTTCTAGTATAGTGTACTTTTAATTGGATGCGTTTACGCCATTAACTATGGCAAACCCAGTGAAAAGAACGTGAGTCGACCGCCATTAATTACGATACAGTCTGTATGAGGGACAGGAGTCAACCCAAAATTAAATCTTGTGGGACTTTCTCCAGTTAGTAAATTTTTCTCTCATTCCAATATTATTTAAATTATTCATCATAATGTTTTTGACCCTATTTGTCAAGTATGATTCAAACCGGTTGTTTGTAAAGCCATGAATTGCACAAAAGTATGTTTGGTAAGTTGCACTGTTATATTTAGTTTTACACAATCTTAGTAGTTATTTTGTGATCCTGATGTCATACCAGTCATACTTCATACACATCGTCATCTGCAAACAACAAAACGTTTCCTACTTTTCCTTCTTTCTTTCGTTTCACATTGAAAACCGCTTCATACCATCGTCGTTTCATCGCGTTGCAGTTTCTGGTGCTGTCACCTGTCATTATATTTGACGTGTTAACGAACCAGTTTCTGTCACCATTATTGCTTTGACTACTGCAGATTCATCCACATGTTTATATTACCTTTTACCATGAAAACATAGACCTGCTGCAGTCAGGTCAAGTGTTATCGTAGCTATGTGATGTTCAGCGCAATTTTTGACAAACATAAATAGTAGACATGTAATATTTCACGGATCTTCTGTGTAGTGTGTGTCACAGCATTTACTAAGTATCCATGTGAGTTAACGTCAGGTTATCACTGTAAATATAAGTAACCTTAAGTAGAATTCTTAGGAATATGCACAATTTCATAACACATCTCAGAAACTTTTCAGCCAGAATGATGACAAAAGCTACTCCAGCTATCACAAAAGTTCTGAAACATGCAAGGCTGAAGGGAAAAGTAACGTCTTGCATGAGGATAAAATTTTCTCCAGAATTTTCCCCGCACAGCTTCTTCAAGAAAGTTAATAAACATTTGGGGATTTACTAGTAAACTATTTTGTATTTTACATGCCTTGAGGGTAGCGGTGTACATACGAGTGCCGCAATGGTAAGGCTAGGTTCTTCACTTTCCAGCAATTTTCAATCAGCGTCTGTTGTTGCTACGAGCGCTATTGATTGACGGTAGAATGTTAAAGATTCCTACATCTTGGTGCCATTGGGAGCTTTTATGAACGTTAGATGAACGAGGGGCAGCAAAACGTAACATATATCATTTTTAATATGGTAATATATTGAAATTAGGAGACGAATTTGACTTTTACTCTGTTGTAACGTCCTTCTATACTCCTGCATTAACAACTAAGAGACTCAGAAACATTATGTGGAGGATGTCTTCAGCAAAACCAGTATTCTTGGCAAATTTCAACGAATTATCTAAATATGTGTACACTGAAATGGTTGAAAATATCGCCGACAAAGAGGTGTACACTGTACAGCGGCCTGTGGAGGAAATCCTGAATGCTGAAGGTTAAACTCTGATTCGCATTCGTGAAATGCTGAAGAAGGTTTTTGTGAATCCCTTCGCGTGTAAGATGACTCACCTAAGGTGACTCTTCAGACTTTTCCTGAACCGTTTAAGACGCCGCAGTTCTGCTTTCCCCCAAATAAATAGTGAAAAATTCCTCACTAAAACACGTATAGTCTTTTTTCATAGCTATGTTGATTACAGAGATATCGGCATCACATTTGCTATTCAAATGGAACAATGGTAATTTCAGTTGCTGGTATCGTAGGTCTAAAATAGACGAATTCAATGCGCTTTCTCTGTTCAAAATACAATTAATAGTTTCGGGGAAAATGCAATACTTAAACTTTGGATATATCTGTTTCGAACATGGAACCGATTACTGTTTTATATCAAAGTACGTGTTGTAACACGGAACTGTCGCATCAGTCTGATGGGACACTCGAGCCGGACACAGCTACGAGAGTGTACTTACAACAGCAGACTAGTGGTGAAAAGTATAATTTGAAACTGATACTAATCACACTCGGCAACACACCAGCTGGAATCCAAAGATGTGGCATCTAAGGATGATTCAGCAGTAATCTACGGTAACATCCTCCTTCTGTTTTTGTTCAAAGCTCGAAAGTAAGGCGTGCGTCAAATATCGAACGAATTTGTAAAGCGGGATTGTGATATAAAGATTGTTAAATAATAACTTCTCGTCATGTGTTTAATGTCAAGATACTACTTACATTGCAGAATTACATCAGTAACAGCAGAAAAAATGACATAACAAAAGAATATAGTCATAAACACTTTCTTAAAATTTCATTCATGTCAAGTGTTCGAAACCCTCACAGTCTATGACAATGCACGTTTGTAGTCACTGGCAATTACTTCTGAACAGAGTCAAGAGAGTCCTTCGACATCACTGCACATGCTGTAAAAATACAATTTTTTAAATCCCACTGGGTCGTTAGAACTTGCGCATAAGCATTAGCAATCAGCGTACTATAGAGAAAAAAAAGTGGTGTCGATTCAGGTGAACGTGCAGGCCAGCTGATAAAGCCTTCACGTCCAATTCGGCGACGAGTAACGAATTGGGTCACAGTTTTCCTGTCAATAAGCGGGTAGTGAGCCTGGGGCTCATCTCGCTGGTATCACATACATCTACGTAGTTCAAGTGGTACTTCCTCTAGGAAGGTCAGCAACACTTCGATAAGAAATTGTACGTATCTGTTACCTGTTAGTGTTTCTTAATTGAAATAAGGGCCAATCAAATTGTCTCGAATAATCTTACACCAAGCGTTCACTCTCCACTGTCTCTGATATTTAACTTGCCTCAGTCAGTGCAGTGGGCCAATATTGCATGTATTGTACGTTCAGATTTCGGTGGTTCGAGAAGGTAGCTTTATCGGTAAGGAGAATTCTTTGAAGGAAGAACCTATTTCCTTCATGACCCACCAGAATCGAGCGCGTTCTGCAATCCCTCTGGTTCATCTGCTGGTGAAGTGACGCATGATTCGGATGGAAGCTGTTAACGCGCTAAATGGGAACAATGCTGGACTGATTTATTCTAGAGGTTCTTACAAAATGGTTCAAATGGCTCTGAGCACTATGGTACTTAACTGCTGAGGTCATCAGTCCCCTAGAACTTAGAACTACTTAAACCTAACTAACCTAAGGACATCACACACATCCATGCCCGTGGCAGGATTCGAACCTGCGACCGTAGCGGTCACGCGGTTCCAGATTGAAGCGCCTAGAACCGCACGGCCACACCGGCCGGCCGAGGTTCTTACAGTTTTCCAGGAACTAACACGTGGCTTGTGAGCAATAGCTGGCAAAACATCTATTTCGTTAGCTCCGCTCGTTGCAGGCTTGCTCCCTTAAGCCGTCGGCACACGGACCGTTGACATTGACCGTGCCGAGTTCAACGTGCAGCAGAACGCTCAGGAACGATGTGACTTGTGCGATGTTACGTGAGCCTCAACGTGGTGCAAGCGATCGCAGAGCGCTCCAGCGGCAGTTGTCGGCTGTATCTAGCTCGCAAATCACACTCTTAACGAAATGGACAGGCGTAAAATTATTACGTTCTATTAAAACGCACATTTCCTCAATTGTCCATATGTTAGTCACGTTGTTCTGTCTGCAGTGTACATAAATAGAAACTTCAATATCCAGGGACATGTTATAAGGAATACAAAAAAGTTCCACATCCAGTTGGTAATGACGTCGGCTACAAAAGTTCCATTGCAAACAGTGCAATACAAATTTATAACAGTTCTCCATATAAGACAAAAAATTATTTCATCATTCATTCTTACTTGATCATTGTTGCTACTTAGTAGCCAAATCTTTGCATGTCAAATACAAAACTTGAAAAAAGGAAGTGCAAAATATGTTACTGCAAGCAGCGCAAGGTGTCTTTTAGATAAAGCATATTGAACAAACTCACTCTTCAGAAAGAGAACACTTATATTTACACAAAATTGAACAGCATAGACTACTTCTGTTAAACTAATGAGAAGGTATCAGAACCTATTAGTAAGATGCGAAGCTTAGTAAAAAATTTTGGTTCCAGTGACAGTGCACCAGCAAAACATGACATATTATCTTCCAATTTTACGACTCTACTCCTTACACTACATCGACAATGGCTCAGTTGCAACCACACTTTGCATCTTGCCATCTCCTGAAAACTTTGATGGTAGATATGTTGCTAAGTGACATTTAATCATAACAAACTGTACTGAGAAGTATGTATTTCTGATGAATCTTCAATTTGCCATCGCCTTGAAACAGCTTAAGTTCATAATACGCAAATTATAATATAACATTTCCAATTGTTTTAATAGAACAAATCATACAATTAACGAAAGATTTTCTAGAGATTTTCTGGTGCGCAGAAACGGCATATGTAAATATGAGCTTCAAGTGAAATCCAATATGTAGTTCCGCGACTCTGTACTGAAGAGAGATGGCGTCATGTGACGGATCTGTCGTTCTTCGCCCTCTTTAGTCCACGTTCAAAAGCATGTTCAGAACATTTGACAAGCTAGATATTGCTCTGCACGTTCAGAAAGATTCTCCAGCGCGCTTTTTCCACGCTATGACGTCAAAAACTCTGTAAGCTCAACGCTCAACTTTCGAATGCACGGTCCGTCTGTCGACATCTTACCCTCTGCGCAGTACTGTAGCGATATGTATTATGAGCAGAAGCTGGCAAGAGATCTATTTCCTGCTCTCCGTTTGTTGCAGGCTTGCTCCTTACCCTCTACACAATATTCAAGTAGCCTTCCAGCCGGCCGGTGTGGCCGCGCGGTTAAAGGCGCCTCAGTCTGGAACCGCGTGATCGCTACGGTCGCAGGTTCGAATCCTGCCTCGGGCATGGATGTGTGTGATGTCCTTAGGTTAGTTAGGTTTAAGTAGTTCTAAGTTCTAGGGGACTGATGACCACAGATGTTAAGTCCCATACTGCTCAGAGCCATTTGAACCATTTTTTTAAGCCTTCCAGTAATAATTTTCTGCACATTCGCTGAATCATCATTCTAGTTGAAGAACATCTGCAGGATACCTTTGTGCGTACAACTCAACTGTTCTGGTCGCGTTACTTCTGTGTTCTCCGTAGAGAAGTTGTACGTCTCGTTTCTCTTGATTTGTGAATGACATATATTTTTCTCATGCCAACCAGCACTCGAAACAAGTGAAAGACAAAAGACAGAATGAAAGCTACATTTCGTCTGTGTCATATCGGTTCCACGGCTGTGCAACACCATGTCTCATTCTTATCCGACGTAGCTTATTTTCTCATTTGGGTACGAAATCACGAACTTCCTCAAAAGACAGCAACAGATTAAATGCTGAAAACAGTTAAATCCTGTTCTGAATACTGTAATCACTCGAAACTTCTAATAGGATTTTGGAGAGTGCAATACCGTTGTATTCGTTTTCGTTAGAACCAAGATCCTAGCAAAAGAAATGACTGTAGTTGCTTCTCTGTAATATCCACGCCTATATTTTATTCAAAATAATATTCACGACAGCATTGTTTGTGGAATGTGACTGAACTTTGATCCTGTTCTCGTAATACTAATAAAAGGAAGTTCATCGTTAATAAAATAATAAGCAATTATTGTCAACAACACAATATAATATTTAGTAAAAAATTATATCTCAGGCAATATCCATGTTAAAAGATAACGAAAATCTCAATCTTTTGTTATCTATGATTTTGTAGAAAAATCCTTCTTCTTGTTCGAACGGTTGTACTCATAGGATGTGATTGATGTCTCGTGATACAGAGGTCTGTAAAAAAACTGTTCTATGTAGCTAACCGATATTTAAAAACAGAGTTTGTGTGTTATTAAAATGAATCTTCTTTGTCTGGAGTTTTATTTCACTGTAATTCTCGTCCCGTGTAAATGTTAAGTTTTTTGCTCAGCTATGAAAGAGCGCAGGCATTAGCGCTACTGATCTACAGCGCAGTTTATTGGTAAATGATGAACATTAATGTATCTTGTAACATTGAGAAATATTTTCAACTGTTAATACGTATAGTGAAGGTAAGAAAAGATTTAATATATATTATTTATTACGAATAAACCACAGCCTGAAGCAGAATCGATAAGTGATTATCTTATGTTAGCCACCATCTCAGTGAAATATTGCAGCCGCAGTTTTAAATTGATTTCCTATACAGATGGCGCTGTAATAGTCACAAACATATGGCTCACAATTTTAGACGAAGAGTTGGTAACGGGTAGGTTTTTTTAAATTAAAGTACAGAACGTAGGTACATTTGAACATTTTATTTCGGTTGTTCCAATGTGATACGTGTACCTTTGTGAACTTATCATTTCTGAGAACGCATGCTGTTACAGCGTCATTACCACATTAATGCAATAAATGCTCAAAATGATGTCCGTCAACCTGAATGCATTTGGCAATACATGTAACGACATTCCTCTCAACAGCAAGTAGTTCGCCTTCCATAATGTTCGCACATGCATTGACAATGAGCTGACGCATGTTGTCAGGCGTTGTCGGTGGATCACGATAGCATATATCCTTCAACTTTCCCCACAGAAAGAAATCCGGGGACGTCAGATTCGGTGAACGTGCGGGCCTTGGTATGGTGCTTCGGCGAAAATCGACCTGTCATGAAATATGCTATTCAATACCGCTTCAACCGCAAGCGAGCTATGTGCCGGACATCCATCACGTTGGAAGTACGTCGCCATTCTGTCATTCAGTGAAACATCTTGTAGTAACATCCATAGAACATTACGTAGGAAATCAGCATACACTGCACCATTTAGATTGCGAAAGATAAAATGGGGGCCAATTATCCTTCCTCCCATAGTGCCGCACCATACATTAACCCGCCAAGGTCGCTGATGTTCCACCTGTCGCAGCCGTCGTGGATTTTCCGTTGCCCAATAGTGCATATTATGTCGGTTTACGTTACCCCTGTTGGTGAATGACGCTTCGTCGCTAAATAGAACGCGAGAAAAAATCTGTCATCGTCCCGTAATTTCTCTTGTGCCCAGTGGCAGAACTGTGCAAGACGTTCAAAGTCGTCGCCATGCAATTCCTAGTACATAGAAATATGGTACGGGTGCAATCGATGTCAACACCGACGTTTTTAAGATTCCCGATTCTCGCGCAATTTGTCTGCTACTGGTGTGCGGGTTAGCCGCAGCAGCAGGTAAAACACCTACATGGGCATCATCATTTGTTGCAGGTCATGGTCGACGTTTCACATTTGGCTGAACACTTCCTGTTTCCTTAAGTAACGTAACTATCCAGCGAACGGTCCGGACTTGGATGATTTCGTCCAGGATACCGAGCAGCACACATATCACACGCCAGTTGGGCATTTTGATCACAATAGCCATACATCAACACGATATCGACCTTTCCCGCAATTGGTAAATGGTCCATTTTAACACAGGTAATATATCACGAAGCAAATACCGTCCGCACTGGTGGAATGTTACGTGATACTACGTACTTATACGTTTGTGACTATTACAGCGCCATCTATCACAAAGCGAAAAAAGTGGTCCAACTAAAACATTCATATTTCTTTACGCGCTACACGAATACGCAAAAAAAAAGGGGGGGGGGTTCCTATTTAAAAAAACGCAGTTGATATCCGTTTGACCTATGGCAGCGCCATCTAGCGGGCCAACCATAGCGCCATCTGGTTTCCCCCTTCAAACTAGACGAGTTTCGTTCTTTGTAGTTTTTTCGTTTGATGCTTATTTCGTGAGATATTTGTCCCGGTCACTATCAATGGACCACCCTGTATATACTGCATCTCCACAGAGGAGAATATAAGACAAAAATAAATGGAAGTAAGCAAAAGGCTTCTGGAACTGTAATGCACCTCGCTGTTATATGCCATAAAATGTAAACTCCGTCGTAAACTGACTGATCGCTGTGTCATCCCCCGCCAGTGGATTGGATGACGGTGTGAAGGGGGGTGGAGTCAGTACACCGTTCTTCCAGCTGTTGCTAGTTTTTGTGACATGTAGCCGCTACAACTTGGTAAAGTAGCTCCTCAATTGGCATCACGAGGCTGAGTGTACCCCGTTCCAGCTCTCCCATCAAGGAAAAATGCCTGGCAGTACCATGAATCGAACCTGGGTCTTCCGCGTGACATTCAGCAGCTTACACATTTCTTCTTCCCACATTCTGTTGTTGCATCAAGGATCTGATGGCGCACGATGCAGACAAGGGTCTCTGCACATGTATCAGGTCGTTACATGTAAAACGCAGAAGTGAAATGTGAGTTTAGGTTATGAAGTAATGCCTCTTAGGACATTTGTCTTTTAATTTGCACGAAAACAGTTTGGGAGCAATGGTGGCTGGGCATGAAGTTCTGCATCTACATCTATGTCATTACTCCGCTATTCACAATAAAGTGCCCGTCAGAGGGTTCAATGAACCATCTTCAAGCTCTCTCTCTCTACTGTTCCACTCTCGAAAGGAGCGCGGGAAAAGCGAGTACTTAAATTTTTCTGTGCGAACCCTATTTTCTCTTATTTTATCGTGATGATCATGTCTCCCCGTGTAGGTGGATGGCAACAGAATGTTTTCGCAATCGGAGGAGAAAACTGGTGATTGAAATTTCGTGAGAAGATCCCGTCGCAACGAAAAACGCCTTTGCTTTAATGATTGCCACTCCACTTATCATGTCTGTGGCACTATCTGACCTATTTCGCAATAATACAAAACGAGCAGCCCTTCTTTGAACTTTTTCGATGTCATCCACCAGTCCCGCCTGATGCGGATCCCACACCGCACAGCAATACTCCATAACAGAGCGGACAAGCGTGGTGTAAGTAGTCTTTTTAGTAAACCTGTTGCACCTCTTAAGTGTTCTGCCAATGAATCGCAGTTGGTTTGCTCTACCCGCAACATTATCTATGTGATCGTTCCGATCTAGGTTATTTGTAATTGTGATCCCTAAGTATATAGCTGAATTTACATCATTCAGATTTGTGTGGCTTATCGCGTAATCGAAATTCAGCGGATTTCTTTTAGTACTCATGTGAATAACTTTCACACTTTTCTTTACGCTCCAAAACCCTTCCGTCTAAGGTTTGCAAACTCAGCAGTGTCTGCCGCATTCCCATGTGGTCTATCATTGTCATTTAAGCACCTGGAGGATTTTTATGAGTGAACTCAGCAAAGACCCGCCTTAGGTTTCTTGCTGGTGTATTGCCCCTCCTTCAACGTCTGAGTGAATCATCACAGTGAGGACTCTATCTACCCGGTAGCATACGGCTCTCGCCTTGCAGCAACAATCCTAGCTTTTAACTGTGATAACATAAAATATGGTTCAACTGAGTTGATCTCCTCGAAAATTTTCGGAAGCATTTAAGACATCGCAAATGTTTTCACCCAAATGAAATGCGAGAGGGTTATCTGTTTTCATAGACATTACAGCGGTATCGGTTGTGACGTGTGCTATAATGTGGGTGTGTTATGTTGTACAAGTTCAGCAAGATTACAATAAAATTAGTTACTTATTAATGTAACATGAGGTTCTATTTAATCACTGCTTTTCCCGGCCAATGAACATTATTTTGTTAAAGAAATCTCCACCTGGGAAAGTGTAGCAATGTTGCTGTAAAGTACTGTAAATGTCACTAAGTTCATTTACAAAAGTAATCATTTATAACCAGCAAACAAGCTAAATGTGTAATAAATAATCTGCTGTTTAAAAAACTCTTTGCTAGTTGCAGATCGTTCATCGAATTTAACGCTACTCTTATTCGAGGTGACAACACTTTTCTTTAAGCAAAATAAACAGTTTTGTCACACAATACCATACGTACACATCACTAATGTATTTTCCTGTCAAAATATTTCATAAAAGTTGTTATGAAATTACCAGGCTTCATGCATCAGGAGATAAGACTTTATATGTAAGATGCTGTTTGCTTTCATAGAAGTTCAATGTATTCACAGTCTAACTGGAATTTATTACCTCAGATTGATCCTCTGGCACCAATACACAATTATTATCGCAATTATAACCAACAACATGGCGCCATCTATTACAAAGCGAAAAAAGTGGTCCAACTAAAACATTCACATTTCTTTACGTACTACACGAATCTGTAATAAAAAATGGGGGTTCGTATTTTAAAAAACGCAGTTGATATCCGTTTGATCTATGGCAGCGCCGTCCAGCGGGCCAACCATAGAGCCATCTGATTTCCCTCTTCAAGCTAGACAAGTTTCGTTCTTTGTAGTTTTTTAGTTTGACGCTTACTTCGTGAGATATTTGGCCCGGTCACGATCAATGGACCACCCTGTATAGTTGGTGTAAAAAATATGGAAACACCACACGACACCATACCTAATACCGCGTAGGAAAACCGTTAGCTTTCAAAAACGCTTCCAATCGTCAGGGAATGGATAAGTACAGGTCCTGTGTGGTTCACAAGGTAATCTTATAACATTCTTCCTGCAAAATATTGACAAGTGTAGGGAATGATGATGGAGGTGGATAGCGATCATTCAATCTGCTCTCCGAATTAGATCACAAGGGCTCAATGATATTGAGATCTCGGAACTATTGTAACGAGGAAAGATGTGACAATTGATCCTCGTGCTCACAAAACCAGCTGTGGTCGATGACAGCTGTGTGAATAGGGGTCCTGTTGTCTTGAACACAGCATCACCACCAGGGGACAAACATTGTACCATGGGATGGACTTGAACAGCCAAAATGTCACATAATGTTTGGCAGGAATGCAACCTTGTAGAGTAACTGTGGGTCCCATGGAATAACATGTTATGACTGCCCCATCATCCCTAGTCGTGCTTCACTCTTGGGACGTAAACTCGACCGGAAGTTGGAAACAGTGCGCAACAAGACTCATCCGACCAAATGACTTTCTTCCATTGCTCCAAAATCCAGGTTTTATGCCTTCGGCGCCACGTTTAATCGACACGGGAATTTACATCACTGAAGAGTAGTTTTGGAATTCCATCTAGTCCTGCAATTCCCAGCCCATGGGGCTCCCTTCGTGTTCAAAAATGTTCAAATGTGTGTGAAATCTTGTGGGACTTAACTGCTAAGGTCATCAGTCCCTAAGCTTACACACTACTTAACCTCAATTATCCTAAGGACAAACACACACACCCATGCCCGAGGGAGGACTCGAACCTCCGCAGGGACCAGCCGCACAGTCCGTGACTGCAGTGCCTTCGTGTTCACTCAGTTCTGTAGTGACGTCTGCAGCTGTCGCCCTATTAATTTGTGTCGCAATCCTCTTCAGCGAGCGTTTGTCACGATCACTCAGTACGCACTCATGTCCACATTGTGACTTAGCGGATGATGTATTTCCGCGTCTCTGCATGTGGTGTAAATCTGTGATACGGTGCCTCTCGAAACACTGAACACTTCGGCTTCCTCGGTTGCAAAAGTAACTACCATAAGAATCCCGAGAATTTGTCCACGTCCCAATTCACTTAGCTCGTATTGAAGGCATTGCGCAGGTACCGTTCGTGGTCAAATGCAACAGATCTACCTGCAGCCTTGGGTATCATCTGAATTTATGTCCAGGCATGGATTTCTCGCGCAGCTTCCGTAGTTTTGGCCACCGTCTTTAGTTCGTTGCTATTAGGTAAAGACGTTATCCTAACCGTTTTGTGTGACTACCACTAGATCGATCGCTTCGTAATGCTAGCTGACCCAAGAGCTGCGTACCGGCATGGCCCCCCAGATTGCAAGTAATACTTGAAAGAATGGCGCATGGGGCCATTAATCAATGTCATCGCTTTCTGACGTGTAGCGTCAGTCATAATAATTATGTCTTCTCTTCTTCCATGTCCGTCAGGTGAGACAAGTTATTAAGATTCTATTCGTCGTGACTAATGCTCAATGAGATTAAATGGCGTCTTCTCAAAGTTTCTGGAGTCAACGTTCTTCCTCGTCACCTGCTAGCGGTTTCACCGCCTTATATCTATCTGATTTCTCCTTATGGCATTGATCACTGCCCATTAACATGTGACAGTACTTCTGGGATAGCTGGGTCATCTTGTGCTATGAGATATGTGGCACTGTGTACGACTCCTGATGTATCCAGCATCGTCGCGACATGATTTTTCGCGGACAGACGTTGTTATGAATTTTGTTTCTAGTTCTCTCTGCCGTTGTCACGGTTTTGCGATTGAAATAAGTCTTAATTATACTATAGGCATTTCGATTTATTTTAAAGTATCTTCAGTGGTCACTGCACACGTCTGGTTTTCCTTGCAAATCTGTTAGCCGAGATTGTAAGCATTTCTCATATTTTAATTTATTACAATTAACAGTATTAAATTACCTTTATTACTTAGTATTTATGTTTCGTACTCCATTTGTAACATTCTTCTACAGATGAGCGTTCGATTTTAATTACTGCATTTCGTTTGCATGTCGAGTAGATCAACGTGTAATATGTTCTGATATTGAGAAATGCGATCGTCTTTTGTTCGGTTGTTGTGGTTATGGGAGTGTATGTGGATGGATTTATTTGGTCTGTATTTTCCGACCAGTGTGTGTGTGTGTGTGTGTGTGTGTGTGTGTGTGTGTGTGTGTAAGAGGAGACAATGTATCCTGATTTGTGTGTGTGCATATTATTACTTTGTTAAAGCTGCTTTATTATGGTACTAGGGTGGGTGATCGTGAGTGGGTATGTTGCCTAGTATACAAGATACTGTTTCTGTGGTGGCTAGAGGGATTGTTGTTGATCTTCTATTATTTAAATCACGTTCAGTTGCTAATGTTTATTTGGTCATTTACTATGTGTTTCTCTTCGGTAAATGCCTTTTGACCTTAGATGCTATGGAGGAGGTTTTTTTGTTACTGAACCTGATTGTTTTTAGGTGTGTTTCTGTTGTGCTAGTATGGTAATTTTCTTATTGGAGGTATTGTGCGAATTTGAGTAGCTGGTGCCAAATTTTCAACGAATTTGAGTGGGTGGGGCCATATTTTCAAACTGTTTTAGCTCTTTATATCTCATTTCAAAAGTCCTGCTGGTCTGTTGTAGCTATAAAGCATCAGAGATGTTGAACTGAAATTGATAAATGCCAGACTTTTGTATATGTCAGTGTCATCCTTCATCTTTAATTATTTTTGTAAGAAGTTATAACATTGCTAGTCTAGTTTTATCCCTTGTTTCTTAAGGATCTTATCAATTCCGAGTGTTAGTTTGTTTCCACACAGCTTGTTTGTTCAGCTTTATCGTTGTGCCCTTGTTGAGTATTAGAGATGTTGCTGATGAGTGCGTTTGAGGTGAGTGTTGTAGGTCCCAGGATTGTGTCGTGTTTTGGTTTATTTGTTTAACATGCTTTATTTTTATGCGTTTCTGTATTTTCTTATTCAAATTTGTAACAAGATATTCTTGATTTCCATTTATTTCTGTTACTTGAGTTATGTTTAGCTCTCGCCTAGTGGAACTGTGTTTGATCTGCAGAACGTGTATCAGCAAGCTGCTTTTTTTCGAGACTGTGGTTTTTTTGGTGATTAATGTATCGATGTGTCTGTTGTGGACGTTTTCTTGTAAATGCCGAATGACCGTTGGTTATTGCACTCTGTAATACATATGTCTAGGAAGTTTAAGTGTCCTGCTTTCACTAAGGTTAACTTTATGTTTTTGTGTAGTGTATTTATGTCTGTGTTCAGTTGTTCTGTCTTAGTGTTTGATTCGTCTACCAAACAGAAGATTTATTCCACATACCAGCACTAGTATACAGATTGTATTTGTCTGGTACTATTTTCTGAAATATTATTGTCTTTGTTTTGTTCATGAGGTATCTGATAGCTTCCCTGGATTTGAGAATCTCGTCGACAGGCCTTTTTCTTGTACGTAGAATTCATTATAAAATTCAAAGTTCTCCGTGACTGTTGTCAGTTATAAAATATAGGAGGGTGTTTACTTCTCATAAGTGTTCTGTGGTCATTGATTTCAAGTATCTAGGTCTTGATCTGTTCCGTTGATTATTTATTTGACTGGGATTGTGGAGTACATGTTTTTTACATTAAATGAGATCAAACATAGCTGTGTTTGATTATATATGCCTTTTACATGATTTATTAGTTCTCTACGCTTTTCACTGTTTTGTCATTTAAAACATGACAACTGTTTACGAACTCGTTAAACAGATTTATAAGAAAAAACACGTTGTTACAGTGACCACTGAAGATGTTTTAAAATAGAACGAAATGTGTATGGTCTAAATAAGACTTGTATTAGAGAAGCGTATATTGCTCGCACCGTGACGTGTTCGGCGAACTCCCACCTTTGGTTTGGTGTGTGACTTTTGAAGCGTGTTTGCGTGATCTGTTAACTCAGTTCACAGACTATCCAGTGTCACTTATGCAGCAACAGAACTGCAGATGCCTGACAGTTGCAGTCGGGCAGCTGAGTGTATGGACAGCACAATACATTCTACTCTGTAAGATCAAACGAATTCAGCCAAAAGATCGACAAGCATCAGAAAAAAGGGAGAAAGACACCAAAGTTTCAACCGCCAAAACACCTCCTTCATAGTGCAGTAACACTTTTGGGTATTGCAGCCTTATACGGAAGCGAAATGTGGCGAATAAACAGCATAGACAGAAATAAAATAAAAGCTTCTGAAACATGGTGTTACAAAAGACTGCTGAACATTTGGGTGGAATAAGCAATGAGGATGTATTGATTAGAATTGAAAGCAGAAGAAATTTTGGTACAATCTGACTAAAGAAACTGATAGCCTGCGCGCGTGATGTGCACACGATCTTCTTACAAACACTCAACATTCGAACACGAATTCTGTACGGGAAACATGTTGCGTAATCTGTTCTTATATACAAATCGGAAATGGTATTACTGTTACCTTCTTTTTACGGTTGTGCTGAAAGCATATTACGAGAGGCGTTCAGTAAGTAATGAAACGCTGTTTTTCTCTGCCAGTTTTGGTTGAAAAATACGTCATTTGTTGTGGAACATCGTAGAATATTGCCCTTTCAGCCCTTATAGTTTCATGAAGTTCCGACTGGTGGTGGAGCTAAACGTATCCTTCAAAATGATGTTTGTAGCGGAGTTGCGTTCTAAGCAGACAGCTGTCATTGAGTTTCTTATGGCGGAAAATCAGAGCATCGGAAATTTTCGTAGGCGCTTGCAGAACATCTACGGAGACCTGGCAGTGAAAGAAAGCACGGTGAGTCGTTGGGCGAGGTGTCTGTCATCATCGCAAAAGTGACTCGCAAATCTGTCCGATCTGTCGCGTACCGGTCAGCAGCACACAGCTGTGACACCTGCAGTGTTGGGAAAGCGACTTCAGTGTTTTCGTCGCCACTAAAATGCATACGAACTTCTTCATGGCAACGCAACGCCACACTCAAGTATGCGCACCGGAGAGGAGATCACAGACCTCCACTGGACTGTTCTTCCTGAACTCCCTACAGCCGTGATCCCGTACCTTCCGATGTCCTTCTGCTTGGCCCAGTGAAGGGTGTACTCTGCGACAAGCAGTACGTGGATGATGGAGGATGATTGGGAGATTATTGGTTGAACGGAGACTATGCTGACAAATAGGGTTTTGTAGCCAAAAGAGTGGGGAATAATATAGTCTACTGGAATCCTGACTAAAACCAACCTGCTTTAAGGAAAAAAGTATTGCATTACTTATCAAACAATCCTCGTACAGCAGTTGATGCCATTTTGACGTTTCCTGCATACCAGCTACATAGTTTTGCAATTTTAATTACCAACAGGGTACAAATTAATGTGCGTGAATGGTACAGTATGTTATATAGAGCTGTGACGTGAAATGGTAAATTTTCGACTACGTCATCCATTCCGAAGTATAATTTTTCTTTTTAAGGTTCCGAATAACGTTCAAGTACAATAACTCTTAATTTTGTCTAATATCGCGGACATTTAGGCTAAAGCATTCTAAATTAGAAAACTAAATAGTTCGCAGGACGGTGGAAGACGGAAAATTAAAACGGTTCTTCAGTGGGAGACAGACTCAATAACAACGTGTATTTAGATTTGTACGATGGGGTGGATACTAATATTTGTGGCTAGTTTCCTTAAAAGCATACCGTCTCTCTGATATTGCAAGTGGAGCAAGAGTTTTCTATTTTTAGTAAAGAATTTTTCATCTCTCGCACGTGTTGTGGCTCTTATATTGGTCAAACACGTCTCGTTAACGATGGATCAGTAAGACAAGTAATGGTCGGACTGAGCAGAATCTGTACCATAGGAGAAGTCGTTTACCTTGGCCTAAGCTGACGTTAGACGTACTGGAAACGGGACAAAGGACCCACACTTGTGTAGAAGGCGCTGTGAAGACCTATCTCGCCGCCACCACTCTGTAGTACCTAGATGATGTGTGCTGTGTGTGTGTGTGTGTGTGTGTGTGTGTGTGTGTGTGTGTGTGTGTGTGAGAGAGAGAGAGAGAGAGAGAGAGAGAGAGAGAATTAATTTTTCATTACTTGCCATTACGAATCCCTCTCAGATTAAGAACCTGTCACACTTTGTAAATTGTAAAACCGTCCTTTGATTTTTCTAAGCCCACGTTACTTATAATGTTACTTTGCTTATTCCTCACATAAGTGCTTTGTCTTGTAATATTTTACTACAGTTTATTTCTGTATGCTACTTCGTGAAGTAGCGTGCCAAGAAGTTGGTTGAAGTTTGTTGTCGTGTCCTCTTCTTTGAATTCAAACGCCATTACTGTGTCCGCTTCTCCGTCGTGTAAATGGCTACGAATTTGTTACGTTAGAATATGTGTTACGTTCGTAACATTTTTGCAAAGCAATTTGTCACTGCAAATCTGACATATCGCGTACTCCGTGGTATCTAGCGACTGCTAAGCCCTTATTCTACCAGGATGTGCTCTATCAGCCCTGGATCAGTACAGTTTTTGCAAGAAAGGGATTCTCTCTTGTACTGCGTATTAATTTCTGGTTGATCGAATCAATCTCAATATGTTTTTATTTGAGTAACTACGGTACAGTGATACTTTTGCGTCGAATAAGAGAGAGCGTTGGGTGTTCGTTTTTTGTTAATGTTGTTGCGTGTTAAATGTCAGAAAATTTCTTCTGTTCTTCATTGCCTTTCTAACATATTCCTTAAGCGATAGTAGACTTCGTGGGTTCTGTTTCAGCGTGAGATTCCCTTGTTCCCGAACTCTTTTGTCATGGCGTGCACTATATGCGAGCTATGATGAACGTGTCAGCGTTTAGTTAAACGTAATATGAGTCTAAATCTGAAGTGTAAAAATAATGCTCTCGTACTTTTCCTCTCCTTGATCTTAATCTGTATGAAAATCAATACATAACGCGGTTTTTCCATCACATGCCATCTGTGTCCGCCGCTTTGATTCGTTTTATTACAAGGGACATTCCACCTGGCAATTAAGACGTCACTTTGGCAAGCGAATCGGAAAGAGAGTGGAACGGTAGAGAAATAATCTGAAGGTTGTTCTGCCAGACACTTGATTGTGAAATGCAGAGTAATTGTGTAGACGTAGATGTAGATATTCACTTTATGAGATGCAACATTTTAGAAACGACATGGTCAGTCCTATTTAGTCCATTGCATGATTAAGTGTTACAAGACATAGCACTGTATCACTTTTCTTTCAGCTTTTTGTTCCGCTGTAACGCAGGCTACGAGTCATATTAGAGGTAGATGGCAAATAGTCTAGCTCTATAGTGCTGCTAGGATGTTTCAGGTGTGGTTAGGTAAAGAATCGTACGGCACATAATATAGGGCTAGCTTTATGTAGCCAGACTTCAATGATCGCTTTTGATTAAAGAATAGTAAATTAATTCAGTGGAGTCATGATTTTATCTTTTGTGCATTATTAGTAGCCTTTATTATTAAACTTTCTCGATAAAACTGTTTTCCGTTCAGCCTAAATTACCAATGTTAGTCAAAAGCAATATCCAGTTTTACTCAGATGTTAAATATAATTTATTATTCAGATGTACCTGAATTTTCATTGCCAGTTCAGTACAATTCAGTGTCAGTATTAAGTAGGTGAGTTTTCTGTTCAATGTTAATCAGTTTCACTCAAATGATCTCTTTCAGCCCCACTCCGGCTTTCGACATGTTACTTTCAAAGTCTTTGGTTAACTGACTCTGGTCTTCCTCCTAGCTCGATTCAGTTTATTCCTTGCTCTTTATGCGTATTCAGACATACATCTACAGCTTCAGAAGACAGTTAATGACATATCTACTAAAGGTAGAATAAGTGTTACCGTTGTCTCTGTATTCACTCGTTACTCTTGCACATATTTCGTCGCAACCTTCCTCTTTTCCCAAAATTCTTAGTTTGTGCAACCCCTGAAATATTTTCCCCCAGAACCTTGTACACCGACAAATTCCTTTGATATCTGCCACTATCATTATTGATATTATTGTCATTATTATTTTCACTTTCATTATTATCATTATTACTATAGTTATCAGTATTAGTGGCTGGAGTTCCGGTAGTGCAAGTACTGCCAGCATTCACAGTCACTTATCATTCCCACTTCAGACTCTTAAAACATTTTAATACTTTCATATTAAAATTGTTGGTAGGGAACCATAATGTGAAAAATGTACTCTATGTGCGAAACCCCGATGGGATCTAAGAGAGGACCGATGCCCTAATCAGATCAGGTCAAATTAATAAATAAATGGATAAATGAATGTTTTAAAGACCTTCGCATTATTAGCTATTAAAAGCATTGGTATGCTGATTTCGAAACGATGCCTTCCTCTCGGTCAAGCCTGGTAACTCTCCTGCTACCATGAGAAACAGGAAGACCCAGGAAAAAAGAAATTATGCGACCTAAGGACTTACGTCGTAGAAACACTGCTGGGTTCAATTGTTCTGCGTATCTCGTACAGCGGGTGGGAGACATGTGAAATGTCGCCGACGGCTGCTTCGTTGCTGTGATGCAAATTTCGTTACCGTGTCTCGTGTGTTGTAACGAGTCTTTTGTTCTGGCGAGGTACTTGTGGGAGATTGTGTGAGACCGAGGGATAAGGCATGTGTTCCACTTACAAACAGTTAAGTTATTTGTCAGTAATTCAAAGGATTAGTGGAAACAAGGGGAACGAGACTTTGGCAATTCATTCTGACATTCTGTGGGTGGTGAAAGTTATCTGATTACACCGATGACCTCCGAAATGGAGGTGAATATATTTATAAATAAGGTAGCCAAGAATAGATCTCGAATGATCCCTTGATTTCCTGATATGTAACTCACAAGATCTTGCTATGGTGCTATCTGACAATAAGAGTGCAGTTCGATCTAGAACTACAGAGATTCCAGAATGGCCAGAGTTAAAGTGGGTTTTGTCATCGTGACGCCGCCCGTTTACCTCCTCTTACATTATGTGGCGTGAAATGCATAGATGTATGTCTTCTAGTTACGTAAAAAAAACACAGACATGAGTGAACTTTTGAATTTTTAGTGAAATAATGTTGCGTTCTACTAACTGATACATTTTTTCCATAAATTGTAAATAAACGCACAATCAAAGGGCTGTAAGTAGATGAATCTGGAAAAGTAAGAGTTTATCGTCGGCTTGTGGTCTTGCGGTAGCGTTCTCGCTTCCCGCGCACGGGGTCCCGCGTTCAATTCCCAGAGGGGTCAGGGATTTTCTCTGCCTCGAGATGACTGGGTGTTGTGTCTTTCACCACCATTTCATTCTCATTCACTCGCAAGTCGTTGGAGTGGCGGCCACCAATGACATACGCTCATTATTCATTAGAGTTTATCGCGGCAACATCCACGTACCAAACTTTCTCTGTTTTCCATAGAATCGTCAAATTCTGACCATATGTTTCTAAGACCATTTACTTTCTGTATACTCGCAAATGCTATGAAATGACCGATGGTACATACAAATCTTTGTTTCGCGTAATGGTGTTTCCACAACCCTGCATGGAGAAATAACAAGAACCCTAATACACATAGGTCAAACAATTTCAGATCTCGATAATTTGTAGCCAGAGTCAAACGCATGAAGTGCGTGTTTGAGAAGAGAGCAGCGTACAGACTGCACCAGATTGGATCCGTGTTCAATGGTAAACAAAGTCCAATACCCAAATCAGTCGGTTTTTATTCTGAACCAACAGAGAAAGATAAGAAAATACAGTGGTATTCCATCCTTCAAGTGGTGGCAGTACAAGCGTGCTACATATACTGAGGTGACAAAAGTCATGGGATCTCTCATAATATGGTGTCGGTCCTCGTTTTGCCTGGCGTAGTGCAGTAACTCGACGTGGCATGGAGTCAACAAGACGTTGGAATCCCCTGCAGAAATATGAGCCATGCTGCGTGTGTAGCTCTCTATTACTGTGAAAGTGTTGCTGGTGCAGAATTTTGTGCACCAAATAACTTCTCGATTATGTCCGACGCGATTCATGTCGGGCGATCTGAGTTGCCAAACCATTCGCTCGAATTATCCAGAATATTTTTCAGGCCAATCGTCAACAATTGTGGTCCTATGACATGGCGTAGTGTTATCCACAAATATTCCATCGTTGTTTGGGAACATGAAGTCCATGAATGGCTGGAAATGGTCTCCAAGTAGCCGAACAGCCAAAGGACCCAGTCCATTCCGCGTAAACACAGGCCACACCATTATGAAACCACCACTACCTCGCACACTGCCATTTTGGCAACTTGGGTCCACATTCGAATCCTACAATAAGCTCTTACCAACTGAAATCGGAACTCATTTGATCAGGCCACGGTTTTCCAGTCGTCTAGGGTCCAACCGTCATGGTTACGAGCCCGATGTAGTGCTCTCAGCAAAATGGTTCAAATGGCTCTAAGTACTATGGGACTTAACATCTGAGGTCATCAGACCCCTAGACTACTTAAACCTAACTAACCTAAGGACATCACACACATCCATGCCCGAGGCAGGATTCGAACCTGCAAACGTAGCAGCAGCGCGGTTCCCGACTGAAGCGCCTAGAACCGCTCGGCCACAGCTGCCGGCTGCTGTCAGCAAAGGCACTGGTCGTCTGCTGCCATAGCCCATTAACGCCAAATTTCTCCTCACTGTCCTAACTGATAGGTTCGTAGTATGTTCCATATTCATTGCTACCGTTATTTCAAGCAGTGTTGCTGGTCTGTCAACACTGACAACTCTGCACGAACGCTGCTGCCCTCGGTGATTAAGTGAAAGTCCACCGCAGCCCTGCACCGAACCCAGGGTTATTGTGCTCCCTTTAGGAACGTCTCATACTAGACGAGTGGAACCCCAAATGTTTGTTAGAGTAATTATGGCACACGTGTACGTGGAGACAGTGTTTGCGCAGCAATCGCCGACATAGTGTAACTGAGGTGAAATAAGGGGAACCAGCTCTCATTCGCCGAGGTAGACGGAAAACCGCCCTAAAAAGCATCCACAGGCTGGTCTGCATATCGGACCTCAACACCAAACCGCCAGGCGAATTCGTGCGGGGATTGGCACGCCTTCCCGTTCGGGAAGCAGTGGGTTAGACCACGCTGCTAGCTGGGCGGGCACACGCCTGGCAATTTTTTCTAAATGCTGCAGTTCTTTTGTCGCGTTGTGTTTTTCAGATTTTGTGTCGATAACTGGATATATAACCAAGTGCCGCCATTACACGATATTAAAAACAATTAGAAATCTTACATTCAGTTGATTACTTCCCAACTAATGTTCTTATATCACGTAAACTTCGCACAATTGTTTTTACAATTGTCATGAATGCTCTCCATCTCCGACCCATACTTCCAGGAAATGGTAGGATATTCGTATAGGTCTGCAACCACAATAACGACACCTGCATTGGCAGTGGGATGCATCTGACTTCATGCAGCTAATGCTGGTCTATCTCTTCTCAGTCGCCGGCTATGTTCATTTCGGCTGCGTTGTCCTGCTGTTGTGATACACACCGAAATCCGTAACTCGACAACCGCAGTTGAATACTTCTGTGACGGAACTTTGTCATAGCATTGTTCATCAGCTGTTCACAGCAGAAGTAATGCTATCACATTAACCAGAAGTACTGCTCAAAAAAAGACTCTTCCAAAAGTGGTCTCTTCTCGGGTTCGTCAGGCTATGGAATCTCTCCCAATGTGGCATCTCTAACTGCCCAGCTTGCGACTTTAATGCCATAAACACATTATGGCGCTCTTCTCTTGGTAGTCAGAGCTCGTTCCCTTATTCCTGTCTGCGGCAATGGCCTTCGCGGCCACAAACATTTACAACTTTCGACTTTCACCGACAAGCATTCTAATTTCCGTGACGGTGCCGTTCAATCTGTCACGGACCTTTAGTCGCTCATACGCGTTTTGAAAGTCGTACCACGCCACAGCGCTCTATAGGGAGGAGGGGCAAAACGGTCATTAGCACGCATCCGGAATATTTATCCAGTCACTGGGAGATCTGTAATGCTTATAACACATAGAAATGACACGTGGGAAACGTTAGAAACTCCGTGAACCTGTTGTTTATTGTAAGTCGTGTACGCCCAAAGAATGTTGGGAAATACGGAAAGACCCGCAGGTTGGTACAGGGACTGGCTGTTGACCCTGGACGTACGAGTAAGAACACTCCTGCCCATAAAAATTGTAACATCATCAAGTTGACATACTTAAAACGCCAAATCAGCATGAAGTATACTACATGCTTAGATATGCAAACGACAGGCGTTTCATCGGAACCGCACAAAATAGGAAGATACACGCCACTTACAGAAATCGCATATGACTGTGTTGGTCGTTTGTGAGAAGCACGCGCTCGGCCTCGTGTGTCAACAGCATTGAGTAGCACCTCGTATCTTTTCTTGAGTCGTAAGGGAGCAGTCGTATGGTCAGTTTCCACGTCCTCCTTCAGTCCAGAAGTACACGAACCCACCACTGTCCGCTGCTCACACTCGAGTGAGGACAGACCGGTCAAATGATGCACACCAGAAGACGCGGTCACAACAGGATTTCCCGGGGATTCCAACGGCACCAAAGGTGCTTAAAGCAGTAGCCTGAAGCCTCTCAGCTGTGCCCGACTAGCTTCCTGGACAACGACCAAATCCCTTTGGTATCGAACACAATAAGCACAATCGTATTCATTTCGAAAGCACAGAAACAATCAGTACTAATTGAGAAGGGACAGAGCTAAAATTAAGTGACTGGGGCTATTACGATTACGATCCAGACAAAATATAAACAAAAAAATAGAAACTATCACTAAAACCTGTTCTACAAAGTTCTCAGTCCAATCTCAAAAAATCATGATACTTAAAATAATGTAAACAGCTAATGTTCGTAGAGTATGGTTACACAAAATGCTCGAAAAATATGCAAGGACTTGCGAAACACATCAAATAAATTAGCAATTATCAATAAGGACTACCATCAACTGTGGCATGGAATGACGACAGTGAAAATTTGTGCCGGATCGGGATTCGAACCCCGATTTCCCACTTATCGTGAGCAGTTGCTTTAGTATTATTTTTATGTACGTGTGGAAGAAAAAATGTTCAAATGGCTCCAAGCACTATGGGACTTAACATCTGAGGTCATTAGCCCCTGCACTTAGAACTACTTAAAACTAACTAACCTAAGGACAACACACACACCCATGCAGGATTCGGACCTGCGACCGCAGCAGCAGCGCGGTTCTGGACTGAAGCGTCTAGAACCGCTAGTCCACAGCGGCCGGCTCATGTGGAAGAGAAAAAGTAACAAGACAAACCTATATGGGAGGGGAATCAAGATCAGGGAAGAAACAGAGGTCACGGGGGAACTTAACCAACACCCTGACGGTTAAATACAAGAAAAGGCATATTCGCTAAAAGCGTTCGGCATCGTGGCAACGGCTGCCATTTCCAAAGCGCAGTTGTCAGATAACGGTGAAAAACGCGTGGATCTGGGTCATTCCAGCCTTCAACGACATAGTGAACATAGTAACCCAAGAGCCAGACAATCGTGTTCGTTTTCGTCCGAGGAAAAAAGGATATGTCCGTATGTAGGAAAATGTCGTCTGCGAAAGCGGTTTCAGGCCCTCGAGTAAGGAAAGCTAATTGACGGCGGACTCAGAGCCAATGATCCCGTCCAAAAGCAACAAGTGGGCCGGCCGGTGTGGCCGTGCGGTTCTAGGCACTTCAGTCTGAAACCGCGTGACCGCTACGGTCGCAGGTTCGAATCCTGCCTTGGGCATGGATGTGTGTGGTGTCCTTAGGTTAGTTAGGTTTAAGTAGTTCTAAGTTCTAGGGGACTGATGACCACAGATGTTAAGTCCCATAGTGCTCAGAGCCATTTGAACCAACCAAAAGCAACAAGCCTGTGAAGTAAGGTGTCAGTTTGATGACATTCCTCACACTGATCAGTCAGACGAAGGCCAATACGAAAAAGACGATCACCAGTAGGTATCAGACGGTGAATGACCTTATACCGCGTTGAAACAACCTCCATCGGCAATACAGGAAGACTAAGATGAGACCAGACAGTTTTCCAAGACGTTGATGGGGAAGCAAGATCAACAGAAGAAAGGGGTCATGGTGCACCCCAACGGGATAATAGCATGTTGGTAGTAATATGCGTCATAGAAAGTATTACAGCACCTAGTATACGGGTAATTATAAAGTATTTACGAATGTGCCGCAATTTAGAATTAATCCGTCCATCATCAACAGGAGGGGTCAGACAGACCGGCCGGAGGCGGGAAAGTAAACGAGAGGTTAAAACATTGCGGCGGGCAAATGGAAGTCTTCACTTTGATATCAGGAAGATCCAATTCTCCAAGTTTTCGTGGCCTGGCCATGACTTCATGCCGGACACGAAAGATATGGCGGCGACAGAGGAATCGACCAGAGAGCTGTTTCAGTCTGCGGGCCATCATTGCGGGAAGCGGGAAGATCTGCGCAACATAATATACGTTACTGAAGACAAAGGTCTCTAAAACTCGTACCGTGTGAAGGAGACTAAGGGAACGGCGTTAGTTTTCAAGGATCACCCCGTGAACAAGGCTCGTAACCTCACGCCAATTTATTGTTGCCATTTTAATCGGATTGCGATCCACTAAGATCCCTGAGGTCTTACGGCGATTAACCTCCGTCGCCCGTGGAATGACGACATGGCTGGCCGTGGTGGCCGAGCGGTTCTAGGCACTTCAGTCCGGAACCACGAGGCTGCTTCGGTCGCAGGTTCGAAACCTGCCTCGGGCATGGATGTGTGTGATGTCCTCAGGTTAGTTAGGTTTAAGTAGTTTTAAGTTCTAGGGGACTGATGACCTCAGATGTTAAGTCCCATAGTGCTTAGAGCCATTTTTAAATGACGACATGATCGAAGCCTCTCAACGGTACGAACGTGCATTTACGATCATTAATGCGAGCACCAGCAAGACGACAAAATGAATCCAGGGTATCCTTAAGCCTCGGTATGTCCTCGACATGTCGTACTAAAACCATGACGCCATCGGCGTATGTACGGACCGAATATAGTCCAGCCACGTAATTGCACGGCGAGGCGGCGAAGTAAGGGCTCTAAGAACAAGACAAAAAGTGATATGGATAAGGGGCTTCCCTGGGGTAAACCCCGTCTGATCGATATCCTAGGGGGGGGGGGGGGGTAGGTTGACCGTTCACAATCACCGAGACACTGATACCGGTAGAAAGGCGAGTTAAGACCTGTGTAGCATCATTATTAAAGCCGACAGCGGTGAGCACTCTCGTTAAAAAATTCTGGCTGACACGATCGAACGCTTTCTGGAAATCAAGAAAAAGCAAAGCCCCTGGGATATTAGCGGCAGCTCCACAGAAATTACATCGGGACATTCGAGAACAGAACTATTTGGCTATCCGTGAATGACTCGCGGCTACACCCAAACTTCCATATGTCGTCAACCATGCATCTACGACCTGTGTAAGTAGGCTGTTTAGGTTTTTATGTTGGTAACGGCACGTAGCGCTTTGTATGAAAATCACTGAATGTGCTATGTGCAGTCTGTGTCTGGTTTGCATTGTTGGAATGTTTGCTATTGTAGTGTTGTGCAGTTGGATGTGAACAGCGCGTAGCGTTGAGCAGTTGGAGGTGAGCCGCCAGCAGTGGTGGATGTGGGGAGAGAAGTGGCAGAATTTTGAGAGCAGACGATCTGGACGCGTGTCCGTCAGAGAAATGAAATTTGTAAGACTGGATGTCATGAACTGATATATACTCGTATATATATTATGACTTTTGAACACTATTAAGGTAAATACATTGTTTGTTCTCTACCAAAATCTTTCATTTGCTAACTATGCCAATCAGTAGTTAGTGCCTTCAGTAGTTAGAATCTTTTATTTAGCTGGCAGTAGTGGCGCTCGCTGTATTGCAGTAGTTCGAGTAACGAAGATTTTTGTGAGGTAAGTGATTCATGAAAGGTATAGGTTATTGTTAGTCAGGGCCACTCTTTTGTAGGGATTATTGAAAGTCAGATTGAGTTGCGCTAAAAATATTGTGTGTCAGTTTAGTGATGATCAGAATAAGTAAAGAGAAAATTGTCTGAGTACGTTGAGTTTTGCTCAGCTGTTTGAAAGTCAAATAACGTAAGAGGTTTACCAGCACTGTCATTCTTAATTTTTCTAAGGGGATGTTCCACCTGAACTCGTACATCCATTACGCATATTCCCGTACAGGTCAGACGTTGTACTGGAAAGCCGCTTGCGCAATATTGGCTGATATATATCATAGTGGTGCCTGTGTTATTCTGAGTACTATACAAATTCCCTGATGGTAGTCCTTATTCGCAACTGCGAATTCATTTGACCTGTTTCGTGACGGCTGTGGTCGACTGTTCCTTTGAACATGCATGCGTGTCCAAAGGTACTTTGCATCGTAATCAGAATAACACAGGCACTGCAGTATGGTATTTATCTGCCGATACCGGGCAGGCGGCTTTCCGGTGCAACGTCTGACCTGTATGGGAACATACATAACGGATGTACGAGTTCAGGTCGTAGACGCATGGTTGACGACATATGGAAGTTTGGTTCTGGCCGCCAGTGGTGCACGGATAGCCAAATGCTGAGGCGACCACTTGCGATAAGCAGGAAATCCGGATTCGAGTCCCGGTCCGGCACAAATTTCCATTGTCATTCCATTCTACAGCTGATGCCAGACCTTATTCGCAATTTGGAATTCATTTGATGTCCTAGTTAGTTCGTTAGTTAGTTAGTTACATGTTCCGTAGATCCTCTGAACGGTTCTTTTATCGAAATTATGTGTGACGAGTTAGTTCATAGGAAATGTATACTAAACTAGTGTTAACATTAACGAACACGTTATTATTTTTATTCCTATTCATGTAACTGTACCACTTTTCTTTTTCTTCCGCTAGCCTACCATTTTTAAGGTAAAATTCAGTAACGGATTAGAAGGGGCCTGCCAGGAGAAATAATATTAAATTAAAGGTCGTTTCGTTACCTGCTAGACATTTATTGGGTAAATGATTATAAACTTTTGTTGCTGCGTATTGAACTCCTTTCTGAGCCACTGATGGCTTTAACTGTGGGTAACAAAGGTCTTTTCCCTCTAGTGTTGTTTCAACCGGAAACCAAAGGATCGTGCATGGATTGGGAACTTTCCATCTCCCGAATAACAAACAAGCCCATAACGTTGTGCTCACCGTGTTGTGGGTTATGATAGGTGTCTCCCCAAACGACCTGGTCTCCTGAAAAAGAGAGCGATTCTCCTGGACGACAATACCCGCCCCCACACGGCAAGATGAATGCGGGTGCTATTACGATCATTCCATTGCAAGCGCTTGGAACTTCTGCCCTACAGTCCCGATTTAGCCTATTTTGGTGGCCGACGTTTTGAAAATAGTGATAACGTACCCGAAGAAACCTTCCTGTCTGGTTGCGACAGGAACGAAGTGATTTTTTCTATGCTGACCATCACGAACTTGTAAAGAGATTGGATAAGTATACGAATGCACAGGTAGAAAAGTGATGTAAATTTCAGGAAGTTGCGTTGATTATTATGGACCCTAGCCCGTTTTGTAACATATTTAATAACTTACCCTCATAGTTACGCAGTTTTCATTGAGCCTAAAAGTGTTTGAATGCAATGAAACTTTGCTTCAAAGTACTGAGCCTCATGTGCTCTCGTTCTTTGCATCGGTGCGAAAAATAAAGTTACTCCCTTAACTTGACGACGTCGCTGGTGTTATCATTAGAAACTTGCCGTGCTTGGATATAGAGTGATGGACAACTTACTGCCTGCTAGCTTCGGCGGACACCGTGATCTCTCTAATGTTTTCTGATGATTCCTTGGCGAGACATATGACGGACTTAGCAGAGCAGTTGCACAGTCTTCCTCGAGTAGCTACTTTCTAGATCTACCCAACACAGCTTCGAGGGGAATCAAGTCGCCCCTTCACCAATGATTCCTAACAGAGCATATTATCACATTTCCTACCCTCCTGCCAGATAAATACTGGTAATGAGTATTTCTGCTACCAACAGGATTCGCACAGTCTACATTCAGGGCGAGCATCATAATAAGCGACACCGATAACGGAGGCGTGAAGATCGATTAGGTGGATATAAGGATGTTTGATACGTATGGTAAAAAGACAAGAAAAATGTTTGTTTCGTAAGCAAATGTTTTTTGCGATTCACAAGGAATAATCTCATAGCTGAGCTGGAAAAAGGCAGAACCATAACTGCACCCTACTATACTTCATTGTTGGATTGTTTGAAACTTTCTTTGGGTGGAAAAAGACCGAGGTTGACACGCAAAAAAGTGCTCTTTCACCAGAATAATACATCATCCCACACATCAGTGGTAACACTGGCAAAAGTGCATTAATTGGGCTTTTAACTGGTTCATGATTCACCCTATTCACCAAACGTAGCTCTAATGACTTCTTCCTGTTCCCTGACTTGAAACTTTGGCTTACTGGAATGAAATTTTCAGTAAATGACAAGTGATAGTTGCAGTCAACGAGTATTTTGCAGAGTTTGACAGAAACTATTTTTCCGATGGAATCAAAAGCTGGAGGATCGCTGGACCAAGTGTATATCCCTCAAAGAAAACTGGGTTGAGAAGTCAGATTGTAACCTCCCCCTCACTTATCGAACTTAATGACAGTGAAAAATTAAACCGCGTGCACCTAATGGAAATTTGGGAAAAGCAATCGTCACCGAAGTTAATTTGTCGGTTAAGAGGGAGGAAAGTGTTACATCTAAATGAAAGGAAAAATGCAAATGAAATTGGTGAAAATTAATTGTGATAAAAGGGTAAAATTAATAAAGAAAGTAAATGTGCGGTCGTTACATTAACAATTAATTGTCGTTAATTAGATATTTGAGATTTGGGGAAAATTACGGTCGCCAGTCCTATGGACAACTACTATAATAACTGAAAATGAAAGATTAATGCACATATAATTAGCACTAAAAGCGTGGCAGCTGAAGGTTGACATGTGTTGTGTGAAAACTGAATGTTTGTCAGAAGTAATAAATTTCGCTACGCTCTGACTTAATTTAGCAAAAGAACTAATAAAACCGGAAAATTGAAAGTTAATTTAGTGACTGAAATTAATAGTGAACTTTGTTTCTGAAGCACTAGGAAATTCAATAAAATAAGGTTAGTCTTGGGCTACCTCAACAATCATTTCAAAAGCTACTTGAATCCACGCAATTTATAAATAAGAGATTTAACTTTGAACTTGAATTAAATGATGCTGAACAATTAACAATAGTAAAATTTAGTACGTACCAAGCTGAGCTGCAGTCACAGGTAAGCTAAAATATGGTAACAAAACTTGCACTCTTAATTTGTGCTTGTGTAATCTAAATATTTTAGCCAGCTATGAATACTTTAACTGAACTTTGAAATTAAAGCAGTGAAATGGAATGATACTACTTTAATGCTGGCGTTTGAATTTCAACGACACTCGGGTTCATTCCGGAAAAGGAAGGGACCCTGCTTGGTAATGAATTGGGACAATGAGCAACAAAGGTTCATGCTAAGTTGCTGTAATTACGTGAGGTAAATGGAACAATTTTAAAAGCTGAGGTCTGCCATACAGTTCTAAAACTTGACGTGCTTCCAGTCTTCCTTGTTGGTTGATTGAAGGTTTGAAGTCGTCGGTCGAGGAGGTGGCGACAGTCACTCATTGTCGGCCGTCGCTGTTGCAGAAGCTGGATATTGGCGCGCCTCCTTCTCGACACGGTCACCAGGCGAAACGGGCTCTTGATGTACGCCAGCTAATGCTTCCCGTCCGCGACACCGTGTCAGAAACTATCATAGCAAGTCGAGCGCAAGTACATGCTGCCAAACCCAGAAAGCGCGGCAAATCGTGGGAGCGTCACACAACACACCTGCTCCACCGCCCTACTCCCGCCAGACTCCCTCTGTCCGCGCTCCATGCGGCAGAGTTAGTTAACACTACCAAAGATCCTAAACACTTTGGTTCTCCACACAACCTATCGATGCAATCGTTCGATAGCATAGTTTTCCCTAGGTCAGACCCAGCGTAAAAATACAAATAGTATTTACAAAACAAACCAAGTACACATAGACATAAATGTATATATATATATATATATATATATATATATATATATATATATATATATGCAAATAGTAAGACAATTACAACATATAGACACAGAAATGTCATATCTTCAGGTAAGAAAATAAGGAAAAAAATTTATAGTACAACAGATGGAAATAGGAGGATATGCATTTCCGGCGTTACAAGATGAGAAGTCATCTCAAATTACTACTCTAAACGCTTAGTAAAGCATCTGCGCTCAAGCTGTTCCTGCTGCAGCTAGTGTAACAGCCACGGTATAGTGTTAAATCTGACCACTGTACGCAAAAGACAACAGGGATACAACAAAGCACAACTTGATAGTACACCAGGCTATCTTTATCGTACTTCAACATGAAAGCTGTGGGACCAATTAAGGGCCTCATAAGGGGAGGCAGACCTGGTTTTACCAAAATTTTTGTTTATTCTAATGTTGAACAAGATGAGTCACAAAGTTACCCAACAGAAATTCTATTTACTCTTTTTGTGTAACAGAGGTTAATGACAGTAACTCTGTTCTTAGCAGAATCTGATTTTGCTCTTAAATTGCGCCAATATTAAACAGACTTTGACAATGAAAGAAATAAATCAATTGACGTTCGAATTAGTTTAACCAAATCGATGAGATTGATACCATGAGAGAAGAGAGTATTGAAGCAACAGCACCAATATGCCTTTATCTGTGCAGCTCACTAAAGCAGGATTAAAGAAATTAAATTCCAATTGGATTTAAGGCAGCAACTTAGACTGCATATTCAAACACAGGAAAAGAGAACTGCTCAGATTTCGGATCATAGCGCTACCACAGATTGCAGAATGTCGCCTCTGCTCCAAGACAGCGAAATGCTGCAAGCAGTTACGGATAGCCAGCAGCTTCCGTCTCTCCTGGTGTCAACTCGAACCTCTGTCACCGACTAAGCGAAGAAACTCTTTCCTCCTGCCCAACTTCCAACCTCTCAAAACTCGCAGGTGGAGGGAGTAAATCTACACTCCTGGAAATTGAAACAAGAACACCGTGAATTCATTGTCCCAGGAAGGGGAAACTTTATTGACACATTCCTGGGGTCAGATACATCACATGATCACACTGACAGAACCGCAGGCACATAGACACAGGCAACAGAGCATGCACAATGTCGGCACTAGTACAGTGTATATCCACCTTTCGCAGCAATGCAGGCTGCTATTCTCCCATGGAGACGATCGTAGAGATGCTGGATGTAGTCCTGTGGAACGGCTTGCCATGCCATTTCCACCTGGCGCCTCAGTTGGACCAGCGTTCGTGCTGGACGTGCAGACCGCGTGAGACGACGCTTCATCCAGTCCCAAACATGCTCAATGGGGGACAGATCCGGAGATCTTGCTGGCCAGGGTAGTTGACTTACACCTTCTAGAGCACGTTGGGTGGCACGGGATACATGCGGACGTGCATTGTCCTGTTGGAACAGCAAGTTCCCTTGCCGGTCTAGGAATGGTAGAACGATGGGTTCGATGACGGTTTGGATGTACCGTGCACTATTCAGTGTCCCCTCGACGATCACCAGTGGTGTACGGCCAGTGTAGGAGATCGCTCCCCACACCATGATGCCGGGTGTTGGCCCTGTGTGCCTCGGTCGTATGCAGTCCTGATTGTGGCGCTCACCTGCACGGCGCCAAACACGCATACGACCATCATTGGCACCAAGGCAGAAGCGACTCTCATCGCTGAAGACGACACGTCTCCATTCGTCCCTCCATTCACGCCTGTCGCGACACCACTGGAGGCGGGCTGCACGATGTTGGGGCGTGAGCGGAAGACGGCCTAACGGTGTGCGGGACCGTAGCCCAGCTTCATGGAGACGGTTGCGAATGGTCCTCGCCGATACCCCAGGACCAACAGCGTCCCTAATTTGCTGGGAATTGGCGGTGCGGTCCCCTACGGCACTGCGTAGGATCCTACGGTCTTGGCGTGCATCCGTGCGTCGCTGCGGTCCGGTCCCAGGTCGACGGGCACGTGCACCTTCCGCCGACCACTGGCGACAACATCGATGTACTGTGGAGACCTCACGCCCCACGTGTTGAGCAATTCGGCGGTATGTCCACCCAGCCTCCCGCATGCCCACTATACGCCCTCGCTCAAAGTCCGTCAAGTGCACATACGGTTCACGTCCACGCTGTCGCGGCATGCTACCAGTGTTAAAGACTGCGATGGAGCTGCGTATGCCACGGCAAACTGGCTGACACTGATGGCGGCGGTGCACAAATGCTGCGCAGCTAGCGCCATTCTACGGCCAACACCGCGGTTCCTGGTGTGTCCGCTGTGCCGTGCGTGTGATCATTGCTTGTACAGCCCTCTCGCAGTGTCCGGAGCAAGTATGGTGGGTCTGACACACCGGTGTCAATGTGTTCTTTTTTCCATTTCCAGGAGTGTATGCTAATGCCAAAATGACGGCCAAGATTTGCCACAAATATACTTTCAGGAGTTGGTGCCTCACAGCTCTTAGACTTTTTTTTCAAACATATAAGAGCCGCTGGTAAAAGACTTTATTTATGCAACCTGTTTCAGTCATCTGACCATAATCCACCACCACGAACCTGATGATGATCATACGACTGAATGAAACAGATTGTATAAATATTTTACCAGCAGCTCAGTGCGGTAATATGACATTTTTCACATGCCACAAAATTTTCTAAAATCGGGAAAAGATAGCCAGATTCCCCCTCTCTCGGTATACGGTTAGCACACTTAATCTACACAACGTTGGTACTGGGCTAAAACTGTTTCCGATTGGTCGACTGGTATACAGCCTGCGGTAACCGAATCGACAGAAAGTCATTGGCTGATGGAAGCGAAAGAACAGAGGCACCACTCCAACATTCTATTGATGCCAGAGCATTGATTCTAAAGATGCCAGAACACGGAAGCCTGATTATTGTACTCACTTACCGCAGGGGGCGGTAGGGGAGCCGCCGTCCGCCACCCCCTCGGCGCCAATCGCCAACGCACAAGGGGCGGCAGTGTGGGGCGTTCAGACGGACGCCAAAGTTAGGCCGCCAACAAGTGAGGCGTGATTAAGCGAAAGATTTACCGAAAGCATTCTCTGTCGCTGCAGAAGGACTCTCAGTTCAACACAAAGCTTCTCTCTTTCACACACAAAGCCCAGCAGACCATCGTAAGAAATGCAAAAACGTGTTGGGTCTGAAAAGAACCAATATCGCATAGCGGCAAGTGACGGTTATGTTATATGTCGCCTTTATCGTGTTGCTGTTGTAATAGCAAGTAGTGGAACTGACGCTGGTGGTCACTTCTTTTTCAGATGAGGCCGTCAGTGATAGATGGCGCAGTTGTTAAGACGTTGTCCTCCTAATCTGTATGATATTTATTCTGTCCCAGCAAGGATGGAGTGTAACATCAGTTCTGTGAGACTTTGGGATAACAAACAAAAGAACCTAAAAAAATAAAAACACAGCTTCCAGAATGAGATTTTCACTCTGCAGCGGAGTGTGCGCTGATATGAAACTTCCTGGCAGATTAAAACTGTGTGCCCGACCGAGACTCGAACTCGGGACCTTTGCCTTTCGCGGGCAAGTGCTCTACCAACTGAGCTACCGAAGCACGACTCACGCCCGGTACTCACAGCTTTGGAAGGTAGGAGACGAGGTACTGGGAGAAGTAAATCTGTGAGTACCGGGCGTGAGTCGTGCTTCGGTAGCTCAGTTGGTAGAGCACTTGCCCGCGAAAGGCAAAGGTCCCGAGTTCGAGTCTCGGTCGGGCACACAGTTTTAATCTGCCAGGAAGTTTCAAAAACACAGCTGTTTCTCGGTTTTCTATCACTATGAGAGTGGTATGGTCACTGAAATTCAGAAATACGCTAAATTAACTAAGGTTAAAATGGCTTACATTTTTGGAAACTCATTATTGTCGTTTATGTGATTACTGTCCAAAGACATCGGGATCAAACACCGAAATATTGTTACTATTATATTTCTCACTGTGCTATCATTTATCATTGAGCACAAAATATAAATGCTTCAAAAAGATTCATCAGATTCCATTACATTTTTTTTACTTCATATCTAAAAATCCACCTATTGAATAGAAGCAATTGTCATTTAGACATTCTTTTAATTACTTTTTAAATGCTGGTTGGCATTCTGTCAGACTTCTAATGGTATCTGCCAAACGACCAACGATTTTTGTGGATGCATAATTCACCCCTGTCAGCGCCAAAGTCAGATCAAAGATTTAATCCAGAATTGTGAAGATCATCCTATCTTACAGTTTTGTAGCTATGCACTTTGCTATTATTTTTGAATTGAAATGGGTCATTAATGACAAATTTCATAAGTGAATATATGTATTGCGAAGGTAGTGTAAATATCCCGAGTTCCTTAAATAAATGTCTACAATGGATCTTGGGTGGACTCCAGCTATTATTCTGATTACACGCTTTTGCGCAATGAATACGTTTTCTATTAATGATGAATTATCCCAAAACATAATGCCATACGAAAGAGGTCAATGAATTACGAATTGTAGGCTAATTTATCGATATGTTTATCACCAAAATTTGCAATAACCCTAATAGCACAAGTAACTACACCTAAACCTTTCAGCAGATCATCACCGTGTTTCTTCCAATTTAATTTCTCATCAATGCAAGCACCCAAAAATTTTGAATATTCTGCTTAGCAACAGACTTCTGTTCAAAGTCTATATTTATCTATGGTTGTATGGCATTTACTGTATTGAAGTCTACATACTGTGTTTTCTCATAATTTATTGAGAGTACTTTTACAGAGAACCACTTAATAATTATTTACAATTTCCTCAGCTAATTCTTGTTTGTTGGGTATGGTTACTGTACTTGTATCATCGGCAAAAAGAACAAGCTTTGCATCTTCATGAACATATAGTGGCAAGTCATTAATATATATTAAGAACAATAAGAGACCCAAGACTGAACCCTGTTGGATACCATTCTTGATCCCAGTTAGCGAATTCTGCTGATTTTTACGGACTATCTATACTGTTAACGTCAAACTTATGTATTCTTCCAGTTAAATATGAATTAAACCATTTGTGCACTGTCCCAATCATACCAAAACAATTAAGCTATATAGAAGAACTTCATGATTCAAACTTCATGATTCATGCAGTCAACAGCCTTTCAGAGATCACAAAAAAGTCCCACAAGATTATATCTTATATCATATCTTACATACGATCGAAGTTGGAAACTTGAAGTGAATTTTAACTTTTCGATGGAGCTACGCAGATTTCATTTTCAAAGGAACTATCCGATTTTCCAAAGATATGTACACTCCTGGAAATTGAAATAAGAACACCGTGAATTCATTGTCCCAGGAAGGGGAAACTTTATTGACACATTCCTGGGGTCAGATACATCACATGATCACACTGACAGAACCACAGGCACATAGACACAGGCAACAGTATGCACAATGTCGACACTAGTACAGTGTATATCCACCTTTCGCAGCAATGCAGGCTGCTATTCTCCCATGGAGACGATCGTAGAGATGCTGGATGTAGTCCTGTGGAACGGCTTGCCATGCAATTTCCACCTGGCGCCTCAGTTGGACCAGCGTTCGTGCTGGACGTGCAGACCGCGTGAGGCGACGCTTCATCCAGTCCCAAACATGCTCAATGGGGGACAGATCCGGAGATCTTGCTGGCCAGGGTAGTTGACTTACACCTTCTAGAGCACGTTGGGTGGCACGGGATACATGCGGACGTGCATTGTCCTGTTGGAACAGCAAGTTCCCTTGCCGGTCTAGGAATGGTAGAACGATGGGTTTGATGACGGTTTGGATGTACCGTGCACTATTCAGTGTCCCCTCGACGATCACCAGTGGTGTACGGCCAGTGTAGGAGATCGCTCCCCACACCATGATGCCGGGTGCTGGCCCTGTGTGCCTCGGTCGTATGCAGTCTTGATTGTGGCGCTCACCTGCACGGCGCCAAACACGCATACGACCATCATTGGCACCAAGGCAGAAGCGACTCTCATCGCTGAAGACGACACGTCTCCATTCGTCTCTCCATTCACGCCTGTCGCGACACCACTGGAGGCGGGCTGCACGATGTTGGGGCGTGAGCGGAAGACGGCCTAACGGTGTGCGGGACCGTAGCCCAGCTTCATGGAGACGGTTGCGAATGGTCCTCGCCGATACCCCAGGACCAACAGTGTCCCTAATTTGCTGGGAAGTGGCGGTGCGGTCACCTACGGCACTGCGTAGGATCCTACGGTCTTGGCGTGCATCCGTGCGTCGCTGCGGTCCGGTCCCAGGTCGACGGGCACGTGCACCTTCCGCCGACCACTGGCGACAACATCGATGTACTGTGGAGACCTCACGCCCCACGTGTTGAGCAATTCGGCGGTACGTCCACCCGGCCTCCCGCATGCCCACTATACGCCCTCGCCAAAGTCCGTCAACTGCACATTCGGTTCACGTCCACGCTGTCGCGGCATGCTACCAGTGTTAAAGACTGCGATGGAGCTCCGTATGCCACGGCAAACTGGCTGACACTGACGGCGGCGGTGCACAAACGCTGCGCAGCTAGCGCCATTCGACGGCCAACACCGCGGTTCCTGGTGTGTCCGCTGTGCCGTGCGTGTGATCATTGCTTGTACAGCCCTCTCGCAGTGTCCGGAGCAAGTATGGTGGGTCTGACACACCGGTGTCAATGTGTTCTTTTTTCCATTTCCAGGAGTGTATTTTATACACGGTATTTCGGAAGTGATGGTCAATAATTCACACATGGAAAGTACAGGCCAAGAGTAGCTAAAAAGTTCCAATAACCATGGGTCAACCGTTGTCGAGGCACCGCATTAATTCGAGTTGGGCCTCCTGCCGGAGTTTCGAGTCCGCCCTCGGGCATGGGTGTATGTGTTCTTCTTAGCATAAGTTAGTTTAAGGTAGTTTAAGTAATGTGTAAGTCTAAGGACCGATGACCTCTTCTGGCGCTGCAGTCCGGAACCGCGGGACTGCTACGGTCGCAGGTTCGAATCCTGCCTCGGGCGTGGGTGTGTGTGATGTCCTTAGGTTAGTTAGGTTTAAGTAGTTCTAAGTTCTAGGGGACTTATGACCTAAGATGTTGAGTCCCATAGTGCTCAGAGCCATTTGAACCATTTTTGAACCGATGACCTCAGCAGTTTGGTCTCTTAGGAATTCACACAGATTCTAGTCGGGAATCACTTATAAATGCCCCTGGATACCGCGGTATTTATGTTGGTATCTCAAGGTCTGGGATCGACTCCCTGTTTGTTTACGCATGCGCAACTACCTCCCTTTCCCCCTCCATGCACTGTGCCATACCGCCCTCACAATCAGTTACAAATGTGAAGACACCATGGACAGAGGTTACAGCAATGAAGAGTACGCTGACATGCACTTCATGCATGGCAAAGCGAATGGCAAAGCGCTTCAGGCTACACGATTGTATGAAGAAGCTTTTCCTCTCCGCAGGCAGCGCGTAAGGCGTACATTTAGCTGGAGAAACCAGGTGTTTTGCACACCATGTACGAGATGGTCGACCAAGATATATAACATCCGACATTGAGAAACGATGTTAGATATTGTACACGAACGGCTGAGTACCTCAACAAGGGAGATTGCTGCCCAAGAGCGTGTCCTGAGTCATAGCAGTGTGTGGCGGATTTTACACTATCCATATCATCTCTAGCGAGTGCAAGCCCTCGATATGCATACTTCCCTCCTAGAGAGAATTTCAGAGTGCAGCAACAACGTACCCTGAATCCTCTTTTTGCAAGGACTATTCTGTTCACAGATGAGGCTCGGTTTACCTGTGACATATTTTTAACTACCATAACTGTCACATTTGGGTCGATCCTAATGTAACACACGTATCACCAGATCAGCAGCGTAATTCGTTGAACGTCTTGGCAGGACTGCTCGGAAGCCGCATAATTGGGCCACACTTTCTACCACAGACCACACAGACTAACCGGACAGCAGCACATGAGGCTTCTGTGGACTGTACTTCTAGACGTACATGATGATGTCCCACTGAACCAATGCCTGAACATGTGGTTCATGCATGACGGTACTCCAGCACCTTTTCATTTACGAGTGCGCCGGCTTCTAACACCGGCGTTGGTCAAGATATGTAGAGGAGGGCATTTGCCATGGCCTCTAAATCTCCGGGTTTAAATCCCGTGGATTTCTGTGTGTGGCACCATGTCAAAAGCCTGCTCTACGCTACTGAGGTAGGTATTACGCTTGCGGATTGAAGCAGCCTTCCAGCATTCATAGAATTTCGCAGGACTGCCTCAGAGGATTCGCAACTCATTTCAGAGACGAGTTCAACATCGAATTCAGACGCATAGACAATATGTAGAACACCTACTTTAACGTTTAGAGATGCCATGTGTTCCTGGACACTGATGAAGCGCAACAGAAAATGCATTGGGTCTCGACAACAGTTGATTTGTTCAAATGGTTCAAATGGCTCTGAGCACTATGGGACTTAACATCTGGGGTCATCAGTCCCCTAGAACTTAGAACTACTTAAAGCTAACTAACCTAAGGACATCACACACATCCGTGCCCGAGGCAGGATTCGAACCTGCGACCGTAGCGTATGCATGCACATACAGGGCGGGCCAAATTTACATGTACCTTAAGATAGGCAACTCACCTACATCATCCGCCCCAAGTGTCGTAAATTTAATCTAGGTTTCCCATCTTAAAGTGGATACAATATTTTCTGACCAGTTTTATTCTGCCTATTTCTACGACACTGGAATACTTTTTTTATAGTTATGTTCACGGTCAAGTTTCTCATGGAAATTTCACAGAAGTTCGACGTGCTCTCCACTAGACGAACTGCAAACAGCCAGACAATAGCTACATTCGTCTCATACGTCTACGACCATGTCTAGATTCACTGCTGTTGCTACGTAGCATCACAGTTCATCCAACGTTGTTGGAAAATGAGGCAAATAGTCGGAGTCTTTCACATATTCCCACTGAAAAAAAGAAAATCATATACCGTCATACGTAGCAAATCAGTAGGTCATTAGTGCGATTTAATATTCCTACACCTGTCACGCTGTAGGAAGTGTAGTGTCATACCTTTGAGGAAAAACACACGCCACAGCTGTAACTGAATAGCACTTGTCGAATTGAAGAACTCAGAAGTCTTATATATCTGTAATATCGCCATCTCGGCTAGACACACATTGGGTAACGGATGAGCGAGCGAATAGGGAAGTTAGCTCTACATCTAGTTGATTACTACCCGTAACCACATAAACCGGCAACTTGTAACTCGTACAAAAATAAACTTCAAGTTTCAGTGCACAAGTATATCTTAATTTAGGAGATATACTCTTGTGAAATCGGCTGAATGTTTGACCTTTCAGTGGTAATGATATGTTAGTTTCATAATGCATTTTTCAATGCAGAAGTTATATCTTTAAAGACTGTTAGTTTTATAATGCATTTTTCAATGCAATGAAGATGCCTGTGCGACATTTCGGGTGTGCTAGAATGAACGCACATTAGCATACACAGGGGGTGGACAAAAATTACCAAGCCTAAAAGATTGAGGGAAAACTTTTGACACTGAGAACAGCTTCCAGTCGTTTCGAAAGAATGAATATACGCTGAAGCGCCAAAGAAACTGGTATCAGCATGCATATTCAAATCCATAGACATGCAAAAAAGGTTTCTGTAGCTAGAGTGACAAGTTATCAAAATTTAAGTGCGGTTGAACTTGGTGTTACAGTCGGCGAACGAGTGATGGGACAGAGTATTATCGAGGTAGCGATGAAGTGGGGATTTTCCCGTACGACCATTTCACGAGTGTTCCGTTAATATCACTAATCCGGTAAAACATCAAATCTCCGACACCGCTGCAGCCGGAGAAAGATCCTGCAAGAAAGGGCCCACCGACGACTGAAGAGAATCGTCCAACGTGACAGAATTGCGAGCCTTCCGCAAATTGCTGGGCCAGCAACAAGTGTCAGTGTGCACGGATCGAGACTCGAACTCGGGACCTTTGCCTTTCACGGGAAAGTGCTCTACCATCTGAGTTACCCAAGCACGACTCACGCCCCGTCCTCACAGCTTCACTTCCGCCACTACCTTGTCTCCTACTTTCCAAACTTCACAGAAGATCTCCTGCGAACCTTGCAGAACTAGCACTCCTGGAAGAAAGGATATTGCGGAGACATGGCTTAGCCACAGCATGGGGGATGTTTCCAGAATGAGAGTGCGGGGCGTGAGTCGTGCTTACGTTGCTCAGATGGTAGAGCACTTGCCGAGTTCGAGTCTCGGTCCGTGCACACAGTTTTAATCTGCCAGGAAGTTTCATATCAGCGCACACTCCGCTGCAGAATGAAAATCTCATTCTGTATCACTGAACATATCTGGGATACTTGCAGCGTGCTTTTCAGAAGAGATCTCTATCCCCTCATACTCTTACCGATTTATGGACAGCCGTGCAGGATTCATGGTGTCAGTTCCCTACCACGCTACTTCAGACATTACTCCAGTCCATGCCACGTCATGTTGCGGCATTTCTGCGTGCTCACGGGGGCCATACACGATATTAGGCAGGTGTAACAGCTTCTTTGGCTCTTCAGTGTAGGTCCTGTGTGGGTTTCAAGGGACCTGTATAGCATTCTTCCTCTAAAATTGTGGAAAGTTAAGGTAATGATGATGAAAGTGGATAACTATCATTCAGCGTTTTTTTAAAGTAAACCACAAAGTGTCAATGATATTGAGATCTGGTTACTGGTGGCCATGGGAGATGCAACAATTCACCCTCGTGCTGACAAGACGAATAATGCGCATTGTGTGCACAGGCCCTGTTATCTTCGATCAAAGGATCACCATTTGAGACCGAACACTGTATCATGGGATGGACTTGATCAGTCAAATTGGTCACATAATCCTTAGGAATAATGGGAGTTTGTAGAGTAACCATGTGGCCCATGGAATACCACGTTATGGCTGCCCAAATCATCACCAGACACCCAGAATGCTTCACTCCTGCGACGTAAAGTCGACCAGAAGTTGGAAACAGTGTGAAACAAGATTCATCCGACCAAATGACATTCTTCCATTGCTGTACAGGGTAGGTTTTACGGGTTCAACTCCATGTTTTCCTGCATCACTGCTGAGTCGTTTTGGGATTCCTGCTCGTATTGCAGCTTACGGAGCTCCCTTCGTGTTGTGTTAGTGCTGACAGGGTTCGGTAGTGCGACATTCAGCTCTGTAGTGAGTGTGGCAGCTGTCGTCCTTTTTGTTTCAATCCTCTTCAATTATCGTAAATCAGGATCCCGCAACAAACATTTTAGTTTACGTTGTGACTTAACGGACAACGTTTTTACGCTGTCTCTGTATGCAGTATAAATATTCGATATTGCGCCTCGTGCAACTGAAACATGTACGTTTGAAATATGATTGAAATTCCTTAACTGACAAGAGTCTGAAACACAACTGCTAGAATTTGAATGGCATGTGAACGTGTATTTTATGTCTTCGCTTACGCGGTTTGCCCTGTACTGAACTTTGCTGACTGCGAGAATATATATTTAATATAGCAGCGAAAATATAAGCTGTCAATAACTGTAAAGCAAATCAAAACTGCATGAATTTAAGTAACACAAAAACTGAATCTCTGGTAATAAAAAAAACTTGATCAATTTGAAAATAATGGTCCGTGTGCTTAATGAGTGCTATCCCTGAAGTAATAAGATTTCTTAGCTTTACCTGCGCAATGGTAACGCTCTTCATACTGCTCTCTGTTAGTACTTTAAATTGTATAGTTAGCAAACAGCTATCGTGCAAGGCTGTTGATTAGCATACATTTTAATTAAATCCAATATGACTGAGACAATAACTTCTTGAGAAAATTGGTTAATCATGGATATGGGAACTAATATTGACTTGGGGTAAGTGACAATATGGCACTAACTTTAAAACTTGTATTTTTACTCTTTGTAAATTAATATTGATCACAATTAACACGCTCAATAAACTGATTATATATGAACAATTAGCTTTACAAAATCATTGGATGTGAGTGCTATACATTGTCTGAATCATCACTTATGAGCACGGGCATTGCATTAGTAACAAAACAACTTATTTTACGTTAATTATTTTCACCTCCTGTTGAGATTCCTTTTACAGTTAGCAAATATACTGCCCATAGCGAGTATGTCTGTCCAGCACACATAAGATACCAAACGTCTTTATGCTTGAAAGTCCTCCATACATCTCTATCTAAATTTACTCTAACACATTACCCATAACACCTTGAATCAGCAATCGCTGTTGAGCAGCGATGCTACTTCACAATCGATACTACATTTGACCATCTCTGGTTCAATATAATATTTTCTTGTAAAACTTGAATTAAGTTACCCTGTGTGTATACTTTCCACTACACCCAACACTCTGACTCCATTGGTCACGGGAGCACCACCACCCGACTCCAACAATTTGCCCACGTTCGAACTCACTCAGCTGTGACATAATGTAGTCATATCTAGACAGAACACTGTTCTGAGCACTACTGACATTTGAAACTGATTGAATCCACCCCCTGTATAGGACAGCGTCGCATATTGCGGTTACAGGAGGACGAGGATAGCAGCAATGTGAAACAAGTTAACAACGACAGGGCACAGTGGATTTTTTAGGCTGCATTATTCTGCTATAACTATGGTCAGAATGGCCACACTTCAAAGCATTTTAAATTTTCCCTCTTGAAGTTAACATTATTAGACGTGGAAATGGGAATACTGGTAGTTCGACTATGATATTTTTACCATACAAAATGCAGTGTGCACCTTATAACTTGAGTCTTGTACGCACGATGTGACAGGAGGCATGGTCGACATTCAGGTATGTGACAAGAACAATCATTCGAACCATATAACTCTAGCAAACATAGGCTCTAAAAAGCATACCATAAGACTATGAGCACTTCTTCAACTTCGATACTGTGAAACAAATCTCTTCAACTAAAAGCCCTATATTTTCCATACATTGACAGATATGGACAAAAACAAGGAAAAAATTTCCAATAAAAATGGGCTTCAAAATGTGCACACCTTAACAGCTATGAGCACTTGTTCATCCTCGCTGTTATTTAACACATCTCTTCTACTGAAAAAATGTTCATAGACTTAATGTATGCGCTTTACACTGAAGTGACAATGCTCATGGGATAGCGATATACACATATACATATAGTGGTAGTATCGCGTACACAAAGTATAAAAGAGCACCGCATTGTCAGAGCTGTCGTTTGTACTCCGGAGACTTAATGCGAAAAGGTTTCCAACATGATTATCGCCGCACGACGAGAATTAATAGACTCTCAACGCAGAATGGTAGTTGGAGATAGACGCATGAGACTTTCTATTTCGCATATAATTAGGGAATTTAATAATCAGATATCGACAGCGTCAAGAGAGTGCCGAGAATACCAAATTTCATGCGTTACCTCTCACCACGAACAATGCATTGGCCGACGGCCTTCACTTAACGACCAAGACCAGTGCCGTTTGCGTAAATTTGTCAGTGCTAATAGACAAGCAACACTGCGTGAAATAACGGCAGAAATCAATGTGGGACGTACGATAAACGTATCTGTTAGGGAATAAGTCAAAAGCCAAGATCGCTTAAATACTGTTTACTTGATAACCGGTTTCAACACGTTAAAGGTGCCATAATCGGATCTGTCAAGATATGACAGGTTTGAGGGAGGGCTTACATAAGCTACTCTACATACATTACTATTAGTTCAGCACCACATACCTGAATGAAGATCATAATTTATAAACCATTTGGATATATCGATACATGAGGCAGACCAGCTGATATAAAATCATTGTCACAAAAAATAAAAAGCAACTGTTCTCATGGACATTCTTTTCCATAAGATATTGGGGAAATAAGAGATTGGATAAAATATTCCGGAGGTAAAATAGTTCGCCATTCGGATCTCCGGACGGGGACTACTCAAGACGATGTCGTTATCAGGAGAAAGCAAACTGGCGTTCTACGGATCGGAGAGTGGAATGTCAGATCCCTTAATCGGGCAGGTAGGTTAGAAAATTTAAAAAGGGAAATGGATAGGTTAAAGTTAGATATAGTGGGAATTAGTGAAGTACGGTGGCAGGAGGAACAAGACTTTTGGTCAGGTGAATACAGGGTTATAAATACAAAATCAAATAGGAGTAATGCGGGAGTAGGTTTAATAATGAATGAAAAATAGGAGTGCGGGTAAGCTACTACAAACAGCATAGTGAACGCATTATTGTGGCCAAGAGAGACACGAAGCCCATGCCTACTACAGTAGTACAAGTTTATATTCCAACTAGCTCTGCAGATGATGAAGAAATCGATGAAATGTGTGATGAGATAAAAGAAATTATTCACGTAGTGAAGGGAGACGAAAATTTAATAGTCATGTGTGACTGGAATTCGAGAGTAGGAAAAATGAGAGAAGGAAACATAGGTGAATATGGACTGGGGGTGAGAAATGAAAGAGGAAGCCGTGTGGTAGAATTTTGCACAGAGCATAACTTAATCATAGCTAACACTTGGTTCAAGAATAATAAAAGAAGTTGTATACATGGAAGAATCCTGGAGATACTAGAAGGTATCAGATAGATTATATAATGGTAAGACAGAGATTTAGGAACCAGGTTTTAAATTGTAAGACATTTCCAGGGGCAGATGTGGACTCTGACCACAATCTATTGGTTATGAATTGTAGATTAAAACTGAAGAAAATGCAAAAAGGTGAGAATTTAAGGAGATAGGACCTGGATAAATTGAATAAATCAGAGGTTGTACAGAGTTTCAGGGAGAGTGTAAGGGAACAATGGACAGGAATGGGGGAAAGAAATACAGTAGAAGAAGAATGGGTAGCTCTGAGGGATGAAGGAGTGAAGGCAGCAGAGGATCAAGTAGGTAAAAAGACGAGGGCTAGTAGAAATCCTTGGGTAACAGAAGAAATATTGAATTTAATTGATGAAAGGAGAAAATATAAAAACGCAATAAATGAAGCAGGCAAAAAGGAATACAAACGTCTCAAAAATGAGATTGACAGGAAGTGCAAAATGGCTAAGCAGGGATGGCTAGAGGACAAATGTAAGGAACTAAAGGCTTATCTCACTAGGGGTAAGATAGATACTGCCTATAGGAAAAATAAAGAGACCTTTGGAGAAAAGAGAGCCACTTGTATGAATATCACGAGCTCAGATGGAAACCCAGTTCTAAGCAAAGAAGGGAAAGCAAGAAGGTGGAAGGAGTATATAGAGGGTCTATACAAGGGTTATGTACTTGAGGACAATATTATGGAAATGGAAGAGGATGTAGATGAAGAGGAAATTGGAGATACGATACTGCGTGAAGAGTTTGACAGAGCACTGAAAGACCTGAGTCGAGACAAGGCTCCGGGAGTATCCCATTGGAACTACTAACGGCCTTGGGAGAGCCAGTCCTGACAAAACTCTACCATCCGGTGAGCAAGATGTATGAGAAAGGCGAAATACCTTCAGACTTCAAGAAGAATGTAACAATTCCAATCCCAAAGAAAACAGGTGTTGACAGATGTGAAAATAACCGAACTATCAGTTTAATAAGTCACGGCTGTAAAATATTAACACGAATTCTTTACAGACGAATGTAAAACCTGGTCGAAGCCGACCTCGTGGAAGATCAGTTTGGATTCCGTAGAAACACTGGAACACGTGAGGCAATACTGACCCTATGACTTACCTTAGAAAATAGATTAAGGAAAGACAAACCTACGTTTCTAGCATTTGTAATCCTAGAGAAAGCTTTTGACAATGTTGACTGGAATACTCTCTTTCAAATTCTAAAGGTGGCAGGGGTAAAATACAGCGAGCGAAAGGCTATTTACAATTTGTACAAAAAGCAGATGGCAGTTATAAGAGTCGAGGGGCACGAAAGGGAAGGAGTGGTTGGGAAGGGAGTGAGACAGGGTTGTAGCCTGTCCCCGATGTTATTCAATCTGTATATTGAGCAAGCAATAATGGAAACAAAACAAAAATTCGGGGTAGGTATTAAAATACATGGAGAAGAAATAAAATGTTTGAGATTCGCTGACGGCATTGTAGTTCTGTCAGAGACAGCAAAGGACTTGGAAGATCAGATGAATGGAATGGACAGTGTCTTGAAAGGGGGATATAAGATGAACATCAACAAAAGCAAAACGAGGATAATGGAATGTAGTCGAATTAAATCAGGTGATGCTAACGGTATTAGATCAGGAAATGAGACACAGTAGTAAAGGAGATTTGCTATTTGGGGAGCAAAACAACTGATGACGGTCGAAGTAGAGAGGATATAAAATGTTGACTGGCAACGGCAGGGAAAGCGTTTCTGAAGAAGAGAAATTTGTCAACATCGAATATAGATTTAAGTGTCAGGAAGTCGTTTCTGAAAGTATTTGTATGGAGTGTAGCCATGTGTGGAAGTGAAACATGGGCGATAAATAGGTTGGACAAGAAGAGAATAGAAGCTTTCGAAATGTGGTGCTACAGAAGAACGCTGAAGATTAGATTGGTAGATCACATAACTAATGATGAGGTATTGAACAAAATTGGGGAGAAGGGGAGTTTGTGACACAACTTGACAAGAAGAAGGGACCGGTGGGTGGACATGTTCTGAGGCATCGAGGGATCAAAAATTTAGTATTGGAGGGCAGCGTGGAGGGTAAAAATCGTAGAGGGAGACCAAGGCATGAGTACACTAAACAGATTCAGAAGGATGTAGGTTGCAGTAGTTACTTGGAGATGAAGAAGCTTGCACAGGATAGAGTAGCATGGAGAGCTGCATCAAACCAGTCTCTGGACTGAAGAGCACAACAAAAACAACAATAGACAAGCAACACTGCGTGAAATAACGGCAGAAATCAATGTGGGACGTACGACAAACGTATGTGTTAGGAGAATTTTTCGCGACTAGACGTTAATGGGTTAAGGCGGCAGACGACCAACGCGTGTGCCTTTGCTGACAGCACGACGTGGCCTGCAGCGCCTTTCCTGGGCTCGTGAGCATGTCAGTTGGACCCTATACGACTGGAAAACTGTGATCAGGTAAAATCAGTCCCGATTTCAGTTGATAAGAGTTGATGGTAGGATTCGATTGTGGCGCAGCCATGGGACCCTACTTTTCAACAAGGCACTGTGCGAGCTGGTGGTGGCTCCATAATGGGCTGGACTGTGTTTACATGGAATAGCTGCCTCCTCTGGTCCAACTGAACCGATCATTGACTGAAAACCATTATGTTCGGCTATCTGGAAACCATTTGCAGCCATTCATGGTCTTCATATTATGGATGATAGTGACATGTAACAGGGCCACAATTGTTGGCTACTGGTTTGGACAACGTTTTGGACAGTTCGAGCGGATGATTTGGCCACCCAGATCGCCAGACGTGAATTCGATGGAACACATCTGGGACATAACTGAGAGGTCACTCCGTGCACAGCACTCTGCACCAGCAACACTTTCACAAGTATGAACGGCTGTAGAGGGGCCATGATTCAGTATTTCTGCAGGGAGCTTCCAACGACTCGTTGAGCCCATGCCACGTCGAGATCTGCACTGACCCTGGCAAAAGGAGGTCCGACACAATGTTAGGAGAAATCTCAAAATTTTTGTTACCTCAATGTTTACTGGACGTTTTTGCATCTAATGGTCGTTCCTGTCATACACCTGAATACATAGCATTACTCTTGGGATACCTAGTCTCTGTCATGCGTGCGACAGATAGCCGAGGAGTCGTATTTCCGGAGGGCAACAGTGAAGTGTGGGCGGTCCGTCGGACAGGTCTGACCACTTGCGTCACTCTCGCCGCGGTCTCGGCGCGTGTTGCGTGAGCCCGCTTGCACACGCATTACACGCAAGCTGCGTCACGGCGCCCAGGCCACAAGCCGCCCGCAACACGCCGCGGGGACGGCCGCTGAAAGCGAATTAGGAGCACTGCCGCAGACTGTAAGGTCTTTATCGCGAGGGAAGGCGCGTATCTCCACTCGGCTTCAGATATGAAGTTCCTATTACCTTGATTGCATGCAGTTACTATGGATTAATAGTTTCGGCAGGGCTAAGCTGCCGCCTTCAGATCTGCTAGGTTACAAAAATTAGAAAAATACGAAGTTTGGAATATGAATAGTGGCAACTATTTTGAACCGTGTGCACTTCCATGTTTCCACGGCTCGTTTCCTGAGCATCATGTGGAGCCAATATTTTTGGTAATCGACAGTGTTTGGGCGCGATCGGGCTCCAGCATCTCGTTATTCCGCAGTTGTTCAGGGTTGATCTTTTATGAAGCTCTTTCGTAGTGTACCCACTATCGATTGCTAGTTCTGTCTTTGGTGTACTTAGAAACACTCACGTGTTTACTGCAGCAGACTCTTTGGCCTGTACTATTCGTAGGCGAGCGCGGTCACGCTAGAGGAGGTTGTCGGGCGGTGGCCTTCGTGTCTGCTCTGGTGACGTCGAAATCCTGCCTTCCTCGTACGGGTGTTATCGAACCCGCACTTCTACCCGTGGAGGAACGCCAGCCTGGTTGGGCCCCTCTGTCCGCTCTTCACTGGTTGTCCGCGGGAGGCGGATGGCAATCATCGCCTGCGTCGACGAAGGCAAACAAACAGTAACCATCATGAGGCGGTGGAGCCGCCGTTCGGCGAGGGTTTGAGTCCGGGTGCAGTTCGGCTGGGTCGGTGTCTGCCGGGACGACTGGGGACGGCTCAGAGTTGTGCACAGCAGTCCCGGACAAACGACGAAGTGCGCCGAGGGAGGAGAAAAGAAGTTGAGTGTGAATGTTTCAAGTTGATCGTCCTTTTGGATTTTGTTCATCCAGTCGTCTTTCCCGCCTTGTGGCCACCGCTGTGGTAATCCTCTGTTCTGTTCACTGGTGCAATTCTGACAGTGCAGATTCCTCCACGCATCGTTGCTAACCGGTGTAGTGGTGTATTTTGGTAGTTATTTGTGTACGTTTGCACTTCTATGTTTTGGTAGTTCATCCTCCCGCCCGGTGGTTGCAGAATTTCGGGTGAGGAGTTAGTTCCTTGTCTCCCAAGATTTAATGCTGTATTATTAAGGTTAATTCTAGTTCAGTCTAGTGTTCTGTTAATCCCTGGGTATATGTGACCGCCATACTACTTTCGCTGTAAGTGAGTTGCACTGACACTAGTTGGGGGTTCGAGTCCTGTCACGGAGCTGATAAGGGGTCACATTGGTTTCGGCTTGTCAGTTGGCACCTTACTAAAACCCCCTTGTTAAAAGGGAGGAAGGAAAAAAAACTTTAGAAATACCTTCTATTTGCATTAACTATCTTACCTGTCGCTTAAGTAAATATCTGCTCAGTGATTAAGCTAGTGGGAGCACCTATCCTAAAAGCAACTAGCGCACTTCTGTTATGGTGACCCTCGTGCCTATTTTGGTCCGAAAGATTGTATAAACAGGCTTACACGCTCCGTATCGAACTTCTGATGTTGTTTTTTGAGTGAGTGTGGATTATTAAAATTGATTATAGTGCAAACGTTTGTATTTTAGCAACCGATTTATAAGTTATTAATGTGATTGGCTGGAATGTAATACGAAAGTTTTAGGACCATAGGTTGTCCAGGTAGAAATTTTGAAGCCATGTTGTGTTGTGAATTCGTGTATTTATGTTTTATATTGCAATGAGAATTTAAATGTGTTAAACCCACGCTTTGCGATTAATAATTAAAGATTTAAGAGTGCGTTCACTAAGCGCTTACTTATGAGTTGTTATAATTATTTTTTAAAAATTATAATAGGCGTTTTAGTTTCTCAAATTAAAGCCTTTCCAATTCGAAAGTGGTGGCCCTCCCATTTTGGGCAATTGTGAACATCGAAGCAGGATTTACGTAGTTGGTGTTATGTATTGTATGTTATGAATAAATTATTTATGTGTTAAGTCACGTCTGATATGTCAATTACTTGGCCCCGTCCACACCTTGGTCGTAGTCTTTTAATATTAAATGATCAGACCACCGTTCCATATTTATTTACAGCTCGTACAAAATAGATGCATGTTTCAAAGTTTTACTGACCTTCAAAGTAGTTACAAGCATTGTGTATAACCCGTTGACAGCGATGTGGAAGTCTTAGGATACTCTTAGCAGTGCCAGTTGTATTGGCAGTTCGACGGCGTGGTCTATTGCCCGATGAATTTGAAGCAGTTCTGAAGCTAATGCCGTGAAGTGTTTCCTTCACTTTATAAATCGAGTTGAACTCACGAGGTCTTAAGTCAGGGGAGTGCAGTAGGTGGTGTAGCACTTAGCAACCCCTTCAATCAGACAAATCAGTAACAGTTTGCACTGTACGTGCTTGAGCATTGTCCTGCAAAATGATGGTCAGGTCCTGCAGAAAGTGTCATCACTTCTGTCTCTATGCTGTTCATTTTTGGAACACAACCTACGACCAGCTTAGAGACAAAAGTGATGACACTTTCTGCAGGACCTGACCATCATTTTGCAGGACAATGCTCAAGCACGTACAGTGCAAGCTGTTACTGATTTGTTTCACCGATGGGGCTGCTAAGTGCTATACTACCTACTGCACTCCTCTGACTTAAGCCCTCGTGAGTTCAACTCGATTTCTAAACTGAAGGAAACACTTCACGGCATTCGCTTCAGAACTGATACAAATTCGTCGGGCAATAGATCGCGCCGCTCGAACTGTCAACACAACTCACTGCTAAGAGTATCCTAAGACTTCCACATCGCTGTCAACGGGTTATACACAATGCTGGTGGCTACTTTGAAGGTTAGTAAAACGTTGAAACACGTATCTATTTTGTACGAGCTGTAAATAAATATTTGCGACTATTAAAGTTCCAACCCTCGTATTACACTGATGTAGCTGTAATCGTATGTAATCGATGTTAGATGACTTCGTTCTAGCATACCCTCAGTGTACAGGTCATGAGATCGTGCTGTGCCATAAAACAAACGTTTGTTTTTTGTATCACCGTAACGTTATTTGTAATAAAAAAATAACAACACATTTACATAAATTATTACAGTAGATATAAAAATTCCAATACATGACTAAGGTAATACTACTTGATGATAAAAAGAGTGTAAAACATTAAACAATGTAACTGTGCCCTCCTGGCAACACAGAATCATAGAGGTGTGGCACATCAAGAAGCGCCGCATGTGTCTGAGTTGACTGCTGGCTGCATACTGCCGGATACCATTCGAGTTTATAGAGTAATAAAGAGGAGCACCAGCACATGGCAGCAGTCTCATGAATATTAGTGAACATTTTATGGGTTTTTTAACAATATATACGTACATGTAACAGTATTGAGAGACACAGTAAATGAATTCAAAGTTGCGAATAAGGACAACCATCAGCTGTAGACTGATGCTTTTGCGAATACATTTCATGTATTTATAACGGCTGTAGTCGCCGCAGTGCCTGTTCCTTTGGACTCACGTCAAAAGGAACTTCGCATCGTAATCAGAATAACACAGGTACTGCAATATCGTATATGAGAGAGTACGATCTGAATCATTGTATCCAATGAGACTACATGCGATCGAGTCAACAAAGCCTCACAGCTGAAGCTTTCATTACATAAACTTAAATATGTCACCAGTCCAGTGCTCTACTAGGCATGTTCATACTGGAGGTGGTATGCACTTTCCTCCGACCTCTGAGTAGTGGGACCTACAGTTTAACGTGAACTTCGAACCACGGAGCAACTTGTCATTTTTCAAAGTAAAAAAAAAAATTAAAAAAGCTTGCATGATGAACTAAGTGATAAGAGACAAAATTGCTAGGACTGTTTGGGTATCAAACACTGGACCTTCGAGACCTGTAGCCTGTGTCACCGAGCTATTGAGGAATACTCGAGAAAACAAAATTCAAGGATGAACATCGGGGAAAATGCATACGCCATGTACTTTCTATTTTGTCATCTTAACAAGACTCATACAGCCATCACAACACATATAAAGTTTAATGCATTGCAAAGCAGTATACACATCGGGTTTAATACGAGGGTTGCCCAGAAAATAATGCACCGCATTTTTTCTTCAACAATTCTTTATTGAACGCAATGAGAATTACACACACGAGAGAATGGGGTTTTCCACGTAATCTCCATCCCGTTCTGTCACCTTCCTCCAGCGCGAAACAAGGGCGTGTGTGCCCTGTCGGTATCAGTCCTTGTCCTGGTGGCGGATCGAGTGCTTCTCTGTGTGACTCGCCTACTCATTGTCTTCTAAATGTCTTCCACGAATGGCATCCTTTAAAGGTCCAAACAAGTGCAAATCCGAGGGGGCTATTGATGAGGTAACACTATCCAATGCTGTTTTGCGATCTATTCAGCAGTCCTCAGACTTGTGTGAGGCCGAGCGCTATCGTTTTGCAGCAAGACATCTCCTGGGTTGATTTGGTGCCAAAGTCGCCGGAAGCGCGTCTTGAACATTTTAATGTGTTGACGTATGCTTCTGAATTAATAGTACCGCCTCTTGGCATCACATCAATCAGAATCACACCTCCACAGTCCCAGATCACGATGATCATGACCTTAACGATGGAAGCAGTTGCTTTGATTTTTTTCTTCTGTGGGGAGTGGGAATGGCGCCATTCCATCGTTTTGTTTCGGGCTCAAAATGGTGAACTCAGTTTTCATCACCTGTCAGAATCCGGGGCAAGAAGGCCTCCCCCTCAGCTTCAAAACGTTGACAAATGTAATGTCTGTGCGATATTTGGTCCACCGTTAGACACTGTACACACACTTTTGAATATTCGAGAGTGAGTGCATCCACACTTCCTTTGCTCATTGACAGATGCTGCGCCAGCTACCGAGTCGTAATGCGTCTGTCCTCGTGAATGACATCAGCTCTCTGCATCATGTCGGGTGTGACAGCCGTGGATGGTCTCCCTGACCGCTGCAAATCGCGAAGTCCGCCGAACCGTTTTCTGATGATCTCACTCTTCGTGCCCAGGTACCAACTGTATCTCTGTCGACAGCAGATGCTCCATAGCCTTCGCACAGGTGTTTGCGAATATTCCCCACAGTTTCTTTCTCTGCAATGAGAAATTCAATGACGGCACGTTGCTTGTAAAGTACATCACATACAGACACCATTTTCAATCTGTCCTACAGCTACGCTATCTGTCGGAAGTGACGGAAACGTGGCGCGCTCACTCTGGGTACTTCATATAATACATACGTAACGTATCGCATTCGTAGCATTGTTTCCGGATGAGAAAACAAATGCGGTGCACTACTTTCTGGGCAACTCTCGTGCATTGCACATCACCATAAACACAAAATTGTAGTAGAATCCTACGAAAAGTTGACCTGCTCTTCCAGCAAAAAGGCAAAAGGCATATCACAGGCAACGTAATCTCAAGTCTTCAATGCAGAGCAATGTAGTGACAAGTCTCGGCAAAGAGCAACCGGTTGTGATTACACGTTGCAGGGGGTGGTTTATAACGTTGTATGTATTCGTGCACTCAAAAAAAGATGTGATTCACATTCTCACAATGGGGATGCGACTAGATCAATACTATATAAATGCTTCCTCTTGTAACGGCCGTGAAAAAAAATGTGAGGTGCCTTGTAGTGTAAGTCTCCTGGACCATTAATCTTTCTCGTGCCACAAGCTAGAAATCTTTGGCACACTGTGTTCTAATTCTGTCTGATGGTTGATTTAATAACTTACAAAAGATTTGTAGCTGGTAATTCCATGTCTCCTCTTGCTCCGTCACAGACGGCTAGCTTGTCTACTGTTTCTTTGCTAAGTCTGCAACAGTGTGCCTTTTCCCAGCACATGGCGGGATGTATTAAGAAGATAGCGCACTGGAAGGCTCGTTCGATTCAAAGTAACAAACAGAGCCTCCTACAGCTCTCATGCTCCAAACATATATCTGTATGTGCGGCATCTGAAACATGTGAGTCGTGCTTGGGTAGCTCAGTTGGTAGAGCACTTGCCCGCGAAAGGCAAAGGTCCCGAGTTCGAGTCTCGGTCCTACACACAGTTTTAAATGCCAGGAAGTTTCAACTGTGGGTAATATTCGCAAGCACCTGTGCGAAGTCTATGGAGCATCTGCTGTCGACAGAAGTACAGCTAGTCGCTGGCCACGGAAGGTGATGTCATTCGCGAGGACAGACGCATTACGACTCGGCAGCTGGCGCTGCATTTGTCAGTCAGCAAAGGAAGCGTGATTGCAGTTGTCCTCACTCTCCAATATTGAAAAGTGTGTGTAAGATTGGTCCGACGGAGTCTAACGGTGGACAAAAATCGCACAGAAAAAAAAACATTTGTCTTAACTTGTTCCACTGTTTCGAAACTGAGGGGAAGGACTTCTTGTCCCGGATTGTCACAGGTGATGAAATCTGAGTTCATCATTTTGAACACGAAACAAAACGACAGTCGATGGAATGGCGCCATTCCCGCTCCCCACAGAAGAAAAAAAGTCAAAGCAACTGCTACCGCCGGTAAGGTCATGATCACCGTAATCTGGGACTATGGAGGTGTGATTCTGATTGATGTGATGCCAAGAGGCGGTACAATTAATTCAGAAGCATATGTCAACACATTAAATAGTTCAAGACGCGCTTCCGGTGACTTTGGCAACTCATCAACCCAGGAGACGTTTTGCTGCAACACGATAACTCTCGGTCCAACACAAGTGTGAGGACTACTGAATACATCGCAAAACAGCGTTGGATAATGTTACCTCATCCACCCTAGAGCTCTGACATAGCCCCCTCGGATTTGCATTTGGTTGGACCATTAAAGGATGCCATTCGTGGAAGACATTTTGAAGACGATGAGAAGGTGATTCAAACAGATAAGCACTGGTTCCGCCATCAGGTCAAGGAGTGGTACCGACAGAGCATACACGCCCTCTTTTCGCGCCGGAGGAAGGTGACAGAACGGGTGGAGATTACGAGGAGACACCATCCTTTCGTGTGTGTAATTTCATTGTGTTCAATAAAGAATTGTGTGAAGGAAAGAAAAGGTGCATTACTTTCTGGGCAACCCTCGTATTAAATCCGATGTGCATACTGCTTTTCAATGCATTAAACCTTTTATGTGTTATGATGGCTGAATGAATCCTATTCAGATGGCAAAATAAGAAGTACATGGCGTATGCATTTTTGCCGATGTTCATCCTTGATTTTTCATTTTCTTCTCGTGTATTTCTCAATAGCTCGGTGACACAAGCTACAGGTCTCGAAGGTCTTATGTTTGATATCCAGTCAGTCCTAGGAATTTTGTCTCTTATCACTTGGTTCATCATGCAAGCTTTATTTATTTATTTTTTTTTTTTTTTACTTTGAAAAATGGCAAGTTGCTCCGTGGTTAGAAGTTCACGTTAAGCTGTAGGTTCCTCTGTTCAAAGGTCGGAGGAAAGTGCATACCACCTCCAGTATGAACATGCCTAGTAGAGCACTGCACTGGTGACATATTTAAGTTTTTGTGAAGAAAGCTTCAGCTGCGAAGTTTTGTTGGCTCGATCGCATGTAGTCTCATTCGATTCAATGATTCACATCATACTCTCTCATATACGATATTGCAGTACCTGTGTTATTCTGATTACGAGCCAAAGTTCTCGCCAGTTATTCGTAAAGGATACTAAATTACATCCCTATCATAGTCGTCTCTCTCTAGCATCGCGTGTATCTAAAACTCAGATGGATAAGTAATTTATAGAAAATGTACATTCTCTCAAGTTCGTCTTGGACATTCTTACTTATTTAACAATGGGTAAAACATAGTGTGATTGATTTCAAATGATTCAGATTTTATGTTTATTGGGTGCTAAAATACAGACGTAGTTTCGAAATAAACATTTTCTGCCACAAAAATACACATTTCTTAAAATTTATTACGTTGTGTATCACTTTCAAATAAACACCAGGGATATCTGCAACTGTTATTAGCACTTTGAACAAACGACAGTCCTAGTTGCAACTAATGACGTGATTTATTCAAATTTTTAAATATGTCTGGCATATTTCAGACGTTGTTCAACATCTACAATTGCGACGCTGATCCTAACGCCAGTGAGTGCATACAGCTACTTGATAAAACCGTATGTGCCTTTCATGTCTGTGTTATGTTGAGAGAAGATGTTTTCAGCTGCACTGACAAAGGAACAAAACGATTTAGAACGAGACAGCTGCAGTACTGAAAGGAACAAACGATGCGTCTTCTTAAAAGAAGCAGCAAATGAAATAATTAGTTCGTAAAACAAAACTTGAATGATCCTATATAGTAGAGGGTAATTCCTTACATCATCATCATCATGATAGGCCTTGTTAAGAACTCATCCCCCACTTAATCATGCGCTCTGTAAACGTGTAAAATTTGTAGAGAAGATATCAGGCTATATTCTTCCTACAGCTAATGGGTATTGGCTTACAGCTAATAACACATTCATCATGGTGGCTGCAAACACCTAAAATCTGTATAAAGAATGTCAGAGAATATGCTTCCTAAAACATATCGATCTCAGTTGTACCTGTAAACTTTGTCATAGGGTGAATACTTCAATCCATCAAACCTGGAAAGAAAGCTTTTCACTTGTGCGAAGAAGAAAATAAACATTCTTGCTCCTCTCCCCCTCCCCCCTCCTCCCCCCCACCTGCCCCGCCCCCCACTTCCTCATAAATAAGAGCTGAATTACAGTGGATAAAATCATGGATGTTCTTTCTTTCAGTACATATATGGTTAAATCTTCATGATGATAGCAGTACCAGTGACCAGTCTTCGATATCGATAGCTCGTTAACCCTAAACCTCCCATTAATTCTGATGCTATATCTGATTGATAACTCACGCTGCACCCGAACACAATTCATACGTTTATGGCGAATTACAATGGGCTATCCAGCATCCTTATATATTGTAATGAATAAGACAGGTGCATATCTGAGATTGGAGAGAGAGAGAGAAAGAGGAGGGAGATTAGGGGGTGAGGGGGAGGGGTTAAAAGTGGGTTTTGCGGTCATGCCTCAGTGACACAGAAGTCCCACAAAAAGCACCACATCATGCATTCGAGAAAGTAGCGTTAAGAAATGCCGCGAAAGAGACCTTGGGGTGAGGCGTCATAGAGCGTCGCCGCTCGTCTCGGTAGAGCATCGGCAGGCGTTCCAACAGGCGTGACCTGCGACCCCGCTTCAGCGTCGCTGACCACGCGCCGTTGCGCAACCCTAGGAGTGAGGAGTGTCCAGCTGTTGCGAAGCGGCTGTAGACGTAGCCAGGACACGTCCCAGCATGCAGGCCCACGCTGTGTAATAGCCGAGGTACCTGCCACGGACCCTGTGTGAAAGTAAACAGTCGGAGGCACTGGCCAACAGACAACGAGGGGAGATGCTTGCTGATTTTTGCTACATGGGCATTCGGCAGTAGTCTGAGGCATGTTTCTGTGTTTAATGTTTCATCTCCTAATACTGGAGCCATCATCAGGTGTTATAAAGACTTTGCAAACCGAGCTGTGCATACGCACACGCATCAAGGCAACGGTAAGGTCGCGACGTCATCAGCTTCCTAACAAGGGAACCTCCCCATCGCACCCCCCCTCAGATTTAGTTATAAGTTGGCACAGTGGATAGGCCTTGAAAAACTGAACACAGATCAATCGAGAAAACAGGAGGAAGTTGCGTGGAACTATGAAAAAAATAAGCAAAATATACAAACTGAGTAGTGCATGCGCAAGATAGGCAACATCTAGGAGAATCCGAAGCCCAGAGCATCGTGGTCCCGTGGTTAGCGTGAGGAGCTGCAGAACGAGTGTTCCTCGGTTCAAGTCTCCCCTCGAGTGAAAGGTTTAATTTTTTATTTTCAGACAATTATTATCAGTTCGTCCGACGCGAGGTAACTGAGCCGTAGTATGGGGACGTTTTATGAAAAACATATGTTTTGACAGAGCACAGGGAAAACTGTGCGACTATGAAACTGTTGCATTCATTTGTTGCAGTTTATGTGACAAACTCTTATGTTTTCATCACTTTTTTGGGAATGATTATTACATCGACAAGAAAATCTAAATCGGGCAAGGTAGAAGAATTGTTTTACCCATTCACCAAGTGTACAAGTTGGGTGGGTCAACAACATATTCCTGTCATGTGACGCACATGCCATCACCAGTGTCGTATAGAATATATCAGACGTGTTTTCCTGTGGAGGAATCGGTTGACCTATGACCTTGCGATCAGATGTTTTCGGTTCCCATTGGAGACGCACGTCCTTTCGTCTACTAGTCGCACGGTTTTGCGGTGCGGTCGCAAAACACAGACACTAAACTTATTACAGTGAACAGAGACGTCAATGAACGAACGGACAGATCATAACTTAGCGAAAATAAAAAAAGTAAATTTTTCACTCTAGGGAAGACTTGAACCCAGGCCCCCTCGTTTCCCAGCTCCTCACGCTAACCACGGGACCACGGCGCTCGTGATGTCACTTTCTCCTTGATGTTGCATATCTTGCGCGTGGACTACTCAGTTTGTATATTTTGCTTATTTTTTTATAGTTCCACACAACTTCTTCCTGTTTTCTCGATTGATCTGTGTATAGTTTTTCAAGGCCTATCCACTAGGCCAACTTATAACTAAATCTGAGGGGGGTGCGATGGGGAGGTTCCCTTGTAAGATCGCGGAGTTACGAGGGCGTGTGCTACGGAGCTTGTTGTGCGGAAGAGTTGGTACTGTTTGCTCTATTTAGTTATAAGACCTACAACTCGTTTAATTTAGAGTCTTCTCTTTTTCTGTTAAAAGTTTTTTTTCTGCTTTTGAATTTCTTTAGCCTTTCTGTACATCCTAGCAGAAATAACTGGATCCTGATAAAACTATGCTATCGGAGACATGCATTTTCGGGCGCGATGGTTCCATATGAGTACATAATCTGCTACTACCGATTTATCCATGTCGTCCAGACGACAATTATTCTTCTGTCCTTAAGGCTTCTTTCAGCAGTTCCTATGTGCATTTTGCCACATGTACAAGAGATTTTGTACATCGCTGCTGTGGCAAGCGGCAGGCATGTAACAGACTTGAGCAACTGCGTAGTAAAACTGATTAGCAGAAGACCGATTTAGGTCATAAATTTGAACAACAGGGCAGTAATACGAGTAACAGATTTGGACAACTATGTAGTAAGAGTGAACAATGGGATAGTAAGAAATAAGTTTGGGAAGATTATTAATAAACTGCTGGACCTACAGGCAGACAGACAAAGAGGTAACAGTCGGGTTGAAGAATGACAAGGAAGAGTGGATTATGCTGAAAACGAGCTTAGAAATGAAATGGTAGAAAATGTAGGATTTGTTTTGAATAAACATGACAATTTAAATAAAATAGTTGAAACTTATGTTAGAGAGTACAAATTATTAAAATGTGATTTTTGAATCTTACCTGCTAGTTGTCTTGTTCTTCACTGTGAACGCCTATGTTTGAAGTTATATTTTGTGCGTGGTTATAAAAGTTCACTGGACTTAGTATTGCACTGAACGTGATCACTCTGTGATCAAAATCGGTACGCAGCAATGGTAATTAAAAACAGTTTCGAATTTATACGACAAGTGCTGGAGTTTCCCTAGTTCGCAATATGTCTAGATGGTTTGACAAAACGGAAACTCGTTTTGAACACCAATATGGAAACAAATTTACAGACTTAGAGGATAAACCAGCAGTAATTAAACGGAGCAGCAATCTCAGTCTGCAGCAGAGATTGTTTTTAGAGAGTGCTCAGTCTGTCAAGTCGATAACATATGTCTACAATTCAGGTTAAAATGTTGAAATTAAACACAGGGTAGCTAATAACTGAAAAACTGGATAATTAAAAATAAGATTAGTTTTTATAGGTGTAAGGAAGAACCCCTCTTCATTCAACGCAAATCGACAGCCACGATGTCTTTCTTCTGGACTCCAAAAACATGGTAATCGCACGTATAGAGATGGTGGCTGTATGGAGGACGTGTAAGGGACTCCCAGCAAATTTTCTGTAGAGTACTCGAAGCCTTGGCAATATGTGGGCCCGCCCACACCTGGATACGATCACGGTTCCGTAGCCACCCGTAGAGATTTTTCCATGAAGGAATTGATCGCCTTGTCTCATAGTGGGGTATATGTATTAATAGGTATGGCGATTGCTTTAAAATAATAAACAGTTTACTTACTTTTTCCATTTGTCTCGTTTTCATTTGACTGCCCCCTGGTTGACAGTGGGGACATGTAGTGTTACGAAATTGTCGGCGGTGTTCGCTACCTTCAGTCACCGACTCAATGTACAGGGTGATCATAATTAAATAAACTTTCACTAACTGAGTCAGTGTAGACGGAAAACTATTTAACGTATAGGTACTCAACTTTATAGGAATGATATTCAGACTGTGCGCTGAAGGATTTGCGCTTTTAGTAATGTTATTGTCATGACTTGCTGCTACGCGCAGGTACTGGTACGGGGACGTGGGACTGAAAGACAATCAACAGTACGCATTACAGTTGGTGACAGTCAGCATGGATGTGGACAAGGGCAGCCAACGAAAGCTCATGAGGTTCCCCGTGCAGTGAGCGCGTCGCTGTAGGTGTGGCATCACAGCAGACCTCATGATTGGTCCATTTTTCTTTAAGGCAGTCGGACTCCAAGGACCAAGGACATGCAGCGTGAACGGCACATGTTACTGTGTTCTGCTTCGGCAAAAAGTGACAACGGATCCCTGCTCAATGGAAGAGAGATGCTTTGGTCTCAGATCTTTTGATGTACAATAGAGCTCCACCTCACATTGCCCGTGAGGTTCAAAAAATGTGTGTGAAATCTTATGGGACTTAACTGCTAAGGTCATCAGTCCCCAAGCTTACACACTACTTAATCTAAATTGTCATAAGGACAAACACACACTCCCATTCCCGAGGGAGGACTCGAACCTCCTCCGGGACCAGCCGCCCGTGAGGTCACTCGGTTGCTGCGTAACACATTTGGACAAAACCGAATCAATGGCCGGTTGTTCCCAACTGAGTGGCCACCAAGACTCGTGTGATTTCTGGTTGCCTGGTTACCTGAAATCCAGAGTCTGTCAGCGGGACAGGGAAGAGCGAGGAGATTATAGTTTAACGTCCCGTCGACAACGGCGTCATTAGAGACGGAGCACAAGCTCAGATTAGGGAAGTAGGTGTAAGAAAATCGGCCGTGCCCTTTCAAAGAAACCGTCTCGGCATGTGCCTGAGGGAAATCACTGGAAACCTAAATGATGATGGCCGGACGCAAGTTTGAACCGTCGTGTTCCCGATTGCGAGTCTAGTGTCCTAAACACTGCGCGACCTCGCTCGGTGTCAGCGGGAGAATCTCAAATGTAGGAGGCTGAAGATGAACATAGCGGGGGAGGAAGCCAACATCCCACCTAAGCAGTCTCAGTCAACAGTACAGCACTCTCTAGTGCGATTCCAGACTGCCGTAGATACTAATGATTGTCACAACAAACAACGTTTCTAAACTGTAAGCATGATACTCACTAACAAATGTTCCCTTTTCATGTGAAAATTACAAGTAAAATGTGTTTCTTTCAATAGTTCATACATTATTTCTCTTCCGTCTGTCTTTGAAACTGTTTCCACAAGATTTCATTGTCCTACGATCACTCGTTTTTTATAAGGGCGCTCTCAAGTAACGAAAGTTTAATTATAACCACGCGGTAGGTACAAGCCGTTTTACAAGTTGCTTTATGTGTTAAAACGTATGTTTCTCATGTGACTAAAGAAACTGTATTTTTCTCTTTACGTGTGACGGTTGTTTACAGGAAAAAAGAGTGACTCCTTTGAAGATAGACTGCGCTGTCGAATACCTGGCCAAGAGCTGTAACGCGCCGGAGGCCATCGTCCCTCAGAGCACCACCGTTCATATATTGTCCATGTTTTCCCCCTGAGATTTTTAACTTAGGTTTTTGTAACGTTTCGTATATGAAATGGTTTTCAGTTTAGTGCAGCAAATAAAAGTTTCTGAAGCTAGAAATTTAATGTCGGATTTGAATAAAGAGGGTAATTCAGTTTACCTGAAAAAGTACTGTAAACTTTCATTATAGGATGAAACCTGCAGAGGTGTGATTGAGTTGTACGCCAGCGAATTACTTAGACATGCGAAGACGATCTCAAGAGAGAACATTTTGATTTATTAATGTTGAGCAGTGTGTAGAAGTCCGCTCAGCAGCGATTTAAGATTGTCATAGACGACGGATAGACTCGAAGTTTCTCACCGTCTTCATTCCTGTTCTACGTATCCTTATCAGTTATCATAAGGCCGTTGCAGAATCCCTGAATATGGAAGTAAATAGGAATATAAAAAAAGGGAGGAAGGTTTATCTGTTTAGCAAGAGTAATAGGAAGCAGATTTCAGACTACCTAACAGATCAAAACGAAAATTTCTGTTCTGACACTCACAATGTTGAGTGTTTATGGAAAAAGTTCAAGGCAATCGTAAATTGCGTTTTAGACAGGTAAGTGCCGACTAAAACTGTGAGGAACGGGAAAAACCCACCGTGGTTCAACAACGAAGTTAGGAAACTACTGCGAAAGCAAAGAGAGCTTCACTGCAAATTTAATTGCAGCCAAAACCTCTCAGACAAACAGAAGCTAAACGATGTCAAAGATAGCGTAAGGAGGGCTATGCGTGAAGCGTTCAGTGAGTTCGAAAGTAAAATTCTATGTACCGACTTGACGGAAAATACTAGGATGTTCTGGTCTTACATTAAATCAGTAAGTGTATCGAAACAGCATATGCAGACACTCTGGGATGATCATAGTATTGAAACAGAGGGTGACAAGCGTAAAGCTGAAATACTAAACACCTTTTTCCAAAACTGTTTCACAGAAGAAGACAGCACTGCAGTTCCTTCTCTAAATCCTCGCACGAACGAAAAAATGGCTGACATCGAAATAAGTGTCCAAGGAATAGAGAAGCAACTGAAATCACTCAACAGAGGAAAGTGCACTGGACCTGACGGGATACCAATTCGATTCTACACCGAGTACTCGAAAGGCCCCCCTTCTAACAGCTGTGTACCGCAAGTCTCTAGAGGAACGGAACGTTCCAAATGATTGGAAAAGAGCACGGGTAATCCTAGTCTTCAAGAAGGGTCGTCGAGCAGATGCGCAAAGCTATAGGCCTATATCTCTGACATCGATCTGTTGTAGAATTTTAGAACATGTTTTTTGCTCGCGTATCATGTCATTTCTGGAAACCCAGAATCTACTCTGTTGGAATCAACATCGATTCCGGAAATAGCGATCGTGTGAGACCCAATTCGCTTTATTTGTTCATGAAACCCAGATAATATTAGATACAGGCTCCCAGGTAGATGCCAATTTCCTTGGTTTCCGGAAGGCGTTCGTTACAGTTCCGCACTGTCGCCTGATAAAGTAATAGCCTACGGAATATCAGACCAGCTGTGTGGCTGGATTGAAGAGCTTTTAGCAAACAGAACACAGCATGTTGTTCTCAATGGAGAGACGTCTACAGACGTTAAAGTAACCTCTGGCTTGCCACAGGGGAGTGTTATGGGACCATTGCTTTTCACAATATACACTCCTGGAAATGCAAAAAAGAACACATTGACACCGGTGTGTCAGACCCACCATACTTGCTCCGGACACTGCGAGAGGGCTGTACAAGCAATGATCACACGCACGGCACAGCGGACACACCAGGAACCGCGGTGTTGGCCGTCGAATGGCGCTAGCTGCGCAGCATTTGTGCACCGCCGCCGTCAGTGTCAGCCAGTTTGCCGTGGCATACGGAGCTCCATCGCAGTCTTTAACACTGGTAGCATGCCGCGACAGCGTGGACGTGAACCGTATGTGCAGTTGACGGACTTTGAGCGAGGGCGTATAGTGGGCATGCGGAGGTCGGGTGGACGTACCGCCGAATTGCTCAACACGTGGGGCGTGAGGTCTCCACAGTACATCGATGTTGTCGCCAGTGGTCGGCGGAAGGTGCACGTGCCCGTCGACCTGGGACCGGACCGCAGCGACGCACGGATGCACGCCAAGACCGTAGGATCCTACGCAGTGCCGTAGGGGAATGCACCGCCACTTCCCAGCAAATTAGGGACACTGTTGCTCCTGGGGTATCGGCGAGGACCATTCGCAACCGTCTCCATGAAGCTGGGCTACGGTCCCGCACACCGTTAGGCCGTCTTCCGCTCACGCCCCAACATCGTGCAGCCCGCCTCCAGTGGTGTCACGACAGGCGTGAATGGAGGGACGAATGGAGACGTGTCGTCTTCAGCGATGAGAGTCGCTTCTGCCTTGGTGCCAATGATGGTCGTATGCGTGTTTGGCGCCGTGCAGGTGAGCGCCACAATCAGGACTGCATACGACCGAGGCACACAGGGCCAACACCCGGCATCATGGTGTGGGGAGCGATCTCCTACACTGGCCGTACACCACTGGTGATCGTCGAGGGGACACTGAATAGTGCACGGTACATCCAAACCGTCATCGAACCCATCGTTCTACCATTCCTAGACCGGCAAGGGAACTTGCTGTTCCAACAGGACAATGCACGTCCGCATGTATCCCGTGCCACCCAACGTGCTCTAGAAGGTGTAAGTCAACTACCCTGGCCAGCAAGATCTCCGGATCTGTCCCCCATTGAGCATGTTTGGGACTGGATGAAGCGTCGTCTCACGCTGTCTGCACGTCCAGCACGAACGCTGGTCCAACTGAGGCGCCAGGTGGAAATGGCATGGCAAGCCGTTCCACAGGACTACATCCAGCATCTCTACGATCGTCTCCATGGGAGAATAGCAGCCTGCATTGCTGCGAAAGGTGGATATACACTGTACTAGTGCCGACATTGTGCATGCTCTGTTGCCTGTGTCTATGTGCCTGTGGTTCTGTCAGTGTGATCATGTGATGTATCTGACCCCAGGAATGTGTCAATAAAGTTTCCCCTTCCTGGGACAATGAATTCACGGTGTTCTTATTTCAATTTCCAGGAGTGTATATACATGACCCAGTAGATTGTGTCGGAAGTTCCATGCGGCTTTTCGCGGATGATGCTGTAGTACACAGAGAAGTTGCAGCATTAGAAAACTGCAGCGAAATGCAGGAAGATCTGTAGCGGATAGGCACTTGGTGCAGGGAGTGGCAACTGATCCTTAACATAGACAAATGTAATGTATTGCGAATAAATAGAAAGAAGGACCCTTTATTGTATGATTATATGATAGCAGAACAAACGCTGGTAGCAGTTACGTCTGTAAAATATCTGGTAGTATGTGTACGGAACGATCTGAAGAGGAATGATCATATAAAATTAATTGTTGATAAGGTGGGTGCCAGGTTGAGATTCATTGGGAGAGTCCTTAGAAAATGTAGTCCATCAACAAAGGAGGTGGCTTACAAAACACTCGTTCGACCTACACTTGAGTATTGCTCATCAGTGTGGGATCCGTAACAGGTCGGGTTGACGGAGGAAATAGATAAGATCGAAAGAAGAGCGGCGCGTTTCGTCACAGGGTTATTTGGTAAGCGTGATAGCGTTACGGAGATGTTTAGCAAACTCAAGTGGCAGACTCTGCAAGAGAGGCGCTCTGCATCGCGGTGTAGCTTGCTGTCCAGGTTTCGAGAGGGTGCGTTTCTGGATGAGATATCGAATATATTGCTTCCCCCTACTTATACCTCCAGAGGAGATCACGAATGTAGAATTAGAGAGATTCGACCGCGCACGGAGGCTTTCCGGCAGTCGTTCTTCCCGCGAACAATATGCGACTGGATCAGGAAAGAGAGGTAGTGACAGTGGCACGTAAAGTGCCCTCCGCCACACACTGTTGCTTGCGGAATATAAATGTAGATGTAGATGTATTTCTTTTCTCTCACACATAGTAGAAAGCCGAACCTGCAAACAAATAGAAATTTGTATTCACAATTGAGGAAGAAGCTTCACTACAAGGAAACGGGGCGATTAAAGCACTGGAATCGTATTCGAGGAGAATGGAGGGTGGTTTTGAGGTCCTCTTCCAGCCATCGTGAATTTTGTTTCCCGAGATTTTTTACTCTGCAAGGAACCTTACGCTGTGTGGCAGAGAGTATCTCTGGTAGCACTAGTACGTTTATCCCCCACATCTTGTTCCATTTGCCAATGTCTCGTGGCCATAACGAGTGTCAGAAAGCTTAGTATGAGCTGGAATTTCTTTGCTTGATATTGCTTCCAGTAACTCATGTGATCGGGAAAAGCATGTACTTCTGCACCTATTACGCACAGCGCATTGGACTCTTTTTTTACGTTTAGGGTCAACTGCCAGTTCGTACTATTTATTGATTTACACTTTATTATTACTTGCTATAGTTTGTCTGGTTGGGCAATTAGGGATCGGACATTCCCAATCAGCCAGTTTTGGAGGATGAACTTAGTCCCAAGGTACGAGCAACGATACGTAAACTTTTTACCATGAGCCTACGGCTCCCACACTGTCTACAACTCCGTCCCTTCCAAAATTTTTTAGTAATACTGAAGAGATTGCAATATGTGCAGACTTATGTACGACACAGTTAATTTATTTCAATTTAATTTCATGTAGCACTCTCGTACTTGTTCTGATCTCACTCACACTACAGTTGTCGTCACTCCTTTTTCCCGAACTTACATGAGTTTACCATTGTCAATTCCTTACAGTGCGGTCACCCTTTCTGATTATATAACAACTCCCGATACGAAATTAATACTGATCTTATTATTTTAACCATGATCGCTTTTCTCACACACATATACCACATTATCGTGTGGTGGCACTGGCGCAACTGACTCACTCCTTCGCGCCGTATGATCTCCGGGAGCCAATCTGTCCCTTCTAGAACTGTGGGGCACACTCGTCAGCGATGGCACTGCGCTGTAGCAAAGAAGCGAACGTAAGGGGAGAAAGAGTAAACATAAGAGGAAGGGATTGGCTCATTTAACAAAACCAATTAGCAATGGGCAAACGTTTTCCAAATTGGATGTGCGTCTGGAGAAAGTTGGTGAAAATTTATCGCAAAAACCAGTTTTTGGACCATTTTACGGGGAATCCTACAAAAATTGTGGACATGGTGTGACACCTCCGTTATATGGCTAATAAGGGAAGGTCACGACGTTGGGATCACAGATTTGTTTCAAACTTTGCACACTTTTAGTAGTCGATTAGAACAGTAACGTTTGCTATAGTAAGATGTACTTCTTAGGCGATTTCGAGAAAATCACGAGAGAAGTTTTACGTGTCAGTGACGTAACTCTGCGTTGCAACCATGAGCACGGTAGGGTGAAAAAAAAGAGGCCTGTGTGAAGCACGCAACGATGGACTTGAAGTGGTGTCATGTGACGTACGCCCAGACCAGATGATCAGAGCAATGACGGACAAAATGGAAAAAATAAATGTAGTTAGTATTCTAGCTCTGTACTCGGTGGATCGTTGGATCTTGTGCCGCACATGCTTTTTTAATTATTTTTTTCAGCACTAGTCATATTGTTTCGTACATATGACATCTGAAAGGTAATATGAGCACGGATTCTTAAATGAACTTTAATTAAGTTTCGAATGTTATCTGGCTCTCTACTAATTTTTATTATTCCAACAAATATTCAAATGACCGCTTCGGTAGCTGCGCGGCGGATTGCTAAGTAAAGGGGTCCGGGTTCGATTCCAGGCTGGAAGGGAGATTTTCTCCGCTCAGGGACTGGATATTGTGTAGTCCTTGCATTCATACCGTCATAATTGACATTACTATTAAAATGGCTAAATAGGCACGGTTCAAAAGCCGATCTTGAAAAAAGAAGGACGTTGGAATTTGTTCACATGTGCCGGCCGGGGTGGCCGAGCGGTTCTAGGCGCTACAGTCTGGAACCGCGCGACCGCTTCGGACGCAGGTTCGAATCCTGCCTCGGGCATGGATGTGTGTGATGTCCTTAGGTTAGTTAGGTTTAAGTAGTTCTAAGTTCTAGGGGACTCATGACCTCAGAAGTTAAGTCCCATAGTGCTCAGAGCCATTTGAACCATTTGTTCACATGTGATTGACAACGAACGAGAAATTGTTTCTCGTGAAGATGCTATTAAAATACTTTGAGTCGTACATCGCCAATTGTCGGGACCGATATTTACGAAAATGTTGCATTACGCATGATCTGTGTCCAAATTGTCGGAAGAAAGAGAAACTTTTAAAAATGTCAACGAGCTTTGTTTATTCTTTGAAACTCTCAAGATTCCTTGTGCACACGGGAAAAATTGCATTCGCTCGATGTAGTAGATGCCGTTTTAATTTATGTTTTCCGTGTGTGTATTAAATATATCTTCCTGCAATTTGAAATGTCGAAAGCACATCGGACGATTAATCGTGCATACCACCATGTTCTGGCATATTGTAACTCATTGTATTATTGAATAAAGTTATTTGCACCTTTATTTATCGTTTTGCTTGGGCTTTCCAAGCCTGTCCCTCGTCCTTGAAACCTGCGTCTGCAGATCGAAGGCCGGCCGCGGTGGTCCAGCGGTTCTAGGCGCTCAGTCCGGAGCCGTGCGACTGCTACGGTCGCAGGTTCGAATCCTGCCTCGGGCATGGATGTGTGTGATGTCCTTAGGTTAGTTAGGTTTAAGTAGTTCTAAGTTCTAGGGGACTGTTGACCTCAGAAGTTAAGTCCCATAGTGCTCAGAGCCATTTGAACAATTTGAATCAGCGAAACTTTATTTATCACGTCAAAGCAATATGTAAACATTAGTACATCACTGTTAATGCAAACTATCGACGTTTCTCATGTGAAACAGTCATCCTTGGACTTACTCAAAGATTTATGAACTCTCGTTCAAAGTCTGAAGAATGTACAAGATAATCAGAAAATGGTCCTGCTAACACATCGGTGTCGGCTTGAGTGTTGTATATAGTGTTATCCACTGCATTACTAAGATAAAGAGCGCAGATCAGTAAGTAGTTACACTTCAGTATCAGCTCACAAAACATTTTTAATTAATTGTGGTTAGGGCAGTTCGTATTACATGCGAAATGCCATCGCCTTAGTTTGAAATTTTATTTTCACTCCCATACGGTGAGTGGCGAAGCTATTTGAGAATCAAGTGATGCTGGTTGAGATACGCGTATACCCCTTTCAGCCGCGCACTCAGTGCCGTGCTCTCGACAAAAAATAAAAAATATTTAAAAAAAAGAAAATAAAAAAAATTAAACTGAATCGCACCTGTTGAAAAGGACACCGCTTATCGCCTTTTGCCGCTGCCCTAGCACTAATCTCGACTCGGCGCATATTGGGTAGTGAACGAGCTCGCCAGCTAGCCAAGATACGTATGGTCATATTTTAACCCTCCGTTTGCCGTCGTCTGAAGTTCGTGATTTGGTGAACTCATACCACGTAACACTGCCAACCACACAGTCCAGTCAGCGAAGGAAGATTACAAGAAAAAAAATCGTGTAGTGGCAAATTTTTGTACAGTGGTTGTAGATAGCGTCATGAACAACATAGGCTTACTCAAAATCCCCACCTATGTGATGTGAGCCTAGGGATGGGGAGGGGGGGCATTTAAAGCTCACTTTTTTATGTGAATCATGGAAAATAGAGGATGTGTTTCAAATGTCTGCGAGTCGTGTAACTGAGGCGGAACGTGGGGACCAGCCGGGTATTCACCTAGCGCGATGTGGAAACCCGCCTGAAAACCACATCTAGACTGGCCGGCACACCGGCTCTCGTCGTTAATCCGGCGGGCGGATTCGATCCGTGGCCGGCGCGCCTACTCAAGTCCAGGAAGCAGCGCATTAGCGCTCTTTTTTTTTTTTTTTTTTTTTCGTTTGGCACGGACACCGCACACGTTACGACAACAGACAGCCATGTCCGTGGTACTTACGACTGTTTACATGCAATATCCCGCCAAAGCCGCTGGTAGTTACAATCTGTATTTCGAGATGGAGCTGCTACCTCCGAAATTATTGCGGAACTTTCAACTTAGAGGACTAAAGCACATCACTTATTATGTTTTCTATGCAATAACTCAGTTTTCCATCTTTTTTTTTTTTTTCAATAAGGATCACTCTGTTGAAAGGAAACTATACATCATTTCATCGTATAGTATGTGCATTACATAGTGAGTGGTGAGAAAAGCGTGAGGTTCATCATCAGCTGTCAAATGTGCACACCGACTGCACCCGGCACATTCCAACTGCGTGGGGGGTCAAGGAAGACTGCCTGAAGATAATTGGCAAAGTTTTTCCGATAGTGTGACCATCTATGAACCTCACTGTGGGCTTGCTGCAAGAAATACCAAAAGTCAAGTCGCGACGTGGCAGTATCCCCATAGAGGTACGCGATCGTCCAACCTTTGATCCAGATGATCGACTGTGATTTAGTCGCCGGAAAGTAGTCACTCTCCGGATGTAAGAAGGAAGCAGGTGTAATATGTTGCGGGGTCACACGGAGGTAGCAAGCCACCATCTGTCTTCCTAGGAGCCAGACGTCCTCCACCGCGAGACAAGTTAAGCGGTGATGGTCGTCATCCACTTGGTGACATTTCGGGCATAGTGGAGTGTCCACTAGTCCAATTGCATGGAGCCGTTGGTGGGTGTTGAACTTGCCACAGGCGACAGAGAACCACAGTGCCCGAACGAAGGTAGGAAAGAATTTTTGGTGCACATGTCTCCAAATCTTCGGCCAATGCAACCTGGGGTGTTTCAGTTCAATTACATTACAACTTATCCGTCGTAGTAGCCAAATATAAAAATCCTTCGCGCATGGCGGTCTCGTGCGCGGAAGCTCGTCTCTGATATAACTAAGTTCCACGATAAATGTTGAGACATGCGCAAAATGCGGCGTAATGTTGCCCACCGCCACCGGAGGTGTGAGGGACGCTGGAACCAGGAGATCCAGCGGGCGGGATGTAAGGGAATCACGCCCGCTACGCCATTGCTTATACATTGTGGCTAGAAGGAGCGCCGTCGCACGGCAGTGAACATTCGTAAGTCCGAGTCCCCCCTTGTCCGTAGGGAGAGTGAGCGTTTCGTATCGCACCTTGAGGGGCGATCCAATCATCACGAAATAGCCTAGTGCTGACTGAAGTCGACGTCCAAGCGTAAGTGGTAGGGGCAGGATCTGCGAAACATGCACCATTCGAGAAACCACATAAGTGTTCAGGTACTCGACTCGCTGCAAAGGATCAAGGCGTCGTAGGAGATGTTGTCGGACCATGGTACGTGTTGTCTGTAAAATACGTCGGTAGTTAACTGCCGCAGTATGTTTTACAGATGAGGTAAAGTCTATGCCGAGATAGCGGAATCGTTGCACATAAGGAAACGAACTGATTTATTCCGGCGTAAGGACCCTTCCCACCGGCATTGCCGCCGATTTGTTCATGTTCACTGCACTACCCGCGATCACACTGTGGTCCAACAACAGCTCAAGGACCGTCTTCACCTCTTCCTCAGAACGAACGAGCAGCAGGAGGTCGTCCGCATAGGCACGACATTTGAAGGTGTAGCCCCGTAGTTCCATCCCAGAAAGAGAATTGGTGAGCCTCCCAATTAATGGTTCCAACGCTATCGCGAACAGCAGCATCGAAAGAGGGCAGCCCTGGCGAATGGATCGTCGAATTTGAATGGGCCCTGCTATACGCCCATTAACCTGTACCAAGGATTGTGCGCCCCCGTAAATCCTTCTAATGAGACCAGTAAAACGGTCTGGAAAACCCATTTGTTCCAGTACAGCATACAGAGAGTTGTGGCGCACCTTATCAAAAGCACTGTCAAAATCAACCGCCACCATCGCCGCTTTAAGCCGGCACTCCTCCGCCAGCGCTATCACATCACGGCATTCGCCAGTAGCTGTTTGCACATTCACCGATCCACCCGGTGTCGTCTGTTCCGGAGAGAGAACGCTACGAATTAACATACGACATCGGGACGCTAGCAACCGGGCAAAGATCTTATAGTCGGCATTAAGCAGGGTGATGGGGCGATAATGTGTGACCGTAATTCCTGGCTTCGGTTTATGTACTGGCACCAGGAGGCCTTCCATAAAAGCCGGTGGAATAGGCGCATCGGAATTTAACATCTCGTTGTACATTTCCGTCCATCGCGGTGCCATTTCGTTGCGAAATTCGCGATAGAATTCAGCAGGAAGCCCATCAATGCCTGGGGACCGATTCAACGCACCTTGTGCGATCGCATCATGTACTTCCTCACAGCTAATGGCTTCCAGTAAGGTTCCCGCGGCTTCCACCGTCAGTGTACGGGAGACGGACGTGGCTATACGGTCGAGGTCATCGAAAGAGGCTGCTTCTTCCCGATAGATGTGTTGGTAATGGTCGACGAATGCAGAGACAATGTCCGCTTGACGCGTCACTCTTCGGTCTTCGCGGGTGATTAACTCCCGTACCAAAACGCGTCGTCGGTGCTTTCGTTCATTCACGACGTGGTGCATGGAAGGAATCTCGTGCCTTATCGTATCGTGACATCTGGCGCGCACCATGGTTCCCTGAAGATGTTTCCGAGCTAAAGCCACTAGTTTAGCTTTTATCCTTTTGCGTTCGATCCAGATGTCCTGTCCCGGCGGGCCATCATCCAGGTCGCGCAGTGCTACAAAATAAAAGTCGGTGGTACGGCGGCGCCATTCTGCCATTTCCCTGCTATATGAGATGAACGTACGGCGAAGCGCCGGTTTAGCACAAGTCAGCCACCAATCAAGCTTCGTCGCATACCTTCCAACCCTTCGCTCGCACATCGTCCATGTCTCAAGGATCCGTTGACGGCATTCAGGATCATGTAGATGTTGAATGTTTAGTTTCCACGGGGCCTTACTGTTCCGCACCTCTCTACGGGGAAGAAGCACCGTACAGATGTAAGCGCTGTGATCGGAAAATGCCAATGGCCAGCGTTCCGCGTACTGGACATCATTTGCATGAGCCCGTGAGATATAAATGCGATCTAATCTGCTCGCCGAATGACTTGTCACATAGGTGTATCCCGGTGCAGCTCCATGTCGTAATTCCCACGTGTCGCTAAGTACAAGGTCGTTGACAACGATTCGCAACTCCTGGCTGATGTTTGCTTGCGGCCATTGGTCTTTCTGGCTGAGAACACAGTTGAAATCTCCACCAATTATTACACATTCAGAACGTCCATGGAATAGTGGAGCAATGTCTTCTGCATAAAATCGCGCCCTTTCCCGCCGCCGATTGTTTCCCGACGGTGCATAAAGATTGATGATGCGTGTCCCAAACGTCGTGAAAGCCATTCCCCTGGCCGACGGAAGATAACACACGTTTTCCACTGGGAAGCCATCTCGCACGTAAACTGCCACCCCACTCCCATTGTGATCTCCATGTGACGAATAGGATTGGTAGCCTGCGATGTATGGGAGTGCAGCTATGTGGACTTCCTGCAGCAAAGCAATATCCACATCAGATGCCCAAACTGTTTCCTTCAATAGGTGTATTTTGGCCGGTGAACGCACGTCATTGATATTTAATGTCGCAATACGGTTCGCATGGCGTTGAATCCCACTCTGTCGAGGCGCAACAACATCTCCCTGCACCGGTGCCGAGGGCTGAGTTAGAAGACGTTCTCTCGCCCCTCTCCCTTCACCTTCAGCAATTATTAGTCCGTCTTCGTGAGTGCCGGCTGCCTCTGTATGACGTCCGGCGCCTCCTCAATATCCTCATACCACATCTTTTCAGGCTGTGATATATTCGTGTCCATAGCCACAGCATCTGCGTCTGAAGAGCCAACTGGCTGTGATTTCTCTTCAGCATCACCACGTCCCGGTACCGTCAATGTGACAGACCGCTGTGGGTCGGATCGAACAGTTCCCAGTGCCTCATCCTGTTTCGTAGAGGCTGTTGTGTCGTCCTGGTCCACAGGCACATCGTCGTCGGGGCAAGGGGAGTCATCTGGAGGAGATGTCGTGCGACGCCGCCGTTTCCTCCTTTTCGGGGAACGCTGTTTGCGCGATCTTCCGTCCGTGTCCTCAGATTGCAGGGAATCACGGCTGCCCGACAGAAAAGCATCCGTAGGAACTGGAAGTGTTTCGAGTCCCATCGTTGAACTTGGCGGGAGTTCGGTCGAAACTAATGATGTCGTCTCAGAGTGCGTTTCAGACAGAACAGCAGCCGTAGTGGCTGGAACTGCTTCTTGTACTATCGGTGTGCTGGGTGGGAGTTCGGTCTCATCTGATGTTGTCGCCGTAGATTGTATGCTCGACGGAGCAGCATGCTCTGTCATCCCGACGTCTGCGACAAGGTTTCGGAGAGTGCCATCTCGATCTTCCACCGAGGCTGTGTCCTTTCCGTCATCAGCGGACGCAGTGAGGGCTTTGGCATAGGTGATCTGTAGTACTGTCATCGCCGGCGACGGCTCCCGCACATCTGAAGGCAGTTGCGTAATCCGCCGTTGCATACAGTTCGACCTGAGGTGTCCCTCCTGGCCACATCCAGAACATGTACGTGGTTGACCATCGTAAATCACCACCGCCCGACAACCACCAATTGTCAGATAGGACGGTACATGCTTCTGAAGATCAATAGTGATCTGCCGCACTCCGTTAAGAACGGGGTATGTGGCGAATTGCGTCCAGCGTTCTGCTGTGTGACCATGTACTGTGCCGTATGGCTTAAAAGCCTCGATAACTTCGTCAGCCGGGAGCTCAAATGGCAGCTCAAAAACACGTATTGTCCGTATACCCAGACCAGCATGTTCTACAGTTACCGTGCCGACATTCCCGTCACTATGGCGAAATCGGAGACCTGCTTTTGTCGCCTGTAGAATTCTCTCACACGCCGCGTCATTTACCATCTTAACATACACCGTGGGACTAACGATGGATAGGTGAATTCCGATAATATCGTTTGGCGGTATCTTGACGTCCTCTCGAATGAATCGTTCCACTGCTAAAGCGTTGGTCGTTCGTAGTCTTTGCAGAAATTGAATCGTAATGTAGTTTTCCTGTACTTGTTCGCCATGATCGTTGTTACTAGCCCGCGCGCAGACTAAGTCCACAAGTAAACAAACACTCGCACTCGCCGCACAGGCGGAAGTATCGGACCTCCGCTTCGCACGGCCGCTAGCGCCGAACTGCGCTCTCGGCTAACCTGGCGGGTCAGAGAAAATGAACAGAATGAAACTACATTAAATTTCCTAGAAAAAATATCCTTTTAATTTTTTTATTTATGACTAACAGTTTGCAAGGGATGGAAGAATCGCAGATTATTAAAAACTGTGTTTTGATGGTAGAGAATTACTGTTCACTGTTAAATAAAGCAGGCTAAAAATAAATATCAAATGTACCACATATAAGTGCAGTACAACCGTATCAAGGGGTAAATTGTGTTCTGGGGATGTAACGAGTTTGGAGGGGGCGGGGATGGAGGGTAGGAGCGCGAGGGAAGGTAGGTCGCCGGGTCATGCAATGCCCTAGTTCAAAAGTTCAAAAGTCTACAAACTGAAGAGTGAGCTGATGATTCCCCACTCTGTCTATTTTTTTTTTTTTTTTTTTTTTTTTTTTTTTTTTTTGTCTACTGACTGGTTTGATGCAGCCCGCAACGAATTCCTTTCCTGTGCTAACCTCTTCATCTCAGAGTAGCACTTGCAACCTACGTCCTCAATTATTTGCTTGACGTATTCCAATCTCTGTCTTCCTCTACAGTTTTTGCCCTCTACAACTCCCTCTAGTACCATGGAAGTCATTCCCTCATGTCTTAGCAGATGTCCTATCATCCTGTCCCTTCTCCTTATCAGTGTTTTCCACATATTCCTTTCCTCTCCGATTCTGCGTAGAACCTCCTCATTCCTTACCTTATCAGTCCACCTAATTTTCAACATTCGATTCTCTTCTGTTCCGGTTTTCCCACAGTCCATGTTTCACTACCATACAATGCTGTACTCCAGACGTACATCCTCAGAAATTTCTTCCTCAAATTAAGGCCGGTATTTGATATTAGTTGACTTCTCTTGGTCAGAAATGCCTTTTTTGCCATAGCGAGTCTGCTTTTGATGTCCTCCTTGCTCCGCCCGTCACTGGTTATTTTACTGCCTAGGTAGCAGAATTCCTTAACTTCATTGACTTCGTGACCATCAATCCTGATGTTAAGTTTCTCGCTGTTCTCATTTCTACTACTTCTCATTACCTTCGTCTTTCTCCGATTTACTCTCAAACCATACTGTGTACTCATTAGACTGTTCATTGCGTTCAGCAGATCATTTAATTCTCCTCACTTCCACTCAGGATAGCAATGTCATCAGCGAATCGTATCATTGATATCCTTTCACCTTGTATTTTAATTCCACTCCTGAACCTTTCTTTTATTTCTATCATTGCTTCCTCGATGTACAGATTGAAGAGTAGGGACGAAAGGCTACAGCCTTGTCTTACACCCTTCTTAATACGAGCACTTCGTTCTTGATCGTCCACTCTTATTATTCCCTCTTGGTTGTTGTACATATTGTATATGACCCCTCTCTCCCTATAGCTTACCCCTACTTTTTTCAGAATCTCGAACAGCTTGCACCATTTTATATTGTCGAACGCTTTTTCCAGGCCGACAAATCCTATTAAAGTGTCTTGATTTTTCTTTAGCCTTGCTTCCGTTATTAGCCGTAACGTCAGAATTGCCTCTCTCGTCCCTTTACTTTTCCTAAAGCCAAACTGATCGTCACCTAGCGCATTCTCAATTTTCTTTTCCATTCTTCTGTATATTATTCTTGTAAGCAGCTTCGATGCATGAGCTGTTAAGCTGATTGTGCGATAATTCTCGCGCTTGTCAGCTCTTGCCGTCTACGGAACTGTGTGGATGATGCTTTTCCGAAAGTCAGATGGTATATCGCCAGACTCATATATTCTACACACCAACGTGAATAGTCGTTTTGTTGCCATTTCCCCCAATGATTTTAGAAATTCTGATGGAATGTTATCTATCCCTTCTGCCTTATTTGACCGTAAGTCCTCCAAAGCTCTTTTAAGTTCCGATTCTAATACTGGATCCCCTATCTCTTCTAAATCGACTCCTGTTTCTTCTTCTATCACATCAGACAAATCTTCACCCTCATAGAAGCTTTCAATGTATTCTTTCCACCTATCTGCTCTCTCCTCTGCATTTAACAGTGGAATTCCCGTTGCACTCTTAATGTTACCACCGTTGCTTTTAATGTCACCAAAGGTTGTTTTGACTTTCCTGTATGCTGAGTCTGTCCTTCCGACAATCATATCTTTTTCGATGTCTTCACATTTTTCCTGCAGCCATTTCATCTTAGCTTCCCTGCTCTTCCTGTTTGTTTCATTCCTCAGCGACTTGTATTTATGTATTCCTGATTTTCCCGGAACATGTCTGTACTTCCTCCTTTCATCAATCAACTGAAGTGTTTCTTCTGTTACCCATGGTTTCTTCGCAGCTACCTTCTTTGTACCCATGTTTTCCTTCCCAACTTCTGTGATGGCTCTTTTTAGAGATGTCCATTCCTCTTCAACTGTACTGCCTACTGCGCTATTCCTTATTGCTGTATCTATAGCGTTAGAGAACTTCAAACGTATCTCGTCATTCCTTAGTACTTCCGTATCCCACTTCTTTGCGTATTGAGTCTTCCTGACTAATGTCTTGAACTTCAGCCTACTCTTCATCACTACTATATTGTGATCTGAGTCTATATCTGCTCCTGAGTACGCCTTACAATCCAGTATCTGATTTCGGAATCTCTGTCTGTCCATGATGTAATCTAATTGAAATCTTCCCGTATCTCCCAGCCTTTTCCAAATATACCTCCTCCTCTTGTGATTCTTGAACAGGGTATTCGCTATTACTAGCTGAAACTTGTTACAGAACTCAATTAGTCTTTCTCCTCTTTCATTCCTCGTCCCAAGCCCATATTCTCCTGTAACCTTTTCTTCTACTCCTTCCCCTACAACTGCATTCCAGTCGCCCATGACTATTAGATTTTCGTCCCCCTTTACATACTGCATTACCCTTTCAATATCCTCATACACTTTCTCTATCTGTTCATCTTCAGCTTGCGACGTCGGTATGTATACCTGAACTACCGTTGTCGGTGTTGGTCTGCTGTCGATTCTGATTAGAACAACCCGGTCACTGAACTGTTCACAGTAACACACCCTCTGCCCTACCTTCCTATTCATAACGAGTCCTACACCTGTTATACCATTTTCGGCTGCTGTTGATATTACCCGATACTCATCTGACCAGAAATCCTGTCTTCCTTCCACTTCATGTCACTGACCCCTACTATATCTAGATTGAGCCTTTGCATTTCCCTTTTCAGATTTTCTAGTTTCCCTACCACGTTCAAGCTTCTGTCATTCCACGCTCCGACTCGTAGAACGTTATCCTTTCGTTGATTATTCAATCTTTTTCTCATGGTAACCTCCCCCTTGGCAGTCCCCTCCCGGAGAACCGAATGGGGGACTATTCCGGAATCTTTTGCCAATGGAGAGATCATCATGACACTTCTTCAATTACAGGCCACATGTCCTGTGGATACGCGTTACGTGTCTTTAATGCAGTGGTTTCCATTGCCTTCTGCATCCTCATGTCGTTGATCATTGCTGATTCTTCCGCCTTTAGGGGCAATTTCCCACCCCGAGGACAAGAGAGTGCCCTAAACCTCTATCCGCTCCTCCGCCCTCTTTGACAAGGCCGTTGGCAGAATGAGGCTGACTGCTTATGCCGGAAGTCTTCGACCGCCAATGCTGATTATTTATCAAAATTTAGGCAGTGGTGGGGATCGAACCCGGGACCGAAGACGTTTTGATTATGAATCAAAGACGCTACCCTTTTTTTTTTTTTTTTTTAGTCTCATTTTGTTCGTTGTATCTGCTCGATGCGGACGTAGCAAGACATGCGTTTCAGTTCGTAGTTGATCCATTATCTCAGCTTTTTTATTACAGAGGGGGCAACTAACCCTCTCACCGAACACACTGAGTTACCGTGCCGGCGACCCCTAGACCACGGGTATCCGACTCTGTCTAACAAGCTCCTTTAAAAAAAAAAAAAAAAAAAAAAAAAAAACTGCAGAGAGTTTTACGAAACTGACCTTCCCTGACCTTCCACAGTGCACCTTATGAATCACTGCCGACATAGTACGCGCAAACATGCCTGTGGTGGGCGGAGGGGGGCAGAAAGGGGGGGGGGGTAAGTGTGTGTTGCTAATAATACTAACACAAGAAACGAATGTGAAGAGAATCTAGTTAAATGGCTCTGAGCACTATGGGTCTCAACTGCTGTGGTCATAAGTCCCCTAGAACTTAGAACTACTCAAACCTAACTAACCTAAGGACATCACACACATCCATGCCCGAGGCAGGATTCGAACCTGCGACCGTAGCGGTCGTGCGGTTCCAGACTGTAAAGCCTTTAACCGCTCGGCCAAATCTAGTTAAATCTCTGCACACTGTACTACATTGCTAGCACGTAAATCGATTCTTGGTTACCTTGTATGGCAGCTATAGCGTCCTTCTGCGAATCGCAGCTTCCCCTACCACGAGCGCTACTCGCTTTTCAGTTTACGTGCAAACTATACTTCCCCAAAATTTCCTGTCCAGACTTCATTAGAAGTCGCGGTTTTCAAGTTATCGAGAAAAACATAAAAAGTGACCTATGATTGTCGCACCACCCCACCCCCAAGCTCACATTCCACCGATGCCGATTTTTAGCATGATATTGTTCATGACACTCCCAGATAATAGGGTACAAAAATTTTCGAATACTCGGTTTTTCCTCTATTGACCTTTCTTGGTCTTCGTTAACTGGGATAATACTGGGCCATCCTATTACGTGTGCAGCATAAGACAGATAATGTTTTTTCTCAAGTTTCGTGTGTAATAGTACCACAGTGCTCTGTTATCGACTGTATTATTCGAATGAAGAAGATTAGGAGACCTTAAAAGATTCCTGATGACGAGAGAGGTTCTAACAATACCACCACTTGCAAAGTAGGTTAGAAATCAGATTAATAATGTTGCTCACGCAGCATATTTCGCTTTATCGGGCAACAACAAAGTTATTGACTGTGGATGGTATCGTCAGAATGGAAATAATGAAGTCACTGTAAAAAAGTCATTAATTTTGGCACTTATCTTGAATGGATTCCCACGTAGATTTCGTCGAAGTTGTTACGGTTCATCTGGTTGATTCTAGGGTGATTCCACTTTGACTGCTAGAAGGTCCAGATCTGTATTTTAGCAATATTTGAAGACCTAACAAATGCGTTTTTCAGGAAATTCTTAATTATCAAACAATCCCAGATCAGAACAATGGTGGAAATAATTTTTGACTTGGTGTTCACGATCCACATTTTTATTAAATTTCTTGTAAATTCACATATACTGCAACTTAATTGTCACATCATCAAGAAAACAGTTTTGTATCAATCTTCATATATTTAATTTCCACTTTAACCAAACACAAGACTTGACTGTTCTTTTACAAAGCGAAATAACAACTTAACTTCTGCAAAGTGAAACAAAGACTGCTCTGTGCGCATTCGCGCCAAAACGGTTACAAGTAAGTCAAAGATTATGACAGTCTCACAGAAATGAATACACACAAGAACCATATCACTGTAATATATCGATACATCGGAGTACCTATACATTAATAAAACCAAATGTGAATATTGTCACAAAAATATGTCTGTTACTTCGCAGAAAAGTAGTACGATATTACTGGTATCGAGAACTGGGGTTGGAGTGCCGTAATGGTCACGCAAATTAAGCACCATTACAAGGTGCAACAAAAATTACTGTTTTGCAATAACGTTAATCATCTTAAGCTTTAAGATTCAGCAACGAGTATGTAGTGGTACTAAGGGCTGCAATATTTTATTTTCAGAAAAGTCGTGATCAAAGTTTTTCGTAATGATGTAAGGTCTAATTATTCAAGTATCTATGTTTTTTTTATTTATTTTAAGATGGTTGAAACAAATAAAGATAATGGTCTTATAAGTAAACCAATACATTTAATTATTGTTACATTTTGTTGTTCAGTTAATGTTAAACCTTGAAGACTGCTGCGCGCCATTCTCATTCGTTTACTTCTGTTTAACGCATCGTTACACCATGGAAAAAAATAAAATAAGACAAGAAAACTATAAAAGACATGCAAACGTGATTGAAACAGGGCACTCAGTTTTTTTAAAAAATCCTCGATATAGTATAGCTCTTTTCATGCTAGAATAAGCAATTTAATACGCAACTACTAAGTGTAAAATGTGCATCAAACACTACGACTGGGATACATTTGATCTCTTTGTCGAAAAGCTCGCCAGGAAGATATTCTGTAGCTACTGCCGCAATTAATGCATTTAGTTTTATTGGATTCTTTCAGTTCATTAACACGCGGTCTTCTACAGCTACTGCACCGGTTGGAGAAAAGGCAACCCCGCTCGAGGCGGACTACTTTTATGTCTTCTCTCTCGTATAGTAATGATTCTTAATTGTACTGTGAAGCGTTGCTGCTGTGTTTAACGATGGAAGTCAAGAGGAAAATGTGTATGTGCGGAAAGTACGAGAGACCACGAGAAAAAGAAACCGCAGGCAGTAAAGAATGACAGAAAGGACGCGAAGGAAAAGATATCGCCAGCTGCCTCACGCAGCAGAAGTGCGTAGATAAAATGCAAACAAACCCGCAGGAATGTACTTACTTGCGTAAGCAATGATAGATGTGTGTCTCATATTCGCTGCTGCAAAATAAATTATAAGAAACCGGGTCTTAAACTTTGCGTTGTTTATTAGTAGAATTTATCAATTACTTTAGAGGCACGCTTCACTGTACTTGCATCATTACACGCCTTGTTTAGTTAGTAACAAGAACATGTTACGATTATTTTTATTTCTCGTGGGCCTGCAGCTTGATAAATCTCTTGTACAGACGTTGAATAACTTGAATATACCGTTGCTGTAATATTATTTTATTCAGCTGTCCTTAAGGCTATAATCTGATTTCGAGGCCATGGTCATTTTCAAGATACCTGCAAAACATATAAGATGTTGATGCATAATCTTTGAATGTCTTCATCAGTTGTTAATTACGTTACAATTTCTACGTTACACAACATCAAAACACAAACCCGATCTGGAAAAACGTAGCCACCAGTCCATACATACACAGTTGTATGTAATATCAACTGCAACAATTGTGTAGAACTCTGCATACGCAAAACGGGCAGAAACTTCAACAAAATGTTTCAAGAACACATAAGAGATAACTATACGAACCAATCCTCATTCTCACATCACATCAGAACAGAAAATCACAACTTGGATAAGATGGAAGACGCTACAGAAATGATGCACTTAACACCAAAAGGCCCGAAACTAAGTTTTCTGAAAAAAATAGAAATCTACACTTGCACGCGCAAACATCCGAACAAAATCTGAAATGAACAAACTGAATTAAAACATAAAAATTACATCGGCAACTTCATTGAAATCATCGAAAACGATGATGGATAAATAATCTATGCAAAGATAAAATCACCAGTAAATCATGGAGCCAAAAAGAGAGCGAAGATGGCACTGTAGACTTAACGCTGTACGTTGTATTGAAGCCAGAGTGGGCGGGACAGCCGCTATATTAAGCATCCCAAAACATTAGCGGACTACTGTCTACTGTTTCGAGTTCATTATTTCTGTCGTGAGCACACAACAACTGTTTCAAATACTAAAAACTACAATGCTTAGGGTCAGGAAGACTGTGTGGACGATTTTTCTGTACTTAAATGCGTATTTCCTCCAGTAATACGAAACATTTGAACTCGTTAATGGAACTTATTTTTTGTTGATATAATTCGAAAACCAAGACGAGAAGGAAGTGCTGTGCATAGCATGCTTTTGTAATATATTTAATTCCACTTGTACTTTATTTGTGTCGATAGTAAATTTGTAGAAATTTGTGGTAAGCTCCTGTGCTACCAAACTGTTGACGTCTTCAGTCCCAAGGTTTACACACTAACTTAAACTAACTTACGCTAAGGACAACACACACACCCATGCCAGATGGAGGACTCGAACCTCTGACGGGGGAAACGCGCGAACCGTGGCAAGGCACCTAGGACCACGCGGTGCGGTGCTGGAACTGCGAAACTAATGCTTGTTTGCTTACCGATACTGCTTCTTGTTAGTCACATTTTCAGCTTCCAACTCGTATGCACGACATTTTTAAGTCCACACTTGCAAAAAATTTATCTACACTGTTCTTTGTTAGCGAACAAACGTATCCAATGAGGACAGAAGAAGGGTAACCTATGGTATCTTGTGCATGTCAACGAAGTGAACGATTATTGAAATGTCAAAGAAACAGAACTGCATAGAGATGTACCTCCACACAAGCGTCGCTCAGTGTGTGGCCAATGATAGCAACCTACAGGGTAAACAAAGACATAATTTTTTAAACATCTTCTAGCATTGTGGAATGCTATAAGTATGATTAAGGGAATTGACGCAAACAATTAAGACATCATAAATGGATAGTTTGCTTTAACGTATGTGTAAGTAATTTATTTAGTAATGATTGCCTAACCTGTGTGAGATATAGGCCTATCTTTCCAAAAGTAGTTTATCTGCTTCTTTTCCAGGAATATTTCTCGCCGCTATCTCTGTCAGTTTTCCAGGAAGAACCACACACAGTTGGAATGTACATCTGCTTTGATCATCTGCGTGATTTACTTGTGAATTTCATTTTAAGGTTTTCAGAGTACAGTATATAAGCCTGTACCAGGCTTTGTGATATACCAATAGTTAGCTACTCAGTTAGTTAGTTTCATGTTTCATGCATCATTTGCATGATAAATCATAATGATGTGGAACGAGTCATTATATATTGACGTCATTTTTTGTAAATATGTTTCTTTCGTTTTTTAATCGAAGACAGACATGATAGTTGGTAATGTACGCATTACAGTAATAGATAATCTTCTGCGGAATAGTAGGAGCTGTCAACGAGAAACGTTTTCAGTTCAGTTTCAAATTTTACTTTGCTGCCTGTCAGGCGTTTTATATCAGTGGCTAGGTTATCAAAACCTTTCGTTGCAGCATTTTGAACTCCTGTTTGTGTTACAGACAACCTAATATGGCGTGATCAATGTCTTTCTTTTCTTCTGATATTGTAATTACGTGCAACGTTGTTCCTGTTGATGTACAGGGGATTATTTGCAAGAAACTTAATGAGGAAATGGCTATAATAAGAAACGGATAGATTATTATTCGCATGCTGAGCAGTGTTCACAGTTTTCAGCCAAAGACTTCTTTAGAAATGAAACAAAGCACACATACACATTCATACAATCATACACATAAGAGTCGCACACACATAACAGGTGTCCCCAGTTGTTCTAGATAGAATCTTTTTCAAATGGGGAGAAAATGTGAACAATGAATAACTATCGGCGGGAGCAATTTAGGTCATGAGATAGTTCCCCAACCATCAGCGCGGTTATATAATTGTGGGTTGTGCGGGGTCGAGACAGTTGATAGAGTGTGGCTTGGATGGCGGAGAGTCTGCGATTTGAACGGCAATGAAAAACGCAGGAAAGAAGAGAAAAGACAAATCTAAAGTCAAATTACAGAAATAGAACCACTACGATAAAAGTAAACAGTGAACAATAATTCATGTATACCAAAAAAGATATAGCTTGAATGGCTCCACTTACGAATGAAGTGTGATTCCTTTAAACTTTGGACTACCAGTACATCCATAAACAACGCAAGCTGAAATTTTTGATGAAACACCTACGTCTCCACACAATCAAAGCACCAAACACTGTCGAAAATGGGAACGCGCACGTCAGAGTGAGGTCGAGGGAAGTATCACCAGCGACCGTCGACTTCAAGTTTGTAACGTAATGGCAACTCTCTTCTTTTTTTTTACCTCCTTAAGTAAACAATACAAAGATAATAATTACAGAGATCCAATCAGAGGTAAACTGGAACACAGGTAAAGATAATACCACAAGCAAACAATAAAAAGATGGTAATATCACACAAATACCTAGATTAATAAACCAGACTTGTAACAAGAGTACATCGTTACCAAGCTTCAGTAGAAGGTTCCCATTTTAAAAACGAATAAAACATCACAAGCCGAGTGCTCAGCGCCTGCAGATTAATGAAACTCTATCAATTTATTAACGTATGGCCAACGGCCTTGCCGCAGCAGTGGTAACACCGGTTTCCGTCAGGTCGCCAAAGCTAAGCGCTGTCGGGCTTGGGCACTAGGATGGACGTTGTTGGCAAGCAGGCGCACTCAGCCCTTGTGAGCTACGGTCATGGGAACTGACAACGGCCGGGAGTGCGGTGTGCTGACCACACGCCCCTCCACAGCCGCATCCAGTGACCCCTAAAGGCTGAGGATGACATTGCTGTCGGTCGGTAACGTTGCGTCTTCTCAGGCCTGTGTGGACTGAGAGTGATAACTTACTGACACATAGAAAATTTCGACGGCACCAGCGATGACGATATGCAACGATATTAGTACTCCTAAATTGTAACGTAAAAATTATAACATTTTTATAACTAATTTATGCACCATCTTATATGTCTTGCAGGTAACTTGAAAATGAGCTCATAGCCGTAAGAACATTGGAAGAAAATTTTTTATTGCTACGTTATTAGTTAAAATTATTTAATGTCTTTACTTTTCGATTACTGAAATGTTCGTAACGTAAAGCATAAAAATGATATCTTTTTGTTTGTTTGTTCATCTTCCATGTGTTCCTGTACCATTCATCCGATGGTAATCAAATTTGATCGAGTTACTGGTGTTGTAAGATGGCAAGAACTATGCCCCTTACATAAGGTCATTAAAGATCACCTAACTCAGGTTGAGCGAACAGCAGGGCTGAACAAAATGACTGACAAGGAACAATGCATCTTGTAGAGGATATAGTATGGACGTAGTGGAATAATTAATGTCGGGTGATGGTTTTAAAGTAATGCACACGACATGAAAACTTTGTGGAAACGAGTCGCTTTACTGGACGCTAGTTTACCCCAGGGAAGTATTTGACCGTGGCCGGCCAGGGGAGCGGCCAAGGGAAGCGACAATAGGCAGCTTAGGGCGGTTCAAGCTCTGAGAAAGCGGTAACGGTGCGCGGCCTCCAGTCGCCTTAAGATGAGTGACAGTGAGTGGGTGCTTGACCCCGACTCCATGCTGGTGTGCCGGGAAACAGACGGAGAACTTGTACGCCTGTTGATAAGTGTCCGTCGTCTCGTTTTCTGTGAAACATGCGACAAAACCACGCAAAGCTACGGTGGAGCGGTCAGTAGAGGTCAAAATATGCGTGTTCGTGACTATAGCAACTTCACGCTGAATTCACGGTCCACAGAGCCTGAAGTAAATCAGGTGAAGGGCGACAGCATGAAATACGCCGGCCTCCGATAGGAATGTAGGACCAAGGAATTTGAAGTGCTCTCCTGGGAGTCAGAATTCCGGAAAACTTGGTGTTTGTGCAGACGCTAACCTTGATGGGTGGCCTGGGAGGAGCTATATAGCAGAAGTTGAGAAGAAGGGAAATTCTGTGGGAATTTGTTCACTTCCCAGAGCAGGCATTGGTCAGTGCTGGGAAGCGACACATAATTAACGTGGCTTGCACTGCAATTGGCGTAAGTGATTTTGCTGGAGGGGAAACCGAGGCGAACAGCGGACTGTGAGAAGTCTCTGTAGAGGTCTTCCGTTCCAAGCTTGCCTAGAGTGCGGACGTGGCATTCTTCACTCAGCTTGCCTGAGAAAGAGTTAGCATCTCTGCAGTTTAGGACTTGCAAATGGAACGATTGAGCTTAGAAAGTTTTGGTTCAGCTATGTACTGAGCAAGATAGCTAGGAGTGAATAGACGACCGCAGCCTTGCAGCACCACGAGGTCGGCCGACGTCCACACAACGACGCCGCTCCGCCCCGCTGTATTCAGTGATATTGCGCCCGCTCCGGCCACTGATTCATTTGTTGGATCATGTCGGCAAAGTTTCCACGACGATTTCATGGGCCGTGTACTGTAGAATTCTTCTCGCACTTCGCATTACACCTGGGTCAGTCGATAGGAATTACTTTTGAGTTATCGAGCTTTACTCCACGCAAACGCAATTTATTACCACTGCCTGGTAGGAGAGTCATGTAATGTGATGATCGAAGGTCGTGAGTTAAAATAAATTTGTGATAATCGACTGCATCTGTTTTCAATCAAGTAGTTGAAATCCCAAGTCACTTTCTTATTTAATTTTATGTTCAACATTTGCATCTGGTGTTCAATGGCTGCATATAACATCAATGTGCACCCCTTTTTAATTAAAAGTGATCAATTCTGAATCAATTAATGTCAACACTGCCACCGCAGTTCAATCAGGAGTCACAGGGCCTTATTACTTTCTTTGCGTTATCCGATATTGCGGCAGTTTTGCACTCTCTGTTGATCTGTTAGTCAATTAGCTGGGGTGAACACACGCCAAAACCAGATAAGTGACGGGTGGGGTGTTACAGTGTACACGCGCGAAAGTATGAAAGTATCTGCGGGTGTAAGAAGGGTGAGAAGGAGGTGACACAGAAGCTTAACTCAGGAGCTTCTGAAGCATTTCAATTAAATTTTGTATAAGCATTACTCATTATTCTGTAATTGTTTCGATAAAAAATTATACCTTAGCCACCCGCAGGAGTTCGGGAGACAAGACGTCACACGCAAAAGTATTCGATATCGACCGATATTAGCGTCAAATCAATAGTTTATGGGGTCGCTAGACGTATTGGTGCCACTCTCTACGACATTTCAGTCCAAGATTTGGGATTTGGGAACAGGGGGCGGCCGGGGAGGCGGGAGTGGTTCAAATGGCTCTGAGCACTATGGGACTTAACATCGGAGGTCACCAGTCCCCTAGAGCTTAGAACTACTTAAACCTAACTAACCTAAGGACATCACACACATCCGTGCCCGAGACAGGATTCGAACCTGCGACCGTAGCGGACGGGCGGTTCCGGACTGAAGCGCCTAGAACCGCTCGGCCACCGCGGCCGGCGGAGGCGGGAGTACAAGGGCGCAAAGGTTGTAACATATCATCACATACACCTCTGTAAGGTAAGAAATTTCTACTAAAATTGGCACACGTATCACTTGCTATCTGGAAATATTTACTGTGAGAGTAAGATAACCGAAATAACCTAAGGCTGGTGGTCAGGGGCGAAAAGGCATGGCATAAAAGTATCTCAGGAACACCAGGAGAAATTTCAACCAAATTTGGTGTATACTGATTCATAAAAAATACCCTAGGGTGACGATGTAAGATAGGTCCGAAAACGACTTGTAGGTATTTATTTCCTGTAATTAGTTGATTGGGAATACTTTCAAAGCCTGAAACAATATTTGTTTCTTATTTGCGTTGTCCAGTGTACCAACTACATCGTGAGACTGAGTGCTGGATCAGAGCGAATAATTTTTCCATCGTCTTTCGTGGCAAATATCGTGTCACACGGCTGAATACCGCAGATACATTTAACATCCTCTCTCGAGTCGCATGGTGTGAAAGAGCGGAGCACAAAATAGTTTATCTACATCTACATAGACACTCTGCAAGCCAGCGTAAGGTGCGCTGTACCACTACTTGTCATTTCCTCTCCTCTTCCACTCACAAACAGAGTGAGAGAAAAACGAATGTCTGTATGCCTACGTATGAGTCCTAATTTCTCATATCTTATCTTCGTGATCCTTACGCTTGATGTTTATTGGCGGGAGGCTAATCGTTCGGCAGCCAGCTTCAAATGCCGTTTCCCTAAATTTTCTCAATAGTGTTTCCCGAAAAGAACGCCGCCTTCCCTCCACGGATTCCAATTTGAGTTCCCGAAGCATCTCTGTAGCACGTACGTGTTGTTCGAACATACCGGTAACAAATCCAGCTGCCCTCCTCTGAATTGCTTCGATGTCTTCCTTCAATCCGACCTAGTACGGATCCCAAACACTCGAGCAGTACTTAAGAACAGGTCGCACCAGCGTCCTGTATGCGGTCTCCTTTACAGGTGAACCACTCTTTCCTAATAATAGACCGAAATCGACCAGTTGCCTTCCGTACCACAGCATTCGCATGCTCGTTCTACCTCACATCGTTTTGCAGCGTTACGCCCAGATATTTAAATGACTTGACTATGTCAAGTTGGACACTAGTAATACCGTATCCGAACATTACACGTTTGTTTTTCCTACTCATCCGGATTAACTTACATTTTTTCACATTTGGGATAGCTGCCATTCATCATATCAACAGGAAATTTCGTCTGTCTTGTACCTTCCTACAGTCACTCAACTTCGACACCTTACCGTGCATCATGCCATCATCAGCAAACAATCACAGATTTTTGCTCACCCTGTCCGCCAAACCATGTATGTATATAAAGAACAACAGCGGTCCTGTCACACTTCCCTGGGACATTCCTGACGATACCCTCGTCTCTGATGAACGTTCGCCGTCGAGGACAACATACGGGTTCTATTATTTAAGAAGTCTTCCAGCCACTCACATATCTGTGAACTTATTACGTATGCTCGTACATTCGTTAACAGCCTGCAATGGGGCACCGTGTCAACGCTTTTCGGAAATCTAGAAATATGGAATCCGCTTATTGCCCTTCATCCATAGTTCTCAGTATAGCTTGTGAGAAAAGGGCAAACTGAGTTTCGCAAGAGCGATGCTTTCTAAAACCATACTAATTCGTGGATATAAGCTGCTTAGTCTCAAGAAAGTTTATTATATTCGCCAGTTTATTATAGTAGACTATTGGCAGAATTACAAGTCTCTTCAGAATACAGATAAAACTGCAGGGCGAAATTCGCTAGTTACGGATGAAAAATGTGTACAAATATGTGTGAAGTATGTTATGTGAAATACTAGATCTACAACTGCTTCCGCCATTTTTTCTCGAGGTTCGGGGCTTTATTGTGAAAAGCATACAAAAAAATTATGATTCATAGTATTGCCCATCGCTGGGCTATACATTCTCCCATCTTTCGGATAGCATACGAATCCCGTGGCGGAAGAACTGAGTGTCTTTTGTGGGGATCCATGATTCGATTCAAGTTTGCACTTGTTCATATGTTCGGAAGCGCTGGTCAGCCAGACTGTATGCCACTGATCGAAAAAGGTGGTAGTCAGAGAGAGCAAAGCATGGAGAATATGGCGGGAGGGATGAGACTTCTCATTTCGACGTTTCCATGTATATTTTGACAGGTTTTGTCACGTGCGGTCGAGCACTGACCTGCTGCAAAATTGCCTTTACGTGTCTATCGCTGTATTGTGGCCGTTTGTGTTCCAGTGCTGGGTTCTAACGCACCAGTTGCTTTCGACAATGATGTCCTGTGACTGTCTTCGTCTGTTTCAGTAGCTACGAAAACGTTCTGTCTTCCACCGCCATACTGGTCTTCGACATCAAAATCACCGTTCTTAAGGCGTTGACAACATTCTATGCACGTTCTTCCACTAATAGTTCCCTCACCATTGGTCTTACCCAGCATTTTAAGAGACACACCGGCAGATTTCTTCATGTTAAAGTAGAAAATTAAAGCTTCAGTTTTAACTCTCCACTGGGAACCGCACCACAACACATGAAGAGGTTATTTCAATAGTGGTACAAGTCAATTTTTGTTCATTCGGAGATACAGATCCCTAAAGTTAAATGAGCACTGAAAAATCTGCCGTTGAGTTACCAGAAATATTCAAGTATATATACAGAGTCCTAAAGTTAAATGAGCGCTGAAAAATCTGCAGTTGAGATACCAGAAATATTCAAGTATATATACAGGGTACTAAAGTTAAATGAGCGCTGAAAAATCTGCAGTTGAGATACCATATTCAAGTATATGTACTTGGTATCTCAACTCCAGATTTTTCAGCGCTCATTTAACTTTATGACTGCGTATCTCAGAATGAACAAAAATGGACCTGTACCACTTGAAACTTCCAGGCAGATTAAAATTGTGTTCCGAAACGAGACTCGAACTCAGGGCCATCGTCTTTCACGGGCAAGTGCTCTACCGACTTTTTTTTCTATTAAGTGATTAAGAAAGACCTAAATCTTCCAGACAAAAAATGTCGAAAAAAATTTTGGGCGAAGGTGGACGCGAATCTTCTACTCTTCTCTTCACAACTCGTTTCTGCATGTGGCTATCAACAAGGTTTTGTGTGTGTGTGTGTGTGTGTGTGTGTGTGTGTGTGTGAAGAAACACTGTCAGCCGCAGGCTGGAGGAGGCAAGGCTGGAAGGGGTCGAATCCCGAGGCCTGGCCACCACCTCTCTCCCCCGCCCCCCCCCCCTCCCACCACAAAAGTGCACCGTCACAATGTATTTCTTTATATAAATTAAAAACCAACAATATAGTGCAGCCATACGCCAAAAATTACATCATGTGGACTAAAAAGAGCTACCTTGCCGGCTGGGAACACCTTATCGAAGCGAGCGGCCAGCGAGAGGCGGTCGTCATTTCAACGGTTACCGCCAGGCACCAACTGAGCGTCCGGGGCCGCTGCACACAGCCACAGACTGTTTTCATTTTCGTACGGGGATCGTGGAAACATCACGTCTGTAATTCAGCTTCTTCTCACACCCGCCACTCCCCAGCTGGACGACCCCAAATAGTTGCCAAAAAGGATCCGGTGTTGCGTTCTGTTTGTTAATACCATGAACTCGTCCATCGTGTTTCCACAAATCGAGGACTGCCTTCTCGCCGTCGCGGTACGTGTAATGTATCGCCATTCGCTTTACCCAACTGACCGCATTCACCCGGGTTATCGGGAAACAGACAACGTCAGCATGAACGAGGTCCATGGCCACTATCGGAACAAAGGGGCGGCGTAGAAGGAAAGCCAGTATCTGGCGGATCAGTTTCCAGCACTCGCGTGCGGGGCCACCGTTCCTTATCTACCATCGCGTAACGGGGGCACATGAGATCGTTAATTAGGTGAATGGCACAGAGCCTTCGTCGGGTCGGCAATTTCTCGTTAGTGACCACATACCACGTCGACACAAAAGTGGACAGGAAGGGCGCGTGGATGGCTCGCCAAACAAAACCGCGTCCAATTGACCGTGGGGTCTTCTCATACAATGACGTTACCGGATTCCAGCGTTGAAGGACACTATAATAAATTTTTACTGTCGGATTCAGTGTCTCCGGTATAGCTCCTAACGTATAGCTGTGTTCCGCGAAAAGTGTTCTAGCATGAGGTAGCGCGGGTGACAAATGTCCAACAGGTACCGATGGGCACATCGTTTGTGGGCACCACCTGTGCTATCAAGATGCCAGTAAGATTGTCTGTTGTAGAAAGCCAGAGTCGCCGCATTGAGCGAAGGTACAGCACCAGTGCTCTGCGCTTGATGTGGGTGCATCCAACACCTTCTTCGTGGAGGGGTAAAGTAAGAGTAACTCAAAGGATTTTAAAAACTCCACCGGCATTCACCACGTGTCCGAACACTGTCTGCATCACGGAAACCACCGAGTCTATCATCAGTAGTATGTGGGCATAATGGATGAGGTGAGAAGCCATGTACACATTGTCGCACCGGGCTCGTTCCAGAAGGTCCAACGATCTAAATTTTTTGAGGCGAGCCTGTGTTCGGAATCGTTGTAAGACCTTACGATATGTAAAGGCCGCCGTCCGCTGTATTTGTGGATTGAATGATATCCGTAAACATTTGAGCATTGGGACCTTTGTCAGGGGTACATCTGCTTCTGCAGGTATGCTTCGTCCCACTTCCTCGTAAAGTGACTTCTGTAAGTTGATAACAATGCCCGCCGCCGCCCCACACTTTTGGAGCCAGGAAAGCGCTGTACGCCCTTCGTACGAGTCCGTGCTAAGAACATCATATCATCGGCTTAAGCGCCATGTCGAAAGGTTATGGAGCGGAGGGTAAGTTCTTCCAAGCGTCACAGAATTCCGTGAAGAACTGGTTCGAGGGCAGCGGTGAAAAGCATGGCAGAAAGAGGACAGGCGATGTGTTCCATAGTTGCACGTAGCAATCCATGACCGACGACATCGAAAGTGCGGTCAAAATCCAGAGTAACAAGAGCGCCGTGGAGACCAGGCGCCACCACGTCTCTATAGGTGTTCAGCGTCGTAAACACATTAGCGTTGCCTCCGAAGCAGGTTTGATCAGTGTGAATGGCCGTCATTACTGTAGATTTGAGCCTCCCACGGAGGATGCGTGTCAACAGCTTGTAGCTTGTGTTTAGCATTGTCAACGGACGAATTCAAGCCAGGTTTGGGCACCGGAGTCAAGAGGCCCTCAGTGAATTCAGACGGTACTTGAAAATCGGGCTTCAGGAGTTCTCTGTACATTGATGTCGGGCCCATGTGATCAAAAAGCCATTTGTAAAATTCAAGAGGGAATCGGTCAGGGCCTGGCGTCTTGTTGGGAGCACCGCGCAACATACCCTCCCGTAGTTCTTCCAAAGTCACCTCCGACAAGAGCGTAGCATCATCTTGTGAGTTCCGAGAGACGGGGAGGTTGGATAGGACTTCTCTGACTCCAGCATACATGTTGTAATCTCGCTCGTGGAGTATATGACTGTGTGAACGCACGGTCGATGTTTCGGCGAGTCGTCCATCCTCCATATCGACCTCTGTAATGAGCTGCCTCTTGCATCGTCTCCTGTCTTGCTTGAATGACATGGTGGAGGGCAGAAAATGTGCTTTGACGTGGTGATCTGCAGATTTTCGTTCCGGCGACGGCGGTTGCACAGTGTAGTAGAAATCAGTGGTGGCGGTATCCAAACGCGCTGTATTACGTCCTTAGCCGGCTAATGGTCGGCACAAAGTAATGACCACTTAAGTGTGGAACCGTAGACGGGTAAACGCCGTTGGCATTTGCTCCACGTGGACTCAACTTCGCGTCTGCAATTTAACTCATCAAGAAGGGCCATATGCAGGCGCCGCGGCCCTTGCTGCGTCGAACACACTGGCTGGGGAGGATGAACGCTGCTGGCCAAATACCAGCGTCGACAACTGCCGACCGCTGGCCACATGTGACGTAAACTCTATCCAAATGGCTCGCCGAATGGCTTGTAAAGTAGGTGTATTCTCGTCGATCGCCGTGTTGTATGACCCAGTGTCTAACAGAACCAAGCCCGCATCTCGTGGTCGTGAGGTAGCGTTCTCGCTTCCCACGCCCGGGTTCCCGGGTTCGATTCCCGGCGGGGTCAGGGATTTTCTCTACCTCGTGATGGCTGGGTGTTGTGTGATGTCCTTAGGTTAGTTAGGTTTAAGTAGTTCTAAGTTCTAGGGGACTGATGACCATAGATGTTAAGTCCCATAGTGCTCAGAGCCATTTGAACCATTTTAACAGAACCAAGCCCGTTACAAGCCCCTGAAGCGCCGGGCAGGTGATATAGTGCGGCATCTGGTCGGATGGTCTAAGTTCGCAATCGAAATTTGCGCGTACTAACAAGCGGTCAGCATTGCCCTGGGATAGCAGTGCTATGTGTTTGGCTTAGAAGCTGTGGAGTTATCTCTGTCCGTCGGTTCAGGAAGCAACGTACAGATTCACCAGACGAACTGTGTCAACCGTGAGTGCCACCCCACGGGCCGACGGTAAATAGCATCCATCAGTTGACATTCGCTGTGGAGAATAGCCGTACCTCCTCCGCCCACACCTGAAGTCAGGGCGTACAGGCGTCATATCATCGGCTACCGAGACAGAAACCTGGTTGGACTTCTTGAAGGAGAAAAACATCCAGATCCGCAGCTCATAATGTATTCTGCAGCAAGCCAGTTTTAAGAGCAGAAGTGATACCGTTGATCGTGGCGATGCGGTATGCCTGCTCCATCAAGTCGCGGGGCTGTCCTTGCTGTTACAGGCGGCAGTATTCGCGGTGTGGAGCGTCTCCAGGGTGAAGAAACAGAATGCGAAGGGTCTAAGCGTCTGTCGCCGTCAACGTGGACGCGGCCAACGGCATCGGTGCATCGTCCTTGACCTGAAACGCATCTTGCACTTCCATCTCCTGCGCCTAGTCTCCCAGGGGAAGTCTATAACACTGGATCTCGAGAGGCAGACGTGGTCGTGGGTTCATACCCGGGGACGGGGTTTCGGTGATCTTCCGCATACCCACAATGCGCGGTGTCGCCGGTAGCGCGGGAATACATCGAACTTTGTGTTACGTTATTTTCGGCCGTGTCGGACCAGAGTATCGGCTGACGCACCTCACCATCCACCGTCGTTTCCTCAGGCTGGTCCATAGCCTTGGTCGTTATGCACCGTTTCTTATATCGCTTCGGCAATTTCTGTTTACACTGTCTCGCCTCTGTGTGCTGCGCACGGCAAGGGGTAAATGCGGCGTCTCGTTCTTCAACGGCTACCTCAACGTCGTTGCAGCGGTGCATGCGTTCCACCTGGGCTCGGCAAGAGGGCAACAGAGGCATCGGAGTTAGAAGATGATGGGGCTCCCAAGGAACTGTTGCAGGGGCCTCCAAGGCTTGCACCGCCATAGGTCGTCAGAGATGGGTGGCGTCTCCCATATAGCCGCCGCAACATGTGTAGTCAGCATAGAGGTCGCTATGGACGGTCGAATCAGATTGTCAGATGGCGTCTGCACGAGACGCCGTTGTTGCGGGCATTCCGCTCGTACATGCCCTCCTTAAAAAAATAAAAAAATAAAAAATAAAAATACACTCCTGGAAATGGAAAAAAGAACACATTGACACCGGTGTGTCAGACCCACCATACTTGCTCTGGACACTGCGAGAGGGCTGTACAAGCAATGATCACACGCACGGCACAGCGGACACACCAGGAACCGCGGTGTTGGCCGTCGAATGGCGCTAGCTGCGCAGCATTTGTGCACCGCCGCCGTCAGTGTCAGCCAGTTTGCCGTGGCATACGGAGCTCCATCGCAGTCTTTAACACTGGTAGCATGCCGCGACAGCGTGGACGTGAACCGTATGTGCAGTTGACGGACTTTGAGCGAGAGCGTATAGTGGGCATGCGGGAGGCCGGGTGGACGTACCGCCGAATTGCTCAACACGTGGGGCGAGAGGCCTCCACAGTACATCGATGTTGTCGCCAGTGGTCGGCGGAAGGTGCACGTGCCCGTCGACCTGGGACCGGACCGCAGCGACGCACGGATGCACGCCAAGACCGTAGGATCCTACGCAGTGCCGTAGGGGACCGCACCGCCACTTCCCAGCAAATTAGTGACACTGTTGCTCCTGGGGTATCGGCGAGGACCATTCGCAACCGTCTCCATGAAGCTGGGCTACGGTCCCGCACACCGTTAGGCCGTCTTCCGCTCACGCCCCAACATCGTGCAGCCCGCCTCCAGTGGTGTCGCGACAGGCGTGAATGAAGGGACGAATGGAGACGTGTCGTCTTCAGTGATGAGAGTCGCTTCTGCCTTGGTGCCAATGATGGCCGTATGCGTGTTTGGCGCCGTGCAGGTGAGCGCCACAATCAGGACTGCATACGACCGAGGCACACAGGGCCAACACCCGGCATCATGGTGTGGGGAGCGATCTCCTACACTGGCCGTACACCACTGGTGATCGTCGAGGGGACACTGAATAGTGCACGGTACATCCAAACCGTCATCGAACCCATCGTTCTACCATTCCTAGACCGGCAAGGGAACTTGCTGTTCCAACAGGACAATGCACGTCCGCATGTATCCCGTGCCACCCAACGTGCTCTAGAAGGTGTAAGTCAACTACCCTGGCCAGCAAGATCTCCGGATCTGTCCCCCATTGAGCATGTTTGGGACTGGATGAAGCGTCGTCTCACGCGGTCTCCATGCCCAGCACGAACGCTGGTCCAACTGAGGCGCCAGGTGGAAATGGCATGGCAAGCCGTTCCACAGGACTACATCCAGCATCTCTACGATCGTCTCCATGGGAGAATAGCAGCCTGCATTGCTGCGAAAGGTGGATATACACTGTACTAGTGCCGACATTGCGCATGCTCTGTTGCCTGTGTCTATGTGCCTGTGGTTCTGTCAGTGTGATCATGTGATGTATCTGACCCCAGGAATGTGTCAATAAAGTTTCCCCTTCCTGGGACAATGAATTCACGGTGTTCTTATTTCAATTTCCAGGAGTGTATATTCAACCAATAATATCATACATGGTAACCAACCACCTCATACATTATTGGGTCTTAAGATCTACTATACATTCAATGATATTTGGCAGCATTTACTAATTCTAGTTTTAACCTTCTTACATACTACAGGACGTGAGATGCTAGTTATTCAGTGGGTAAGAACTAGTCTAATCTAACTATTCTAAGAAGCTATCTCCTGCAGCGTCACAGGCGTGCCAGTGAATGTATAAACCTACTTTTTTGGCCATGCCCAACGAGCTAATCCCAGTGGGCATGTCCCTGGCACCGGGCTGGTCTTTACAGAAAATCGCTGCAGGTGCTGTTTAAGGGTATCCTAATCTACTTTCTACTTAAAAATTGCCTCCCTACTAAGTCGTTATCGGTGTGCAGTTGTCAAGTCAGAGATACTTGCGCACCTTCCCCCTGTTCCAAGACGTGGCGGATTCCTACCGTTACGGCGATTGGTCTATCCAAGCAGTGTGTCATATAGTGATTAATAGTTCATATATTTTCCTTACGATATTTTCGCAGGACCTTTGCCGATACATCGCTGGCAAGACGGTTTATAATCTTCAATGTGGTCGGGTTCCTAATTAGGTTATGAGTCTCGTTATTTGGTAGCTGGAGTCTTAGGTCAGTGGCTACATCATCGAAAATGGGACGCTCGTACATCACTTGATCCGGAGTGGCTATTTCAGCTACGTACTCGCACGATGGGGTAGTCCTTTTCCCGAACCGGCAAAGATATGCCGAGTACGGTCCATGAACTATGAGGAAGTGCAGCAGACCCTTGCTAGGTTGAAAGTATGAAAGTTGGAGTCGTTCTTTAATGTTTGGCAGCAGCTGATGAGTCCTTCTACCTGTTTCCTGTCTGTTCCAGAGTTCCTGCCGCAGTTCTTCTCCTCTTCTTTTAATTCCAAACTTATCCCCCACCCGCACCCCCAAAATGTTTTCAGTTTTTTCTACTTCCCCTCTTTTTACTCAATACCAGGCCGCCTGTTCTCGAATTTTGATATCCAGGGGACACACCCCCATGAGTATCAATAGTGCCTTCCCTGGAGATGTTCTGTATGCTCCAATGGAACGTAAAAGCACGTTGCACTGCACTCTCCTCACGGCCATGGCAGGCACGACCCTTGTGAGCCTGTGTGCCCACACTCCGAATTCGTAACTTACGATGGAGGCAAGAATGGTGTTATGGTATAACTTTATGAGTTCTGGTGGAAGATGAAATCTCATGTGTCCTATCATGATGAGGCTGTTCAAAGCTTCTAATGACCCTTGAGTTGCCGCTTCGATATGCTTAGCAAAGCTATATCTCTCATCATGGCTTCCTTGTTCACGTCCAGTGCAGGTCCTCGGTTGACCGTCATGAATAATTATCGCCCAGCAACCAGCGACCGTGAGTTATGAAGGTATATGGCGGCACAGCTCAATGCGGTCCTGTCGCATCCCGATAAGGACAGGGTAAGTTTCTCGACCGTATGGCCGAGGACTCCGGCGTAGGGTCGAAGTGCATGGGTGACTTGAATGGCAGCTCAAACAAGCGCACGTTTTGTATTACCATTCCAGCACGTTCAAGTGTTGCCACACCTATGCTTCCATCAGAGTGGCAGAATGGACAATCTTTCGTCGAGCAGCGGAGAAATTTATCACAGGCCTCATCTTCAGTGAACTTGAAATAGACAATGCTGGAGACGATAGACAAGTGGATACCAGCAGCTACTTCGAATCGGTGTGTATCAGGTATTGTAAAAATCTTTCTACTTCGTGGCTCTTGGGTCTGGAATATAACGCGTCGAATTGCATCATTATCGTGGCTTTCCGATACGAAAGACCATCACATGTCAGGAACGTAGCTATGACACTCGACAACAGCGCGATGGCGGGGTAAACAACAGACCCGGGAACGCGTCACGGAGTGGCAGGGACATAACGTACCGCCCGCAGCCAAAGGCCGACTGCCGACTGAGCTGCCCAACCATGATTCTCGACCCATCCTCCCAGCCTTCCTTCCGCCAGTACCTTGTCTTCTACCTTCGGAATGTACGTTGCTGTTTCATGACTCTAGAAAGTGGACGGGACTTTTAAGTCACGTCATGCAGGAAAGGGTTAAAAGCACATCGTTACCGCTAAAGAAAGGACACTCCTCACAAATTGAACAATGGTGCAGAAACTGCTGTTCTGTTCGATTAACGGTCAATAACCATTAATTCTCTCAAGAATGCCTTCTGTCACACTACTCGTAGAAAATAGCTTGAATTTACCTAGACGACAACTCAAAATTTTGCAAAACCGGTAAAGGGTACTGGCAAAATATATGACCAATGCTACTGAGACCTCAGCCCGTACTTAGTGAACCTATACACAGTATCAGTAACCCAACTCATAAACCCCACGTCAGTCAATTACCTTTGAGCACTCCGAGCAGATCTCTCTTCATAAGCGATCGGAATTATATATCGCGTTACGCTCCGATACCATAAAATTTAACGGCTAATTCAGTATTGCGTCCTCTGTTCGCAGCCATCTATGCTCTACATTAAAACGTCAGATCCTAAACAAAACTAACCCATGCTCAGTGTTATCTATGCCTGGACTACCAGAACTATCCACCTGTGTTTAGCCACTGTGGGCAAGATCATCATCTATTAAAAGCGAGCCGGCCGGAGTGGCCGTGCGGTTCTAGGCGCTACAGTCTGGAACCGAGCGACCGTTACGGTCACAAGTTCGAATCCTGCCTCGGGCAGGGATGTGTGTGATGTCCTTAGGTTAGTTAGGTTTAATTAGTTCTAAGTCCTAGGCGACTGATGACCTCACAAGCTAAGTCGCATAGTGCTCAGAGCCATTTTATTAAAAGCGACCTCACGAACATAAATTATATTCGTATCAAGTATTTGGCTCACCGTCTATTCCCATTTAGTTACGACTGTGGTGTAGCAACGGTCTTCTTCTAAACAGCTAAATATGGGATGCTACCCACGTCCAATAATCGAGATGTAGCAATGTAAATTCAAGAACAGCCACTCGATTAAGTCAATGTAGGACCAAATGGTAGACAATTAAACGAATAAAACAAACAGCGCTTTCCGTCCTTTACAGTAATAAGTGCATGTTTTATAAAAACCGTCGGTCTCTGCTATGACGGCCAGCTGCTTCTCTTTGCAATTCTTTGGGGCTGTCCTGGCTACTTGGTAAGAAGACATCTTCACCCCTCGACGGTTAAGCCGATATTCACTGTTCATCTACGGCAGTGGTTTGCACACAAATATTAGTACAACATAACGATAAAACACAATAACTCTGTAAAAAATTAACCTAAATTACAATGCGTAATAATGGAAGGTGAACAGAGAAACAGTGTCACTGCAATAAAAAAAATTTTGGCACCCCACAACCTGCAACCTCATGGGACATTTACTGTACAATCGACGATTTTCGTTTATAACATTTGTTTGGAACTATCAGACATAAACAAACTTCAGTATACAATCAAGTTATTTCGTTCCACTAAAACTGATTTGTTATGGTAGTTTTCAGTTCAAAAGTATTTAGATGTTACCTGAAAATTAGTTGTATGATCATGTGTTACAATATTTATTGTTTAAGTGGTGAAGTATATTTTAGGATACGGTTCTTTCATCAAGAATTTCGCAGAATTCGTTTGTTTTACCGCTGGATTTGTTGTTGCTGTAGTCTTTATACAGATGGGTACCTCTGCGGTTTTATGTTTGGTAAATATGATGTCTTGACTCATGGCAGGCAGCTGAGGTTATCTGAGCAGACGGTTGTTGCGGAAGCCAGGGCTGTGACTGTTTCGCGTATCTCTTGGATTTTTCGGGAAGAAGCAAGTACCGGATTGTTCGCCACTTCGCATGGACTCTATGAAACTTTCCCTTTCAAAATTAAGAATGACAGTGCTGGAAAAATTCTTACGTTATTTGATACAGGAACAACTGAGTAAAACTCAACGTAATCAGACAGTTTTCTCCTTACCTATTCTGATCATCACTAAACTGACGCACAATATTTTAGCGCAACGCAATCTGAGCTTCAATAATCCCTATAAAAGAATAGCCCTGACAAACAATAAATTATATCTTTCACGAATCACGTACCTCACAAAAATCTTTGTTACTCGAACTACTGCAATACAGCGATCGCCAATACTGCCAGCTAAATAAAAGATTCTAACTAGTGAAGGCATTAACTACTGATAGTCATAGTTAGCAAATGAAAGATTTTTGTAGAGTACAAACAATGTATTTACCTTAATAGTGTTCAAAAGTCATGTTCGGGATATCCAGTTTTACAAATTTCCTTTTTCTGACGGACACACGTCCAGATCGTCCGCTCGTAGTAACCTCTCAAAACTCTGGCATCTCTCCCCATATCCACCATTGCTGGCGGCTCACCTCCAACTGCCCAACGCTAAACGCTGTTCACATCCAACTGCCCAACGCTAAACTAGTGAATATTCCAGGAATGAGGTCAACCAGCCAAAGACTGCACACAGTGCAGTCAGCGATTTTCATACAGAGCGCTACGAGGCGTTACCAACATAAAAACCTAAACAGCCTACTTACGACGAAACAATCGTAATGAAAAATAATTGAAAACAGACAAAATTATGCACTTCCTGAGGAAGAAACACGCAAATGACTAGTCATAAACAGGAGGCAGAGGTATGTTTTCTGACCATAGCTCGTAATGATTCTAACTTAGCGCCTGAAATCGTGGAGGTCAGAGAGTAATGATCTGTAACGAATCACTTACGGTGTCCTTTTAAGTTTTTCTTCTTTTCACACCAGTTTCTCTCTTTTGTTCCGGTTCTTACGAAATTGTCTGGTTTTGTAACGTCTCGTCCTCATATTGCCTACAAGCTACTTTTTTAGCGTCTCTGTAGTCTTTGCCTTGCATTTTAACTTTGTTCAAAACACAGTGTAACGCTGGCTGTTGCGTTTAACGCCACACCAACAATGCTGCCTGCTGGAAAACTGGAGTGCCTTTTCGCAGGCGCCATTTAGTTCCAGTTCGTTTACGACTGCGTTCGTGCGACGAATGCACTATGTCTTTCCCTGGCACACACATGGATTTGCGTTTACGCCTAGGATCGTTTCCACGCACAACCACACACACTAGAGGTCCACGTCACCACAGATGAAATTGTTGTTTTAAGATAAATATCACTTATCATTTGCCTCATATGTATCATCCGTAACACTACTTTCTAGTTCTTAAAATGCAAAATGATTTACATACTGGAGGTTAACTTACACCTATACTTTTCTAACCAACAGATTTGAACTGTCCACCTACTCATGGTTTGTACCCTTCTCTCTTTGCCAATGTTCATCTTACATAAGCTTGTCTCCATATTTCTGGTACATGGCCAGTTTATAGGCTTCCAATGTAGATGAGAATAGGTAACTCTGTATCTACATCATTCTTCACATTTATCTGTGGATTAAAAACTTGATCTTAATTAATTGAAGTCAGTCATATAGCCTAGATATGTACATACACAAACATCTACAGTACATTCTATCCAATTCATTTTCACTTATATACTGTAAATGAGACCCTTATCGAACATTAACTGCAGGTGACTACATATAAAAATCTGTGTATACAGATATGGATGATTACTGACACTCTCATATGATGTCACTAATAGAAATATTACATAGTATCATTATGGGGATATAAACGTCTTCCTTTACGTGTCCCAGGATGCATAAGAAGGTAAGCTCCTTCATTTGCCACTTTTTAATTTTCTTGTTTAATAGTGGGCACTTGGACTGCTTTCGTATTAAGATTTTTCATCTGTTTTAAAGTGCTATACTTTTCCTAATATTCTGCCGAAGTTCCATGCCGTCTGGACATCCTTTTCTGCTAATGTTACTTCTGCATGCCCCACCTTTTCTTTCATTCATAATTTACTTCTCAATATCTTTGGGAATGGATCTTTATTTAACGAAGTTCGTTTGGTGTGGAAGAATGGAGTGAATTATTGAACATTTCCTCAAATGATGTCAATTTGTACACACTGTTTGTCTATTAGGACAGTATGTTCTATTACACCAACTAAACTCTAACTATTGACTTCATTGTGTTGGGCTCCAGATGGTATTTATAAATTAATATTCGTCTTTTGGCTCAGGGAATAGGATAGGATGGGTGACAAAATGGTTATTGTGGCATGGCATTAATACGACATTGGTAGCCCTGTATATCACCCAGTTTTTCTTCGAGCACCTTGATATAACATAATAAAAAGTCTGTTAATTCTGCACAATGTCTTGACCCAAATATGTAGACTCTCGCGCTTCATTTAATATTTGCACCTCTAAATTAATGGCACTTACTTAGCTCACAGTTCTCTCCGCTCACGTATTAAATCTTTAAGCCTTAGCAACATCTACTATGCTCAACATTCTTTTTAATGAGTTCCATTACCATCTTATCTCCATAAGTTATTAATTTGCATTTCGCCATTGAGAGTTCAATAATGGCCTTTCCCCCACACAGGAAATGGATTCCAAGAATGCAGTCTCCAATAAAGAATTAACTATTAGGATTGTGGTAAATTATGCTGCTTTTCGTCTTTTTATCGGCAAGGGGGCCTTCATTTCACATTGCGTGATCTGGTGCCAATTGCTCCCAGAATCTGGCAATAACTTACTGCCAAGGAGCGCACGTCTGTACTTGCAAAAACCCTGTTATACAGATCAATGATCTCACACTATATGCAGCATCCATCTCCAGAATAACTGCAACGGGAATACCCCTACAGAATCATTTAATGCCGATTACGACAGAGTGTTGTGTCTCTTATCAAATCGTCAGATTACAACACTTATCTCATGTCAAATACTTTGTTACACCTGATCAACTCTATCTTTTGATTTTTTTTGCCCTTTCTCATTCCTCTACAGCACATTCAGGTCTTACTGTGGTTGCGCTAATTATCCTGCTGGGAAGTAGACAATCTATTTCCATTGTCCCTCACATTGCTACCAGGACTCGGACCATGCCAATAGCGTTTAATGTTGTACTCTGTGAACTGATTTGCCACTGATGATCACTGTTGTGGTTCAAGTAACCTGAACTACATCTGTTTTCACGTCATTTTTGCTTCCTATAGTAAAAATAATTATAATTGCTTTGTGCCTCTCCTGGCACGTTCTACGTCTGTTGTAGTTAGCACTATCTTTTCCTGCATTATGGTTATTACTGTTGTTATTATTATTATACCTCACATTCTGTGAAGATGCCTTTGCATCATTGTGTATCATATCTATTGAATATGGCTTGGACATAAATTCCTCAATGTTAGACTCAGCAAAATTGATCAAATTCTCACCAACATGAATAGGCAATTTTTGCCTTTAAAATTTTCACTACATCTCGTTGTTACATCGTGTTATCTTAGAATTATTCGAATTATTCGAATACTTTTCAAAATACTCTCTGAGACTATATTGGTGTGACTGGAATGGTTTGGGGTTCAACACTTTCTTGCATATCCTTTCTCGTACACCAGTTCACCAATATTCACCTAAACATGTTGTCCCCAATTCATCATATGTTCGACTGTATTCAACAACTCCAGTCACCCATAATCTACATCGCTCTGGGAAAATCCTGTGAAAAAGGCTATTCTCTGTGCCTCAGATCAGGATTGTGGTATTGCTCCATTGAAAGCTTTTATGAAAACTACTAGATGAATGCACTTTTAATCTGGCAGGAATACTTAAAACTTCCTGGTCATATTCTTCTCCATCATAGATCTGGTGTCCGTCCATGGTAGCTGAGTGGTCAGCGTGACGGTTCGATTATCGGCTGGATCGGAGATTTTCTCCACTCAGGGACTGGGTGTTGTGTTGTCCTTATCACCATCATTTCATCCCCATCGACACGCAAGTCGCCGAAGTGGCGTCAACTCGAAAGACTTGCACCAGGCGAACGGTCTACCCGACGGGAGGCCCTAGCCACACGGCATTTACATTTTTATCCTTGTGGTGAAACATAGTACTGTTCCCATATCACACAGTGAGTTGTGCGATAAAGGAACTGATGAATGCAGTTGCATTTTGCTTCACATCAGCCCTGGACTGATGTTCTCATCAAAGCCTGGTGCCATTTACCTGTTGTCATTTGTGGCAACTTTGATTTCGGCTAACTCCTTTTTCAGTTAATCAAAGCGATCACTACGGGCATTTCACCATAACGATAAGTGTTGGCTCAGCTTTTCTGTTGTCTTACACAACTCAGTATCTAGTCTCACTTCAGGCAAATTGAGTCACTCTGGTAATTCGGTAGGTCTGCAGAGGGCACCCACATATTGAGTTCCTCCCCATTTCCGCGCTGCTGACCCTGTTTACTTGTGGCGGGCTGCGGCGGGAAAAGTTGTCTGTTTTGGAATCTGAAGCGCTCTAGTTTGTTTTAGCTGTAAGGATCGGCGCAAACAGTGAATGTTGTTGTCTTCCGGTGACATACGCTTAGAGAAAGTGGAAAAGGAAAAAGAAATATACCACTCGGAGTTTTCAGTTGGCTTATAAGTAATGTTCAGCACATTCCTGAAACCTGTTTTCTTAAACGTAGCTAGTTCTTGAACTCTTTTTTCGCTGTGATATTCGGGGCAGGAGTGAAACGCTGATGGGGGGTGCCCCCTCAGTGAGCACAAATATCAATAACTGAGGCACATGATTCACACTACATTTGATACTTGTCGTCTTTGGACCGACATTGATTGTTGATGTGCCCATGTCGGAGGCAAATCAGTGCCTGACACTTGGCACATAAGGATCTACAGGACATTTAGTTCTAAGAATAGATTCAGCGTCCAGTGAAGTTTGAGAGTCGGAGGTTAACAAGCAAGTCTGCAGTTTGACAGTTTGTTCCTTACTATCTCTTACACGTTTCTGGGTAAACCTAGTAACACAGATCACGTGCAATGCAGACTTCAGGACTTCCAAGCTTCGCTTCCTCGAGTCCTATATCAAGTTTCCTTACTACTCTCTATTTGTTCACAACAAAAGAAGGTATGTAAGCTGCTACATTTTTCTTATGTTAGTACCTCGCTGTTTACTAGGAGACTAGCACATCCTGGAGTTTTTCGTCCAGCCATTACTTTGCTTTTCCGACAGAGGGTATATTAACTACAGAAATGTTGAATTGTGGTAAGAACGCTGGCCGGTGTGGCCGAGCGGTTCTAGGCACTTCAGTCTGGAATCGCGCGACCGCTACGGTCTCAGGTTCGAATCCTGTCTCGGGCATTGATATGTGTCATGTCCTTAGGTTAGTTAGGTTCAAGTAGTTCTAAGTTCCAGGGGACTGATGAACTCGCTGCAACAATTTCCCTAGAGTCATAAGGCGTAGGATAGGTCCTATGTTTTTATCGAAATTTTCTAAATAAAGTACATAAGACAACTATCTGTACGTTTACAAATGTTAGATCGTTGAGCAGTTACAGTTTCCACGTAGGAATATTACTAACATTTTCTTGGTAGGGGTCGTAACCAGAATCCACAGGGTGGCAGTTATTGAACTATATCAAATAAAATTGTCATAACTTATGCATAGTCTGCGTTAGGACGTTCAGACTGCACAGTTGGCCGCGGGGCGTGATGGGAGTTTGTATCCGCAAGCAGGGCGCGCCTTGTTGTCGGCCATTTGCAAGTGAAAATATGAGCGGATAGCGCTTGGGAAGGCCTACTATGCAAGCAATAATAGCCCAACAGCTGCGCAAAGGAAGTTTGTGACCGAGTTCAAGCTGAAGACAACCGGACCAAGTGTGCTAACAATCAAGAATTTGATTCGCTAGTTTGAGAGAGCGGGTAGTGTTCGTGATAAGTGTTGGTAATGTCGGTCGTACAAAAAGGGTGAAAATGCCTGAAAACATAGAGAAGACACGCACTGTGTTTAAAACTAGCCCCAGGAAATCGATCAGACGAGCTGCACAGCAGGTGGGAATGAACCGCGAGACACTGCAACAAATTGTTGTCGAAGACATGCAAATCTTACCATGCAAAATTCAAACCTATCAGCCATTTAGCCCCAGGGCCATGGAACAGCGGTTGTGTTTCGCCACCACTATTGTTCATAGAATTGACAAACAGGACTTTGATGTGAATATGGTTTGGTTTAGCGAGGAAGCCTACTTTCATTTGTATGGGTTCGTCAGTACGCAAAATTGGAGCATTTGGGGTACTGGGAATCCGCATTTCGCGATGGAGAAGTCTCTACACCCTCGGCAGGTGGCTGTGTGGTTTGCAACGTCCAGTCACGAAATAATCGGTGCGATACTCCTTGATGGCACCGTGACTACCAAATGATAAGTGAAGGTTTTGAAAGATGATTTCATCCCCATTATCCAAACTGATCCTGATTTCGACAACATATGATTCATTGGTTCATGTAAGACGGCTCTCGACCCCGTCGAAGCAGGAGAGTGTTTTATGACCTGGAAGAGCACTTTGGGGACAGCATTCTGGCTCTAGGGTAACCAGAGGCCACTGGTATGGGCCTCGATTGACCGCCTAATTCTCTGGATCTGAACACATCCGACTCCTTTTTTCCGGATCATACCAAAGAAATGGTGTACAGCAATAACCCCAAAACCATTGCTGGGCTGAAAGCAGCCATTCAGGTCGACATCAACATCATCGACGTTTCGACGCTCCAGCGGGTCATGCGGAGTTTCGCTATTCATATGCGCAGTATCATCACCCATGATGGCAGGCATATCGAATATTCGTAACCTAAATCCGAATGTCGTTAGTGACGCTTATATGTTGAATAAGGTGTGTGCACTCCGAAGTACGTAACTAATTTACTTTTTTCATGTAGTTCAATAACTGTATGTCTGTACATTTACAGGGGTATCATTTACAAAAACACAAGTGCGAAGTTATACTTGTTTAGCTCCCGCGCTGAAGGTTTTTGAATTATTAAATTCCACACTAACCTCTCTTTGCTGCTTAATTCTCGTGCTGGGGAAGGTGTATGGGTTCTGTTCTCACCTCTCCAACTTCTCCAGCTGCATTCCAGATTCACTCCTAACGACCGTTAATGAGTGGCTGACAACATCCTTTGCGGTTCTAGGCGCTTCAGTCCGGAACCGGTCGCAGGTTCGAATTCTGCCTCGGGCATGGATGTGTGTGATGTCCTTCGGTTGGTTAGGTTTAAGTAGTTCTAAGTTCTAGGAGACTGATGACCTCAGATGTCAAGTCCCATGGTGCTCAGAGCCATTTTGAACAGTATCCTTTCTGTTGTCCAACGTAGTTCCTGGAGAAGGTTGGAAGGGAACGGTGTCTTTTTTGTGGTCGCTGGGCTGCCCGATTGACCAACCCCGTCGCCATACACCCCCCTCCTCCTCCTCCCCATACAAGGTGGGGCCTGTTTTCGCGGTGAGGAAATACAAATGACGTGGTTTGTTACACGTGACAGTACCAAGCATGAAACCAATGTTCACGCACAGTAAAGAAAGTTCAGTCGTCACGCGGAAGGGCGACGGCGGAGCACATCTAAGCTCTTCCGTGTCAGTGAGCGTACTGTCAGCAACCTACTACAGAGCCATTAGATGCTTCGAACCTCTTCTTTTCTGGTTTTCCGCAGTCCATGTTTCACTTCAGCACAATGCTGTGCTCGAGACGCTCATTCTCAGAAATTTCTTCCTCAAACTAAGGTCGATGTTTGATAACAACAGGCTTCTTTCGCCCAGGAAATCCCTCATTACGTGTGTTAGTTCGCTCGTTATGTCCTCCTTTCCTCGCCCAGTATGTGCTATTTTGATTCCAACATAGGAGAATCCCTACCTCGCGCTCCCCAGTTTCGATAAATTCATTGCTAATTTTATTTCTGCTGCCCCGCATTACCTTCTTTGGTGTCACGGCCAGACACCACACTTGCTAGGTGGTAGCCTTTAAATCGGCCGCGGTCCGTTAGTATACGTCGGACCCGCGTGTCGCCACTATCAGTGATTGCAGACCGAGCGCCGCCACACGGCAGGTCTAGAGAGACTTCCTAGCACTCGCCCCAGTTGTACAGCCGACTTTGCTAGCGATGGTTCACTGTCTACATACGCTCTCATTTGCCGAGACGACAGTTTAGCATAGCCTTCAGCTACGTCATTTGCTACAACCTAGCAAGGCGCCATATTCAGTTACTATGTCTTCTGAACAGATAATATTGTGACTCATGTACCGTCAAGAGCGACGTTCATCATTAATGGATTAAAGTTAAGTATCAAACTATCTATGTCCACTTTCTGAATTCTAATTCCTTGTCATGTTCCAGACCTCACGGCAGTATAATTCTTCCCTCCTCACGCCAGCGTGCGTGAGCTAAAACGCGTGCATTTCGGCATCCACTAGTAACACAGTGTTGGCCCTTCATCTTTCTTCCTCGGTTCGTTCTCGGTCCGTAGTGTACGCTCACGCTGGTGTTGCAGTTTTCATGGGTAGCCGTGTACTTCTAGTTAGCTAGCTTTTCCGTGCGGCACTGAACTATGCCCAGCCGAGACGAAGAAAGTGATGGCTACTAGCGGAGGAGCGGAAAGGGTGCCACGGCCGTGGGGGATGTCAGGCGCAGACGGGCAGACAGGCAGCCAGGCGGTGAGAGGACGCTGCGAAACCGGGTCAGCGCATGCGCGTGACGCAACTCCGTGTCGTCTCCGGAGGCGTGCGTCTACCGCCAGAGTGGCCGGCAGCAGAGCGCTACCGCCGCCTACCCGCTCCTCCACTTTCACTGTCCAGGTTCCTGCTCGACTTACAGCTGACCCTTAACATACTTCCCAGGCACTTCTGCATCAGTCGGACCAGGTTTTGGCAAAACGCCTCCTCTAGCTACGTAAGGTATGCTGCCCTGTGAAAGTTACGGACGAGGTAGACGTAGTCACGTAACATACTAACTGCTGTGTGCACATTAATAAATCTGCGGGAACACGTTGCCAGTCGCGAACAGGAAGATGGACAACACATGGTGTGAGGTCAGCGTCACAATATCGCCAAATGGGGCTGGTCTCGCAGCATGAGGCAGTTGAACGAACGGGAAATAACAGTGCGTGTCAGTCAGTGAGCAGCTTCGGTGTACTGTGGTGGTGTTCGTCATGACAGCATGATCCGGGGACAGTATCTGGATGATTTCACAAGGCTAAGAATCATCAGGAAACTGGAAGAAGGATGAAGTGCGACGAGTTTGGTATTGCTCTCGGCGTTGTTTCTCGTGAACTGGGAACGTTTCGAACCACAGGCACCTCTGCCCAAAGGAGAGGAGGCGGTCGGCCACAGTCAGCTACAGCAGCAGATGACTGCTCCATCGTACAACAGGCAAGTAGGGACCTTAGTAAAACAGCGAGTGCAGCGAGATTTAACAGGACTGTAAGGCAAACAATCTCACGCTGGACATTGGCGTGGCGACTGCATAGGTGCAGTCCGTTTGTCCGACGGCCAGTACGTTGCCTTCCGTCGACTCCCGCACATCGGCGGCGCCGTCTGTAATGGTGCCACGCGCGTACGGACTGCACCAACGAGTATTGAGGTCGCATGCTCTTCTCGAATGTGGGCAGATTTAGTCTGCATAGTGTTTCTGGAGGTATCCCCATTTGAGAGGTGGAATGCAACCAGAAACACTGTAGAACATGAACGTCCAGTTGTTATGATGTTGGAAGGCATGTTGTATGGGAGCACTACCTCCAAATTTTTGAACACGGTACGCTCATCGGCCAACAATATTGTGACACTTTACTTCTTCCACATATGTATCGGCCCTAAATTCATTCGTACGGATGATAAAAGCGCGACCGCGTCGAACCGCACAGTGCAGGAGCTCTTGGAACGAGAGAATGTTCGGCGAATGGACTGGCCTGCGCGTTCCTCCGACTTAAATTCCATCGATCATGTGCGGAATGCTTTGGAGACACGTATTGCAGCAAGTCAACACGCACCACCAGCCATCCAGTAGTGGTTAACCAACGCACCAGAGGAGGAATGAAACGCCCTACCACAAGAACCCTCCACCAACCTTGTGGCCAATGTAGCCAGCATGGAAGCACGTTCCAGAGCAAGCATTTGCGTCCGTGGTGATCACACACATTATTCTGAATCACATCCCGCCATCTGCAATGTGTAGCGGACCATCATAAAACGCGATGACTTCAGTGTAGTTATTGTCTTCGAATAAAAGTGTCATTTCTGGTCCTCTCATTACGTATATGCTTCAGTTAACTTCTGCATTATACTGTGGTAGTTTTATGTGTGATCCAAGTTTCATAGAGCTGTGTTGCTTGACAGCGACACGTCATGCGAAAGCTACTTTCGTCCTTAAATGTCCTGCACCAGTTCAGCTTTATCACCAAAATATTCAGTGGTGGATTAAGTCACTATTATCCACAAATGGAGCTTCAGCTACTTATCTTTATCAAAAATAAACCTTACATTATATTCTTCGTACGAAACATTCCATTTTGGAATGATGCGTGGGTTAAACGACTGTCGATGAACCTCAGTATGAGGTCTAGTTTTCTGATTTTTTCGCCATAGTAATTTCGTGAGACATGTGTGGCAGGAAGTTATATTGAGCCGTACTGCGGCTCGCGTTGGTGCTGTTTGTATGTTTCCGCCCTCTGCTGGAGGCCAGACGGTATCGTTTAGTTGACATGGTTGCGGTTGTTTATCTTCTTCTCGTGTTGACGGGCGCCACTTGGTCTCGCAAGCGTTGCCTGTCCGCTAGTGGCAGCAGCGGCGGTTATCTATATGTAGTAACTGTTGCCCTATCTTTGGGACGACGTCGTTGTTTTTTCGGGTCGTGTGAATGTGCGAGTTCGGTTTGGGACTCAGGAGGAGCCAGGTCCGCGCAGTGCCAGAACACGCAGGGACCGACGGCGGCGCACATGGACTGCCGGATGGAAGTGCAGTGGTCACCAGGATGCACGACCTCGTCGTAAACCGGATCCAGCAGGCTCTAATATGAGCGCATTTCAATCCAAGTAGAGAAACCTCCACCATTGTGATATGTCGCGATTCTCCAGTGACCTGGGTTCGTGTTGTTGCTCGTAGTGTCGCCGAGGCGAAGAACACCGAGCGGAGTGCTTGGGGAAGGCGGATCTGATTAGCTTTCCTCGACTTCTTATTACTATTTACTGCGTTCAACTTGTTACAATTTGTTAAGTTCAACCAGCGGTAATTTTTCTTGCCTGGTGGCCGCTAACGCCCCAGTTACCTGCCCTGGGGGTTAGTGTATGAAACGGCAGTGTACGTTTCCTCGCCTTGCCGCTGCTGTCCGGTAAGGCTTCTAGTTTTGACAGCTTTCTTGATTGTAGACCGGTTGGTGATTCTTCTACTCTGGTGGTAGTGATTCCTTTCTCGTTCTGGGCACTCTAAACACAGTATACTGCGGACGTAGTGCAGACCGCCGGTTCCAGCTTTGGCGTTTTCTTCCATCGCTGCTGGTTTGTCGGACGTCAGGTAGCTTCAGCAAGATTAACGTTAGTCATTCGTTAGACTGCCACTAGTCTGAGATACTATCTTTTGAAGTGAATGCAACTCTTGGCTGTCTATCTCATCGCTCGCGAAAGTGTTTGTTGCCAGACCTTCTCAGAGGCCGATTCCTGGAGCACCGTCTGTGGCCCCTTGGTTCTTGTAAGACATGTGTGTTCTAAAACGTCTGATGGCCAGTAGTTCAGTGTAACGCTCCTTCAGCCTACGCCTTCTGCGGGTATAATCTGCCTCAGTACCCTTTAAGGAACTTATGCACTGGTCCTTGTGTTTTATGATTGTATTATTTATTACAATACCTTGTAATACCTACATTAAATGTTATATATGTCTAGTTAATGGTTCTGGCCGCCTTCTCGAATAAATCTAGTAGTGTAGTGTTCAGTGGATGTTAAGGGTTGGGTTACAAAGTTTACCATCATCTTATTTCACCCGTTTGGTGATCAGTTGCTTGTTTTTTAATTAACCTTCGCTATTGTATTTGCTGTTTTACAGCAGGTTTCTAAATTTTTTATATTATTACCTTTCCTGCCGTGTAAGGCCTTCAGCCGTGCTTGTGGTCATTTGCCTTAAAACTCTAATTTGGTATTTGTATTTTAGCGGTAAGCCATAAAATCTTATGTAGTGCCATTCCTGATGCCTTCTGCTGAGTTTGTGGCGACTTGCCTTTAATATTTCAATACCTGCAAGTTGTAAATTGCAACGAGTTCTTAAACAATTCTTAATTGATTGCCATTCTTGGCGTGTAAGTCCTTCAGCCGTGATTGTGATCACTTGCCTTAAAATTCTAATTTTGTGTTTGTATTTACGCAGTAAGCCTTTAAAACCTTATTTACTGCCATTCCTGGCGACTGATGCCTTCTGTTGGGGTTTGTGGCGACTTGGCTTTAATGTTTCAATACCTGTAATTTGAGGGTTGCAGCGAGTTTTAAACAATTCTTAATTTATTGCCATTCCTGGCGTGTAAGGCCTTCTGCCCAGACAACAGTGGCTTGCTTTTAAAACATTATCTGCTGTATCTGTATTTAATGGTGATTTGATAAATTGTAATTCACTGAAAACACTATTGTTTACACAGTTGTTTATTCCTTCATTAATAACGTGTGGTATTGTTATTTATTGTTGAGTCTGGAATTACTGGTTTAAAATGTGTGTAACTGTAAAAGGCAACCAGCAGTAACTGACTACGGCCCCGTCCACAATCGGAACCGAATCCTGCCTTCCCTTGACTACCAGGTTTCATATATATTGCCCGACTCTTCTTGGATCGTACGCTCCAGGAATTTCAAGATAAGTCTCTTTGCGATGCCTCTCTTGCAGTATTTAACGCAGGTGTTTATTGAGAATCCCTGTTACGCTCTTGCGCTTACTAAAGAGTCCTGTCACGAAACACAACGCTGTCGTTTGGACCGTCCCTATTTCTTCTATTTATTCAACCTTAGTAAGGGTCCCAGATTTATCAGAAATACTCAACAACCGGTCGAAAAAGTCTTTTCCAAGGTACCTCTTTCGTGTAAGAAATACATTTCCTTAATATTCTCAAACTGAATCAATTTTTCCTACAATTAGTGTTGTCATTCCACGTTACGTCATTCTGGACGGATGCTCCTAGATATTTTACGGTTGTTGCGCGATTTCATCCGGACAGGAAGTTCCTTGAACGTTGTTCGGCAGAGAGCGGAAAAGGTAAAAACCTAAGGGCGCAAGATCAGGTGAATAAGGTGGGTGCCGAATTACTTCCCAACTCAACTCGTGTATAGCTGCTTTGTACTAGTCTAGCAGAATGCGGGTGGGCGTTGTTGTGGAGTAGCATTACGTCACGCAGTCTTCATGGAGGATGTTCTTCGACTGCTTCTGCAAGATACTTATGTGGAAATGGTGTCTGTTCTTTCGGACATGTCCGATGATTACCTGCAGCTGTCTAGAACGAAATTAGAATTATATTAATACCTCCAGCTGATAACGAGCGTTGATATATATCAACAGGGGCAGGCGATAATGTGTGCCCCGACCAAGACTCGAACCCGGGATCTCCTGCTTACATGGCAGACGTTCTATCCAATTGAGCCCCCGAGGGCACAGAGGATAGCGCGACTGCAGGGACTATCTCGCTCACGCCTCCCGCGAGACCCACATTCTCACCTTGTATGTCCACACACTACATTCGTAGTGTCCCACCCCAACACACTCATTACTCGTGGAAGACAATCTTACCAAGTACCGTAAGAGTTCGGGGAATATGTGTGCATCAGCACAGAAGAAGAAGGTCATAGCCGGTATTGCCAGAACTACATACTTATATGGATATGGTGTCTGTTCTTTCGGACATGTCCGACAGAACAGACACCATTGACGACCTGCAGCTATCTAGAACGAAATGAGAATCATATTAATACCTTCGGCTGCTAACGGGCGTTGATATATATCAACGGGGACAGGTGAAAATGTGTGTCCCACCCGGGACTCGAACCCGGGATCTCCTGCTTGGAATGGTAAGAATGGTATGTTAACCGGGGACCTAGAAACGACGGAGAGGCTCCGTCCCCGCCGCAGCCGCAGTGGTCCGCAACCCCACGACGACAACAGCAGTCCACTTCACCCCTCCGCCGCCCCACACCGAACCCAGGGTTATTGTGCGGTTCGGCCCCTGGTGGACCCCCCGGGAACGTCTCACACCAGACGAGTGTATCCCCTATGTTTGCATGGTAGAGTAACGGTGGTGTAAACGTACGTGGAGAACTTGTTTGCGCAGCAATCGCCGACATATTGTAGCTGAGGCAGAATGAGGGGAACCAGCCCGCATTCGCCGAGGCAGATGGAAAACCGCCTAAAAACCATCCACAGACTGGCCGGCTCATCAGACCTCGATACAAATCCGCCGGGCGGATTCGTGCCGGGGACCGGCCAACGGGGCAGCCCATCTCCTGCTTACATGGCAGACGCTCTATCCATCTGAGCCAGCCGGCCGGAGTGGCCGTGCGGTTCTAGGCGCTACAGTCTGGAGCCGAGCGACCGCTACGGTCGCAGGTTCGAATCCTGCCTCGGGCGTGGATGTGTGTGATGTCCTTAGTTAGGTTTAATTAGTTCTAGGCGACTGATGAGCTCAGAGCCATTAGAACCAAGCCATCTGAGCCACCGAGGGCACAGAGCTGAAGGTATTAAAATAATTCTAATTTTGTTTCTGCAAGACGTCTCAGCTGTTGACAATAAATGTCAGCAGTGATCGTTACACCTCGAGGAAGCAATTCGCAGTACACCACACCGTCGCTCGTCCACCAGATGCATAACATTATCATTTGCGGATGCGCGCAGATCTTTCTACAGGGAGTTGCTGCTTTGTTTTGACTCAGTCGTTACTTTCTTTTCCTTATCTTAGCATAAAGACACCATTTCTCGTCACCACTGACGACGCTGGATAGGAATGGTGGGTGTACACGTAGTTGTAAATGTAGAAATGTTGTTGATGAACCAGTTGATGATGAGGAAGCAGTGATGCACATATGGCCACCTGCTGGTTTTTGCTGTTTTGACTTGAAGCATGTGGCACCCATACAATAGATTTTTGAACCTTCCACTGCACGTAAATGTTGCACGATGGTGAAATGACCACAGTTGATCAATTTACCAGTTCTTGAGTACACGGACGAGGATCGTTGTGGATTAATCCGTTTAAATGATCTTCATCAAACCCTAATGATCTTCTCGAAAGTGGAGAGTCACTAACGTCAAAACGATCCTTCTTAAAACGAGAAAACCATTTTCTTGCCGTTCTCTGTACTATGGCATTATCCCCATACACGGAGCAAATGTTTCTGGCTGCCTCCGCTGCTTTCACCCCTCCACCAAACTTAAACAGAAGAATATGTCGGAAACGTTCCGATTTCCCCACTTGGCACTCCATTTTCTAACATCCACAGCTCCACTCACTATCTTCAAATAACACCCCCCCCCCTCCCAAATGACAATATGTAAACTCAAACAGCAACAGCGAATCACAAATAAAAAATGATAGCTGATAACTAAATCCATAGCAGCCTCAATACCAATACGCAAAACAAAGGCGTTACAAAATGACGCACCAACCTAGTATTTACTTTCTCTGGGTTCAAAATGGTTCAAATGGCTCTGAGCACTATGGGACTTAACATCTAAGGTCATCAGTCCCCTAGAACTTAGAACTACTTAAACCTAACTAACCTAAGGACAGCACACAACACCCAGCCATCACGAGGCAGAGAAAATCCCTGACCCCGCCGGGAATCGAACCCGGGAACCCGGGCGTGGGAAGCGAGAACGCTAACGCACGACCACGAGATGCGGGCCTTTCTCTGGGCTGGAGCAGATAAGCCCCGACAAGATTAATTAACCGTTCGATGTGCCTTAGGGCAAGAAATCTGGGATAGAAGCACGAATCATCCTGTTTCAAGCGCTATGTTAATGTGACGGCTTCATAAGTCAAGGTGTCATGTCGTGGTCACCAAACAAGCAGGACGCATTAAGCCGAGAGCGCGTTTTCTCCTGCGTGTCAATCGTTCGTCGCTAATGAGGACTCCCTCATTAAATCAAGCGGCTATGCACTATGATACGTAGGAGAAAGTATTTACATTAATTCTCCTGTTATACTTGCATAAGCCTAAACTATTAAGAAATTTGCTACGTTTCCTAGCTTTTTTAACATGAGGATCTGGAAGTAAGGACTTTGTAGGAAAGGCAGCAAACTGAAGCTAAACAAATTATCTGTCAAATAGATACATTAGTTTTCAAAGAGAAAATTACATAGAACTATCTGTCAGTCATGACAACAACAATCACAGAAATCTTCTAATTGTTCGTAGCACAACAGATTTACTCTATGGTTAATTCGAAAACGAGCAAGCACTAACTTTGGACTTACAGCGCTCAGCGGTACTGTCATCAGCACCCTTACTGGATATCAACAAACACATCTCGATTCCTGAACGATGAGTGTTCTTATAGGTGAAATTACTGCGAAGATTCCTCAGCAGCACATAATTGCAGCTTTCTTCATAACGTCGGGCGGGCTACATCGACTTAAATATGTGGCTCATTAGTAATCAAATCACTTGATTAGTTACCTCGGAATTTATTAAAAAGCAACAACCGTCTGGAGAAACGTCCTTACGACACCCAGAAGTATGTTACTTGAAGCATTCAACTTACTGTTTCCACGATGGATGGTTAGTTAGGATCTCCAATCACACAGGCGTCTTCTTAAATGAATAAAACTGACATAAGATTCATAATGGAATAAGAATCAGCTGATCAGAAATGTTAGAACTGTCTGTTATAATTATGTGGATGGCTGATAATTAAATAGAAAGCAGATGCCGAACCATCCACTCAGAGCTCATTGATATCTTCTCCACAACACTTTGAGTGGGAGGCCTCGCGGGTTACAAAATTTTAAAATGTCTTACGCTGTTGTTGTCAGATAGGATGGTCAAAAGTCCGCTACTAAATATGAGATTTGTCCATATTTCAGCACATGAAACACATGTAGTTAAAATACATCGATGGAAAAAAATCGCAGCAAAAAGTGATTAGCGCAGAATAATTAAATTTTGGGATTACATTTGTCTAGGTAACATATCTAAGTGATTAGCTTTGCAAGATCGGAGGTTAACGTAAGCATGACATAAGCCATTGAAAATGTGTAATGCTCGTACATTAATAACCGGCGTAACCACCATAACTTTGACGTGCATGCATTGTGCTGTACAGGTGCCCGATGTCAGTATGTGGGATGAAGGTCCATGCCTGTTGCAGTTTGTTAGTAAAGGGAAGGTTAACGCTGTATCAGGATAATGCAGCAGTTGTCGTCCGATTATATCTCATATGTGCTCGACTGGAGACCTGGTGACCGAGCACGCCAAGGCAACATGTAGACTCTCTCTAGAGCCTGTTGGGTTAGAACAGTGGTATGTGGAAAAACGTTATCCTGCTGGAAAACACTCCCTGCATTGCTATTTATGAATGGCAGCACAACAGGTCGAATCACGAGACTGACGTACATTTTTGCAGTCAGAATGGGTGAGATAACCACGAGAGTGGTCCTGATGTCATACGAAATAGCCCTCCAGACCATAACACCAGGTGTGGGTCCAGTATGTCTAGCACGCAAACAGGTTGGTCGTAGGCCCAAATCGTTCAAATGGCTCAAAGCACTATGGTACTTATCATCTGAGGTCATCGCCGCGCGGGATTAGCCGAGCGGTCTGGGGCGCTGCAGTCATGGACTATGCGGCTGGTCCCAGCGCAAGTTCGAGTCCTCCCTCGGGCATGGGTGTATGTGTTTGTCAGTATAATTTAGGTTAAGAAGTGTATAAGCTTAGGGACTGATGACCTTAGCAGTTAAGTCCCATAAGATTTCACGCACATTTGAACATTTTTCTGAGGTCATCAGTCCCCAGACTTAGAACTACTTAAACCTAACTAACCTAAGGACATCACACACATCCAAGCCCGAGGCATGATTCGAACCTGCGACCGTAGCAGCAGCGCCGTTCCGGACTGATGCGCCTAGAACCACACGGTCACAACGGCCGGCATTGCAGGCCCGCAACTGGCTTCTTCTAACCAACATACGGCCATCACTGGTACCGAGACTGAACCAGCTTTTATCAGCAAACACGACAGACCTCCACCTTGCTAACCAATGCGCTCTCGCTTCACACAACTGAAGTCTCAACGGACGGCAGTTTAGGGTCAATAGAAGCACGCTGCAGGGCGTCTGGCTCGGAGCTGTCCTTGAAATATCCGGTTTGTAACAGTCCGTTGGGTCAGTGTTGTGCCAACTGCTGCTCAGATTGCTGCTACAGATGCAGTACGATGCACCAGAGTCCTACGCCGAACACGATGCACTTCCCTCTCGGGCCGGCCGCGGTGGCCGTGCGGTTCTGGCGCTGCAGTCCGGAACCGCGGGACTGCTACGGTCGCAGGTTCGAATCCTGCCTCGGGCATGGATGTGTGTGATGTCCTTAGGTTAGTTAGGTTTAAGTAGTTCTAAGTTCTAGGGGACTTATGACCTAAGATGTTGAGTCCCATAGTTCTCAAAGCCATTTGAACCATTTTTGAACTTCCCTCTCGGAAGCGCCACGTGGCCGTTGGTAAACTGGTACATTGCCGGGACCATCGCTGGCGTCAAGTATGTTAGTGGCTACATTCGACACACGTCTTTCTGCAGTATCGCAGTATTACAGGACGTCGTTCAAACTCAGAGCGGTGTTGATAATACCGTCTATGTCGCCTTAAAGACATATTTTACTAGCATCAACTCACCACGTCCGATCTCAAAGCTAACTAACGCTCACGACCGTTAGGGAGTGTTTTATAGCAAACTAGATTTGCACCTTGAAGTGGCGCTACTAACGCCACTCTTATGCGACTGGTGCGAAATTTGCAAATACATCATTTTTCAGATGTAGAAACTTGCCTATCAACTTTCGTTTATGTCGCACCACCCCTTCTTGGTGTTGTGACTTTTTTACCGTCATTGTACTTTGCACCGAATGTGGTATTCCTAAGTTTTGCTGCCGGCAGGAGTGGCCTTGAGGTTCTAGGCGCTACTGTCTGGAACCGAGTGACCGCTACGGTCGCAGGTTCGAATCCTGCCTCGGGCATGGATGGGTTTGATGTCCTTAGGTTAGTTAGGTTTAATTAGTTCTAAGTTCTATGCGACTGATGACCTTAGAAATTAAGTCCCATACTGCTCAGAGCCATTTGAACCATTTGAACCTAAGTTCTGAGTATTGGCGGAGATCCTTCTTCCGGGGGTTATGCCAGTCGTTTAAGTAGTTACCACTTATTTAACATGGAAACTCGTGGTGACGGCACCGAACAGCTTATCTGTTTTACTAATACCTATCAAAAAACAGTTTAAATTGTTCAGTCTAAATGAAAATAGTAAACTGTTGGTAGTAGAATAGAGTGGTAAAGGAGAGATTGAACTACAAAGGAACATATGACTATTCTGTTTTACAAAGCACAAAGATAACGAAACACTGCTGACGTAAGGCTCAACTTACCAGGACACTACGTTTACTAACCTTATAGTTTAAATGTAAACCTGATTCCGTCAGTCCAGCTGACGTGACCATGAAAACAGTTACTATCATTTCACTAAACAGAGCACTTGATGTCTGCCGCGCGGGATTAGCCGAGAGGTCTCGGGCTCTGCAGTCATGCACTGTGCGGCTGATCCCGGCGGAGGTTCGAGTCCTCCCTCGGGCATGGGTGTGTGTTTGTCCTTAGGATAATTTAGGTTAAGTAGTGTGTAAGCCTAGCGACTGATGACCTTAGCAGTTAAGCCCATAAGATTTCATACAGATTTACATTTTTTACTTGATGTCTTGAGCTCAGACAGTTGGCAGTCTTTTGACCAGTTGTGAAGCACTCTTATGGTAGCACCACATCTATCATATGTCTTCTTCATAGCATGAAACTACAGTTTACTCTTTTTTATCCTCAGTCGCTAAAAAGAGGTACTTCACGGCCTGGTGGTAATTCAAAAATGGCTCTGAGCACTATGGGACTCAACTGCTGAGGTCATTAGTCCCCTAGAGCTTAGAACTAGTTAAACCTAACTAACCTAAGGACATCACACACATCCATGCCCGAGGCAGGATTCGAACCTGCGACCTTAGCGGTCTCGCGGTTCCAGACTGAAGCGGCAGAACCGCGCGGCCACTTCGGCCGGCCTGGTGGTAATTACCACGTACTCTCCGAGCTATGTATTTTCACTGTCTTACTACTGTTTCTTTCACATCTCTCCCTTTCATTCCCGACACTATCTGATCTGGAAGTGACATTCTGCTACCTCGTTGGTCCTGTCAGCTGCATGGAAAATGCTGCCGTTAAATAGACAGTATGCCTAATGTATGCAATAATATAAAAACATACGTATTTGTTCCACTAAAATAAAGTTCTTGGTAATCCGAGCTGTTTTGCCGGACGAAATAACAGTCGTCGGCACGGTGGTTGGTTCTTAGATTTGTTTCTGGAGGACGACGAGTTGATACCACAACACACACAAATTTAATATCACTTTATTGTAGCTTCTACAATATGAAATACATAACTTTTTAACAATCCATGCCCGTAGGAGTGTTATGTGTATTTATTACTGTCAATGAACACTAACGTATCACTTGATACAGTATGAAATAATAATCTCTTGTTTCAAAGTACTATTGACTATAAATTTTACTGATTGTTCCGTCTAATTCAACCCTCGCGCTTGGTGTCGTCCTGACTGCAGACTGGGTTGAGCGGCGCACCGCTGTGACGTCAGTAAGCATTCTGCGGCGGTGGACATCTTGAGGGCGCGTCTACGCAGAAATGTCTCATCCGTCGCTTCGTCTGGCAGAGGCTATGCTTACTTGTGGATCCGTCGTGAGGTACCAACTTGGTCATTAGTACCTCGTTCTTCGGACGACACCACACGAGAAACATCTCCCCTTTTAGTCAGTAGCCGAAAGTAGACAAATTTTCATACGAGCCTAATTATCAATCTCAGTACATTTCTGGTTACGCTAGTCTCTTCCAAGATGGATTAACAGCTTGACACTGCCTAACCTGCTCTCTGCCTCGCTAATATAGAGCCCTAGTGTGACAATGAATCAGCATATGAGGCAAGGATAACGACGGTGTATATAACGGTGTAAATGACATTTTATGATGCAATTGATGGTATAAGTGATCGAATCGTTCCAGTTATAGGCTCTGCTCAATAATTAGATTAATCTTGTATAAGCAGTGGTCAAAGTAATTTTGCCTAAATTATTAAACTGAATTTAGAAGGAAAAGAAACAGGAGCCCTAGTCCCGCATGGTATGCAGGGGAGCTTCTCTTAAAGTTTTGAAAGTAGGAGATGAGGCAGTGGCGGAAATAAAGCTGTGAGGAAGGGTGATTAATCGTGCATGGATAACTAGGTCGGTAGAGCACGTGCCTGCGAAAGGCAAAGGTCGCTGGTTTGTGTCCCGATACAATACTCACTTTTGATCTATCAGGAATTTTCAAGAAGAAACAAGATGGTACCGAAAGGTAATTTTTATTTAATGAGCGATTGCAGTTCGTATGTGGCCATAGCAAGCAATGAAATTTCGTTATCGAAGTAATTAAAATAACTGTATCTTCCCCATAATCATCAACAGGTTAAATATATGACTTCTCAATAGTCCCTCATTGCCTTGTTTCTACACTCAACGATAAGTTTTCGTTACGTGCGAATTCCCAGGGTAGCAATTTACAGAAGCCTTTCATATTACCTTGCATTTATCTGTGCCATTGAGCTTGCCTTCTAAATATCCGATAATTAGCTCTGGGAGTGCGTTGCAAACTCCGCAATTATGAAGAAATAAATTCTGAATCGTTCCGTTTCTAATACATGAATCAATGTTATTTTAAAAGACACCGAAAACATTATTATTCGTCAATAAACATATAATGTTTTAAAATGTATGATTGTTGGTGTCCGTATTTGGACGCTGTGTCATACGCTGTAGGTATGTGCAGTGGAGAACTTGTTCACTGCGGAGTGTTTGTGTTCAAGGTAAGTGTCAACCGAACTGTAAGTAACTTGTCTCTCTCAAGAAGAAAGTAGAAGGAAAGTTCCGCTTTCTGGCCCTAGACGCCCCAGTTGGCCCCGAACGACCACCGTGTCATCCTCTGCCAATGTCGTCATCGGATCGGTATGGAGGGGCATGTGGTCAGAACACCGTTTTCCCGGTCGTTGTCGGGTTTCTTGATCCTGGAATCGCTACTTATCAGTCGAACAGCTCCTTGATTGACCTCACGAGGTTGAGTGCACCCAGAGCCAGTCCTCCAAACAAGGAAATACTCCTGGCAGTGCCGGGAATTGATCCCAGTTGTTCCATGGGGCAGTCAGCCGCTCCGATCACTCAGCTACGAAGGCGGACTTTGGCGAAGAGAGATACCTCGAAAACCAGCTGTGAAAGGATCAGCGGAGTGCCATCCAGGCGGCCGGATGATACCAGAAGTCATCAGTACTTTTACTTTCGTAAAAGTGCTGTCCTAGATCGAACAAGAACGGGAATAGACAAAAGTTTTTCGCGGAAACTGTCCCCTATTATTTAAGAAACTCAACCGACTGACACTTTTTGGTGACTTTAATTTTGATGTACTGGCTTTGAATATTAAGGGTAACACTCCAACCTCTGAGCTCCTGCTAAATGTGACAATTCTTGTCAATGCAAAAGACGCAGTCGAAAAACTTAACACCCAGACAACTTTTACAACTTACAAGCTAAAATGTAGTATCCAGACTGGACAGGTTTTATGTTTCGAAAAATATAGATATAGAAAGTTCTGAACTCATACGCCTCACCATAACTGATCACCACGCAGTTCTAATTAAAGTCAAATGATTCCGTACGGCAAGACCAAATGGAAAATAAACTTAGAGCCTTCGTTCACAAACGTGTTGAAGAAAACATTAACGTTGAATTCGCCAAGTGGAAACGAAAGAAATGATTTTACAGAAATCACAGTGAGTGGTGGGAGAAAGCAGCCAAAGAGGTATTATAAGATTTATAAGAAATGTTTCATATCAAATATACAGAGAAAGAAAATATAGCGTCGAATTTCATTACAGGGCCTTGGGGTCAATACAAAATCAAATAGAAGATGTCGATGGTAAGAGTAAAGCAAATGAAGAAGCTCAAAAAGAACGTATTCAAATTACAAGTAGAGAGCCTGAAAGAGAATGTTTTTAGATCCAAAGACCACTTGTCACCCTGATGGAAAGTGGAGTCTCGACCATTTAGCAAGAGAACAAAGAAGGATGCTGGAAACATTCACGACATGCTGATCACGTGCCCCTCGATCATAGATCGCTCCTCGTACTGCCTCTTGGGCAGCATTTAGTGGTGTTTACCCTACAAAGAAGGATAAAGGGAAGAACCGTCGGTAACATAACAGCCAACGACCACGCAACGGCACGCTTCTCGCCAGAGTTTCCGCCCGTAAAAAACTAATTCATGGTGCTCGACAGTTACCACCAAGTAGAAAATAAGAAAAGAAGTACATTCTTAAACAATGGATGATCGGAATTTAAGCGACGAAAGCATGAAGTCGTTGACAGAACCAGAGAGATGAAATACGAACTGAAAAGTGTACAGAAAAATTTACAAAGGATGAACGTGCATGCATTGATGGGATCCCGTAAGAATTTTATTCCAAACCTTGGCATATATAGGCGATGAATTTTTCGAAGTCACAAAGGATAAGATCCAAACAGAAAGTTATACACGGCTACAGATCCAGAAACGATAGTACTTGTGCCGAAACATCCAATACAGAGAGTATGGCTTGAAACTATTGGACCAGGTCTTATATCTAGCATTATAGAAGCCATATCAGACGCACGTCACCAGAAGCCACTACATAACAAAGAAGTAAATGAGATCGTCCATAGACCAAAGCTACCCACAACGACTTCGCATAATTTCGGAATATGATAATACCAAAATAACTGATTAAACAACTGTATTTCTGAGAAGCTCTACAGAATGAGACGAAAATTTACATGAACTAAATTACTAGTACAACAACGATAACAAGAAGAAACAAAAGCGAGAACATCAGGCAACAAATCTCAGCTGAGGTTTTTCGACCGGTAAGGTTCCCCATCGACCGTAAGGCGAATGCTGGGATTCTGAGTAAAGAAGATGAAAACAAGAACATCATCTTCTCCTCCATCTGCAACAAAATTCATGAAAATTGTATAAGCACCCAAATGGCCTAAATAAATTGTGCCGCCACACAACAAACTACAGTTGATGACAAGAGCTACGCCCTCCTACAGCCCATAATGTCCCGCAGAGGTGGTGTCAAAGACAAAAAAGAATCCATGTAGAAATACACGTGATGAACTCGAGATATTGTGAGCCTGCTTTATACACGCACACGGAAATCAACAACAATGTAATATCATCCTTAGTACTGATTTAGACCGTGTGTTTGATAAATTGAAACACGATTTCTCGACAGAAGTGATACTTTACTTCAGTTCCTGGAGTCAGTAATACACACAATCTCATCGGTAAATCCAGAATGATTTCAAGGAACCAGAAGGACCTTTAATGAAGGGATTCCATCAGACACCGGCGCCCGTTGTCAGTGACTTCAGTTATAATAGAGTCAATAATACAAACACTGCATAGCCACATTGAAGGTGAAGGAGATTGGAAATGCCAACTTTGCAGTAATTGCACATCCAGATTGCTTAAACTTAATAGTGAAAAATAACACTGAAGTGGTACGAATGAACTATATTTTGGAATCTTATGGGTTGATATGTAGAGCAGGGAAAGCAGACTGCTACGGATAACGAATCATAAACACCTAGGCACTCATCCCTTCGAGGAAAGTGACGAAATATAACCCCTAGGCACTCCATATACAAAAGGAGTCTAATGTGAACACAACAAAAATCGTGCAGAAGACAAGAGGAGCCTTGATTCTCTTCGAGTAAAAACAAATAAATATAAAATTACTTTTTGAATACGATCACTCCTCCTGACTGTCCAAAGCGTCGTACATACCACAGATAACCCCACTCAACAATGAATTTATTGCCTAAACAAAAACATATATACACTACTGGCCATTAAAATTGCTACACCAAGAAGAAATGCAGATGATAAACGGGTATTCATTGGACAAATATATTATACTAGAACTGACATGTGATTACATTTTCAGGCAATTTGGTTGCATAGATCCTGAGAAATCAGTACCCAGAACAACAGCCTCTGGCCGTAACAACGGCCTTGATACGTATGGGCATTGAGTCAAACAGAGCTTTGATGACGTGTACAGCTACAGCTGCCCATGCAGCTTCAACACGATACCACATTTCATCAAGAAGAGTGACTGGCGTATTGTGACGAGCCAGTTGCTCGGCCGTCATTGACCAGACGTTTTCAATTGCTGAGAGGTCTGGAGAATGTGCTGGCCAGGGCAGCAGACCAACATTTTCTGTATCCAGAAAGGCCCGTACAGGACCTGCAACATGCGATCGTGCATTATCCTGCTGAAATGTAGGGTTCTGCAGGGATCGAATGAAGAGTAAAGCCACGGGTCGCAACACATCTGAAATGTAACGTCCACTCTTCAAAGTGCCGTCAGTGCGAACAAGAGGCAACCGAGACGTGTAACCAAAGGCACCATGTACCATCACGCCGGGTGATAAGCCAGTATGGTGATGACGAATACACGCTTCCAATGTGCGTTCACCGCGATGTCGCCAAACACGGATGCGACCATCATGATGCTGTAAACAGAACCTGGATTCATCCGAAAAAATGACGTATTGCCATTCGTGCACCCAGGTTCGTCGTTGAGTACACCATCGCAGGCGCTCCTCTCTGTGATGCAGCGTCAAGGGTAACTACAGCCATGGTCCCCGAGCTGATAGACCATGCTGCTGCAAACGTTGTCGAACTGTTCGTGCAGATGGTTGTTATCTTGCAAACGTCCCCATCTGTTGACTGAGGGATCGAGACGTGGCTGCACGATCCGTTACAGCCATGCGGATAAGATGCCTGTCATCTCGACTGCCAGTGATAAGAGGCCTTTGGGATCCAGCACGGCGTTCCGCATTACCTTCCTGAACCCACCGATTCCATATTCTGCTAACAGTCATTGGATCTCGGCCAACGCGAGCAGCAATGTCGCGATACGATAAACCGCAATCGCGAGAGGCTACAATCCGACCTCTATCAAAGTCGGAAACGTGATGGTACGCATTTCTCCTCCTTACACGAGGCATGACAACAACGTTTCACCAGGCAACGCCGGTCAACTGCTGTTTGTGTATGAGAAATCGGTTGGAAACTTTTCTCATGTCAGCACGTTGTAGGTGTCGCCACCGGCGCCAACCTTATGTGAATGCTCTGAAAAGCTAATCATTTGCATATCACAGCATCTTCTTCCTGTCGGTTAAATTTCGCGTCTGTAGCACGTCATCTTCGTTGTGCAGCAAAAATTTTAGTGGCCAGTAGTGTAGAATTCCCAATGAAGGAAAGGGGGTGTCTCTGGGAGACTCGAATGCAAATGAAGAGTGGAAATGGAAAACTTTTTAAGTGCCGTTAACCATATAATGAACACCATTGATGAAGTACTTAAAAACTAGAAACTGTACAAAATATGGAGCGTTCCGGAATATTGTTGATGCTGGCACAGTTATTAGAATGGGATCTTAGGGATCATGTGATGCCAACCAGCCGCCCACTTCGTCTTCACGGTGCCCCGAAAAACGGTGTGCCACATTTTCCGACCTATAAAATATGCAAATAAACAGTTGCTTTCAGTGGTGCTAAATTTTGCGTCTGTTCTTCTCAGTTCTGTGTCAATTGCTGCTTAACAAAACTGACATATCAACTACATGTTTTTGCATCGTGATGATCATAAGCAGGATCATATACTTATGTAGACAGTGTATCCTACATTAAGACTATGAGCTAGTCTAAGGCTTTCAGAGACATATGTCCAAAAGAACAGACATCACATATATATAATTAAGGTGAGGACAGCCGTGATCTCTTCAGTGCAGATGCGTTCCAGGCTCAAACTCTTATAGGAATCGGCGAAATGGCGCGAGTAATGAGAATAATGGACAATGGACGCTACATTCGTATTGTGTGGGTAAGATGAGAACATGGATGTGACGGAAGGCGTGCTAGGCTGCTCCGTGCAGTGGCGATGACCACTGTATCCGGATGGCGCAGTGTTCAGCGCATCTGCATAGCAAGCAGGAGACCTGGGTTTGAATCCCGGTGCGCCAAAAATTTTCAACTGTCTCCGTTGATTTAAATCAATGTCCAATTGCAACAATGTCTATAATTCCTTTGTGTCTTAAATCATATTGTGGCAACAACGTTTTCGTCGTTTTCCCTTATTTCGACATACTTATTTAAGTTGCAACTGATAAATACGCAGCTGCCTGGTTTGTGGCCAAAAGCGCCGATAGGGCTCTTGTTGTTTATCCCAAATACAGAGTGAACCAGAACTTCACTGACAAATTTCCAGAGATAGTTCAAGAGTACCTTCCGAGTATTTTGGTGTAAGGGACACTCAGTCTCCGGCGGCCCCGATTAGCTTTTTATCTGTATTGCACTGAAAATAATGCACAATAGTGCAAATGTCGCCGATATGCACTGTGTGTGTTGTTTGCATTTGCTCACGGTACCCACTATTGACAACAGTAATACGCTCTTTAACTCGTTGCCCTCAGGTTTGTGTGCAGTACTGCTAGGTTCTGTCTAGAAATTTGCTTTCTGGCAGTTTTAGTTGTGCGTTAACAGTTTACACAACATCATCATGGATAAGTCTACTGATGAGGACTCGGTCGATATGCACGTCTTGTATGGAATCACTAAGTAAAACGGAATAACGGCAACATCAACAACATCACAGAACTGTCTGAGTGTCGGTTGATTATTCTCTGTTGTGTGCTGTATGTGTTGGGTTTCATTTGACAGGCTTGTTCACTGCCGTGAAGGTATTTTCATAGAAACAAGAGTGACTGCCGTAATTAATCGAATATATCATAATTAAATTGTTAAGCCGCAAGAAGCCGCATTGACAGCGGGAGTTTCTTTCAGCACCAAAATACTTAGAAGGCATTCTGAACAAACTATGAACATTTATCGGTGTCTAAGTTTGACGTTTTGGTAACCTAGTTATTTCACATTTATCATACATATTCCTTTGTCTCTATTAACGATGAATTACTTATCAATGTATCTGAATTTGTCTACCTGAGCCATCGAGTCAATAACTGCTCGACATTTCTGAAGCCAGCCAAACACCTCCATTTGTTTCCGCAGGCTGTTCCATGAGGTTCATGCGTTTTGACGTGATTGATGTGTTTATTTGCACTTAATGAAGTGACGTACAGCATCTTTCGTTGATACTATACTGTGTGGGGTATAAGTATTAAGTTAGTGAGGCACGGTTCCTACAAGTTACGCCTTCACACAGTTTACAGAAGATGGCAAAACTGATGCCAAGTGTAACAGAGATCCTTGTGATATACGTTCACATCGTAAGTCACTGGCGCCGTAGAGAATCAGTAAAGTGAGAGCCCTTGGTCCTTTGCTGCAAACCTTGGCTCAGCAGAAATGTTCCTCCACTTATCAATACCTGTGGCCTTTCAGCAACAAATAAAATCCTTTAGGGATACGTGAAAATACACTCCTGGAAATGGAAAAAAGAACACATTGACACCGGTGTGTCAGACCCACCATACTTGCTCCGGACACTGCGAGAGGGCTGTACAAGCAATGATCACACGCACGGCACAGCGGACACACCAGGAACCGCGGTGTTGGCCGTCGAATGGCGCTAGCTGCGCAGCATTTGTGCACCGCCGCCGTCAGTGTCAGCCAGTTTGCCGTGGCATACGGAGCTCCATCGCAGTCTTTAACACTGGTAGCATGCCGCGACAGCGTGGACGTGAACCGTATGTGCAGTTGACGGACTTTGAGCGAGGGCGTACAGTGGGCATGCGGGAGGCCGGGTGGACGTACCGCCGAATTGCTCAACACGTGGGGCGTGAGGTCTCCACAGTACATCGATGTTGTCGCCAGTGGTCGGCGGAAGGTGCACGTGCCCGTCGACCTGGGACCGGACCGCAGCGACGCACGGATGTACGCCAAGACCGTAGGATCCTACGCAGTGCCGTAGGGGACCGCACCGCCACTTCCCAGCAAATTAGGGGCACTGTTGCTCCTGGGGTATCGGCGAGGACCATTCGCAACCGTCTCCATGAAGCTGGGCTACGGTCCCGCACACCGTTAGGCCGTCTTCCGCTCACGCCCCAACATCGTGCAGCCCGCCTCCAGTGGTGTCGCGACAGGCGTGAATGGAGGGACGAATGGAGACGTGTCGTCTTCAGCGATGCGAGTCGCTTCTGCCTTGGTGCCAATGACGGTCGTATGCGTGTTTGGCGCCGTGCAGGTGAGCGCCACAATCAGGACTGCATACGACCGAGGCACACAGGGCCAACACCCGGCATCATGGTGTGGGGAGCGATCTCCTACACTGGCCGTACACCACTGGTGATCGTCGAGGGGACACTGAATTGTGCACGGTACATCCAAACCGTCATCGAACCCATCGTTCTACCATTCCTAGACCGGCAAGGGAACTTGCTGTTCCAACAGGACAATGCACGTCCGCATGTATCCCGTGCCACCCAACGTGCTCTAGAAGGTGTAAGTCAACTACCCTGGCCAGCAAGATCTCCGGATCTGTCCCCCATTGAGCATGTTTGGGACTGGATGAAGCGTCGTCTCACGCGGTCTGCACGTCCAGCACGAACGCTGGTCCAACTGAGGCGCCAGGTGGAAATGGCATGGCAAGCCGTTCCACAGGACTACATCCAGCATCTCTACGATCGTCTCCATGGGAGAATAGCAGCCTGCATTGCTGCGAAAGGTGGATATACACTGTACTAGTGCCGACATTGTGCATGCTCTGTTGCCTGTGTCTATGTGCCTGTGGTTCTGTCAGTGTGATCATGTGATGTATCTGACACCAGGAATGTGTCAATAAAGTTTCCCCTTCCTGGGACAATGAATTCACGGTGTTCTTATTTCAATTTCCAGGAGTGTATAAACCATGTGTTCCCGACATTCTACGTTCTACAATAGCAATATTTTTAATTGTGTTGTGACCGTTCCAGATGATAACATATTTTCAAAATCTGGTAAAACAGTAATTGAAACCAGAAAAACACTGTGTAGCATTTTTTTTATCAAAGATCCACATTTTACTAGACGCCTCTAAATAATGGAAGGATGCTCATTTCACTTGTTAGTGTGCCTCACGTTATATGCACAAAAGCGATGTACACCTCATGTTTACAACAGACAAATCTGGCCTTTTGCAGAAACAAAAGAAAATTCTCCGTTTTAAAAGTGAAAGTTATACTAGCTTTTAAATATACTCAACCTTCGTAACAGCCTATTCTTGAAATGATAATTTTTGTTACTAGTTAAACTGGCATTATTTTAATATAATTCTTTTAATCTTTAAAAAGATCTAATGAAGCTAATTTGCAAATACTATTTTCAGTTTAGAACTATTTGCTCTCTGAGGCCTAAATTAATAGAGATTTAGTATAATTAACGATCTCAATTAACTTTGATTAAGATCAATGAAAATGGTTTACGTTTTTTATAAAAATTTAATATATTTTTAAACAAAATTTGTGTGTATATCAACAGTGGAAATGAGCGTACGCACTGTGGGCTGGGAGTCCCCCATTCGGGGGAGTTCAGCCGCCGAAGGCAACTACTTATTGCATTCGACGCCACATTGAGCGACTTGCAAGTCAGAGATGGGAATGAAATGATGAGGAGGACAACACAACACCCAGTCGCTGAGCGGAGAAAATCTCCTGCTCCAGCTGGGAATCAAACCCGGGTCCCTTGGCGTGGCATTCCGCCGCGCTGACCACCCAGCTAACGGCATCGGACTACATTAACGCTGATATCACAGAACAAATTTGACGAAGAATAGTTTTCTCTGTAATGCCTAACATAATATAAGAATTTCTCTTCTTAATGTACAGCAAATATACATCGAAAGTATTGATATCTTGCGTCCGATATATCGTCAGAGTCGACGTACCTCAAATGATTTATCGTAAAGTCGACACATCGATACTTCCATTATTTAGCCCATGCTCTCGGGCCAGACGCTTGGCACTTCATTTACCTTGCTCATTACATCACCTGCACGCCTAGCATTATTAGGAAACAGGTCCGCTTTCTCACTCCGCTTTCGGAGGAAGCATACCCCCAAGCGCTCAAATAAGTCGCGTCTCTCCGTGCACACATTACACCCTACGACCACTTTGTCACTTCATCGACTTTTTCACTCACTCCATCTTGCCACATGCTTTGTTCTGAGTCACATACGATTCCGTTTGAAGCCTCAGTGTCAAGAGGCGTACTATGTCCGAGACGGAAGCGTAAATTCCATCTATGTATACTTCAACCAATGTGTTATGTTGAAAGTTTTCTATTTCTTTTACTGCAAGAATGTTAGCTGCATTAGTCTTACGAAAAGTTCGTTTGTCAGTGATGGATGCCCTGCTCTAAGCAAAACTCTCAATTAACAAAACAGCTTCCTTTTGACTGCTAAAATTCGAAAGAAAATTCGGTATGATTTGCGATTTACAAAGAACCAGTGTGTTGGTGCTATAGCATTTAGCGATGAACTCTTGAATTTTTGTTTGTTTTCAACCTATTTGTTGTTAATTTTTATATATATAGTGTTTCAAGAATACTCCTAAAACAAAAAAGGGAATGTCAAAGCTCATGTAAGCATGTGCTCAGTTTTGAGTGAGAATGGAGATACAGCCACATGAAATTGACACGTACTGAACCGATGACTCGTGTCGATGAATAAAACGAGACTATCAGGTTATGCAACAACCCTCTGAACATGTTTAATTTGGCCACATATTGAGTTTTGTAATACATATGCATTCGCTTCATGTGAAGAGTACCACAAAAGGCATAACCCATGCCAATCAAGACTGTTGGTTTGTGTTGTATATTACACAAACTTAGAGAGAAGAGGCATTTTTTATTCTTTAGTGGAGTACGTTTTGCAATGGAAAATTGTGAATGTAAGGACTAGGGTCACGAATGGCAACGATCTGAGATATCGTCTTTCGTGAGCAGATTGTTATCAATTTCACTTATTCTCGGCTGAAGCAAAGTTTCTGACTGTCACTGTTTCCTGTCATACCTTCTCGCACGTCATGAGATTGGTATTATTACGGGTGCATACATTTCTTCTTACTAAAAAAAATCTCTATAAAATATAAGTGAGTATTAGTACGACGGAATGGAGTCTTCGGACGGGAACACGAAAACGTCAACACATATCGGTGTTCGACATAATTTTGTCACTGAATATTGCCTCTTCCGGTCATACTGCTCACGAACGAAGTTGCTTTCAACTGTGGCTCCATCAACAGTAATTGCAACTGACGGTGATGGTGAAATTTCAGACGCCATGGCGGGAGAAGTTTTCGACGTGGTGTGTTTTTTTCTGGTCTGCTATCGTGACGACTTATAGGGTGAAATAACTTCTCATGACCGTTGGTCACGCAAAATGGCCGCTGGGGTCGCTGAACCTTATTCTATTTGACTTTCTTGTGTGAAGTTGAGTGGAATGTGAATCGCATAAAGGGAAAATAAGTACTAATAAGTAACTAGTAGTCGAATTTTGAACAGTGATTTCAGAGGATTATCAAAATAATGTGAGCAGTGGTAGTAATGGGATGGTTACGTTTGACGGTCAACAACACAGGTAAGGCACGTGTTGCCCTGGACTGTGGGTGTTCGGTACGGACTAGGTAGCAGTGCATGTTGTTTACGAGTAGTGCACGCTTCAAATTGGCATTCAGAGGCCGAGGACGACGTGCAATGAAAAACCTAACAGAGTTCCGAAGAGCGAAGATTGTGGGCGCCCGATTAACTGGAGCATCAGTAACCAAGACAGCCAACTTATTGAATATTTTAAGAGCACCTGTACAGCCTACACAAAACGTGGAAAGACATCATCGTTTAAACGTAATAGTGGGCGCAAATCAAAACTAAGTGACAGAGATCGTCGTACGCTAACACGAATTGTGTCAAAACAACACAAAACAACAGCGGCTAAAGTGATTGAAGCGTTCAATAACTATCTTCGAGACCCCGCATCTATCGACACTGTCCACCGAGGACTCCATAAAGCGAATATTCATGGACGAGCTGTTATACCGAAACCATCAATGACGAACTACAAACGCAAAGAAGCATGAAACATGGTGCCAGAAGCACATATCCTCGACGGTTGATCAGTGGAAACACGTAATATGGTCAGACAAGTCAACGTTTTCGTGAATATCGGGCTAGGTTAACGTCTGAAGAACGACAAAAGAAGCCTACAGTACTGCTGCCTGATTCCAAAGCTTAAGGATGGAGGTGAAAGTGTGATGGTGTGGGCAGCCATATCTTGAGGTGATCAGGTGCACTCCATGATTCAAATCTTTTTCCCAACAATGATGCCATATTTCAGGACGATAATGCACCCATTCACACAGCCAGGACAGTACAATCGTGGTATGAGGAGCATGCAGCTGAACTGCAGCGTCTTCCATGGCTAGCATGACATGAACATTATCGAACTCTTGTGGGCGGTATTGGAGCGCAGACTCCAGAGCAGATTTCCGCCTCCATCGTCACTACAGGAGTTAGAAAAGGTTCTGATCGAAGAGTGGCATAACATTCCACTGGGGATTATACAATCATTATATGGCAGTATTCCAAGAAGAATTGCAGCTGTATTACGGGCAAATGGAGTCCAACCCCTTATTAATAAACCAATCCGAAGTAAGTAAAGGTGTTCACATTATTTTGCCTGTCCCCTGTACGTCCCCAGCATGGATATACACAATGCAATGAAGAGAGCTAGAATGTGGTCTCAGCTCGGTAGTGGAGTTTTTCAAAATATATTTTTTATGTTGTTAAAAATTATTGAGCTATTTTTTATCATTAAATTTCTGTATTAAGTTGTGTTACTTTTATAATTTTTTGAGGTTTCACCTGTCTTCAAGATTCAAATGGCTTACACTTTTCTTCCGGTACGTATCCACTAAAGGAACTTTACAGTTATATTTTCCATAGAATCTCGGTTTCTTGCGACGTGTACCAGTGCTTGAAAATCATGAAGCCCCCCATTGTCTTATGTTTCGTAGCCAAGATGTTCTCTTACTTTCATTGATCCTTCTGCCTTCAATTTTGCCTTGAGCCAAAGCATCATACGTCCTAAATACTCCGTGTTACTTTTCGTAGTTCTACCTGCTAGTTGTTTGTCTCTGCCGCCACACAGAAGGTTGTTTTCTTATTTGTCCTTCCCGTTGCGAGCGGTATCTTAAGTACTTTGCGTTACATTCTCATTTCGAGTGCTTACGAGTCATTGATGGTGTTTACTTCCAACGCCCATAATTTTACACTGTGAAGAAGTATCGATCAAACGTAACGTTTTCAAGCTTTAGTTTTAACCCCTCGGCAAAATTCGAACATCTAAGTATACCTTTTAAGTCTATCGAGCTTGTTCAGTGCCACATTTTACTTGGTTGTCAGATGTCCATTCTGTGGAAAGTCGTATGCCTAGAAATTTCAGTGTGTCCTCAATCTATGGGCATCTGGGTTACGTGTTTGCCTACCTTTGTTAGTAGGACTGATGTTCGTAAGACCTCTTTTCCTCCGGCGGGACGGCAATTTGCGGCACTGTTATCTTCCTAATATTTGATGAAGTTCCACCCACGTTATCTAGTTGATTCGAAGGCAGTTTCCTACGCAACAGAAAAAATACAATACCGTAAAGGAAACAAAGTTAGTCCTCTAATTCACTAGCAATGCAGAAGAAATTCTACTATAATACTAGAAATACGAACAGTCTTAGTAAAAGAGAATGCCGAGCTTCACGCATCCAAGATACTATACAACAGCAACAAGCCAAAAACATGCAGTGCGTATGTGAGACCGTACTCGAACTTCTTACGTTTGAGTTTTGTCCACAACAATAATTGTCAAATGTCAGATGCATTAGTACTAAACATTTCTTGCATCCTGCTGATGCTGCAGTCCTTTTTGCAGTGCATGTGTGGTTGTGTGTGTATGCGTGTGTGTGTGTGTGTGTGTGTGTGTGTGTGTGTGTGTATGGCTGTTCCACACAAGGTTAACAACAGACAAATACTTTCAGGAAAGGCTTCCTAACTGTTAACCGTTATATTCGATGTTAGTGAATTTCTCTTCTTCAGAAACGATTTTTTTTTTTTTTTTTTTTTTTTTTTTGCCATCGCCAGTTTACATTTTATACTCTTTCTACTTTGGCTATCATCAGTTGTTATATTGCCAAAATAGCAGAAATCAGTTACCCACTTTTAGTACTTCGTTCCCTAATCTAATTCCCTCGGCATCGCCTGATTTAATTCGACTGTGTTCCATTACCCTTGTTTTGCTTTTGTCAATATTCATCTTCTGTCCTCCTTCCAAGACACCGCTCTTCCAAGTCCTTTGCTGTCTCTGACAGAATTACAATGTCATCGGTAAACCACTAAGTATTTATTTCTTGTCCCTGAACTTTCTTTCCAACTTTTTCTTTGGTTTCCTTTGCTGCTTGCTCAATGTACAGATTGTACAACATCGGGGATAAGAAACTTCCTGGCAGATTAAAGCTGTGTGCCCGACTGAGACTCGAACTCGGGACCTCTGCCTTCCGCGGGCAAGTGCTCTACCATGTGAGCTACTGAAGCACGACTCACGCCCGGTCCTCACAGCTTTACTTCTGCCAGGTTCGCAGGAGAGCTTCTGTAAAGTTTGGAAGGTAGGAGACGAGATACTGGCAGAAGTAAAGCTGTGAGGACCGCGCGTGAGTCGTGCTTCGGTAGCTCAGATGGTGCCGGCACGGTAGCTCAGCGTGTTCGGTCAGAGGGTTAGCTGCCCTCTGTAATAAACAAAAACTGAGTTAACCGATCAACAACGAACTAAAACGGCTGTCCTACGACGTCCGCTCCGAGCAGATAAAGCGAACAAAATGAGATTTAAAAAAAAAAAAAAAAAGATGGTAGAGCACTTGCCCGCGAAAGGCAAAAGTCCCGAGTTCGAGTCTCGGTCGGGCACACAGTTTTAATCTGCCAGGAAGTTTCATATCAGCACACACCCCGCTGCAGAGTGAAAAATCTCATTCTGTAAAACATCTGAGATAGGTTGCAATCCTGTCTCACTCCCTTCTCAACCAGTGCTTTTCTTTCATATCACTCCAACGTTAGAACTGCCGTCTGGTTCCCGCGCAAGGTATAAGTAGCGTTTCACTCTTTGTATTTTACTGCTACTATACGCAGAATTTCAAAGAGTGTATTACAGTCAACATTTTCGAGACGTTTGTCTAACTCTACAAATCCTATAAACGTAGGTAAGGCTTTCCTTAACCTATGTTATAAGTCTTAAGGTCGCTACAGCCTCACGTGTCCCCATATTTCTCTGCACAAGGTGACCTTCCCCGATGTCGGCTTCTACCAGTTTTTCCATTCTTCTATAAAGAATTCATGTTAGTACTTTACAGCCATGGCTTACGAAACTTATAGTATGGATCATTGACACCGTCAGCTCCTGCTTTCTGTAGCATTGGAATTACGAGTATTACATTCTCCTTGTGTTCAAAGGGTATTTCACCTGTCTTATACATATTGCACACCATATGGAAGAGTTTTGTCATGGCGGCTCTTCCAAGGCTATCAGTAGCACTGACGGAATGTCGTCAACTCCAGGAGCCTTGTTTCGAGTTGGATCTTCCAGTGCTCTGTAAAATTCTTCTCGCCATTGCACATCCCCCATTTCATCTACGTCCTCTTCTCTTTCGATAATTTTGCGCTCAAGTTCATTTCCCTTGTGTAGCCCCTCGATGTACTCCTTCCACCCTTAATTTTTTCTGTCTTTGCTTAGTACTGGTTTTTCATCCCAGCTCTTTTCTCCAAAGCCCTCTTTAATTTTCCTACAAGCAATATCCGTCAGACCCCTTGTCATACACGCTTCTCTATTCTTACATTTTTCCTTCAACCATTCCTGCTTATAATTTTGCACTTCCTGTCAATCTCATTTTTTAAACGTTTCTATTCCCTTTCGTCTGCTGCATTTTTATATTTTCCCTTTTCATAAATTAAATTCAATATCCGTTGTGTTATCCAAGGATTTCTACTAATCTTTGCCTTTTTGCCTATTTGATCCTTTGCTGCCTTCACTGTTTCCTCCGGTTCTTTCAACTTATCCAGGTCCCATTTCCTAAATTTCGTATCATTCTTAAGATAACGTTGTGATCTGGATCAATTAAATTGCCACTCTCTGGTTCATTTCTGTTTAATGTGAGAAGTTGCATTGGTTTACATTGTCATGTGATGCAGTCGTTGTGAGGATAATGAAATAAGCTATTAGAAACCTACAGTATAATCTACTCTGGATCGTCCTATTCTCATTGAAGTGGCAGGAAAAATCTGTAAGTTAAAATAAAAGCATTTCAAAAAATAAATTGTATTCACCTATAAAGGTAAGTACGTATTATCTAAAAAAGATATCATTCATAGCACGGGAAGTGGCACATGTAGACACACATTCTGTAGCAGCGCCATAGTTATAAAAGTTAGAAAAGCAACCTCGTGTGTAGTAACAGAGTTTGTTTTGTCCTGCAGTGGAAATATTTACAGTCTCCACTCCTAAACTACAGGCACGTGTTTCGTGGTACGTATTAAGATGCAACTTATAGATAAGTACCAATAGGCAGTTATGGCAGAGGCGGCGGCTTTCACGTCGGAAATTAGTATGGCGGCTGTGGGGTGGGGCGAGGAACAAATGAATGCCAAGGCGGTTACATTGAGAGGCGTGACTGCAGCCGCGGTGCCAACAGCTAACGGAGGGCTCTAACGAGGCGAATCCGGTGCTGTTACCGCAAGCGGCGTTTCGACACCGAGAAGAGCCAGCAACGAGCCCAACGGCTAAGTGCCTGGTGAAGTCACAAGTGGACCACCAGTCACACCCGAGACTCTGCTGTTTGTCAACACAGAGGCGGCGGTGCCGTCAGGTGTCACCGCTAAGTAGTCGACTGGAAAGTCAAACAGTGAACACAATGAAATGACGTGAGGACCCGGCTGGTAATTACTGTTTAAAAAAGTACGCGCAGATACTCCTGCTGCTTATTCCACAGTGGCTAAAACGTGTGCAGTAAAACTGTGTTATATTGACTGCGAGCGTACCACTGTATTGCGATGCTACAATAAGCGGTTGTGTATGACACATCCAACGTCGAAGTTATACAGACAGTACAATATCCACTTGTGCGAAACCTACTTGGTCAAGAAACGAGCCGGCCACTGTGGCCGATCGGTTATAGGCGCTTCAGCCCGGAACCGCGCTGCTGCTACGGTAGCAGGTTCGAATCCTGCCTCGGGCATGGATGTGTGTGATGTCCTTAGGTTAGTTAGGTTTAAGTAGTTCTAAGTCTAAGGGACTGATGACCTCAGATGTTAATTCCCATAGTGCTTAGAGCCATTTGAACATTTGAATCAAGAAACGAGTCAGGATGTAGAAATCCGATTGTGAAATTTATAAACAAAAGAAACTAAGAGATCAACAGAACACTAAAAAAATTGCGAGGAAGTATACGAATATGTAACACATACACAAGATACGATACTACACTGCCCAGCGTTGCGCACGCGCAAATCATGGGCCGCGACACTCAGAGATACACAGAGTTGACACACAGAAAGCATCGCAGGGTGCCCCTGAGAGCTACAACACCAAGAATCACTTCTCGGCTTTCGACAAGATCAATGTGTAGGTGGTCTTTTTTTATTCTATTTATTTATTTTTTTGGGGGGGGGGGGAGTAGGCGGCGTCGGTGGGGAACGAAGGTTCTTTATTTATGACAAAATACCGTCAAATCACCAACAAGGTTTACAGCTTTATAGACACAGACACCCCCGGGTTCCCGGGTTCGATTCCCGGCGGGGTCAGGGATTTTCTCTGCCTCGTGATGGCTGGATGTTGTGTGATGTCCTTAGGTTAGTTAGGTTTAAGTAGTTCTAAGTTCTAGGGGACTGATGACCATAGATGTTAAGTCCCATAGTGCTCAGAGCCATTTTAGACACAGACACAACTTCCTTTACATAAATACCTTCATCTAGAACCACCTTACGACGTCCACGAGTCCTCAAAGCAAAAGGCATTTTACAGTGGAAATAGAAGGTATCGACATCTTTGTTAAAAACTTTACCAACGTTAAAACTACAGTAGGTGATTTCGTCACCGTTATTAAAACCTTCAAGGCCGCCAATACTCTCCATATCTCCACAGTGAAAAATATCCTCGGTAAGGCATCCAGTGCCATGACTAGATTTATCATCTTTTTAATTCAAAATGCCACCTATAAAAACAAAAGACCATCAAGGACAGAACGCTAGGAAATGTCTTTCACCTTCATTTTATTTTTCTACTCGCCCATAGTACTGATTTCACTATTATCAGTGGCCTTGTATACAATAGCCTCCTCCTAAAATGATGCAGTTCTCACCTACGGTGAAGAACTCCTGTAAAGAATAAGAGTGTGCCACAATGAACCCTTTCTATTTTGTTTAGTTTTTCAGTTCTTTTGCAAACATATTGCTTACCATTGAACGATCTAAACGGGATCCTAGCAGTAATAGGCAGCCTGGGTGTCTAACTAGTGGGATAAGGATATCTTGTAGAACAAAGCGGGAATTATATCAAAATGTTAGAAGTAGTCACAATCAAGCTACAGTAGCCCTTTACAAACAGTGAAACTTCCCCTTTGAAAAATTTATACACGACTGTCCTTAAACTGACACACAATATTTTTTGCACAACGCAATCTGACTTTCAAAAATCCCTACAAAAGAATGGCCCTGACTAACATTAACCTATACCTTTCACAAATCAGTTACCTCACAAAATCTTCGTTACTTGAACTACTGCAATACAGCGAGCGCCACTACTGCCAGCTAAATAAAAGACTCAAACTGCGGAAGGCACTAACTACTAATAGGCATAGTTAGCAAATGAAAGATTTTGATAGAGAACAAACAATGTATTTACCTTACTAGTGTTCAAAAGTCATAATATGTGTAGCAGTTCATGACATCCAGTCTTACAAATTTCAAAACTCGCACCATTTCTCTCCCCACATCCACCACTGCTGGCGGCTCACCTCCAAATGCGCAACGCTACGCGCTGTTAACAGCCAGTTGCCCAACACTACAGTGGCAGACAACAATGCAAACTAGCCACAGACTGCACACAGCACAGCCAGTGATTTTCATACAGAGCGCTACGTAACGTTGCCAGTAAGAAAATATAAACAGCCTACTTACAACAGTATTGTAAGGTGCTTAAAAATGTTATTAGGAAGGCAAAGAGTATGTGGTATGCAAATAGAATAGCTATTTCGCAGGATAAAATTAAAACCATATGGTCAGTTGTGAAGGAAGTGTGTGGTCAGCAGCACAAGGTCGACGATGTAAAGTCAATTCGCAGTAAAAATATTTCTGTTACTGTACTGATAAACCAGATAGATGTACAGCAATAAACAATTACTTTCTGAGCATTGGCGGTGAATTAAATAAAAATTTAGTTTGTACAGGAAATCATTTAACTTTCTTGGCAAATGCCTTTCCGAGATTGATGCCTGAAATACTCCTCTGTGATACAGACAAGAGGGAGATTGAGTCAGTAATTAAATCACTGAAGACTAAGGACTCTCATGGCTATGATGGCGTGTCTAGCAAAATATTAAAGTACTGTGCTGCACATGTTAGCCTTGTATTTAACCATATTTGCAATTTTTCCTTTAGGAATGGTCAGTTTCCTGAGCGATTAAAGTACTCAGTGGTAAAGCCACTTTATAAAAAGAGAGAAAGGGATAATGTAGATAATTATAGACTTATTTCTATGCCATCAGTGATTGCAAAAGTTATTGAAAAGGCTGTGTATGTAAGGATAATTGATCACTTTATATCACACGATTTGGTATCAAATGTAGAGTTCGGCTTTAGAAGTCGTTTAACAACTGAAAGTGCTATATTCTCTTTTCTCTGTGAGGTACTGGATGGGCTAAACAAAAGGTTTCGAACACTTGGCATATTTTTTTGATTTAACTAAGGCATTTGATTGTGTTGATCAAAAACTATTGCTCCAGAAGTTGGATCATTACGAAATACGGGGAGTAGCTCACAATTGGTTCACCTCTTACTTTAGCAACAGGCAGCAAGAGGTCATTATTCACAATGTTGATAACGGCTGTGATATGGGGTCTGAATGGGCTATTTTCAAGTGGGTGGTGCCCGAGGGATCAGTGTTGGGGCCATTCCTGTCCCTTATTTATATAAATGATATGCCATCTAGTATTTTGGGCGATTCTAAAATATTTCTGTTTGCTCATAACACTAGCTTGGTAGTAAAGGATGTTGTGTGCAACATTGGCTCGATTTCAAATAGTACTGTACATGACCTAAGTTCATTGCTTGTAGAAAATAAACTAACACTAAATCACAGTAAGACTCAGTTTTTACAGTTTATAACACACAATTCAACAAAACCTGACATTTTAATTTCACAGAACGGGTATATGATTAGTGAAATTGAACAGTTCAAATTTCTAGGTGTTCAGATAGATAGTAAGCTGTCGTGGAAAGCCCACGTTTTTACTATTCGAACGGTATCAGAAGTGAGTGATCGTTATTCACGAAAATTAGTCTACTTTGCTTATTTTTATTCGCTTATGTCGTATAGTATTATATTTTGGGGTAACTCTTCGCATTCTAAAAGGATATTTTTGGCTCAGAAACGGGCTGTTCGGGCAATAAGTGGTGTGAGTTCACGAACCTCTTGTCGACCTCTGTTCACAAGTCTGGGTATTTTGACATTGGTCTTTCAATATATATATTCCTTACTGTCATTTATTGTTAACAATATTAGCTTATTCCCAAGAATGAGCAGCTTTCACTCGGTTAACACTCGGCAGGAATCAAACCTGCATTTGGATGGGACTTCCTTAACTCTAGTGAAAAAAGGTGTGAAGTAATCTGCTGTATCCCTTTTCAATAAGCTACCACTCGAATTCAAAAATCTTAACAGTAATCCATGCACTTTCAAATCGAAACTGAAGAGTTTCCTCATGGGTCACTCCTTCCATTCTGTCGAGGATTTCCTTGAAAAATTAAGCTGATTCTTATTGTATTGTTGATTGTGTTTACTTAAACTTAGCCGGCCGCCGTGGCCGAGCGGTTCTAGGTGCTTCACTACAGAACCGCGCTGCTGCTACGGTTGCAGGTTCGGATCTTGGCTGAAACATGGATGTTTGTGATGTACTTAGGTTAGTTAGGTTTAAGTAGTTCTAAGTCTAGGGGACTGATAACGTCATATGTTAAGTCCCACAGTACTTAGAGCCATTTGAACCGTTTTGAACTTATGGATTGACTTTTTTCGGGTTCATAAACATTTATTTTTATCAGTTATTACTTTTATGTTGTAATTTCATTTACTGACACGTTCCATGACCTTGAAGATTTACTCCTCAATTTGGTCCTATGAAACGTGACGTGTAAACAAAAAATAATAATAAAATCAAACCTACAGAATAGTCCACAACTTTCTGTACAGCGTTTAAGCTGAATACAGCTGTGTTCAATATTCACTCAATGAATGCTGCAGTTTCTTCTGAATGAGCCCACACTCTGAACAACAAATCTCATGGTGGAGAATGCGTACTTGGATGGAACAGATAAAATAAGGACATCTGAATAATGGCATACCCGGAGTTTGTAAACTGACACCTTAGGTCATTCACCATACAACTGCTCCTAAGGGCTGGTCAGAGTCTCTCCTAAATCGTTGACTGAGATCAGAAGAAGGCTTATAACACTTCCTTGTTGAGCCCCAGATAACACATCTTTTTCACTAGATTACTTTCTGTCGGTTACTAAAAGCTAATTACGAATCCAGTCGAACAACTCAGACGTGTATGACATGTCTTCGCTCGTCATCGGAGCCCAATTCGAAGTGGGACACATCACAGAAGACAGTTCTACTCCGTTCCATGAGACTCCAGCCGACGGCGTGTCTGGAGACATCCCGGGCAGCAGTGGTGTACCAACCTAACTGTCGCCTGCCCTATGGCCCCACATCCTGGATTGATGGTCCGGCGTGCTATTTCTTTGCATAGCAGGACCCCTTTGGTTGTCATCCACAGCACCTTTATTGCAAAGCGATTCGTCAACAATGTTCTGTGCCCCGTTTCGTTGCCCTTCATGGCAAGCCATCCAGAGGTTACATTTCAGCAAGATAACGCCCAGCTGCCCGCGGCGAGAGTTTCTACTGTTTAACTGTTTATCTCTGTACTTGCGAAATCCCACTTTGGTCAGTAAAGTGCGTGGAACTTTCTGGGCAGGGCCCTCCAATCATCTCGGCGTTTTGACGACATAACGCGCCAATGGGACAGAAGTTGGGACGATATCGCTCAGGAGGACACCAAACAACTCTGTCAATCAATGTCAAGCCGAATAACTGCTTGCATAAGGTCCAGAGGTCGACCGACGCGTTTCTGACCTGCTCAGTTTATGAAGCTCAGTCTCTTGAATAAATTATTAATCAACCCTATGTAATACGGTACCAAGCATTGATGGTGACTCGTCGTGAATAAGCCTGTTGTCCATACGGATGAATGGTGCTAAAGAGATGACTGAAGAACAATACCATTGATAAAGGACAACTGTCTGAGAGAACGACGGATTGGGAATGCTTTCGTAAGATGTCCGTTTATTTGCACTTTGGGAACCAGTGGGCAGCAGTAAATCTATTATTCCTTGTGGAAATCTGAAATGCTCTAGCACACTGCTTAGGTACCGACGGCAGTCTTTATCGATGGCTTTTTCTAAAACAGATACTGAGTAGTCCCAATGTTTGTGGCTGATGCAGCCTTGAGAAGAAGGCTGCGTCTCTTAAGGAACAAATTCCATTTATGATGGTTTTGCTGGATACGCTACACGTCTGTTCCGATTACCCGAGGATGTCTGGAAGGGTTTGCTTTAACCTCGCCGCTATGACACGATTTATTGGAGATGAGTACGATTTTTCTGAGTATGAATACCTCCAGCATTATTTTCCCACCTATACTTCCGCGGACTCTATCTTGATTATTGGCTAGAAAGTTATATAAAATTCATAAGGTTACCGTCTACTCCTGGTCTCCCGTGTTTTGGTATGAGCTTTATTATTTCTTCAGACATTGGTTCGGAGAAAGTAGTGCATGTTGCAAATATACATACAATATTTTAACAGCTGTGCTCCATACAGCCTTTGGAAATGATCTTATTATCCCCTCGTCCCAGTTAACATATTCGTTCCCGTCTACACATAGGATATTACGTACATACACTCCTGGGAATGGAAAAAAGAACACATTGACACCGGTGTGTCAGACCCACCATACTTGCTCCGGACACTGCGAGAGGGCTGTACAAGCAATGATCACACGCACGGCACAGCGGACACACCAGGAACCGCGGTGTTGGCCGTCGAATGGCGCTAGCTGCGCAGCATTTGTGCAACGCCGCCGTCAGTGTCAGCCAGTTTGCCGTGGCATACGGAGCTCCATCGCAGTCTTTAACACTGGTAGCATGCCGCGACAGCGTGGACGTGAACCGTATGTGCAGTTGACGGACTTTGAGCGAGGGCGTATAGTGGGCATGCGGGAGGCCGGGTGGACGTACCGCCGAATTGCAAAACACGTGGGGCGTGAGGTCTCCACAGTACATCGATGTTGTCGCCAGTGGTCGGCGGAAGGTGCACGTGCCCGTCGACCTGGGACCGGACCGCAGCGACGCACGGATGTACGCCAAAACCGTAGGATCCTACGCAGTGCCGCAGGGGACCGCACCGCCACTTCCCAGCAAATTAGGGACACTGTTGCTCCTGGGGTATCGGCGAGGACCATTCGCAACCGTCTCCATGAAGCTGGGCTACGGTCCCGCACACCGTTAGGCCGTCTTCCGCTCACGCCCCAACATCGTGCAGCCCGCCTCCAGTGGTGTCGCGACAGGCGTGAATGGAGGGACGAATGGAGACGTGTCGTCTTCAGCGATGCGAGTCGCTTCTGCCTTGGTGCCAATGATGGTCGTATGCGTGTTTGGCGCCGTGCAGGTGAGTGCCACAATCAGGACTGCATACGACCAAGGCACACAGGGCCAACACCCGCCATCATGGTGTGGGGAGCGATCACCTACACTGGCCGTACACAACTGGTGATCGTCGAGGGGACACTGAGTAGTGCACGGTACATCCAAACCGTCATCGAACCCATCGTTCTACCATTCCTAGACCGGCAAGGGAACTTGCTGTTCCAACAGGACAATGCACGTCCGCATGTATCCCGTGCCACCCAACGTGCTCTAGAAGGTGTAAGTCAACTACCCTGGCCAGCAAGATCTCCGGATCTGTCCCCCATTGAGCATGTTTGGGACTGAATGAAGCGTCGTCTCACGCGGTCTGCACGTCCAGCACGAACGCTGGTCCAACTGAGGCGCCAGGTGGAAATGGCATGGCAAGCCGTTCCACAGGACTACATCCAGCATCTCTACGATCGTCTCCATGGGAGAATAGCAGCCTGCATTGCTGCGAAAGGTGGATATACACTGTACTAGTGCCGACCTTGTGCATGCTCTGTTGCCTGTGTCTATGTGCCTGTGGTTCTGTCAGTGTGATCATGTGATGTATCTGACCCCAGGAATGTGTCAATAAAGTTTCCCCTTCCTGGGACAATGAATTCACGGTGTTCTTATTTCAATTTCCAGGAGTGTATATCCGTGTTCATGTCTTCTTTTTTTTTTCGTTGTCTTGTAAGGTGTTAAATGGATGATTTCTCATCTGATATGTACCTGTAATACTTGAATATGATGATTTTTTTGTGCTAGTTCGCTTTCCTACAGCTTTAAAATTTTCTTTTTGAATTTTTTTAAAGCACTTGTTCGATTGTCGTCAGTATCTACCTTCGCTTGCAATATTCGATGTCCTTCATCCACTCACCAATCAGCTTCAAGTATATATTTTTTATGTAGTTTCTAGATGTCAGGTTTCACGAGGTTTTCCCATCAATAACCATGTCATGGTAGAAATGATGTATGACTGGTGACGTGCACTGAATTCTAGCTTTACACTTGCTATTTGGAGTATGCTAGAATTTCAATTCCACTGTCCTCTGTATTCCTCTCTCCGACATATAATTTACCTATGCTGGAAGAAGTAATATACTGCCCGTAGGATACTCCTTTCGATTTTTGTAACAGTAAACATCTCTGCCTCTGATGCAGCAGCCACTGCGTAGAGACGAAAGTGATTATTGTATCGCATGTTTACGGACATATTGAGACATTGTACAGAAAACCGATATACACCGCAAAACTCGAACCCATCTGCAAATTTTACGACGATTATGACCTGTCACAGGAATTATTGACCGGGGAAGTGTTCTCATAACTGCTTGGAGAAGCATACTACACAAAATCCACGCTCCGCGAGAAGCGGTTTCATCTAGTTCAGAATTCTTCCGTATATCTTCCCAATATTTGAATAGATTTGGAATATCAATACGATCAGCATTCATACCATCAGAAAAAGCTTTTTTTTGTTGATGACGATCATTTATACCAGTAGCACAAAACTCATTGGGATGCTGGTGCAATTGCCAGCCATAGTTACTATCCCATCACCACAAATGAACAAGTTTCCCAGTATCATCACCTTCCTCAGTCTTGGTTCATTCGGTATCTTAGCTGTTGGCTGTGTTGGAATCTAAATTAAAAAATATAGTCTACAATACACCTAATAGTCTGCTGTTTGATACTGCCTCCCACCATTAACAAATGTTCCTCTAACAAATTAAAGTCTTCTACCGTATATAAACCTCCTCCAGATTTTAAATGCAGTATGCTTGCAAAGAATTGCATATACTCCAGCACAACAATTGAATCGAATGTGTAACATAGATTTCCACTATGAGACAGTCTACAACACACACGTGTCAATCCCCTTTTTCAGTAAAGTGTTGCTGTGTGGTACTGCCTTTTGCCACTAACTAATGTCCCATTAAAAAACCACAGGCTTCTAAGGCATATATACACCTTTCCTGATTTTTAAATGCAATTTTCTTGTAAAGAATAGCCAGAACTCCAACAGAACAATGGTAATGGGTGCAGAACATAGATTGTCATATAGTCTATATCACAACTTTTTGTGGTACTGATCCAGGCAGTCAAGTCCATTAGAACAATCATTTTTTAACGTCAGTCAGATCCACGTCGTAGAAATAGTGTATTTGTGATTCTTCAAGCTTTCCCGGCGGATATGTTGTAAATAGTCTTCACGGGTTTGCCGCCGGATCACGTTGTGCAAATTCCACAATATTACATCGGAGCGACTGTCCGACATCTTCAGGTGGTTCAGCCTTGCTGATGGCTAGGTACGAGTGACGGTATCCGCCCCGTTTCCAGAACACGCCGAGAAGGATGCGCAGGCGCATCACCCACCACTTTAGCCTATTTGCCGTTTTTTGGTGCCATGTAGTCAAGAATCGGAAGAGTCCTCGGAAGATATAGCATTAAGTGTGTTTTTCAACCATCTGTAAAACTGACAAACCTGCTCGGTTTGACTAAGGATGCTCTTGGCCTGAGGAAATATGGTGTGTACATGATTCCTTGTGAATGTGGGGCAGAATATATAGACCAGACACGTCGCCCTCTACAAGAACGCTGCGATCAACATCAGCGTCATACACGCCTTCATAAACCGAAAAAGTCGGCAATTGCGGAACACTGTCTGAATACAGGACATCGCATGATTTATGAAAAGATGGAAGTTTTATCCCCGGCATCATCTTTCTGGGAGTGCGTCACTAAGGAAGCAATACATATCGTGCAGTCGATAATCTCATCAACAGGGATGCAGGATTTCAACTGAGCACAGCCGGGAACCCTGCACTGGCTGCTATTATATCACGACGCAGAAATCAAAATTTTTCGATAACAGACCCGTCATGACATTGGTCTAGTACGGTCTTTAGTGAATAACATCTGGCCGCACAGTTTGTTAACGCAGCGTACAGCGCACGCGCAGGAGAACCGCTCTACGATTTTCGCAGAGGGAGTTTGAGTATGGCACTATCTATCTGCAAATCATTGCGCATCGTGATTTCCGCGCCTGTGCATTCTTCGCGCGCGCGTTCTAGAAACGGGGCGTCGGCGTGCGGATACTACCAGCAAGGTCGGACCACCTGAAGATGTCGGACAGTTGCTCCGAGGAAGCATTGTGGAATTTGCTCAACGTGATCCGGCGGCAAACCCGTGAATACATTTACAAGAGTGTATTTATTTGTTTAAATAATACACTGTTACAATTGTTAAGCCATAGGACGGTGACAGGCACTCACAGGCTCCAGCTTCATAGCCCAAGATGTGGAGACTCCCTGAGGGGGATGGGGTTGGGCGTCATGGTTCCCCGAACTCTTATCTTATCTCTTTGATACAAAAGCGTCATCTGAGATCTTTCTCTCCTTGATACCCTACTTACGTTTACATGGCAGTGTTGTATGGAAGTGAATTATTGACATAAGGAAACAGGAAATGAAGGAAATCCAAGTGATGGAGACGTAATACTACAGAAGAACGTCACATGTACAGAGCGCTAACTTCAAGAGGAAACAGGATGATAGCTTATCAGGGAACAATATCCACAGTACTAGAAATACCAGAAGGGCGCGGAGGGGGGGGAGGGGGGGGGGAGGGGGGAAGGAGATGATGGTTAAAGCAAAGAGTGAAATACATCCAACAGCAATCATTGCGCATTTCGCTGAGGACGTTGAGATGAATATGTTGTCACAGATGAGAAAATGTTAGTGGGACTCATCAAGTGAGTGAGAAGACTATTGACAATAAAATGCTCCTTATATTTCCTACAACAAACAGCCTACACCACAACAATCACGACTATCCAGCAATACAATGTTAATCGTCCAGGCTAGCTGTCCCATCCCTGGCTTTTCAGTATATTTGCATCTACTCCAATTTCGCTGCATCAACGACAGAAGAGATTCACCTCGATTTGATCCGCACAATGGGTGAAACTTATTATCCCAGGTGTCCCCGTAGTGCGTTTAAAATTAGCTGCAACTTTTGACAGTTCAGCAGAACGAGCGGTGGGTGGCGTAGTTGCCGTGTGTACTGAACGCGAAACCTGTCAGGCTCGCTTGACTGCGTGAACAGCAAGTCGGCCGATCTGCAGCCTTTGTCAAACGATTTTAAACAAACTATTCGGTAATAAAATCTGATTGTTGCACATCTTATAGCTTCATTCGTCAGCTTCATGACGAACTGCCTATCCTACAGTTATTTTGATATTTCGATGTTAGGTAAAATACTGCACGAAATCCTTAGTCTGAAGTGAAAAACAGGATGTGCTATACATTTACGTTTGGTGCGGGTTAGGTCATACACTGAAGAGCGAAAGAAACTGGTACACCTGCCTAGTATTGTGTAAGGCCCCCGCGAACACACAGAACTGCCGAAACACGACGTGGCATGGACTCGACTAACGTCTGAAGCATTGCTGAAGGGAACTGACACAATGAATTGTGACAGGGCTGTCCATAAATCCGTAACAGTACGAGAGGGTGGAAATCTCTTCCGAATAGCACGTTGCAACGCATCCCAGATATGCTCAATAATCTTCATTTCTGGGGAGTTTGGTGGGCAGCGGAAGTGTTTAAACTCAGAAGAGTGTTCCTGGAGCCACTCTGTAGCAATTCTGGACGCGTGGTTTGTCACATTACAGAGCCTCCACCAGCTTGAACAGTTCTCTGCTGATATGCAGGATCCATGAATTCTAGAAGTTGTCTCAATACCCGTACACGTCCACCCGCTCGATACAATTTGAAACGAGACTCGTCCGACCAGACAACATGTTTCCAGTCATCAACAGTCCAATGCCGGTGTTGACGGGCTCAGGGGAGCCGTAAAGCCTTGTGTTGTGCAATCATCAAGTGTACACGAGTGGGCCTTCGGCTCCAAAAGCCAATATCCATGATGTTTCGTTGCATGGTTCAGACGGTGACACTTGTTGATGGCCCAGCATTGAAATCTGCAGCACTTTGCGGATCGGTTGCACTTTGTCACGTTGAACGATTCTCTTCAGTCGTCGTTGGTCCCGTTCACGCAGGATCTTTTTCCGGCCGCAGCGATGTTCGAGATTTGATGTTTTACCAGATTCCTGATACTCACGGTACACTCCTTAAATGGTTGTACGGGAAGATCCCCACTTCATCGCTACCTCGGAGATTCTGTGTCCCATCACTCGTGCGCCAGCTATAACACCACGTTCAAACTCACTTAAATCTTGATAACCTGCTATTGTAGCAGCTGTAACCGATCTAACAACTGCGCGAAACACTTGTTTTATACAGGCGCTGCCGACTGCAGCGCCGTATTCTGCCTATTTACATATCTCTGTATTTGAATACACATGTTTATACCAGTTTCTTTGGCGCTTCAGTGTATGTTGTGGAGTATGAAATTTAAATAACATACGGAATTATTGTTTTAACTTTTAAGGATATCGCTAACTGTCTGCAATGTCAAGAAAATTCAAATTTGTTACGTATATGCTTTTTACATTTAATAGTGCTTTTTCATTCACAAACTATATTATAACTAGTGAAAAAATTGTTTAATATAGGAATGTTTTAAACATGGTGCCTAATAGAGAGCACAACGAAAGGCACTGTACTGATCTGATTCAACCGCTTCCAAAAACCACAGGTCGGATATGACCTCTTCTTTGGAAAAAATTGCATGTCATTGCTTTTCTTTGTAGCCCTTGGCTGTCTTCATTAACCCCTGAGGTTAATGGGGGATTGTCTGGTCGGGGAACTCGGAAGCAGCAAGACATAAAGGGGTCGGCCTCGGTAAGTACGGGGTCAGCGCGGCAGATTAGAAACCCAGGAGGCCCTGGTTCAATTCCCTGGCGGGTCATAGATTTTCTCCGCTCGGCGATTGGTTGCTGTGCTGCACTTTCACTAGTACTGTCGTAAATGACAAAGAAAATCATCTCCAATATAGTGTCGTACTGTCTTTCCATTACTGACCAGGGAAACTCCCCCCCCCCCCACCCTCCCCCCCACCCCCCGTCGGATTTAGTGGCAATAGGGCCCAGTGGACAGCCCGTCAAAAAACAGAACACAGATCAAGCATGAAAACCGGAAGAAGGTGTACTGAACTGTTGAAAAAATAGAAACAGTGAATGGTCCAAGGACAAGAAGCGCAGTGTAGAGCAAGCTGTAAGAGCAGCAGTGGTGTGGTTAGGGTGCGCGGTCAGAGGGCTGTTTGTCCCTTGTGATAAAAAAAATAAAAAAAAATACTGAGTAAAGGAATCAACGATCAACTTGATAGGATGTAGCGTGACGTCCGCCCAGACCAACCGCAACGAACAATACCGAAGAAAATGAAAAAAAAAGTGGTCATGACGTTGGACGACCAAGCAGGCGAGCCGTGTTCAATCTTCCATCGTGCTAACATTTTTTCTTTTTTTTCTTTTTTTTTCGCCGCCTGCTATATTCAAATTTGTGTCTGTGTCGTGGTGTAACGTCCGTTTGCAGCAGCGAGGTGTGATGAAGGGACCTATGACGACAGTTGATTCTGCACAACTACTCTATTAGCAGCCGAAGGGAAGTGGCTTTCGAATGGAACCGCAAACATTTGATGTCATGGCGACAAGTCAGCCGAATCCTCCGGCAGAAAACACCTCTGGTGCGGCTTACACGGTATTATTGGTAGTACGTGTGTCATATGATAGAAATCTCTTACCGACGCACCTAATTTGTACGCCTGGTAAGTGAGTGAGATATAATAGTTTGTCACATAGGCTGCAACAATAAGCTTAATAGTTTCACAATCACACAGTTTCCCTGTGCTCTGTCAAAACTTATGTTTTTAGCGTTTTTGAAGTTGCATGCCGTTTTGGAAGTTTTGACTCTTGAATTCCTTTGTTGCAGCACATTTGACACCCGTTTATTTGCAGCTTTCATTTCAGTGAGACATCTCGCCTGCTCTCGCTATTCACACGTTTACTTGCGATGGTAACGTATTCTTACCACATGACTCACATTCTACAACCAGTGTATAGTATGACAGCTGCCAAGACTACAGAAAGAGAACAAACATTTCAGTGGCGGGACAGACAGCTCATAGAGTTGTGAAAAATTAAAGAAATGGGAGGAAGGAGTTTTGAACACGCCTCATCAGCTTTACAGTCCAAAAACGTGACCCTTTAACCACGACGCTGCGGCTGTTCATATCCGCTGAATTTTGCGCCTCTTGTCCTTAAACCGTTCACTGCTTCTATTCTGATTTACTTTTTCAAAGTTGAGTACACCTTCTTGTTGTTTTCATGCTTGATCTGCGTTCAGTTTTTGACGGGGTGTCCACTGGGCCATCTTATCACTAAACCTGAGGAGGGGGGGGGGGGGGGGGGTGCTATGGGGAGTTTCGTTTGTGAGAGGGCTGAATGGACACGAACGGAAAGTCAATAAATTAAAGTAAACAAACGAATAGACGAGGTGGTAGCAGCAGTCCCACGTGAAGTGGGAGTTTCACATATAGAACATTATGACATTACACAGGGTATATGCGAGCACCGATACAATTTTGGATTACGGGGATGTTTTCTCAGTATTTTGGTGTAAGGGACCCATGGTCTCCGGTGATTCATTACAGAGTAACTGAATTTCTGAATAATCATGGCTGCACGCAGCTATATTGTCACTTTATTACACAACCAACTTCAGTCACAGACTATCTTCAGGTAGACTGTGACATCATAAGCAGATGCAAGACAACCCATAACCATTATCAAGCATCATGTCAGAAACCAACATGTTAAATCTACTCTAAACCAAGAAGCACATACAGCATGCAGCAGATATGTGGAGAAGGAAACAGCAAATTTTTAATTTTGTATCTATATTTCACTGAAAATATCTGCACGACAGTGGAAATGACGCCAGCAGGCGCCATGTATCTTGTTTGGAAGCGAACTTGTTTTTCCACTAACGGTACTTGCTGTTGGCAACACATTTGTCCACTCGCTCTCAAGTTTTCATTCAGTACTGCGCGGTTCTATGATGGTTCGTACGTCAACAGTGATACACAGTAGCATGGACAGATGGAGAGTTGGCCGATATGCAACTCGTGTGCAGGTTGAATGTATGCAGTCAAGGAGTGGTACGGCGACTGCGCTGATCTGCATGAAAGTATTCGCAGTCGCGAATATGGACAACCATCAGCTGTGCAATGACGACAGTGAAAGTTTGTGCCAGACAAGATCGTATCCAAATTTCACACTTTATCGCGACCGGTCGCCTTACCATTTGGCTATGCGTGCTCTCATACATCTACACTCCTGGAAATGGAAAAAAGAACACATTGACACCGGTGTGTCAGACCCACCATACTTGCTCCGGACACTGCGAGAGGGCTGTACAAGCAATGATCACACGCACGGCACAGCGGACACACCAGGAACCGCGGTGTTGGCCGTCGAATGGCGCTAGCTGCGCAGCATTTGTGCACCGCCGCCGTCAGTGTCAGCCAGTTTGCCGTGGCATACGGAGCTCCATCGCAGTCTTTAACACTGGTAGCATGCCGCGACAGCGTGGACGTGAACCGTATGTGCAGTTGACGGACTTTGAGCGAGGGCGTATAGTGGGCATGCGGGAGGCCGGGTGGACGTACCGCCGAATTGCTCAACACGTGGGGCGTGAGGTCTCCACAGTACATCGCTGTTGTCGCCAGTGGTCGGCGGAAGGTGCACGTGCCCGTCGACCTGGGACCGGACCGCAGCGACGCACGGATGTACGCCAAAACCGTAGGATCCTACGCAGTGCCGCAGGGGACCGCACCGCCACTTCCCAGCAAATTAGGGACACTGTTGCTCCTGGGGTATCGGCGAGGACCATTCGCAACCGTCTCCATGAAGCTGGGCTACGGTCCCGCACACCGTTAGGCCGTCTTCCGCTCACGCCCCAACATCGTGCAGCCCGCCTCCAGTGGTGTCGCGACAGGCGTGAATGGAGGGACGAATGGAGACGTGTCGTCTTCAGCGATGAGAGTCGCTTCTGCCTTGGTGCCAATGATGGTCGTATGCGTGTTTGGCGCCGTGCAGGTGAGCGCCACAATCAGGACTGCATACGACCGAGGCACACAGGGCCAACACCCGGCATCATGGTGTGGGGAGCGATCTCCTACACTGGCCGTACACCACTGGTGATCGTCGAGGGGACACTGAATAGTGCACGGTACATCCAAACCGTCATCGAACCCATCGTTCTACCATTCCTAGACCGGCAAGGGAACTTGCTGTTCCAACAGGACAATGCACGTCCGCATGTATCCCGTGCCACCCAACGTGCTCTAGAAGGTGTAAGTCAACTACCCTGGCCAGCAAGATCTCCGGATCTGTCCCCCATTGAGCATGTTTGGGACTGGATGAAGCGTCGTCTCACGCGGTCTGCACGTCCAGCACGAACGCTGGTCCAACTGAGGCGCCAGGTGGAAATGGCATGGCAAGCCGTTCCACAGGACTACATCCAGCATCTCTACGATCGTCTCCATGGGAGAATAGCAGCCTGCATTGCTGCGAAAGGTGGATATACACTGTACTAGTACCGACATTGTGCATGCTCTGTTGCCTGTGTCTATGTGCCTGTGGTTCTGTCAGTGTGATCATGTGATGTATCTGACCCCAGGAATGTGTCAATAAAGTTTCCCCTTCCTGGGACAATGAATTCACGGTGTTCTTATTTCAATTTCCAGGAGTGTATTATGTAATTCCCGTACAGGCGAAAAACTTTAATTGAAAGTCGCTTGCCCGGTGTCGGCGGATGAATATGATATTGTAGTGACTGTATTGTTCGGAAGTACGAGGCAATGTACCTCTGCACGTGCATCAATGTTGGAGACACGTGGCCGATGACATAGGAAGATTGTGTCTGGCTGGGAGGTGTGCTCGGTTAAGGAAATCTGATTTTGAGGCCCTATCTCGCACAAATTTTTATTGTCGCCATTCTATTATACAGCTGATGGTTGTCAATACTCGCAACTGCGAATACATTTCATGTATCTCGTAACGACTGTAGTGGTCCCAGTGCCTGTTCCTTCAGGCACGCATGCATATCCGAAGGAACATTTCATCGTACTTGTGAACAACAAAGGCACTGAAATATCGTACTATGCTTATCTGTACCCACAGCGACCGCTGGATTTGCATCTGCACATAGTCGCCTACAAGAAATCAGATCCAACTAGGTTGTGGTTCTTGTATGTTACAGGCTTTTTCGCTCTTGTGAAGATATTGCGGCAGCAAGAAAGGTTACAAGAGCATAAATCAAAATAACATTATTATTCTGCAACGAGCCACTGAAGTCTATGAGTACCTGGTACCAAAATATTTAGAAAACCTTTGAGATGTTGTTAGTGAGTTTCGGATTCACCCTGTATATCTCGTATCTTATTACACAATAACTCTACTGTTTCAGTTGTAAGGTAGCAGAATAAATGAAGGTCAGATTCACACCTTAATGAGAGCTTTATACATCGCAACGGGAAGGGGAATATTATACCTAACTTAATTTGGTGGAAATGAGCAAATATGCCTATCAGTACATAATGGCTGGCAAAAACATGGCTCTGACCACTATGCGACTTAACTTCTGAGGTCATCAGTCGCCTAGAACTTAGAACTAATTAAACCTAACTAACCTAAGGACATCACACACATCCATGCCCGAGGAAGGATTCGAACCTGCGACCGTAGCGGTCGCTCGGTTCCAGACTGTAGCACCTAGAACCGCACAGCCACTCCGGCCGGCAGTACATAATGCAAAAAGGGATGACACTCAATTGACGGTAATTAACACACCATTCCTATAGTTCATGTTTGAGCAGAAGGTGAAACAAGCAGCAAGAGGCATTTTAGTTTGGAATTCAGAGGGACGAAGGCAGAGGCAAAGCCACACTACAGGGGGTACCACAGAAACCAGTTAAAGATGTGTCCCCGGCGAAAAGTCAATGACCAATCAGGTGACTCAGATGGGGAGAGCGAGTATAATGGCCCATCTGAGGGAGGACAGGAAAGAAAGCTTTTAGAAAACTGTGTTTCAGAATTCCAAATGGATATGAAACCATACCAGTGACGCATTTTCGATCACGTGTGCAGCAAGTGGTACACACGTGAGACAGTCAATGTACGCATTTAGGCGTCTGGAACGGGAACAGAAGGTCCGATTGGCATAAACGCGCTAGGAAGGAGAAAAGAGCCAAAGTTTTGACGCATTTTAATTGTAGGGACCTTGCTATTGGTAGAGAGAGTTTCCACAAAATAAGAGGAATGCTCCTATTGGTCGAAAAAAGCCGTGGTGTGAAGAATAAAAGAACCGAGGTGGGGAGACAGTTCGGCGATGAATAAGACAAGACGTATGACGCAGAGGAGTAATTTCTGTGAACACTGGGTTCACAGCAGCTGATATCCAGCTAGAAATTAGCTGTAGCATCATTTAGCTCCAACTGTGGAGAACCGAACCAATTAGTTAATTGTTCTTGTGAGAACTGAGAGGGCATTATAATATTCATGCTGCTCCAACTATACGCGTGTATATCGCCACATTCTAAGACTAGGGATGAGTATCTGTTCTCTCGCCTAATGAGAAACATAGGGAAAGTTTCTGCAGGAAAAGTCAGCACAGGTGTAATTAGTTTTATAGAAATTTCAGAGGAGGAGAGCGGCCTAGCAGACGACAGCTCATCGCAGCTTAAGGTAAATACCGTGTGCAGAGGCGTAAACTTATTGGTTCACCAGTTTGCGTCCATTATAAACTCGAGCGACCTTGGGTAATATTTTGCTCAATTTGTCACATAACTAACCATCCACCATAGACTTGATTGTCATCCTAAAAATAGTACCGAACTTTGAACCGGAATCGGACGATTTTCGTTGTACTGACCAATGTCATAACGTAAGTGTAGGAACAATATGCAAAGAAACTTCTAGATAAACTTTAATATTGTCGTGTTTAGGATAATTACACTTCTGAGAGATGATATTTAATATTGTTGTGTTTAGGATTACTTCATTTTCTGATGTTGACGAGATGCTTTATCCTGAAAACTGTTTTTTTGTCGTCACGTTGAAAACTGTGTAAAAGCGTGTGTTTTTGTGCTAATATTGCGACATTAAACATGTCATTTCAACTTACACAGTTGTCTTCAATCTTAGAATAAGTAAACCACAAATATTGCACCTTACACGGTAACTTATATTAGTCCACTAAGCTTAGCGACTTTAGTTTTCTGAAATCAAGTTTTAAGTTGCTACGAGTAATGCTGTGTGTTTTTTGCCCGGTTTTTCAACATGATATCTCTGAATTCTAAATGGTTAAATTAGGTATGTTTGTTATTCCTGCTTTCCGTTTGGTTAACCAGTCGTAGGGTTCAAATAATAACCTCTGGTCTCATGAACGTTGTCCCGACACTGTTCAGTGAGATTCTTGCAAGCAGAACACATAGGTTTGACGTATCCGAAGTGAAGGGCTGATCTAAGACATAGTACCTCCTTTCCACCGTCACTCGTCTCTGTTACTTTCCTCATAGAAGCATTATTATTCCCGCAGACAATGCACAAATACACTGTCTAATCACATTAATATGACCACGTGACAAAAGTCAGCATAACCACGTACAGGACGTACAGGAAGAGAGTCAATGATGTTCTGGAAGGTACTGGCAGGGATGTGGAGATACGCCGTCTCCAGTGTCGTGGCCAGTTTCGCTAACTTTTTTAGTTGAGAATCCCTGGAGCGGGCAGCCCGATCGGGGGGATTCCACAGATTCTCAATTGGGTTTAAATCCCGGGAGTATGGTAAACTCATCCTCGTGCTCTGCGAACCATGCACGTACACTGTGTGTTGTATGGCACGTTGAATTGTCCTGCTTGTAGATGGCATCGTGTAGAGAAAGAACAAACTGGATTTAGAGTTGGACATCCCCAAGGACAGATACATAGTTGTGTTGATCTATTGTGCCTTCCAGAATGATGAGATCACTTAGGGATTGCGACGAAAACATTCCCCAGACCACAACGCTACTTCCTCCGACCTGGACTCTTCCGACGATTGTTGCAGGCCGTCTGTTTTCAGACGTTTCACGACGTGCACCCCGACGGCCGCCTGTCCGATGGAGCATCTGAAAAGGACACCTATCGTTACTCGACGTACGTCCAGTTGCGGCATTGGCGTTCAAATTCCAGTCTTCGTCGCTGATGAACAGCAGTCAGCATGGGTGCACGAACCAGGCACCTGTTGCGGAGACCAATATGCAGCAACGTTCACTGAACAGTTGTTGAGGAGATCGTTGGTAGCCCCTTGGTTTATCAGGGCGGTCAGTTGCTCAATACACGATCGTGCGTTCGCCCGTACACATGTTCGCAACCGTCGTTCACTCGTATCGTCTAAGGCCCGTGGTGGACTATAGTCGCCTCGGCGCAGTTTTTAGGTAGCCCATTTTCCCATGTAAGGTATACGTTACCCATGCTAACAGTTTACAAACTTAACCGTTTCGGAAATGCTGCCACTCTTGGCCCGAAAGCCTATAATAATGCCCTTTTGGATGACGGAAGATGTCTCTCCGTTTGCGCATTACGAAAAGGCCTGCACTGTTTTCCGCGTCCCCCAGACACGCATTACTTTCCCCTCCATTGCTAGTAATCTCACACCTGCCGTCTGTGAGTGGTTATTGCACGCTGACGTAAAACACAGACGGTAGTCACGTTAATGTGAGTGGACCGTGCACTTCCAACTGTTGATCTTCAGTATTTTACTATGATGTTAACAGATGATCATAAAAACAAACTGTATGAACTTTTATATTTCTTTTATATTAATTATTTAGTGGATCACTTAACCACTGTGATATGAGCGATTACTATAGATTTCGGCTTCTTGAAGGTTTTCAAATTAGCATGTAACTATATTTTATCAAGACGATCTTGAGAAATTTTTTATTTCTATTGTGATGTAACAATTATGCGTATACTCTGAAAACCACCGTGAGATGCATGGCAGATAGTACATCCCGTTTTACCAGTTGTAAGATTTCTTCCCGTTCCATTCATGTATGGAGCGCGGGAAGAATAACTGAAAGCCTCTGTGCGTACAGTAATTATTCTAATCTTAACGTCAAGTTTCCTATGTGACCGATACGTAGGGGGTTGTAGTATATTCCTAGAGTCATCATTTAGAGCCGGTTCTTCAAGCTTTGTTAATAGACTTTCTCGGGATAATTTATGTCTATCTTCAAGAGTCTTTCAGTTGAGTTCCTTCAGTGTCTCTGTGACAGTTTACCATTGCTCAAACAAACCTGTGACCATTCGTGCTGCCTTTCTCTGTATACGCTCAATAACCCCTGTTAGTCCTATTTGGCATGGGTCTCACACACTTGAGCAACAAACTCTAATAAGGCTTCTTTAACCACGTATTAACAAAAACGTACTAACGTCCTCTACTGACTTAAATTTCTTACGTAAAGTACGGTATAGCTCTATTTGTGGTGAGCTCATGGTAAAGAACAATTTAACAAATTACCTTACACCTACTCCGTATGTGATGAATAGTGTTTTCCTTGTTTAATGGTTCAAATGGCTCTGAGCACTATGGGACTTAACATCTATGGTCATCAGTCCCCTAGAACTTAGAACTACTTAAACCTAACTAACCTAAGGACATCACACAACACCCAGCCATCACGAGGCAGAGAAAATCCCTGACCCCGCCGGGAATCGAACCCGGGAACCCGGGCGTGGGAAGCGAGAACGCTACCGCACGACCACGAGATGCGGGCCCTTGTTTAATGGTAAAACCATTAGAGCATTAGAGGGCAAATCGATACACTGATGAAGGCCATTTGTAGTTAAAATCTGGATACCCAAGAATAATAAAAGCCAATGACTGCTGTGTTCCTATCCTCCCTCACTAGGCACAACAGTTCCTTATGCAATTAAAGTTGGTCCTACTCGCGTTATCAGGATCCCTATGCGGGATATTCAGTACGACGGTGGCAGGAGAACTATCAAAGTATGCCTCCGTTCTCTGAATTTACGGAAGAGGGTTTCGTGGAAACAATCTCGGCTTTGATGCGATGCCCGAGGTTTTCTCGGCGTGATTGATTATTGTTGTACAGCTGGGCTGTTGTTTCCATTTTAGCACAATATCTCGACGAACGACCCACAACCTTCGATGCTCTTTCTTGTCTCTGCACCCGCACTGATATTTCGTGAAACACATATTCTCTCAGCGTTTCCGAGCTCTGTCACAGGAACTTAGCGTTTGCATCATGGTACTAGTGTCATCACATTTCATTTCATGATGATATTCAACGTAGTGCTCGGTGACAGTTGATTTGCTCCGTCACTGTAGTCGGTTGCTTCTCTGGTGTTCTGTGCATGTCTCATCGACGGTTCTAACAGTGCCGCGTGGAGTGGCCGCGCGTTTAGAGGCGCCATGTCACGAATCGGGCAGCCACTCCCGCCGGAGGTTCGAGTCCTCCCTCAGGCATGGGCGTGAGTGTCGTCCTAAGCGTAAGTTAGTTTACGTTAGTTTAAGTAGTGTGTAAGTCTAGGGACCGATGACCTCAGCTGTTTGGTCCCATAGGAATTCACACACGTTTCTTGAACGGTTCTAACAGTCTGCCTCACGTACTGATGAGACTAGTGTCGTGGTCCAAACGGAAATTTTCTGTGGCGTCGTGCTTAAGGAGTCTATCGAAATGAAGATGCCTTAAAAACAATAAACGGGAATAGAGGTTTTAATTTTAACTAGTCTTGGAGTCCGACAGGCACTTTATTAAGATCTGGGCCTTGTTTCTACATCCATCAGAGATGGGAAACGCTGAGAATAAGTGCGTTTCAGGGTGTTTCAGTTTGAGCTCTGCGAAACAGAAGAGCATCAATGGACGTATTGGGTGTCGTCTTACAACATTTTCTGTAAACGTTACGTCTATCGACAACCAAGGAACTGCTGTCGATTTTGTGGCAAGGAAGAATATGAATTTTACTACTCCTCGTTTTATTCACAGCAATTTAAAGTGTCCTCTTTGGGTGATGCCTGACAACACACTCGGAAATCGCCACGTATTCGGAAACAACAAGCCATATATTTGTGACAAGGAAGAATATGAATTTCATTGCTGCTCGTTTCAGTCGAAGGTGTTTAAGCTGTCCTCTTAGGTTCCTGTCTAACCACATTCGGAAATGGCCAAATGTTTATTTCATCCTTCGTTATCTAATGAGTCAGCGGATGTTGCGCAACATACTTTTATTACGTTGATAAGAGGGTCCCAAAATGTATTACCGACTCTAAGACGAAAAAACAAAATCAGCAAGTACGGGGTTGCGAACCTACATGCTTCGACCCCGTAAATCACGACATTATCCATTACGGTAGCGATTGGTCCTGTGTTTTTAGTCTCCCGTCTTTGTTATTATACTGGGTGATTTTTTCCACCGTGTACGAACTCTAGGGATTGATCGATGAAAGGATACAGAACAAAAAAAGGTCTAATGAACTTATGAACATAATGGATAGTTTCCATGCTAGAGACCACTTATTCACTCATACTTTGTTACAGAGACTGCCGTCTAATATGCGCTGTATCATGCGGCCTCAGTTACAGTATGCATGGATTCCTCCTAGAGGGTGGTACTGTTCGTCATACGCCGTGCCATAGCGCCCTCTCCTGCCATAGTAATCGGAAATGTTGTGTCCGATTCATTTCTCTTTCTGACTCACCTTGCCGTGGATGTGATACACCGTTGTACACAAAGGTTCCGTATTCGAATCGAGAGCTTCCCGACATTTTGTTTACTTTCGAGAGGCAAATGGCAACGGGCGGCGGCCAGCAACGTTGTATCAGGAAACCTATCCCCGCCGACAATAACCACAGTATTCAATGTTTGCAACAGTGTTTCGCCGTTTGTCTGAGGCAGGGTCGTTTCAGGTAGCAGTAAATCACGAAGGACGCTGTGGAAGGCGACCGTCGTGTCAGTAGCAGGCAGTGGGCCCGCCAGAACAGGGTAAGCCAGACGACCGTGTGGAACATTCCCCATGATAACTATTACTACCCTTATCACTTACAGCGTGTGTAGGGCTTACTAACGACAGACTTTCCGCATCGGGAGCAGTTTTCTCACTGTCAGCAGGCAACCACGATTCCGGGATTGGTGTCATCCATCCTATTTACAGAGGAGGCCACCTTTATGTGGAGTGGTATCTTCTACGTTCATAACAGTCATCTGTGGGATAGTATGCGGAACCCCTTTGGTATGGTGACAGCGAATCATCAGCATAGGTGCAGCTAGAATGTGTGGGTCGGGGTAATTGGCGACTGTATTTTAAGACCAGTCTTCCTTTCAAGTCGCCTAAGAGGCCGGAACTATCGGCGTTTCTTGCTGGTGACTTTACCTCCCCTGCTGGAAGGAGTGCCATTGACGGTTCGAAGGGTTATGTGGCTGCTACACGATGGTGCTCCAGCCCACTTCGCCGTTAACGTTCGGACGCATCTCAATCGTATCTTCCCTAATCCATGGATCGGAGGAGGGGGTCCAGTTGCACGACCTGCACGTTCACCGGATGTTTCAGCACATACTGTAACTGTGGCTGCATGGTACATCGCGTATCAGACCGCTGTCTCTTTAACAAACTGTGATTGGATTAATGGCTCTAGCACGTACACCAAGCATTTCCGGACGTAAGTTCATTAGAACTTTTTTGTTTCGTATCCTCTCATCGGTAAATCCCTAGGGTTTGTACGCTGTGGAAAAAATCACCCTGTAGTATCTCTTGAAGGCTTATATCCTTGGTACGTTATTAACTGGAATTTAATGATAATGGTGAGGTGTTTGTGACAAATTTTCAGTGGAAATCCACTGAGATAAGCGACTTTGTCAAAGGACAGTTTATTATGACGCAAAGCCTATGAAAGAGTGCTCACGTGAACTGTCGTGAGCAGCTACGGAAAGAGGTAGAAGGACAGTGGAACTACGACTAAGCACTAAATGGTTGGACGTGCACGACTCTTCACGGAACGTGGGGTTCGGAGGCTTGTCTGCACTGTAAAGTGGTTTCTCTGCTGAAAGAGCACAGTGCTGGCGCACGCACATTTGTTTGGAAGCACAACATTTATCCTATATTGTTGGACATGGAACTCCGCAACAGACCATCCCTACATGTTCACGTGTTGATCCGACGGTATCGTCATTTACGACTGTACTGGGCATGCGACTGTCGGGATTTTACCGTCAATCGATACAAACATGTCGGCTCTTCGGGTTAATCACGTGTTTGCTACACTCGGTCGATGGACGTCTCCAGAAATGGCATCATCGAGGTGAACGGCGGCTCGAAACGTACACTGCGCAACTGCCAGGCTTGTGGTAGCAGTACTATGCTACGGGACACACCCTTCCGCGCTTGCACGGGACGTGTAGTAGTAATCTAAGGCACGTTGACAGCTGCGAACCAGCTGCATCCCTTCATGCTTCATGTCTTCCCAGACGGCGGTGCCATCTTTCAGCACTATGATTGTCCGTGTCTCGGAATCAGAACCATGCTGAAGTGATTTGAGGAGTGGTGTAGTGAACACACGCTGACGTCATATAAATCCCATGAAACTCATCTTGGTCGATGTCGGACGCCATCACCGCGTACAAAAACCAGTGGCCCGTTATTTGCCCAAATTACATGACCTGTGCTACAAACCTCCACGAACCGTCCAAAAAACTGTCGCATCCCTGATACGCAGAATAAATAATGCACTTCGTTCCGAAGACAGATAAACAAGCTACTAAGCTGGTGATCATAATGTTTTGGCTCATCAGTATATGAACACCAAAGCACAGAAACCGAAAGTCAGTGTAACCGCAAAATCATTTTTCTCACGTTATACTACAATGGTAGTGTATTGATATTTTATCCAAATTAACATTAGTATATATAAAGGTAGCTACACAGAAATTATGACGCCCTCAGTTGCCATATAAAGCTCAGCTTTATGTACATAACCTTGTAGCGTTGCCCCACACGCCAGCAGCCATTTGAAATACAGGTGCTCACACTTCAGGCTGATATATGGGCTTCTGAATAGCGTGCAAGCGGTGCTGACATCCAGCGTAGGCGTCACAAACCGTACAGGTCTACAGAGGTAACGGGCTGTTGAGTTGCAGAATTCCACGTAGAATCTGCCGGAACTCCTAAGCCCCATCAGTAAATAAAGGGCTAAAGAAAGTTACCCATCACTACATCAAGTCAAAATTTTGTTCACGTCGTTCCGCATTTCCTTAGGATACTCTCTTGTGAACAAGGGCATCACAGATAACAATCTGACAGTCCTGCCGATCTTGCAGTTGTGTACTTCGAGGATTCATTTTAAGAAGCAAAGTCTCAACCTGGCATCGAGTCCTCAAATCTGTGAAAGACAGAGACGTGTCACTGCCAGCTCCTTTTACGTTGAACGTCGGCTCTAGAAGCTCACAGGCCGCGAGGACGTTCCGACGCTTTCTCCTCGGCTTGCTTTACTACAAAGCGACAACAAGAACGTCACGACAAGACAGTGCCGCTCATACGTTACTAGTCGAGCGAGGCTCTTAAACAGGTTTAAAGTTCTCTTTCTTCATTTAGAACTGTTTCCTGCAGCTCCATCGTCAAAGAGAAACTTCACTGTAAAGACATTTATTAGCTACATCAATAGAGTAACGCACTGCGCATTCCGGGATGGCTTTTCCTTCTTTCCTTCATAAACGATAACGGCAAGTTTCTTACGAAGACTCCATCTGTAAGAATAACAATAATTTCGCGTGGTTCAACGACCTGGTACAAGGCTTTCAATTGCAGCCTACTTCGGCAGCTTGCGCGTCCCTAACCGACTCCAATAGCCCTACCAGAGAATGGGACGTGTAGTTTAATGTGGAATCCTCACCACGTGTTACTCCTGAAGAATCTTCACATCATCGAAGGCTAGGTTAAAGGCAGACTGAAAAGTTTCACGTTCTGACCGGGATTGGCCTGTATTCTCTTCCAGATGGGCGATCGACTGGTGAAGTAGGTACTTCGTGAGATTGAATCCCAGTCACACTAAATTTTTCAGCCTGCCTTTAACCTAGCCTTCAATTATGCTTCAATGGGTGCTGCAAACCTAACGTACTGGCAGTTATTCTCTGGAATCACGGGTCCGGCATTTTTAGGTTGAAATATGTTAGCAAACCGATAAGGAGATTTTTATTTCGGTTCCGTGCCTAAATCTGTAGAAACGGATGCCATATATGATAGCTTTGTTGTCTGTCTGTCTGTCCGAGTCTTAAGAATTCTTTTTATCAATAACGGGTACACATATTAGGTTCAAATTTATGTTATATATTAAGGTCTATCGTCCTTTGCTAGCGTTAAAGCTTCTAAACCAATTCAGTCAACAGATACGTTCATTTCTGTCACATACTTTTGATACTTAAAACTTAGTCATTAAAACCTATAGGGTACTTCTGACAGACAAATAATCATAAATTTTGGCAAGAAGCTGTTTCACAGTAGACTACACGTAAAGGAAAAAAATTCGAAAATTATTAATTTATAACACAAAAGAATATTTTTGTCATTTTTATCCGCCTGCCTGTTTGTCTGTCCGTCTGTTAAGACCCCTTCCCCTGTTGAACAGGTTGGCATATGAAAATCAAATTTATGTCACACACTAAAGTCGACGGTGCCTTGGCGGTGTAAAAATTTCAAGCTTCTAAGTCAATGCAATCAAAAGATACGGCAATTCATGTCACATATTTTGATGGGGTGCTTCCCGTTGATCTAGAATCTTGAAATTTGGCAAGAATCAAGGTTTCGTAGAACAAGTAAAGAAAATCCGAAAATTGTTAAACTGTAATTACATCACATAAAAATACCTTTTTACCATTACAACATATATTACACACATTACCTGTCAAATGCACAATAGAGGAACTTTACTGCACGCAAACGTAAAATGTAAGTTGTAGTCATGTTTTAGTAAATAAATAAAAATATTTTGTTAAATCCTGTATATCTGTACAGACGTCCTCAGCTCTCTTCTTCTTGTATGTCCGTGCTAGTCTGCGGAACTACCATAGACATTCTGATACTGTCGAATTCCCGGGACCGATAACTTGCCAGTATCTATATACTAAACAGACAAAAATCAGTGAGATTCCCTATTACTATGGTGGATGGACTATATAGTATATATACATGATTAAGTTTGCACGGAACCCTCAGTAAGCGAATCCTGCTCGCACTTGGCCAATATATTTTTTATCTAGGAGTTATTTACATTCCGGCTACGGGGATAGTGTTGGTAAGCCTTTGATTTCATAATATTAAAACAATATGAAATAATTTATGAGATTAAAGTAGTTGATGATGTTTCTGACAAGCTGAGGAAGATCTCTTCTTTATGAGGTTAGTGTTATGGAGAATTTTGGTGACTCCTTGTAGGGACTGTGATGTGAGAAGTATTGGAGAGGATATTATGCTGAAAGGGTGTGGGATGTCTGTGAGGAAATGAACTGCCAGGTGGGATGTGAATGTTGGGAGATGAGTAGGTTGCCAGCAGTTCAAGAAAGGAGCCTCTGTTTGGGATGGGATGGATATGGTAGGTTGTGGTTGGCACGAAGGGTAGATTTCGCGGGCGAGTTCATGACGTGGAGGGGAAGTGAAATAAATTACGTTAGGAAAGGACATGGGCTGCAGGTGGGATGTGAGGACAGAGGCGCGACTGCAAGCTAGCGTTCTCGTTGATGGGGGTATGTATGCTGTTGGGACTTGGGTCTGCGTGAGGTGACGCAGAGGTGAAGGTGTTCTAGGTGTTTGTGGGGGTATGAATCAGCGAGTAGAAGAATGAACTTTATAACTTTAAATCCCTCTGCAATAAACGACTTTCATGTCGTGAATTTGTTCGCGAGTTGTTAGGTGCTTGTTTGAATCAAAGACCCTACAGGTAGTACTTCCGTCTGCAAGAACATCTTTATCTTTTGTTGGGTACACCAAAGAAGGTCTTTATGCAGTACTTCCAATGCTAATTCTGGTCATCGCATTACATTACTTGGTGGTGAAGTTTAGAGTTCGGTAGGGCAGCATGGTCGGCCGAACACTATTCTCTCGACTTCCACTTGGAGTTATGAACTTCCTCTGCCTGCTACCGATTAGTAAAGTCTTCTAATTTGGAGATGGGTATATTAGGGCTATATCGTCCGCTGTTAGTGGTGAGACGGTTGCTTGCTCTTCTCCCCTAGTGTAATTTTATGTTACGTGATTTTTCAGTTTTGTTTACGAGAAGTGTTTTGTGGTTGTCTGATTTCCGTCTTTGTTAGAATACATGGGGATTAATATCTACTTTTCACTGGATCATCGGAACATATCAGACACTTACCACATTACCTTCCCACTCAATAAATAACATTACGGTGATTGTTAGAAATATGAGGTTACTTCTGTGTCTTTTGTAAATGTATGGTTCTGTAAGGCCATGTGGTCTATAGGAGGCCATTTTTAAGCACTTTCATGAGCTTCTGAATCCCCTTTTGAATAATACAGCACTTGAAAATCAACTTTTTCGTAATTTCATTTCTCACGAAATTTGTGATCTTTAGTCCTAAGCCGCATTTGTGCTTACCTACTCCTACGTCAATGGAAGCACCATATCCAAATGCAATCTATTTGAGAAATTTCTTGAACTACCTTCAACATAGACACCATCTCCTGACGTTACGTGCAATTTTCAGTCGAACCAGGTAAGTGTGGTTCACATTCCACCATTGAAACACCTGATGCAGGAATACGACTTACATATTTTCTACATCTACATCTACGTGCTATTCACAATAACGTGCCTGGCAGAGGGTTCAATGAACCACCTTCAAGCTGTCTCTCTACCGTTCCACTCTCGAACGGCACGCGGGAAAAACGAGCACTTAATTTTTTCCGTGTGAGCCCTGATTTCTCTTATTTTATCGTGATGATCATTTCTCCCTATGTAGGTGGGTACCAACAGAATGTTTTCACAATCGGAGGAGAAAATTGGTGATAGAAATTTCATGACAAGATCCCGTAGCAACGAAAAACGCCTTTGTTTTAGTGACTGCCATTTCAATTCACATATCATGTCTGTGATACTATCTCTTCTATTTCCCGATAATACAAAACGAGCTGCCCTTCTTTGTACTTTTTTGATGTCATCTGTCACTCCCACCTGATGCCGATCCCACACCGCACTACAGTACTCTAGAATAGGGCGGGCAAGCATAGTGTGAGCAGTCTCTTTAGTAGACCTGTTGCACCTTCTAAGTATTCTGCCAATGAATCGCAATCCTTCGTTTACTGTATCCAAAATATTATCTATGTGATCGTTCCAACTTAGGTTATTTGTAATTTTAATCCCTAAGTATTTAGTTGAATTTACAGCCCTCAGATTTGTGTGATTTATCGCGTAATCGAAATTTAGCTGATTTCTTTTAGTACTCACGTGAATAACTTCGCACTTTTCTTTATTCAGGGTCAATGGCCACTTTTCGCACCATACAGATATCTTATCTAAATCATTTTGCAAGTCGTTTTGATCATCTGATGACTTTACAAGACGGTAAATGATAGCATCATCTGCGAACAATCTAAGACGGCCACTCAGATTGTCTCCTATGTCGTTAATATAAGTCAGGACCAATAGAGGGCCTATAACACTTTCTTGGGGAACGCCGGATATTATTTCTGTTTTACTCGATGACTTTCCGTCTATTACTACGAACTGTGACCTTTCTGACAGGAAATCACGAATCCAGTCGCACAACTGAGGCGATACTCCGTAGGCACGCAGTTTGATTAGAAGACGCTTGTGAGCAATGGTGTCGAAAGCCTTCTGGAAATCTAAAAATATGGAATCAAAAATGGTTCAAATGGCTCTGAGCACTATGGGACTTAAATTCTGAGGTCATCAGTCTCCTAGAACTTAAAACTTCTGAAACCTAACTAACCTAAGGACATACACATCCATTCCCGAGACAGGATTCGAACCTGCGACCGTAGCGGTCGCGCGGTTCCAGACTGTAGCGCCTAGAACCGCTCTGCCACTCCGGCCGGCTATGGAATCAATTTCACATCCCCTGTCGATAGCACTTATTACTTCATGAGTAAAAAGAGCTAGTTGTGTTTCACAAGAACGATATTTTCTGAATCCGTGCTGACTATATGTCAATAAACAGTTTTCCTCGAGGTACTTCATAATGTTCGAATACAGTACATGTTCTAAAACCCTACTGAAAATCGACGTTAGTGATATACGCCTGTAATTCAGCGGATTACTCCTACTTCCCTTTTTGGGCATTGGTGTGACTTGAGCAATTTTCCAGTCTTTAGGTACGTATCTTTCTGTCAGAGAGTGGTTGTATATAAATGCTAAATATGGAGCTATTTTATCAGCATACTCTGAGAGGAACCTGACTGGTATACAATCTGGACCGGAGGCCTTGTCTTTATTAAGTGATTTAAGCCGCTTTGTTACACCGAGGATATCAACTTCTATGTTTCTCCTCTTGTCAGTTGTTCTTGATTGGAATTCAGGAATATTTACTTCGTCTTCTTTGGTGAAGGAGTTTCGGAAAACCGTGTTTATTAGCTCTGCATTAGTGGCACTGTCATCAATTACTTCACCGTTGTTATCGCGCAGTGAAGGTATTGATTGCGTCTTGCCACTGGTGTGCTTTATGTGTGACTAGAATATCTGTGGGTTTTCTGCCAGATTTCGAGACAGAATTTCGTTTTGGAAATTATTAAAAGCATCTCGCATTGAAGTACGTGCCATATTTTTAACTTCTGTAAAACTTTGCCAATCTTGGAGATTTTACGTTCTTTTAAATTTTACATGCTTTTTTCGTTGCTTCTGCAACAACGATCTGACCCGTTTTGTGTACCATGGGGGATAAGTATCATCACTTATTAATTTATGTAGTATATATATATATATATATATATATATATATATATATCAATTGCTGTTGATACTATCTCTTTGTAAACATTCCACAACTTTTCTACACTTACATGATCAGATCGGAAGGGGTGAAGACTGTCTCTTAAAAAGGCGTTAAGAGTATTTTCATCAGCTTTTTTAAATAAATATACGTTGCGTTTCTTTTTGATGGTTGTAGGTGTTACGGTATTCAGCCTAGCAGCAACTGCCTTGTGGTCGCTAATTCCTGTATTCGTCACAACACTCACTATTTGTCCAGGGTTATTTGTTGCTAGAAGATCAAGTATGCTTTCGCAACCATTTACGCTTCCAATGGGCTCATGAACTAATTGCTTTCAAATGAACCATTTTTCATTCGTCAGGTTTTATAGAATATAGAGCACATAAACAGCTGCATTACACGAAACCATACGTTTGCAATTACCTCTGGTACTGATGGTTTGTGGCCGCATATTTACTGGAATGATTTTAATTTTACTATAGTATTTTTTCAGGAGTGTCAGTTTTCGTTGTTAGTGATAGTACACACTGTATACAGTGTGTTTGGAAATCCCCGTTACAAATTTCTAGAACTTGTTGAGAGGAGTCAGTAAATAAGACCCACATAAAAAAAGTTCTGCATCACATCGGTTGCGAGAGTTCCGGAACCTGTACTGAAAATTGGAATAGAGATCAACATAAACATCATTTCTGCCCTTTTTATTGCTCATGAAAACCACATATTGCATGTTGTACCCCCACATAGAGAGACCTCCAGAGGTGGTGGTCCAGGCTGCTATACACACCTATACCTCTAACACCCAATAGCACGTCCTCTGGCTTTGATGCGTGCCTGTATTCGTCGTGGCATACTATCCATAAGTTCGCCAAGACACTCTTGGTCCAGATTGTCCCACTCCTCAACGGCGATTCGGCGTAGATCCCTCAGAGTAGTTGGTGGTTTCACGTCGTCGTTTTCAATCTACCCCAGGCATGTTCGATAGGGTTCATGTCTGGAGAACATGTTGGCCACTCTAGTCGAGCGATGTCGTTATCCTGAAGGAAGTCATTCACAAGATTGGAGCGCGAATTGTTGTCCATGAAGACGAATGCCTCGCCAATAGGATGCCGATACGGTTGCACTATCGGTCGGAGGATAGCATTCACGTATCGTACAGCCATTACGGTGCCTTCCATGATCACTATCGGCGTATGTCGGCCCCACATAATGCCACCCCAAAACAGCAGGGACTCTCCACCTTGCTGCACTTGCTGGACAGTGTGTCTAAGGTGTTCAGCCTGACAGGGTTGCCTCCAAACACGTCTCCGACGATTGTCTAGTTAAAGACATGTGCGACACTCATCGGTGGAGAAAGCATGATGCTAATCCTGAGCGGTCCATTCGACATGTTGTTGGGCCCATCCGTATCGCGCTGCATGGTGTCCTGGTTGCAAAGATGGACCTCGCCATGGACGTCGGGAGTGAAGTTGCGCATCATGCAGCCTATTGCGCACAGTTTGAGTCGTAACACGACGTCCTGTGGCTTCACGAAAAGTATTATTCTACGTGGTGGCGTTTCTGTCATGGTTCCTCCGAGCCATAATCCGTTGCTAGCTGTCATCCAATGCAGCAGTAGCTCTTGGGTGGCCTGAGCGAGGCATGTCATCGACAGTTTCTGTCTCTTTGTATCTCCTCCATGTCCATTGATTCACTCCGAGGCGTCTGGGCACTTTCCTTATTGAGAGCCCTTCCAGGCACAAAGTAACAATGCGGACGCGATTGAGCCACGGTATTGGCCGACTTAGTATGGTTGAACTACAGACGACAGGTGCCGTGTACCTCCTTCCTGGTGGAATGACTGGAACTGATCGGCTGTCGGACTTCCTCCGTCTAATAGGCGCTGCTCATGCAGGGATGCTTACATTTTTGGGCTGGTTTAGTGACATCTCTGAACAGTCAAAGGGTCTGTGTCTGTGATACAATATCCACTGTCAACGTCTATCTTCAGGAGTTCTGGAAACCGGAGTCATGCAAAGCTTTTTTTGATGTATGTTCAAAAAATATTCAAACGTGTGTGAATTCCTGAGGGACCATACTGCATAGGTCATCGGGCCCTAGACTTACACACTACTTAAACTAACTTATGCTAAGAACAACACGGACACCCATTACCGAGGGAGGACTCAAGCCGGCGTCTGTGACCGAGCGGTTCTAGGCGCTTCAGTCCGGAACCGCGCTGCTGCTACGGTCGCAGGTTCGAATCCTGCCTCGGGCATGTATGTGTGTGATGTCCTTAGGTTAGTTGGATTTAAGTAGTTCTAAGTCTAGGGGACTGATGACACCAGATGTTAAGTCCCATTGTACTCAGAGCCATTTTTGGAGGACTCGAACCTCAGGCGGGAAAGGCCGTGCAGTCCGTGACAGGACGTCTCAAACCTCGTGGCCACTCCGCGCGGCTGATGTGTGTACTTTGAATTGGAATCCATGTGTGGAAACTCCTCCAACAACAAAGAGCGTAGAAGTTTCGGACGCCTGTGCCTGTAAATGTATGCATCTACATGGTGACTCCGTGATGATGTCATAAACTGTCTAGGATGATGGAGAAGGATAAACGTATCTTTTTGAGGTAAGGGTCGCTGTACCGCAAACCAACGAGTCGGAGTCACAAGTGAAAAACATTCTGATACATGTACTGGTACTGTTGTTGCTAACATCGTAGGGTAGGCAACTTTCTAAGGTGGTAGTACGTACCAAAACAAGTAAAACATGTCCGGGAAATATGGACGCAAAAATGCGTAGCTGAGGAGCTATGAGCAAGTGCTATGAACAAGTGTTCATCTTTGCTAGTGTGAAATACGTCTCCGTCAACAAGTGCTCATAGCTCTTAAGATAAGCATTTTGGAGCCCACTTTACTAGACAGTTTTTGTCTTTTTTTTTTTTTTTGTCCATACTACCACCTCTGAAAGTTGCCTGCCCCACAATCTTAGCAACAACAGTACCAGCACATGTGTTCCACTGCCAGGGATTTCAGTACGGTTTTAACTTCCGACTCTTTCGTCTCCGGTACAGGGACTCTTATCTCAGATCGATACATTTATCCTTCTCCATCATCTTTGAAAGTTTGCAACGTCATCACGGAGTCACCCTGTATAAACGTACATCTACAGGCACCGGCGCCTATAACTTTGGCGCTCTGTAGCGTCGTTGGATGACGTTTCCAGACGTGGGTTCCTACTCATATTATTTACTCACTCACCTCTCCAAGTCCCAGAAGTTTGGAATGGGAATTTCCGAACATCCTGTAGAACATCATCATCAACGAATAGATTTACAGTCCTCTTGATGTTATCCATCAGATTATTCATGTACACCATAAGTGGTAACGGTCCTCGGAGTATAGGCTCTTTCACACATGGTGATTTCTACCCTTTCACAACAGCATGTTAAATTATACTTGCTATTTGGAGGGGAGGCTTGCGTGCCTCAGCGATACAGATAGCCGTACCGTAGGTGCAACCACAACGGAGGGGTATCTGTTGAGAGGCCAGACAAACGTGTGGTTCCTGAAGAGGAGCAGCAGCCTTTTCAGTAGTTGCAAGGGCAACAGTCTGGATGATTGACTGATCTGGCCTTGTAACACTAACCAAAACGGCCTTGCTGTGCTGGTACTGCGAACGGCTGAAAGCAAGGGGAAACTAAGGCCGTAATTTTTCCCGAGGGCATGCAGCTTTATGGTCGAAGTAGAGAGGATATAAAATGTAGACTGGCAATGGCAAGGAAAGCATTTCTGAAGAAGAGAAATTTGTTAACATCGAGTATTGATTTAAGTGTCAGGAAGTCGTTTCTGAAAGTATTTGTATGGAGTGTAGCCATGTATGGAAGCGAAACATGGACGATAAATAGTTTGGACAAGAAGAGAATAGAAGCTTTCGAAATGTGGTGCTACAGAAGAATGCTGAAGATTAGGTGGGTAGATCACATAACTAATGAAGTATTGAATAGGATTGGGGAGAAGAAAAGTTTGTGGCACAACTTGACTAGAAGAAGGGATCGGTTGGTAGGACATGTTCTGAGGCATCAAGGGATCACCAGTTTAGTATTGGAGGGCAGCGTGGAGGGTAAAAATCGTAGAGGGAGACCAAGAGATGAATACACTAAGCAGATTCAGAAGGATGTAGGTTGCAGTAGGTACTGGGAGATGAAGCAGCTTGCACACGATAGAGTAGCGTGGAGAGCTGCATCAAACCAGTCTCAGGATTGAAGACCACAACAACAGCAAGCTTTCAGTACAACAAAGTCGTAGTTTGTTCAGTAGGCGACGTTTTAGAAACGCAGCGCACCCTTTCGAGAAGTCAAGGAACACATCAGCAAGGACGCCAGGACTTAATGCCCTCTCGAGCTGATATATGAAAGAATGAACTGAGCTAACACATAGAAGATACAACTTTTAAGTAGAATGATATACTTCTTTAACGACATCCGTTAACTCATGACAGGGGGAATGTGCTATGCACTCATGAGCCAAAACGTCCTGGTTAATAGTATCTCGGCCGACCTTTGGAACGTAACGCAGCGGCGATTCTACGTGACATGGGTTCGACAAATCCTTGGAGGGTTTCCTGAGATATGTAGTACCAAATGTCTCCGGACAAGGCACGCTATTTCCGTAACTTACGGGTGGACGGTTTGCGTGTGAGGAGCTGGCGCCAGATAGCATCCCAAATGTGTTGCATCGAGCTCAACTGAGGCGGAATTGGTGCCAGAGGCAGGAACATGAGTTCATTACCATTCTTTTCAAACCACTGTAAAACGATTCTGGCCTCGTGGCACGGAGAGGTACCCTTCTGGAAAATGCCATCGCCGCAGGGGGTGGGGGGGGGGGGGGGGAGGGAGAAATCATCAAGCATGAGGGGTCGCAAGCAGCCCACAATAATGTTCACGTAGTCCATAGCTGTCATGATGCCTTCGACTACTACCACAGTTCCCAAAGAGCAGGCGAGGAGCAACTTCACGTCCTAGGCCTTCCCATGACAATTCGCTACTCAGTAGACTTGCCACACCATATGGCAACACTGCTCCGTTGGTGAAACTGAATATCACCCCACCACACAATTCTGCTACCATAGGCCTGAATCCGTGGCGCTGTGAATATTTGGAGCTGCGTTCGCCTGGATGACAACGTATCCAGACACGACGATCGGCCTGGTGTAACAAAAAAACGTTATTTTTCGGATCAGGTGACACGTTTCCATTGACCCAGCGTCGAATGTCGATGATGCAGAGCCCAGCGCAATCGTAATTGACGATGTCACGGTTCAGCATGGGAACATGTAGCAGTCCTCTTCTGCAGAGCCCCACGCTCACAATGTCCGCTGGATGATGTACTCCGAAACAAGACGTTTTGTAGTGAGGCGTGGACGTCCAACACCCTGCCACCTGCCGGTGAGTGCACCGCCCTTCAACCACTCACTGTCCACACATGGTCACGACACTAGCACACCAACAAGCGACCAGCATCGTCGTTTCCGAGACGCTCGTTCCCAGGCGACAGGCGATAACAATCAGCTACGTGTCAAAGTTGCTTGTGTCAGGACTCCCCATTTTCGGCCCGTATCAGTCGTAGAACGATTTTAGAGTCGTTTCTGCTCCGCTTATTTACACCGCCTGACAAAAGAACTGAAGCATCCAGAACGGTAGGAGGAAATGAAGTGAAACTTGACGGGCTGAGAGGGTAAGTGATGTCATTTCACTAGTTACAAAATAGAGTCAAATTTACGAAGAAATTGGTTGTATGAACATACATATCAGTATCGTATTGCATCCTCTGTGGATTGTATGGACGCACTGATTTGGCTGGGAAGGGTGTCATAATGCATTGTATCTTACCCTGAGGCAAGCTAGCCCACAACTGTTGTAACTTCTATTGATAACCACGATGCTGGCACTTGGAAGGATATGACGGCCGAGTTGGTCCCATACACGTTCTATCGGGGACAGATCTGGTCATCTTGCTGGCCACAGAAGTATCTAAATGCATGCAAACTGCTCATAGAGACACCTTTCATGTGCGCACTTTCATTGTCCTGCTGAAAAATGGGATGAGAGGTAACACATGAGAACGCGAATTTCCGTGCCATCAGAGTACATCTACATTTGCGTCATCTGCATGGGTGCTCTTCAAATCACACTTAAGAGCCTGGCGGAGGATTCATCGAAAGATTTTAACAATAACTCTTCATTGTTCCTACCCCGAACAGCTCGCGGAAAAAACGAACACGTGTATCTTTTCGTGCGAACTCTGATTTCCCTTACTGTATTATGATGATCGTCCCTCCCTATGTAGGTCGGCGTCAGAAACATATTTTCGCATTCCGAGGAAAAAGATGCTGACTGAAATTTCCTGAGAACTTGTCGCTGCAACGAGAAACGCTTTTGTTTTAGTGATGTCCACCCCAAATCCAGTATCATCTCCGTGACACACTCTCTCTCCTATTTCCCGATAATACAAAACGTGATGCCTTTATTTAACCTTTCCCGATGTACTCCTTTCTCCTATCTGGTAAGTTTCCCATACCGAGCAGCAGTATTCCAGAAGACGACGGGCCAGCGTCGTGTAGGCACTCTTTTTAGCAGATCTGTTACACGTTCTAAGTGTTCCGATAGTAAAATGCAGTCTTTGGTTCGCTTTCCCCATGACAGTTTCTGTGTGTTCTTTCCAATTTAAGTTGTTTGGAATTGTAATTCCTAGGTATTCAGTTGATTTATTGTGCAAACAAGGTTTAACGTATTCCTTTGATCACTCATGTGGATGACCGCACACTTTTCATTATTTAGGGTTAGATATCTTATCTAAATGGTTTTGCAATTTGTTTTGATCTTCTGGTAACTTTATTAGACGACAAACGACAGTATCATTTCCAAACAGCGTGAGATGGCTGCTCAGATTGTCTCGTAAATCGTTTATAAAAGAACAGTAGAGGTCCTGGCTGAATGCCAGAAATCACTTCTCTTTTATTCGATGATTTTCCGTCAATTACTACGAACTGTGACCCCTCCGACAGAAAATCACGAAGCTGGAAGCGTAATTGAGACGATATTCAATAAGCACGCTATTTGATTACCGTGCGGTGTCAAAAGCCTACGGAGTCAATTTGAAATCCCTTGTAGATAGCACTCAATACTTCGTGTGAGTAAATACGTGTTGACTGTGTGTCTGTAGACCGTTCTCTTTGAGGTAATTCATAATTTTCGAAGACAATATATGTTCCAAAATCCTCCTGCATATCGACCTTAATGATATGAGCCCGAAGTTTAGTGGTTTACTCATATTGCCTTTCTCGAATATTGGCGTGACCTGTGCAAATTTTCAGTGTTTGGGTACGGATCTTTCGTAGACCTAGCGATTGTATATGATTGTTATGTATCGAGCTATGGTATCGGCATACTCTGAAAGGAACCGAATTGTTATACAGTCTCGACCGACAGACTGGCTTTTATTAAGTGATTTAAGTTGCTTGACTACTCCGATGATATCTGGTCCTAAGTTTCTCATGTTGGCAGCTGTTTTGATTCGAAAATTGAAATACTTACTTCGTGCCGGCCGGAGTGGCCGAGCGGTTCTAGGCGCTACAGTCTGGAACCGCGCGACCGCTACGGTCGCAGGTTCGAATCCTGTTTCGGGCATGGATGTGTGTGATGTCCTTAGGTTAGTTAGGTTTAAGTAGTTCTAAGTTCTAGGGGACTGATGACCACAGCAGTTAAGTCCCATAGTGCTCAGAGCCATTTGAACCATTTTGAACTTACTTCGTATTCTTTAGTGAGGGAATTTCGGAAGATTTTGTTTAGTAGCTCTGCTTTAGGAGCATTGTCATCGATAGTATTTCCATTTCTATCGCGCAAAGAAGGCATTGATTAAGTATTGCGGTTAGCATACTTTACACACGACCTTAATGACTTTGGTTTCTCTGCCAGGTTTCGAGACAAAGTTTCGTTGTGGAAACAATTATAAGCATCCCGCATTGAAGTCTGTACTAAATTTCGAGCTTCTGTAAAAGATCGCCTATCTTGGAAATTTTGCGTTTCAATTTGGCATCATTTTTTCGTTGTTTCTGCAACATTCTGTTTTGTCTACCAGGGGGATCAGCTCCGTAGTTCATTAATACCTAAATTGCTAATTTATTTGAATCCAAGCCACATCTGTTCTACACTTATAGTGATGACTAGGGATGAGTGGAGACTGTCTCTCAGGCAGCTGGTCATGGCACCTGGCCCTCTGGTGAGTGCTGCTTCTTCCCACCAAGAGACATAGCCGAGAGCCGTAGCATGCTATTGGCTGCTCTTCTCCCGGTGAGTTGTCTTTGCCCCATGACGAATAGTCAATTATCCCACTGTTGTTCCAGATGTCGACATTTCCTAGGAACATTTTACTTAAATCACTTGCGTTATGAATTATGGACTATTGTTCTAGTAATTTCTTAGACTTTCCCGGCGATTCGGTGTCGACTCGTGGAATCGGGTGTACTGCCAGTGGTCTGCGTCATCCCAACACAATATTTCGACGTTGTAACTCGGCGTCTTCATCAGGCGTTTCCTGTCGTAGGAAACACCTGATGGAGACGCCGAAATATTGCGTTGGGATGACGCAGACCAACGGCAGTACACCCGATTCCAGGCAATGACGCCGTGTTATGATGTCGAAATATTGTGTTGCCATGGCGCAGATCATCGGCAGTACGACCGATTCCACGAAATCATGTTGTTCTAGTGTTTGGCGTCCATATCAAGGCTGTGTTGAAAAGAGAGAAATGATCGTACAACGTAAATGTACACTCCTTAAGCTACATGGTCCTGCATTCAAACATGCTATAATGTTAAATCAGTGTGGTTCGCGATATATTAATAGCGGAATGCAACAATTTTAATATTCAATGCAGGAAACATATTTCCAACACATGACAAACGTTCATAATGCAAATTTCCTGTCCCACTCACTACGGTGACAAACTTTAAGATGATGAAACTACTACCGTCCACATCAAACAGTAAAAACATAAATCTTTGTGATACAACCACTACATAGGTTTCCAGAGATGTATAGCACCCTCTGTTCGCGTCTGATTATATTCTGGAAATTATGCTGTGTTCGCACCACTCCTATAAAATGATCGACAGCAAGGGATAATGTATGAAAAAACGGCATCTTATGAGGAAATAGGTAACTGCATAGCAATGGTGTTTGGCACGTGAAACAGAACGCCATGCTGCTCTACCTCCGTGAACAGAACACAGTCTCTTCTACACACACCTTGCAAGCAAATGTATACACAGTGATTGCAGTACCTCACAAATCCCTGCCACTGACTTTAATCACTGTGGCTATAAAACGGAAGACTCTCATGTCCAAGATGTGACAAGGAAATGGTGTACTTCGCATGCATCTTCCCTCATCTAGAGGAGGGCGGCGAAATAAGTTTTCCATTTTTTTTTTGGCGGACATGACTCATCGTGCATACGTTGGAAGTTCTCTGCAGGCTGTGGTATGGGGAGGTTTACTGCTAACGATTTCAGGAAGATAGCGCTCTAGGTCACATCCAGAACACGCAATTGTGTACGAGTAGTACGCAGGTTATACCACACAACTGATAGAGCCCGAGAGAACAACGGAAAAAAATGGTTAAATGTGCGATAAACGACATACCACAACATCTCCCTCTCTCTAGAACACATCACCAATCTACCACGTTACAACCCCTCTCAGCTTATTAGTCTACCTACTTTCTATCGTACTTTAACGAAGATTCATGTCAGTTTAGAGGCAGATGGATCTCTTTTCTTTGGAAAGCATCCAAGACAGTATTTAATTTGCATGTATTACTATTACCGCAGTAGAAGTAATGCTGAATGTTGTTAAAAACCTTGCAGCAACTGTTGTGTAAGGTATTTGTTAGCTGACACCACATGCTTGTGATTGGTAGAGAGTATAGACAAGCTTTAAATGTTGTTTGTTAGAGTTTAAAACACTGAAACACTCCCGCACAGGATCAAACACGCGATCCATTCTGTAGTTGTATACTGCAATCCCCAACTTGGTAACACAGTGATCTTTAGCTAAGGAGGATGTAAACTTTATCGTAACCACATGCCCCGACACTTTATAAAAACCTGTAAGGTGGTTGCCGATAACTTTGTCGTCACAGCTGGGCTTGTGATCCGACTTGTACAATTTTATTATTCTACATTTAGTGGCCATCCACGTTAAAAAGTCTATTCCAGCCGTATTACCGCTATCCGCGATCAATTACTGTTTCCCCGGTTGCCAGTGCTTTCTGTATGACCTTTCCTGGTATTCTTCTTGCTGTCACACAGTCCTTTCCATGTACAAGAATCTTCTTGCACCAAGCAGACATGTAAGTACTTTCTCACTCTCCTTCAGTTTTCTCACCATTCTTCCTATTCTTCCTCAATTTATATGTATTTTCCGTCAATTTTCGTAATTTTACCAATTTTATGCTATTTTTACACTTTTTTCGATACGTATATGCTCATATTATTAAAATAATTTGGTGTGGCTTCATTTTATACGTGTAATATTCGTCAGCCTACAAAAAGCCTGAGAATTTCCCTCTTTCCAATGATCTACATGCATGCTTTTCGGATGGGACATAGATGAAAGTAATCGAACTTGACACTGAAAGTATAGTAATCCTTGTTTCGCACCTATATGAGACTCGACGAGTGTCGCAGCTGAAGTATATAGTAGAAAGTCTGGAAAATTCAATGTCCTACTCTGATGCATCAGAGAGTGTGTCTGCAGACTCAAGTGGTGGTGCAGTTGATGAAAACTCAAATCTTGGAAACAGTTCTGCATGCTGTCTTGGTTCCCACTCCAAGGAGTAGGGAGCTGTAACAGGGAGTTTATCTGTGTGCAGAACTGAATTCTCCTGCTGCTGTGGCCTCGATTCTTCATAAGTACATGCTCTTATTGCTTACCAGGTGTGGTATGCTATTTCTTTTTACATCATTCAACTCGGATAAATGCTCCCAAACCAGCAAGGGTATCTAAAATTCGTCAATGAAACATCCGTACATGGGTCGCTGTTTGGGCTTAGAGGGCTGATGTTATCCTGTTGTAAATACAATGGATTTACGATATTTCACGTGCTGTGGTCCCAGACGGCGGCCTCACGCCCTCTCTCCGCCTAAGACACACCAGTGCCACTCACAGTAAGAACACATCTGTCCATCCAGAAATGTTCGCTCAATATTGGTTATCATGTTAATGTTTGGTCCTGTAGCATTAAAGTAGTGGTGAAGTCTTCTACTCACCACAGTATGTGGAACTTGCTAGATTTTAGTGCTATATGCACTATCTGCAGTATCACAGTATTCGTTTTAAAAGCTTAAGATTACATTGTTTACATATTGTGAGGTAACATCTGTCGAAACAATATTCGTTGTAGCAAGCGTAGGAATCACGCCTGGAGAATACACAATGGTAATACTTCATGCAGCAGACGAGTGTCTGGTTTTATTCAGTCACTTTTTTTTAAATAAATGAGTTCACATTACAAGATTTGAGCTGCTTTGGCAGACATGAGTGTGTTACTCCAGCAGAACAAGTTATCTATGTAATATTCTTCCACCATCTATTCCTCCATTGTCGGTTCATCAGGAATCTCATCCTTCCACATTATACATGGATGCATACACACACACACACACACACACACAGACACACACACACACACACACACACACACACACACACACACACAGCTGTTATTCAGTACAATAGAGCATCTGACACCTCTACCAGAAAGCTTTCAGACAGTTTACCTGAAGAAGTAGAATAAATTTAAGCAATGGTAGGTTATAAACGCATGCAGTGGTGGTAGTTAGTGATTGTGGGCACTGCTCTCCAGCTTTTGGGAGCAGAGTGGGCAAATCAGCACACAAATGGCTCTGAGCACTATGGGACTCAACTGCTGAGGTCATTTGTCCCCTAGAACTTAGAACTAGTTAAACCTAACTAACCTGAAGACATCACAAACATCCATGCCCGAGGCAGGATTCGAACCTGCGACCGTAGCGGTCTTGCGATTCCAGACTGCAGCGCCTTTAACCGCACAGCCACTTCGGCCGGCATCAGCACACAGTGAGACGAATAGTATAAAGATCCAGGTATATCTGATTTACATGGGACGTATTATTTCACTGTTTTTCCTGCATGAGACTGATTTTACTTAGCCAATAACAACTTTCAGACAGTACTAGCACGTCCAAAATGTTTGAAAGCATGGCACTGTTGACGGTTCAGTTCTCCATACATGACAGATAGCCAGGTACTTTGCTTTTGTATTGTAAACAGTATTTCACCACTAGCAGATTGATCTCTGTGTTATAAATCCGATATCCTTACCTACAAAGGGGGGGGGGGGGGGGGGGGAGGACGAGAGGGAGAGCAGGTGGGAGCGGAGGCAAGACTAAGCTGCTTAGTCTGTACCCACAAATCGAGGTGAGCTCACATGGAGCTGCTGCTACTGTCTCCTGGCTACATCTTTTGGGGTCAGTTTTTTGCAATAGTTGTGTTACAATGATTTTTCTCAACTCCCAGTGCATGTGTTGCACTATGGTCTTTTGTTTATGAGTGATGATTTTTTCATGAGTATTTCGAAGTGCAACTATAGCAGTGAAGCATTTTCCATCAGTTGTGTTAGTTTGTATTGGTCTTCCTGTACTCCGGTGATAGTTTGCTGCCCTACCCCTTCTTACCATGTCTCTGTGTACAAGTTCCTCAGCAGCTGTTTAACTTGTAGATCGATAAGAAGGAGGGAGGAGTGGAGTGTTGATGTCATCAGCATGACTTTGTCACATCTACCTCCCCTCCCACAGAGAGGGTGAGGGGCGAACACCCAGGGATAGCCGCCATCTTGAATAAATTTTACAACAATGCAGACTCTGCTGAAATGAACATTGTCCCCCTACTGATGCCGCTAACGTATAACTGTGAGTTCCACGTCTGCCATAGGAGTTCAGTTTCACTTTTATTGCCACAATCAAATACATTATGTGACCAAACAACTAAGGAAACAATATTGTTTTATCAGACTACACGTCGCAAGGAATTTAATTGTGGCCATAATGTAACAACATCATAGATGCGTTTTTGTCAGAATTATTGAACGGAGAGGACAGTTGATAGATTTGCGAAGAGATACATGTTTCCAGCCGTGACACGATTTTATAAGTAGTTGGTGCGCTAGGGAGCCAATAAACATCATGTACCTTGTATCAGAACGTCTTTGAACAACCTCCGAAATTTATCAGTGGAGTTCAGGTTCGCCCTGTATATTAAACTATTAATCTCAGGCCGGCTGGAGTGGCCGAGCGGTTCTAGGCGCTTCAGTCTGGAACCGCGCGACCGCTACGGTCGCAGGTTCGAATCCTGCCTCGGGCATGGATGTGTGTGATGGCGTTAGGTTAGTTAGGTTTAAGTAGTTCTAAGTTCTGGGGGACTGTTGACCTCAGAAGTTAAGTCCCATAGTGCTCAGAGCCATTTATTTATTAATCTGAATATTTTATTAACAGGCAACGTGATCGAATGTTAGCTTTTCATTGAATTAAAACTAAGGAAACCACGTAACCGTAACGAATACGAATTTTCAGAAAAGGGAAGTCAGAAGAATTCTCAGAAGGATCATTATGCTATAAGAAATTCTCTGGGTTGTTCGCTATACAGTTGTAAGAGCAGGGAACCTCCGGATCTGATGCGAATTTAACGCACGTTATGCTGAATGGGCTGAGTACATAAAGCAGAAGTTTTCAAGGACGTCGGAATGTTCACATTAGAAGCACAAGTACAGGAATAGCGCCACTCATCGGCTCACCTTTAAATGTCACCTGTTACGGCTGCTGTGAACTCAAGCACCTGAGCCAACAGCTGCCCGACAGCCTTGACCAACAAGCGCTGTGCATGGTCCGATCAGATGATGAATAGAGTCGAGACCTTTCCGAGGCTTGGCTCGAGGAGTTAAGAGAACTGCATTTTCCGATTAGCAGCCGCTCTTCCGCGGCTCTCGGTTCCTCAAAATTATTCGTAAGTGTGCGAAATAACAGTGCGGTGTTGCAACGTGGTGTGGCTAATGTACTGAGTGGCCGAAATTCATGGGAAGGCACTGGATGTGATGTTCGTCGTCGGCTGCTGACCATTATGTGGTGCTTTTGTCTCCGTACAGTCGCGGTAGGCGTGGCTCCCAGGCGTCCCAAATACCAATAGGCGCCCATCTGACTCACTGCAAACTGTCGATCGCCCAAGGTGGCTGTAGGGCTGCGATGTGTCGTCAACGTCCCGTCTGAGGCTCTTATAATGTCAGCTGAACTGTTCACCATATTTTCCCCAAAGTATTGGATATTCATACTTGTTTACATATCAGTCACAATGTGAAAATGGTTCAAATGGTTCTGAGCACTATGGGACTTAACATCTGAGGTCATCAGTCCCCTTGACTTAGAACTACTTAAACGTAACTAACCCAATGACATCACACACATTAATGTACGAGGCAGGATTCGAACCTGCCACCGTAGCAGCAGCGCTGTTCCGGACTGAAGCGCCTAGAACCGCTCGGCCACAAAGGCAGGCTCACAATGTGAGTGAAGATATCTAATTATATGTATATATGGGTGGCTGCTCAACTGTGAACTGTAGTAAGCATTGCAAAAATGGTATTCGCATGTTTAGATTTCCAAGTAACCCCAAACGAAGAAAAAGATGGTCCATAAAGTGTCACAGAGAGAACTGGGAAACAGGACCAGGCACTCACTTGTATGCTGTAAACATATGTTAATAAAAGTAGTTATAAACATGAAACCAGTTGCATACACTTGCAGTTCTTCTCCCGGTCGAAAACTATACTGAAACAGTTCGTCTCAAAACTTTTCGGTACCTGAGGCATTTGGTCAACTGGAAAAGTCAAGAGGAATATTTGTTGTGATATATTTATTCGTCGTTCTCATAAACGTACTTCTGAAATTCGAAAATACTTAACCCCATTAATTAAGATCTTTTTATAGCGCATTGGTCATTGAGAGGGAACCTGTAAGAGTAACATAACCTTCAAAGAATGAGGTTTTGATCACAACTCAACTAGCATAATATTTTCTGTCTTATTTTTATATTAATAATAACGCGCTAATATCTGAGTGGTCAGCGTGACGGATTGTCGTCCTACAGGCCCGGGTTCGATTCCCGGCTGGGCTGGAGATTTTCTCCGCTCAGGGACTGGGTGTTATGTTGTCTTCATCATCATTTCATCCCTATCCGGCGCCCAGGTCGCCCAATGTGGTGTCGAATGTAGTAAGACCTGCACCATGGCTGCCGGACCTGCCCCGCCACAGGCCTCCCGGCCAATGACGCCAAACGCTCATTTCATTTCCACGACAGTAAATAACAGCGCGAATTCCAGATAAACAAAATATGCGGTTGACTTTTTTCTTTGGGGGGGGGGGGGAGAACGGTGGTTACTCTTATAAAAATATGTACTTATGATTATAAAATAAACATCACTTTTGTAAGCGCCTGTGTACAGGCAAATACTAATGAATAGGTACAGGTTGTTAATGGGTAACACCCATATTTGAAGACACTGGCATCGAGCTCATAACTCTATTAAATTTATTATTTACAAACCCCCAGGCAAGTTCCGAACTACGTTACTACATTTCAATTTTTCTGTTATACGAAAAGGGTATTCTAAAGATCTCTATCCACTTTAATTACTGTTCGACAAACTGCATACTTGCAATATCAAATATTTTATAAGGAATACTGTAAAAAGCTGCGTGAGTAGTTTAACCACCCCCAAGACAAACACTGCCGAATCCTCAGAGTTGGGAAAAACATGGCGGACGATTCAGATTATAGTACAGGAGCTCTAATCCCGTCCGTAAAACCGTTGCGCTCGTCATGTATGTGATTTTACAAATGTAGAAACAAGTCTCCGCATTGTTGAAGATGTATACCATACACTGGTGACATCGAAAACACAAATTCTTGTGTAAGCTCTGACATGTTGTAACTCAAGAGTGTTGTATCCATTATCAACCCATGTTCAGAGTCGGTTAATTCGCGATGTGCTGCCATGATCACAACACCCCTGTCTGTGACAGACCGCTCAGTCATCGAGCCATACGTCACGTCTACTCACAACATTCTAACGTTATACAGAGCATATCTTCAAATAACTTTTGGCCACTGACACTATATACAGAAATGCTTGCACCTCATTTCAATTACCACTTATAACGCTGTCTATGACCCGAAGGTTAGTTTAATATACTACACATAGTCCGATTCGAAGTAATATGCCCTTGGTTGTTGCGATCTTTGAACAAACAAGTGTCGTTATTGTTGTGTTCTTCAGTCCGAAGAAGACTGGTTTGCTGCAACCTTACACGCTAGTCTAACCGATGCAAGGCTCTTCGACTCTGCATAATTACTTCATTCTACATTCATCTGACCTCCTCCTGCCCTCTTCCCCCCTCCACACACACACACACACACACACACACACACACACACACACACACTTCCTGCTTTACCAAATTTAATATACCTAGATGCCTCAGGATCTGTGCTATTAACGTATCACTTCTTTAGTCAAATTGGGCAATAAATTCCTTTCCTCCCCAATTTGATTCAGTACCTCCTCATTAGGTATTCGTTCTACTCTCGTAGTCTTCAGAATTCTTCTGTACCAGCACTTTTCGAAAGTTTCCATTCTCTTCATGTCTGAACTATTTATCATCCATGTTTGACTTCCGTATATCGCTATATGGCAGACAAATACCTTCAGAAAAGACTACCGAAAGCTTAAATTTATATTTGATGTTAATAAATGCCTCTTTCTCAGAAATGCTTCTCTCGCTGTTGCCAGTCTGCATTTTATATCCTCTCTACTTCGGCTGTTGTCAAATACATATTCTGTTGCCCCAATACCAAAACTAATCCTCTGCGTTTAGCGTCTCATTTCCGAAACTTAATCCTTCAGAATCACATGCTTTAACTCAACTGCATTCCACGCCCGTTTTACTTTTTTTGATAATCTAAACCTCTTTTATACACACTGTCAGTTCCGTTAAGCTAATCTCGGAAATGAGCATTACAGAACGATGCTAATACTTCAGTGGTCAGAAAAAGGACGAAGTGATAAATGTACTATTAATGCAAAGCGAGAAATAAAATCCAGGGAAAACCTCACCACAAAAAGCATTAGATACTGATAAAGCATGAGTCAGCAGACTTCTGTTTAATTTCACCATACTGAACCCATCGATTCAACGATGCCCTGAAATGTTAGTCATATGCATAACCATCATTTAGCAGACTTCATAGCAATTTGACTTATATGGCAGGTCACCAACGTGTTGCTGCAATTGGCCAGCGGTGAACATCAGCTGAGCAGAAAAGATAACTTACGAGTATATGACAGAAATGTTGCAATTTAAGAAAAAAACGCGACATGGACGCTTGGAGAGAAATTTTGTTTATATTTTGAAACAGATGGCTTCTTGAATGTCTGGTTCTAGAAATGTCATGCTCTATCCGTGTGGCCAGGAAAATATTATACGTCTTGATTCCGACGAAAACATGTAATAAAATCAGTAACTTTTGAAATTCGTTTACAAATATGGATGAATGTAGCTCAAGTTATCAAAAACTTTTTGTGATGTGACCTTCTACTTTCCTCTCGTTAGAAGTGTTTGTCCGAATTTGTTTCCTGTTTGATAACCGCTGAGTTCCAGTGCAATGCAGCACCGGTCAGTCTAGTAACGGTTATTATTACCTGGTCTCAGAAACATGCGATTAAAGCATTGCATCTTTTCAGATATTGTACATGAACAATTTTACAAAGGTTTCACTGACCAAACGTTGTTGTTGTGGTCTTCAGTCCAGAGACTGGTTTGATGCAGCTCTCCATGCTACTCTATCCTGTGCAATCTTCTTCATCTCCCAGTACCTACTGCAACCTACATCCTTCCGAATCTGCTTAGTGTATTCATCTCTTCGTCTCGCTCTACAATTTTTACCCTCCATGCTGCTCTCCAATACTAAATTGGTGATCCCTTGATGCCTCAGAACAGTTGTTCCACTAATTTCTCTTCTCCCCAATTCTATTCAATACCTCCTCATTAGTTATGTGATCTACCCATCTAATCTTCAGCGTTCTTCTGTAGCACCACATTTCGAAAGCTTCTATTCTCTTCTTGTCCAAACTATTTATCGTCCATGTTTCACTTCCATACATGGCTCACTCCATACAAATACTTTCAGAAACGACTTCCTGACATTTAAATCTATATTGGATGTTAACACATTTTTCTTCTTTAGAAACGCTTTCTTTGCCATTGCCAGTCTACATTTTATATCCTCTCTACTTCGACCATCATAAGTTATTTTGCTCTCCAAATAGCAAAACTCCTTTACTACTTTAAGTGTCTCATTTCCTAATCTAATTCCCTCAGCATCACCCGACTTAATTCGACTACATTCCATTATCCTAGTTTTGCTTTTGTTGATGTTCATCTTATATCCTCCTTTCAAGACACTGTCAATTCCATTCAACTGCTCTTCCAGGTCCTTTGCTGTCTCTGACAGAATTACAATGTCATCGGCGAACCTCAAAGTTTTTATTTCTTCTCCACTGATTTTAATGCCTACTCCAAATTTTTTTTTATTTTTTTTTATTTTTTTTTTTTACTGCCTGCTCAATATACAGATTGAATAACACTGTGGATAGCCTACAACCCTCACACCCTTCACACCCACTGCTCCCCTTTCATGCCCCTCGACTCTTATAACTGCCATCTTGTTTCTGTACAAATTGTAAATAGCCTTTCGCTCCCTGTATTTTACCCCTGCCACCTTCAGAATTTGAAAGAGAGTATTTCAGTCAACATTGTCAAAAGCTTTCTCTAAGTCTACAAATGCTAGAAACGTAAGCTTGCCTTGCCTTAATCTATCTTCTAAGATAACTCGTAGGGTCAGTGTTGCCTCACATGTTCCAACATTTCTACGGAATCAAAACAGATCTTCTCAGTTTTTCCACTCGTCTGTAAAGAAGTCGTGTTAGTATTTTGCAGCCGTGACTTATTAAACTGATAGTTCGGTAATTTTCACATCTGTCAACACCTCCTTTCTTTGGGAATGGAATTATTATGTTCTTCTTAAAGTCTGAGGGTATTTCGCCTGTCTGATACGTCTTGCTCACCAGATGGTAGAGTTTTGTCAGGGCTGGCTCTCCCAAGGCTATCAGTAGTTCTATTGGAATGTTGTCTACTCCCGTGGCCTTGTTTCGACTTAGGTCTATCAGTGCTCTGTCAAACTCTTCACGCAGTATCATATCTCCCATTTCATCTTCATTCTCTTCCATTTTCATAATTTTGCCCTCAAGTACATCGCCCTTGTATAGATCCTCTGTATACGCTTTCCACCTTTCTGCTTTCCTTTCTTTGCTTAGAACTGGGTTTCCATCTGAGCTCTTGATATTCAAACAAGTGGTTCTCTTTTCTCCAACGGTCTCTTTAATTTTCCTCTAGGCAGTTTCTATCTTACCCCTAGTGATATATGCCTCTACAGCCTTACATTTGCCCTCTAGCCATCCCTGCTTAGCCATTTTGCACTTCCTGTCGATCTCATTTTTGAAACATTTGTATTCCTTTTTGCCTGCTTCATTTACTGCATTTTTATATTTTCTCCTTTCATCAACTAAATTCAATATTTCTTCTGTTACCCAAGGATTTCTACTAGCCCTCGTATTTTTACCTACTTGATCCTCTGCTGCCTTCACTACTTCATCCCTCAAAGCTAACCATTTTTTTCTACTGTATTTCTTGCCCCCATTCTTGTCAATCGTTCCCTTATGCTCTCCCTGAAACTCTGTACAACCTCTGGTTCTGTCAGTTTATCCAGGTCCCAGCTCCTTAAATTCCCACCTTTTTGCAGCTTCCTTAGTTTTAATCTGCAGTTCATAATTAATAGATTGTGATCAGAGTCCACATCTGCCCCTCGAAATGTCTTGCAATTTAAAAACTGGTTCCTAATCTCTGTCTTACCATTATATAATCTATCTGAAACCTTCTTATATCTCCAGGCATCTTTCATGTATACAACCTTCTTTCATGATTCTTGAACCAAGTGTTAGCTATGATTAAGTTATGCTCTGTACAAAATTCTACCAGGCGGCTTAATCTTTCATTCCTTACCCCCATTCCATATTCACCTACTACGTTTCCTTCTCTCCCTTATCCTACAACCGAATTCGAGTCGCCGGCCGGGGTGGTCAATCGGTTAAAGGCGCTACAGTCTGGAACCGTACGACCGCTACAGTCGCAGGTTCGAATCCTGCCTCGGGCATGGATGTGTGTGATGTCCTTAGGTTGGTTAGGTTTAAGTAGTTCTAAGTTCTAGGGGACTGATGACCTTAGAAGTTAAGTCCCATGGTGCTCAGAGCCATTTTTTTAATTCGAGTCACCCATGACTATTAAATTTTCGTCTACCTTAACTATATGAATAATTTCTTTAATTTCTTTTATCTCATCATACATTTCATCACTCTCTTCGTCATCTGCGGAGATAGTTGGCATATAAACATGTACTACTGCGGTAGGCGTGGGCTTTGTATCTATCTTGGCTAGAATAATGCGTTCACTATGCTGTTTGTCGTAGCTTACCCGCATTCATATTTTTATTATCATTATTAAGCCTACTCCTGCATTACCCCTATTTGATTTTGTATGTATAACCCTGTATTTACCTGACCAAAAGTCTTGTTGAAAAATGGTTCAAATGGCTCTGAGCACTATGGGACTTAACTTTTGACGTCATCAGTCCCCTAGAACTTAGAACTACTTAAATCTAAGTAACCTAAGGGCATCACATACATCCATGCCCGAGGCAGGATTCGAATCTGCGACCGTAGCGGCAGCGCGGTTCCAGACTGTAGCGCCTAGAACCGCTCGGCCACTCTGGTCGGCTAAAAGTCTTGTTCCTCCCGCCACCGAACTTTATTAATTCCCACTACATCAAACTTTAACCTATCCATTTCCCTTTTTAAATTTTCTAACCTACCTGCCCGATTAAGGGATCTGACGTTCCCCGCTCCGATCCGCAGAACGCCAGTTTTCTTTCTCCTAATAACGACGTCCTCTTGAGTAGTCCCCGCCCGGAGATCAGAATGGAGGACTATTTTACTTCCGGGATATTTTGCCGAAGAGGACGCCATCATCATTTAACCATACAGTAAAGCTTCATGCCCGCGGGCAGAATTACGGCTGTAGTTTCCCCTTGCTTCCAACCGTTCGCAGTACCAGCACAGCAAGACCGTTTTGGTTAGTGTCACAAGGCCAGATCAGTCAAGCATCCAGACTGTTGCCCGTGCAACTACTGAAAAAGCTGCTGCCCTCTTCAGGAACCACAAGTTTGTCTGGCCTTTCAACAGATACAACTTTACTATCGCCAGTCACTATTTACTTATTCAATGCATTTCAGATGGATTTATGTGGGTTAATGTGGCATGTATGTACTGCGTTACGACTGAAGACGGAGGGTTAAACTCGGAAAGAGCGTTATGGAAATAAAGAAACAGGGGCTGGTGCAGCTAACTTGTTGATTTACTCAATATCAATAACTGTCACGATAAAGCTTAACCAAAACCACGATGAAGCTTATTTGTAACCAAAATTGTTCGCAATTAAAAGTTATTAATTCTAGGTGCAAGTTGCAAACACTGATGAGACAAAAGTCATGGAATAGTGATATGCACATATATAGATGGCGGTACTATCTCGTACACGAGGCATAAAACGGTAGTGCATTGGCGGAACTGTCATTTGTACTGAGTTTAGTCATGTGAAATGGTTTCCGACGTGATTATGGCCGCACGATGGGAACTAACAGACTCTGAATACCGAATGGTAGTTGGAGTTAGAAGCACGGGACATTCCATTCCGGCAATCGTTAGAGAATCCACTGTTCCGCAGTTCACGGTGTCAAGAGTGCGCCGAGAAGACCAAATTTTACGCATTTCTTCTCACCACGGACAACGCAGTGGTCGACGGTCTTCTCTTAACGATCGAGAGCTGCGGCATTTTAGTACAGTCGTCAGTGCTGACAGACAAGCAACACCGCTTGAAATAACCGTTGAAGTCTGAGTGGGACGTTCGGCGATTGTAACCGTTAGGACAGTGCGGAGAAATTTGGCGTTAATGGGCTATAGTAGCAGACGAGCGAGGCGAGTGCCTTTGCTAAAAGCCGGCCGGTGTGGCCGTGCGGTTAAAGGCGCTTCAGTCTGGAACCGCGTGACCGCTGCGGTCGCAGGTTCGAATCCCGCCTCGGGCATGGATGTGTGTGATGTCCTTCGGTTAGTTAGGTTTAATTAGTTCTAAGTTCTAGGCGACTGATGACCTCAGAAGTTAAGTCGCATAGTGCTCAGAGCCATTTGAACCATTTGAACCTTTGCTAAAAGCACAGCCTCTCAAGCAGCGCCCTCTCCTGGTCTTCTGACCACATCTGTTATAACCTAGACGACTGGAAAACCGTGGCCTGTTCAGATGAGTTCCGAGTTCAATTGGTAAGAACTGACGTTAGCCGCACGGGGTAGACGTGCGTGCGGTCGTGGGCGTCTTGTCACGGTTCGCGTGGCTCCCCCCGTCAGAGGTTCGAGTCCTCCCTCGGGCATGAGTGTGTGTGTTGTCCTTAGCCTAAGTTAGTTTAAGTTAGACTAAGTAGTGCGTAGGCCTAGTGACCGATGACCTCAGCTGTTTGGTCCCATAGTCCTTACCACAAATTTCCAATTTCCAAACAGACAGTAGGCTTCGAGTGTGACGCAGACCACACAATTCATAACCCAAGATGTCAACAACGCACTGTGGAAGCTGGTGGTGGCTCCATGACGGTGTGGGCTGCATTTACATGGAATGGACTGGGTCCTCTGGGCTAACTCAATCGATCATTGGAAATGGTTATGTTCGGCTACTTGGAGACGATTTGTTGCCATTCATAGTTGCCATGTCCCAAACATCAATAGAATTTTTATGGATGACAATACGCCATTTCACCGGGCCACGAGACTGGTTTGAAGTACATTCTGGACAATTCGAGCCAATGATTTGGCCATCGGTCCTATTCAACATTTATAGGACATAATCAAGACGTCAGTTCGTGCGCAAACTCCAGCACCGGTAACACTTTCGCAATTATGGAGGCAGCGTGGCTCAATATTTCTGCATAGGACTTCCAGCGACTTGTTGAGTCCGTACTACGTCGATTTCCCGCATTACGCCAGGCAAAAGGAGGTTCGACACGATGTTGGGAGGTATTCCATGACTTTTGTCACCTTACTGTATATGTGGTAAGACAGTATTCAAGATTTTTGTCCTGTTATTATGATTAAGTGTAACCAGTGAGAAGTCTCTTTCCTCGTAGTAGTTACTACAGATTTCTGATAACAGTGTTTACGCACTTGTCAGTTGTCGAAGTATGGTCACTCGTTAGAACCAGGAACGAGGAGGCCGTTGGCGCCGTGGGCGCTGCCGTGTGAACTGGATGCTCGGAGAAAGTCGCCGACAAGGCGGTGAATTCCGCATGCTGTCTTCTGGACAGCCGCAAAGAGGAAGTCCAGCGCAGGAAGTTGCGCAATGCTCACCGTGAAACTCGGACAGCCGTCGGCGTACGAATGACGGGACGAAAAGGACCGAAAGAAAAAAAAGGAGCAAATAGGGAATGGAGAGAAACGTCGGCTTCCTGACAAGCGTCGCCAATCAGCACATGTAATAACACACACCGACACACAAGTGTGCGTGGCCAAACGCCGTAATTGGCCCGTCTCTATAGGAGAAACAGCTTTCGCTGCACGGAATCCCCGTAGCTGTTAGGTGAAGAAGATCCGCTTCAAAAGGATGAGCGGGTTGCATCTGTCTCAAGCGACTTTAACAGATCTTTCATTCTGGAAGACTCATTCGCGAGTCTTGTCCACTCTGCAGGCACTAGCTGGCGGAAATTTTCTTGTGCCACGGCTAACGGTATGTCTCGTATCCTAATTGAGGCAAAGGTCGACTCATGTTGTTAATAGTGGCATACAGGTGTTGGACAAAAATATGGGAGCTCCGCGAGAAATTCACGCTGGAACATAAATGCAGATGCTAGCCATGTCTCCAGGTTGCGCTGCGTCTGCCTAATGTCCCGAATACGTTGCACGTATTACTCGTGTTTAGAACATTGTTCTCTGTAGTTGAGTTACGTCGGTGCCAAGTGAATTCGAAAGTGAGCATATTTGTTTGCATGGTGGGTGTTTCCATAACCAAGCTAGCGGAAGTGTTTGATGTTTCAAGAGGCACCGTATCGAAAATTTATACTCCATACAGGAAAAGCGGGAAAACATCATCCGCTAAGTCACAACGTGGACAAAAGTGTGTTTCAAGTGATCGTGACAATCATTGAACAGGACAGTGTCAAAAAAACTTGGAGGAAGACCGAACAAGATGGCGCAGTAATTAGCACACTGAACTCGCATTCGGGAGGACGACAGTTCAAACCCGTGTCGTGCCATCATGATTTAGTTTTTCCGCGATTTCCCTACATTGCTTCATTTAATTGCCGGTATGGTTCCTGTGAAAGGGCACGGTCGACTTCCTTCCCCATCCTCCTTAATCCGATGGAACTGATGACCTCGCTGTTTGGTCCCCTCCCCCGGATCAACCAGTCAACCAACGTAAGAGGACGATAGCTGCAAAAGTCACTGCAGAGCTGGGTGTCGCATTCGCGAACAGTGTCAGTACCAAAACAACATGAAGGCAGCGGCAGAAGCTTGGAATTGCAGCCCGAGCTGGGATTTCGAAACTACTTGTCAGTGATGCAAATGCCTGCAACAGGAAAAACGTGGTGCCTAAGATATAAACTATGGACTATGGAAAAATGGAAGAAAGTCATTTGGGCAGGTGACTCTTGTTTCACACTGTTTGCAACTTCTGGCCGACTTTTCATCCCAAGCGTGGAACATGGCGAGAGCTCGGTGATGATTTAGGCAGCCACGCCGTGGTACTCCATTGGCCGCATGGTTGCTCAGCAAGGTCACATTAGTGCCAAAGTTTATGTCACCCTCCTTGCTGATCACGTCTATCACATAGTATGTTTGTTCCCCAACGGCGACGCTGCTTCTCAAGACAATAGGGCTCCTCTTCACTCAGCTCACATCTTCCAGGACTGGTTTTGTGAGCGCGAGAAGAATTTTCGCATGCCTTTGTGGTCTACTTTGGAGAGATGGATGCGTGATCGCAATCCACCTCCTGAATTTGCCTTTATTTTGCAGGAAGATTCTTGTAAGATTCCCTTTAAAACCATACGCGCACTGTATTTATCCATTTCGAGACACAACATTATTGAAATATTCTATAATCTACTTATTGTTCCTTCCAGTTTAGATGTTTCAATATATTGTTTAAAATGTTATATAGCATGTAACAGACACTCATCATTGCAAATAATGTAAGCTATTTGATTACTCGTTTTTAGACGAAGATATAGAAACAGAAACATAAAGTTGATACTACTTGACATGCCTCGTCGGAATCGGGCATTTTATGTTTTCTTAAATTATTTTTTTATTATTACTGAGACTTGAATGTAACGATTCCGAATAATTTATGGAGCTACTTAATCGTAGTGGGATGCTGATCCCATGGCGTGAGAGAACTTGAGCAGCACATATGTCGCCATACGTGGAGCTTACAGCAGGTGGATGGTGTGTGGAGCCACATTAAAACATGTATTGCGCACTGACATCTAGATTTGGGATGAACCGGGAGACGGTCATCAGTCATAACTAAAATAAGAAACGTTAACCACAGTAACTCAGTTTTGAAACAGAAAATATCAGACGAAGTCTGTCAGCTGTCATCCACAGCTGTGGCATTATTCTGGTGCAGTAAACTTGGAATTGACGGCGACAGTCACTCGGAAGAATAGGAAGAAGCGCGACACTACACGATGTTATACAGATGATTTTGGAGCGTCATGTCTGTCAGTCGACACTTGGACATGATTCAGCTGTATTCCAGTGTACACTACGACATTAATATTTTCTGAGTTAATTACGTCCGTTAATAGTAGAAGTGGGTTTCTATAAATGTCACCTTAAACTTATCGTCACGGCTTCTCTGATTTCCATTTATTAATGGTACCTTCCTGCAAGCCAATCAGAAGCCTCAAGATTAATTTGCAGCATGATAGCGCTACCGACTTTGAGGACATCGATAGAAGAAATGCAACATGTAGCAGGTAGGAGACAGTCTAGATCAATAATTAAGAGGTTAATCCAAGGATAGGGTAGCCTCACTTTTTCTCCCTCAGTGAAATGGTTTCGAGAAAGTACCAACCAGACCCTGCCACCGTCTGTAAAATGGTTTGAAAGACGGACTAACCGCACCATGACTTCCTCTGTGAAATGGTTTCAAGGATGAACTGACCTGACCTTCCCTCCCACAGTGAAATGGTTTCGGCGATGGACTGACATTGCCCTACCTCTCTTAGTGAAATAGCTTGAAAGACAAATTATCATCGTCTTGCCTCCCCAGTGAAACGTTTCAAAGGCAGACTGACCTCATCTTACCTCGATCAGTGAAACGTTAGAAGGAGGGATGAAACTCACTTGCCACTGTCAGTGAAATGACTTCAACGGCGGGCTAACCTTGCTTTGCCTCTCTCAGTAAAATGGTTTCAAAGACGGACTAACATCGTCTCACTTTCCTGATTGACATGTTTCAAGGACAGACAAAACTCACCTTGCCTCGTCAGTAACCTTGCCTTGCCTCTCTCAGTGAAATGGTTTCAAAGACGAACTAACATCACCTTGACTTCCTCAGTGAGGTGTTTCAAGGACAGACTAAAGTCACCGTTCCTCCCTCAGTGAAATCGTTTCAAGAATGAATCAAATTGCGTTGGCTCTGTCTGTGAAATGCTTTCAAAGACGGAGTAACCTCACCTTGTTGCCCTCAGTGAAATGATTTTGCCTGATGTAACCAGGTCACTGAGTGACGGTAGGGAATGAAATAAACGAGAAGTGCATGGAAGCCTATGCGAAATAGCTACAGGAATAAGAAATATCTTCATTGGTATTACGAAAGCGTTCTGAAACGTAATGCCTCCGAATTTTTTATGTGAAAACTCTTAAAGTTTTTAAAATGAAACAAACATTAATATTCTACATCCTAATTTTTCATGTATGTATTTGCAGCTCTTTGAGGCTAGAGGGCTTCTAATTTAGCGTGTAACATGTCAGTGTGAAACGTAATTATGCCGACACATAAGATACAGTGTGCTGTAATCGAGCTTCGAATTCGAAGAATTCGTCCACACATGGTGTATCCTCTCATTCAGTGTCAGACCAGAAACATCTCCTGCGGAATATGCAACCTTGGATTCACAGTCATCGATCATCCTCCATCTCTTGTTTCCAAAACTTAAAGATCATCTTCGCGGACTTCATTTTGATCGTGATGATGTGGTGTAAGCAGAGGTGACGTTGTGGCTCCATCAACAGAGTCAAAGATTCTACAGTGACGGTATCAACAATGTAATCTCTCGTTGGGAGAAATTCGTTCGTCGAAAGCAAATGGGTCAAAATAAAGAGAGATTTGACGTTGTATGCATCATTAAATTTTAAAACGTCACAAAAGTAGACACATTCCTTCATTAGCTCAGAAAAATTCTGTGATTTCACTGGTGACCTGTTTAGGGGATATCATGCTATTTGCCTGAAATGATATGCAAAAAAATCTCATATGTACATCATATATACCATTTCAGGCAAATAGCTCCATTATACCCTAAACACGTCACAAACGTTTCCTTTCCTTATGTTTTTTCACCTCATATATTCTAAAACCTTACATAAAATTAAAAAAAAAAGAGTAGATAGGGAAGATAATTATGAAATTACAATGGACAAGTATGGATATTTGAACAAAAATTTACAATGGCATTAGCTGCCCATTCTGCAACACACTCAGACATACACTAAAGGCATCCGTAAGAGTACAGAACATACGCAGAATAACAACTGTGCATCACACTATTCTTGCCGTCGGCCTAAATGAGGAAGGTGGAGGAGGGGGGGTAGGTTAAGAGCCAAGTTTATTTCTGCGTTTCTGTCAACATACAGCAGTAACACCATAAACAAAAGATAGCATCGTGAAATTTGTGCTATACCAAGACGAAAAACTGATCGATCCCTCAGCGGCAACAAAAAGGCATTCGTGAGGGAGCAGTACCCTTCACACACACACACACACACACCTCAGAGTCCAGAAGGAGGTACTCCAGAGTCAGGCAGCAGCTTTCACAGACAAGCAGCTTGTTGACCCTCACTGTGGCAACTCTTTCTCGCAGTGACGGATAGCCTTCTCACACTGCAGTGACATGCTAATTCTCAGAGAAGTAATACGTTCCTACTTCTGTGCCCCCTACGAATCTCCTGCGCTGCTATCAGCTTTGTTGTTTTGCTGAATTGCAACATTCTTTGGCATCTGTCAGAAGGACAGCTGGAGCCCTTCCTTTTGTATAACTGTCTTATAGGTTCAAGGTAGTTTCACTCGCACTGCACATGTAATAAACTGTTAAGAGAGTCCATGTGGAATTGCGGTGTATGAGGTCATCTTGTCTGTTTCAATCCTTATTTCCTATAGCCCTTAAGGAACAGGTGCAGTTCCAGAATAAATACTGAAAATTCATTTCGTAGACGTGTACTGCAAAGAAAGTCGGGATAAAATATGAAAGAACCAGGACATTCACCTATTTGGGTACATACATTATAGTAATAAATTTAAAACTTTGTAAAATTGACATGAAGCTTGTCGTGAGCGCCTTCTTGAAATCTGTCACTTCTAATACTATTCTGGGACTCCCAAGTAGCCAAGGAGCGTCGTACTCCAACACTGATTTAAAACAGCAGTATCAGTCACGCCCACTTCAAAAAGTCAGTTTTGGATCATTAAAAGACCATAATGCGAGCGGATGAGCGAGAATATTTTATGCAGATATTAAGACATACCATGGATCTTGCCGAGTTGATGTGCCTTGCGTACTTCTATGGTACAGATAATCGTACAGTAGGTACAATCACAACCGAGAGGTATCTGTGGAGAGGCCACCCAAATCCATGGTTTATGAGGACGGGCGGCAGCCTTTCCAATAGTTGCAGGGGCAACACCGTGAATGTTTAACTGATCTGGCCTTTTAATATTTCGCTAATATGATCTTGCTATGTTCGTACTGTGAACAGATAAAATGAAGGGGAAACTACAGCTCCCATTTTTCGCGAGGGCATGCTGCGCTACTTACTGTAAGGCGCAATCGTGATGGCATCCTCTTGGGTGGTAAAATATTCCAGAGGCGAAAGAGTCCTCCTATCAGAATCTCCAGACGGCAACTAATCATTAATCTTTGTTGAGGTGTCGACAGAGATACATAATGGGTGAAGGTCCCAGCAATTATGCAGATGAGGAGACCTACGCAGGAGAGATTAGCCAGGAGAACTACATCAAACCAGTCTTCGGACTTGAGACCACAACAACGACAACATCAATAGTAACAATTTGTTTGTTGTTAACACATCTGCACCGAACGAAATAAATAGAAAATGGAGCTGTCGAATACCAATTGAAACACTGATTGAAACCTACTTTCTGTTTCACTTCGACTCTCGTCTGCTGCATGGATATGGGAGACTCTGATACAGAACGTCACTTCATAAGTGCTGCTTCTCGTGTGCTTGCTAGAGTAATGTTGGCGGCTTCCGCTGTGAGGTATGTTGGGAACGCAAGACGCTTTGTCGCCAAGTGTTCTTAGGTAGCCAATGAGGGAACGGAAATTATGCTTCCTTGGAAGCAAAATAACGTATGACGGACAAAACATACGTGTTTAATAGCAGACTGACAACAAGGAAGAGAGCGTTCCTCGCCAAACCAATACTGCAGGTATCAAACATCAGTCTTAATATGAAGAAGTACGTGCCAACCACAGAATTGCAGGTAAGTGAATCATGGTTAGGGAAAACTGGAGAAGAAAAGATTGATGTATTTGAGACGTGGAGTTTACAGAATTATTTTGAAAATTAGGTGGACTGCTAAGAAATGAGGAGTTTCTCAGTAGAATAAGTCAGGAAGGAATACGCGAAAAACTCTGCCTAGAAAAAGGAGCAGGGTGATAGGACGTGTGTTAAAACACGAGGGAATAGCTTCCATTATAATTGAGGGAGTAACAGAGACTGCAGTTGGAAAACATCCAACAAATAACTGAGAACAGTGGGTTTAAGTACGTCTCTCAGATGAAGAGGTTGACAGAAGATGAAATTGTGGAAGACTGCATCAAATAAAAGCGAAAGAACTTAGGACAAACGATATATCCTGTTGCAGTTTATGTAAAACTCATATTCTAGACCGACCGCAAGTCAGCTTGTTTTGAAAATAATTTTATTAATATTGAAATTGTTGTGATTGTGCTGAAAATAAAAACGAAGTGCGTACTGAATTTGTTATAACAGTCCCAGAAAATAAATTGTTTTCATTGATCACGGGCGTTTCCAGTACTAATGAAATATTCTATGCAAATAACCTCTGCTTTGCCAGTTATTCGATGAAACGGCGATTAGCAATCTGAGGCAGCTTTTGTTGATCGTCGTTTAGTTTCATAAGGCTCTTTATGCTCCACCTGTTCAGTTTCAAAAACTTCTTCCTCAATCCCATATCAGTACCTGATAGCATCAAAGCTCTGTAGTTGTACAACTTCACTACTGTACGTCAGTCTAAAAGGTCTTCCTTTCTTCATACACCGTAAGTACTCTTTCTTGATGGGTACGGAAATCCTTCTACGACTTCTGCTCAGGTTTGTTTCGCGAATTTTTCTTTAAACGTGTCACCATTTTTCGTATTATCAGTCTTCAGCAACTTGGTCTTAGCTTTGCTTCTCCTTGATTCAGATTTTGAGTTATGTGCTTTTCAGTCTATTCCACTGATCTTCTGCGCCTTCTTTATCTTCGAGCAAAAGAGCTACTTTATCTTCGCTTTGCTTTCAGTTTTAGCCGGCCGGAGTGGCCGAGCGGTTCTAGGCGCTACAGTCTTGAACCGCGCGACCGCTACTGTCGCAGGTTCGAATCCTGTCTCGGGCATGGATGTGTGTGATGTCCTTAGGTTAATTAGGTTTGAGTAGTTCTAAGTTCTAGGGGATTGATGACAGAAGTTAAGTCCCACAGTGCTCAGTGCCATTCGAACTATTTTTTCACTTTTATTATTGTTCTGTAATTTTCTTATACTTCTTACATTGTTTATTCATCGTATAGGAGAATAACAAACAGCTGTGGCCACAATGTACTCAAATACACGGTGTTACAGGAGCTGATAGTATAGACTAATTCGAATAAAACATACCATATAACATGTTCCCAGTTTTTATTGGTTACAGAGATACAGACACAAGTTTCCATTTCTCGCGTCGGTACTCCAGTTGCTACGAGTTTGTTTTACGCTCGTCATCTTTGTTCTGACATTCTAGTTGTGATGCACTTGAGCTAACATAACTGAGTTTTGCAGTTGTGATTATTTTTTGTTGCATCAAGTCCATTTTATTTTCTAAGCATCATGTACGTATTTACAAATGCTGAGTATACTAATACAGTATTCGTGTACGGATTTTGTGTTGAAACGCTGCTACTTCTTATATAGAATACGGGAGATGATTCCCTAACCGCAGAGTACAAGATTCAGGAGTGTTTACGTGTGTTTTCGTTGAACTGTGCAGCACCCAAATCGTCACATTTCATCCGAACGCGCAAATGAACAGAGCACAGCTCAGGTAGAAGACTTTATTCAACTGACAGAACGTAGTCCTTCAACACGGACACCCAGAATTTCTACACGTATTGGTGATCCACGTACAAGAATGTGTCGGACATTACGTCTGTCCGATCTTTATCCTTAACATTTACAGCGGATTCAACATCTTGGGGAAGGAGATGAAAGTAGACTACTTGAAAATCGCGGCGTAATCCATGGAAATGGAAATGAGAGTTTGGCGTCATTGGCCGGGAGGCCCCTTACGGGGCAGTTCCAGCCGCCTTGGTGTAGGTCTTATTACATTCGACGCCACATTGGGAGACCTGCGCACAGGATGGAGATGAAATGATGATGAAGACAACACAACACCCAGTCCCTGACAGGAGAAAATCTCCAGCCCAGCCGGGAATCGAACCCGGGCCTGTAGGACGACAATCCGTCACGCTGACCACTCAGCTATCGGGGCGGACGCGGCGTAATCCATCAATACAATTTAATGATGAAGCCACTTTTACTTGCAGCTCACATACATGATCCAACGCAAACCCACATGTCTTTGTGGAGCCGGCCGGAGTGGCCGTGCGGTTCTAGGCGCTACAGTCTGGAGCCGAGCGACCGCTACGGTCACAGGTTCGAATCCTGCCTCTGACATGGATGTGTGTGATGTCCTTAGGTTAGTTAGGCTTAAGTAGTTCTAAGTTCTAGGCGACTGATGACCTCAGAAGTTAAGTCGCATAATGCTCAGAGCCATTTGAACCATCTTTGTGGAGACGCATTTCAGAAAGGCTTCTCTGTAAATGTGTGGTGTGGTGTGACAGGTATCACTTGATTGGGCCTATTATGTTATAGCATCGTCTTACAGGGCCCTCGTTAGTCAGACTTCCTTGAAAACGGATTTCCAACATTATAGACGTTGAAACTTCCTGTCAGATTAAAAGTGTATCCCGGACCGAGACTCGAACTCGGGACTTTTGCCTTTAGCGGGCAAGTGCTCTACCATCTGAGCTACCCAAGCACGACTCACGACCTGTCTCCACAGCTTCATTTCTGCCAGTACCTCGTTTCCTACTTTCCCGACTTCACACTCCTCGAAGAAAGGATATCCTTTCTTCCAGGAGTGCTAGTTCTGCAAGGTTCGCAGGAGAGCTTCTGTGAAGTTTGGAAAGTAGGGGACGAGGTACTGGCAGAAATGAAGCTGTGGAGACGGGTCGTGAGTCATGCTTGGGTAGTTCACATGATAGAGCCCTTGCCCACGAAAGGCAAAGGTCCCGAGTTCGAGTCTCGGTTCGGCACACAGTTTTAGTCTGCTAGGAAGTTTCATATCAGCGGACACTCCGCTGCAGAGTGACAATTTCATTCTGGATTATAGACGTTCATTGGACTACAATATGACGAGGACCTTCAGTTAGTAAGGAACGTAACATTCCGCGAGAAATGGATCAGCAGAAATAGTCACGTTTCTCGGCCACCAAGGTCCTCCGACCTTACCCCTTTAGATTTTTGGCTATGAGAATGGTTGAAAGGCAAAGTCTACAAAGAAAAAGCTAACGTGAGAGACATATTGATCATTGGAATTGTGAATAGGACTGCCCTCATAAAAAAAGTGAAGATAAACTCAAAGCAGCTGCACGTGTTGTAAAGGAATTTTAATATCGTAAAGGAAATTTGAATATCTTCGAACTTCATCATTTGTCTGTGCTGAACCCCTGTGACCGTTAAGTTGGACATACGTTAGATGGAATGTTTTATTCGAACTAGTCAATACTAACACCTTCTACAATAGATATTTACTATTCCTCCTCAAACACCCTGTACATATTATCATTTATTTTCATACATCACAGCGGAGACATACCATGGTTCGGGAATACTGTACACACTGGTGGTAAGTAACAGACAGAGAACTCGGTTATATGGAGGTTTTTTCGAGACTACAGAGATCAAGAAGAATCTTGTGCCATCTTTGGAATGAAATGATCTGGACGAGTTACGTCATCTTCGTGGGAGCAAGGAAAATTACGGCTTGTTTAAGGAAAACTGTACTATCCAACTCTCCCACGGCACATTTGACAAAACAACACTTTAAGCCTGTAAACAGATTTCTCGCTGCTTTTGCCGTAGTATTCGTCGGTGCTGTCTTTTGTTCTGTCTCGAGTAATATTAATATGTCTCAAAATCGTAACTAAAGGTTAAAAAACTGTAATTTTCTTAGCACTCTGCGACAGAGAGAGTTCAGTATTGTGTTGATATAAAATCAATAACAGTGTGATTTCTGAAGCAGAGAGGCGTCAGGGTGTCACGTGTATAAATGCAGATACTTGTATTCATGACTGAGAATGGTGTACTGAGCAACATTACATCAGTATTTACTTGGTTCAAATGGCGCTGAGCACTATGGGACTTAACATATGAGGTCATCAGACCCCTAGAACTTAGAACTACTTAAACCTAACAAACCTAAGGACGTCACACACATCCATGCCCAAGGCAGGGTTCAAACCTGCGACCGTAGCGGTCGCGCGGTTCCAGAGTGTAGCGCCTAAAACCGCTCGGCCACTCTGGCCGGAACTATTTACTTCATTTGCAAACAAATAATTACAGCTATGAGGAGTAGTATGGTTTTAGGTTGGTTAATACCTCCAAGTACATGTGGCAAGACCAAGCCACTAATGCTTACCTTCCCCTGAGCAGCTGGTCAGGTGTTGAGGTGTGGTTCCACGGCCATAAAACGGTTAGTGTATAAAATAGGTGTAGTCCACGTAGTAGTGCATTTATGGCCATGCAGAAAACAAAAATGGCTCTGAGCACTATGTGACTTAAAATCTGAGGTCATCAGTCCCCTAGAACTTAGAACTACTTAAACGTAACTAACTTATGGACATCACACACATCCATGCCCGGGGCAGGATTCGAACCTGCGACCGTAGCAGTCGCGCGGATGCAGAAAACATCAGGCTGTAAATTTTGTGACGTCTTTGTGGGAAGACTGTCCGACAAAGAGAAAAAAAAACAACGAACACACTGACATATGCATATATTAAAGTTATTAAGGTTCCACATATAAACTGGTACACCTGTCTAATATCGTGTAGGGCCCTCGCGAGCAATGGCGCAGCACGACGTGGCATGGTCTCAACTAATGCGACTAATGTCCGAAGTAGTCCTGGAGGGAACTGGCACCACGAATCCTGCAGGACTATCCATAAAACCGTAAGAGTATGAGGGGGTGGAAATCTCTTCTGAACAGCACGTTGCAAGACGTCCAGATATGCTCAATAATGTTCATGTCTGGGGAGTTTGGTGGCCAGTGAAAGAGTTTAAACTCAGAAGACTGTTCCTGGAGCTACTCTGCAGCAATTCTGGACGTGTGGGTGTCTCATGGTCCTGCTGGAATTGCCCAACTCCGTCGGAATGCACAAGGGGCATCAAAGGATGTACGTCATCAGACAGGATGCTTACGTACGTGTCGTCTGTCAGAGTCGTATCTAGACGTTTCAGGGGTCCCATATTATTCGAACTGCGCACGCTCCACACCATTACAGAGCCTCCACCAGCTTGAATAGTCTCCTCCTGATACGCATGGTCTATGGATTCATGAGGTTATCTCCATACCCGCTCGATACAATTTGAAACGAGACTCGACCGACCAGGCAACATGTTTTCAGTTATCAACAGTCCAATGTTGGTGTTGACGGGCCCACGCGAGGCATAAAGTTTTGTGTCGTGCAATCATCAAGGGTACACGAGCGGGCCTTCGGCTCCGAAAGCCCATATCGATGATGTTTTGTTGAATTGATCGCACGCTGACACTTGTTGATGGCCCAACGTTGAAATCTGCAGCAATTTGCGGAAGGGTTGCACTTTTGTCACTTTGAACGATTGCCTTCAGTCGTCGTTGCTCCTGTTATTGGAAGATCTTTTTCCGGCCGCAGCGGTGTCGGCGATTTTATGTTTAACGAGATTCCTGGTATTCACGGCACACTCGCGAAATAGTCGTAGGGCCGGCCGGTGTGGCCGAGCGGTTCTAGACGCTTCAGTCTGGAATCCCGCGACCGCTACGGTCGCAGGTTCGAATCCTTCTTCGGGCATGGATGTGTGTGATGTCCTTAGGTTAGTTAGGTTTAAGTAGTTCTAAGTTCTAGGGGACTGAGGATCTCAGATGTTAAGTCCCATAGTGCTCAGAGCCATTTTTGAAATGGTCGTACGGGATGCTGTGTCCCATCGCTCGTGCGCCGACTATAACACCACGTTCAAACTCACCTAAATCTTGATAACATGCCATTGTAGCAGCAGTAACTGCGCCAGACACTTGTTATCTTATATAGGCGTTGGCGACCGCAACGCCATATTCTGCCTGTCTACATTCCTCTGTCTTTGAATACGCATGCCCATAGCAGTTCCTCTGGCGCTTCAGTATATATATACTTTAAGTAAGGGAATGGCATATGTGTCGTAGCAGCTGTAGAGATTGTTTAGGATGGACTGTGAACCTAAAGTAAGTTTTGCCTCTCGTGATAAACTATCATCTCAAAAAATAATACAAAAGCTAAAATACTGGAACAGTAAACAGTAATGTTTGCTAGGTGGACTGTTTTCGACGCATAGCACACACTGTTAAGTAAGAATTTAAAATTATCAAAGTGCGTCTTATCACAGACTAATGTCTTGTGAAGTAATATGAAAGCTACGACGTTCAAATAGTACAGTGAAATATTTATTAAGCTATTCTTAGCGGATAGCACAATCTCTGTATGTGGTACATTTTGCTCTACCTTGTCGACTACATTTACTACAACCAACAAGGGTACTGCATATAACGCATAATCTGTTGTATGGTGATACTCGTGTCCACTGAAAGAGAACAACTACAGCTAACTACAGTTTCTAATACGAACTACGTTACTGGAACATAGTTTGTGGACCACCAATGTGGAATGACCACACGCCATTTCTAACAACAAAAAAAACAATCGAGGCGCAGGCCCTGCAATTTTTCTCAACGGCTTTACAGAAACTACAAGGTAAAAAAGTCAGTTGTGCGTTACTTGTAGCTTTTATATGTCAGCTTCATGATGAAGTCCCCATCATTTCGTTAATGGTCGTAGTTACTGTGATATTTAAATGGAAGTCACATACTGCGCGAAATTATAGAAAGTTTGGTATGGGAATTAGAGGTCTTTATGATTTTGCGTTTGTTACATATTACATAATATGTTACTGCGTCTGAAATTTAGTTAACATATCGAATTTTTCGTTAGACTTGGGCTGATGTCTCTGTCTGACACCAATCTCGAGAAAATTGATCTGATGTAGCACACTCATTTACGATCGCGCCAACTATAAAACCATAGTGAAATATCCACAACATTCCTCATATTTCATAAACGGTTTGAGACATCGAAATGACATTTCAGCAAATGATAGCACACTAAGGGAGAGTATGTTTCCACATGATTATTACGCAGAAACCATTATCTTCTGTGTTATTACATCAAAAACAGGCTTTTCGGATGAAAGAATGTATTTTTAAGGGCCATTGCTAGCTGATGAAACGAGAAATGCTATGCGTTTTGGAACAATATAAGACATTTCACGTTTATTTTGTACCGAGGATATACTTTTTCATAAGCTATGGACCTTACATTTCCTCAGTTCATCACTTAACAAACTTAACAAACCACTGTTTCAGAATTCGCTTGCAATTGCGTCTCCACAACAAAACAAAAATCATTGTAAAATGAATATTTATTGAAGTGCAAGAATTTTAATGTGACTAGGAAGAAATAATATGCTAACGCAGAAGTATTACGAGATTATTTCTGCATAGACGGAATCATCCCACCAGGACCCTATGAAATTGTTGTATGAAATCAGAAATAATACCACAAGGTGTGATGTGGAATTCTGTGCAGCGCTATTGTTATATTGGCATACTCAACATCCTTGTAATGTGTCTCATGTTTTTCCTAGTTAATATCGTGTTTATTATTTTGTCTAAGTTATGACAACCGGACTATGTGACATCAAAACAGACGAGTGAAGCAACGAAAACGACCTATCGACGACGAGAGCGTCAGAGACGAAGCATAATCTCGGATTGAAGAAATCAACCATATGCTTTTGAATGAAATCACAGCTATTTGGGGAAACCACGGAAAATCTAGAACCGGTAGGCAGCACGGGTTTTAAATCCCCGTCCTGTCTGACATATGTCTAAAGTGATGTTTTTGTTCCTGCTCAGTAGTTCTGCAGATACAATTCCACAGAGGTAACATCTCGGAAACAAGTCGTTTCCGGCTATGCCGCATGCTAGGCGGAGTTGACGCCACTTCGGCGATTTGCGTGTCGATGATGATAAGGACAACACAACATCCAGTTCCTGAGAGGAGAAAATCTCCGACCCAGCCGGGAATCGAACCCGGGTTCTTGGCATGACATTCTGTCGCGCCGACCACTCAGCTACCGGGGCAACTGAGCAATACGATTGAAGTGTTTTGAAAACAAACAAGAATCTGACGTATCTACGAGCATAATTCCACCGCAAAAATAAGAATCTTCAACAGTCAAGAGAAAGTGCTATATCTCATGACTAAGGAAAAGAAGTTTTTGCTTCTGACCAAGTATAAAAATGAAACAATTTGAAATCCAACCAGTTCTGTAATTACCTGCTCAAAATCATGGAGCACACGTATTGTAGTTCTGCATATTCTCTGGACATTTCTTGAAATATTTGATTCAGAGATCTGGGAGATGTACATCAATGAAAGATAACTGTCATCTCTAGGTAAATATCTCAAACAATATGATGTCATTCTGTGACATCTGAGAATAATTTGTGTCTAATTTTCTTGTCACTGGCATGCTCTCATCCAGCAAGTACTTAAAATCTAGACTCGTTTTTGTAAAGTTTTTGCAAAAACCTTCCTCATCATCCACCAGTTTTCTAAAAAAAATTGTTGCGAGATCCTTGACATTGAACTGATGTTTCAGTGGAGTTCACTGAACTCCATGGTACAAATACAGACAACTTGTAGCATGCGACTTGTCGCAGTATATCGCCCATGTTTCCTCTGTGTAATTATGCCTTAAGGAGAAGTGAAACTGACACCTCCTCAGTCTAAAATTAAATGTGGTATAAGGTATCTATAGAGCTAATTTTTCTATAGTTTATGCTTACATGTATCCCGTCAACCATGAGACTACCACATCGCACAACATCGTTCAAAGACTCTAATATTATTAATATTTTTCTGTGTGAGCTACATTTTCAAAAAGACCATCCTTTTATTTTCCGTAAATTTTTATTTCACAAGAAATGTGCGTAATACTGTTCCATTACATGCACTTTAGCTGCCTAATCACTCACAGGAAATTTGATAGTTCTATCTTGAATGAAGGCAGAGAAAAGGTACATTAAAGATGAAAGAATGAGACATTTGGAAATTGCTTTCAAATTTAAAATTCCTTTGGTGCATAGTTACAGTTGCATGCGGTCTTCTCACAGTTCTTCATTTTATCTGCCGCTCTTTCTTTACTAAACATTTGGGAGAGTAGTCTGCATTTCTTATGCTAGTCTGATCTAAGACCAATGTGGCACATATCATCTGGGAGCCAACAGGAAATCACAGTATATCAAGAAACCTCGCATTTTGTGATGTTACCTTGGTTAAATGATGCGACGGCATCACATATAACAAAATGGAGAGTTTTAATACCCGCTAACGCTATTTCTGGAAGACAATCCATATTATACTATTCACACGGTCATTTGAGTTTTGTGTTGCCCTGTGAAGAAATATTTTCAGGAGCTTTACGTCAGATGGATCCCTGAAGACCGCTTTAATTTCCTACATTACAGCTGCTGATAAAACACGGTGATGACTGTAGTTCTCTCCTGTTGTTTCTCCCTGTATTTACACCAACCGCTCTCACCATCAGGACATGGTCCGTGACTGCAGTGCTGATTTGCAGAGGCAGTTCAAATTGTTCAAATGGCTCTGTGGGACTTACCATCTGAGGTCATCAGTCCCCTAGAACTTAGAACTACTTAAATCTAACTAACCTAAGGACATCACACACATCCATGCCCGAGGCAGGATTCGAACCTGCGACCGTAGCAGTCGCGCGGTTCCGGACTGAAGCGCCTAGAACCGCTCGTCCAGCGCGGCCGGCTGTAGAGGCAGTGTGGAAAAACAGTGTCCTCACAGCTTTCCCCACGGATTCCATATAATTTGTATTTTATCTGACTGCTGGGCCATAACAGTTTTGAATGTAATCGACTACAGCATACATCACAGTTTTTTTCTTTTTTGTTTTCTTTAGCCATCCAAGCTTGGCTCTCAATCTTCTTCGAACGTACTACATGCACTTGATCTTCTGTATTTCAACACTGTTTCTATATGCTTTACTTTTTAAAACACGTTTGAAAGCTTCCGAATCACCATCCCCCAGATAGCGTAAATAAGGTACATTATAGCACTGAGAAGAACGATGAAAAAAATTCTTTACACCGGCAACCTCCATACCACAACAGTTGCCTGAGTAATTTGCTGTACACATATCACTACGATCACTATTCATTAGGACGGCGATAGTATATTGACCTTTTGCAGTGTCAACATTTGTAACGGTAACAACACCATAGTTGGAGATATGACCCTTTTCTGACATGTACCGTCGAAAGCTGCTGTGAGCACACGGAAATTGTCACTTTCTTTCACTGCTACTTCTGCGTCTTCTTGCACAGTTTTGTGGGCTACATCTCAGCTGCATCGCTGTACATCCCGAATTTTGAAGATGGTATAGGAAGATTCATTACACCACACGACGTAGCTTCTGCCGCTCTTCCCTTGCAGGTAACTCACAGCCCATTCACTAATCTAACATTCATATTATAAACTTCAGTGTTACTACTTCAGTGTGTCTGCTGTGGCGTAAAGTCAAGTACCGGCACGCCAGACGGAAACGACGGAGAAGAGATGGCTGTGGGAAGACGTCAGTTAATCGCACGCTGACAGACCCCTCTCCAGGACGACAACGCGACAGCGGTGGCCCCTATTTTAGAGAACATAAGCGCCATGACTGACTGGCGACGCCCCAGTTGAATAGTAGCTTCAAGACTAATAACTTGCATAGCAGCATCAACTCTATTCACGTCGCTTGTACACTCTATGTAGCACAGACTTGGAACTATTTATACTGAAGAACCTTGATAATTACGTATGTCGCCCTTTGCTTGACACACATATGGGTAATTGCAAAGTTAAGTATTATATTTTTTCATTTTGTAATAAAACTCATTAATGAGATTTGTTTGAGTGTTTGTCTAGCGAACAGACCACCGCAGTTTTCCCGGACTCCATATATTTGACGACGAGCATGGAGACATAATAGAATCAGAACCAGAAAACTTGTAACGGTCATTACAATCGACACTGGACTCGCATTCGGGAGGACGACGGTTCAATCCCGCGTCCGGCCATCCTGATTTAAGTTTTCCGTGATTTCCCTAAATCGCTCCAGCCAAATGCCGGGATGGTTCCTTTGAAAGGGCATGGCCGACTTCCTTCCACGTCCTTCCCTAATCCGATGAGACCGATGACCTTGCTTTCTGGTCTCGTCCCCCAAACAATCCAATCCAATCCGTTACATTCGTTGCGAGTTAATTTGAGCAGTCTGACCGATATTGGGTTAAAGGTAGAGGGAAACTTTTCCCTTCTAATACTTTTTACCACAGAGATTCTATACATAGAAATAATCAGCAACCAGTTGCACAAAATAAATTTTATTTCCTTGATTGATCTCGGACAATTCTTCAGAAGGTTGTAACGATCGCATTATTTGCGAGTATCAACAGTAAGATGAATGCAGCATGTTGCTGTGATCATGTGGTTCATAGTGCGTTTGCGAAAATGGTATCAGGAAGCCAAATACAGACATCATGCCAGAACGGCAGTAAATAATGCGAGCGTTATGATCTTCTGAAGGGCACTAAGTGCCTGAACCGGTTAAGGAAATAAAATTTCTGTCAATCAACCGGTGGCTTATTATTTCGATCTACACAACTGCAAAAAAAAAAAATGGTTGAAATGGCTCTGAGCACTATGGGACTTAACATGTGAGATCATCAGTGCCCTAGACTTAGAACTACTTAAACCTAACTAACCTAAGGACATCACACACATCCATGGCCGAGGCAGGATTCGAACCTGCGACCGTAGCAGCAGCAGCGCGGTTCCAGACTGAAGCGCCTGAACTGCTCAGCAACAGAGGCCGGCTATATAACTGCAACTGCTAACATGGATAAAACACTAAACACAGATTCTGTTCAACAACTTCAGACAAATTACTTATGTCGAAAATTTCACAAACCTCCTTGGCTTTCTCAAGAATTTTTTCATATTTTCAGCGTCTTTGAGCTTCCTGCTAGAAGCGCTAACAGGAGAGGAAAGTGTACCAATTTCGCTGTGGTTCTGTGGATCATTTGCGTTGTTGCATCTTGGTTCGCCCGCTGCTGAAGGCATTGGAACATTGTTTCGCATTGACTAACCTGTCCTTCAGTTCGTTCTGCCATTTCAAAAGAGCTTTCAATACTCTTCCACTAGGCCTAGCCGTCTTCGCACAAACGTTTCTTGTGCATTCAGCTGCCGCGCGGGATTAGACGAGCGGTCTGATGCGCTGCAGTCAAGGACTGTGCGGCTGATCCCGGCGGAGGTTCGAGTCCTCCCTCGGGCATGGGTGTGTGTGTTTGTCCTTAGGATAATTTAGGTTAAGTAGTGTGTAAGCTTAGGGACTGATGACCTTAGCAGTTAAGTCCCATAAGATTTCACACACATTTCAACTTTTTTTTGCATTCAGCTCATCTAAACAAACACTGAGGTGAAGGTTCCGGCGTAACGAAATTGTCGACACGAAGATGAAGAACGCAAGAGAAGAGAATGCTGTGAGACGACGTCAGCCGATATTTCGCTGACTAGGACCGCACCACGACAGGAGCGGCAATGTAAGAGCCGCTCCTGCCAGCCTCGCCCGGATAGTAGTAGACCTGCACTAGCAGACCAGGACAGCAGAAGATGGACACAAGTAGAACTGTTACTTGTAGTCCATATCCATTACTTACATGGACTTCCTGTATAGCGAAAGACATTGATTGTTTGCATGTCGCGAATCGCTTGCGACACGTTCTTGTAAACCACAGTTACCTATTGTCAATCTACTTTATTGTAATAAAAACCATTAATGTGATTTACTTGAATTGTTGTACAGCTATCCGAGAAAACAACATCCTTTAGGCACCCTGTAAGAGACGAATGGGCCTGACCCCACAGTCAAAGATACAAACAGGCTGGTAAGTATTGAAACGTACAATATGTCACATACTACAGAAACTAATCACTAGAAACTAGCAGTCTCGAAATCAGATGAAAGACACAGATTTCCAGCCAGACACGACAGTCTTGAGTGAAAGAAACAGCATACCCCACCTCGAAAAAGCGGTAAATTAATAAGATTACAATTTCACTACAACAAAGAGTAATATTGTACATAATTTTAAAGAGGAAGTCCTGTAGAATCTTTTAAGACAGCAAAAAAATCAAATGAAACTATGTTTACTGCGCCAGAGACCTTCTGAAGCCTCAAACATCTGTGATGTACATACGCAGACTGAAGCGACGATTGGAAATTTGTATCAAGAGTGGGATTTGAATCCGGGTCTCCCGCTCAACAGGCACACGCGTTAAGCACTACGCCACTACGCCCCCGTTTCGTTCGATGCTGAGGTGCTATTCCAATACAGTTGGAGAGCCTCTGCAACATTGTTCGGGTTTAGGCGGAAAATGAAGTGGGCTGAGGCGTGAATGGGAATTGGGATTGAGGAGGGAGGCGTGCTAGGGTAGTCCGCTCACAGTGCCAGGGTGGCGTGTTGGTTAGCTCATCTGCCTCCTGAGCAAAAGACCTGGGTTGGTACACATTTTCATTCGCCGCTTCAGTCTGAATAAAAAAATCGTTATTTTCATCGAAAATCCGATTCCACGTCACGTTAAGGAAGATGGCTCTGAAAGAGCAACTGTGTCCGTGTGGTATTTACGGCCCTAGCATAGAGAAATGTCCCTATTGTCTCGTGTGACGCGTCAATGGTAGCTCTCCTGCAACGCCAACGCCAGCCAATACTCGCGATGCCTGTGGCGTGAGGCGGGGACGGGCAGTTTGTGCGGCAGGCCACGTCTGCTGAGGCAACGCTGCGTGTGCGAACAACACAGCGGCCGACCCCTTTACACGTCTGGCAGCGCCAATGGTCGTTAAACTAGCCGGCCCTGAAGAATGGGTGCTCAGTGCCTACACACGCTCAGGCCAGTGGAAAGCCAGGACGGACCCTGAGCTAAGCCCCGAGAAAGGCCTAAAATATTTTTTAATAATTTTTAGTGTCAATTGAATTATTACTTATCAAACGTGCACTCAAATGCTCCAGATCAATAAAGAGATAGCTATTAATAAAGCGCCACTGAATGATGGTAAAGCCGGCCGAAGTGGCCGTGCGGTTAAGGGCGCTGCAGTCTGGAACCGCCAGACCGCTACGGTCGCAGGTTCGAATCCTGCCTCGGGCATGGATGTTTGTGATGTCCTTAGGTTAGTTAGGTTTAACTAGTTCTAGGTTCTAGGGGACTAATGACCTCAGCAGTTGAGTCCCATAGTGCTCAGAGCCATTTTTGAACCAATCATGGTAAAACTGAGTTCCCATGAATTAATTGCTCGTTGTAAGTCTTTTAACATCGTCTGTTCTACATCTACATAAATACTCCGCAAGCCATCGTACGGTGCGTGGCAGAGGGCACCCTGTATCATTACTACTCACTACTGTGTCCTACTCTCAAATACGAGGTGTGTTCAAAAAGTAACGGGAATTTTTGTTTTTCTTAAAAAAAGTTATTTATTCAACAATATCAACATCTCCTTCAAAGTAATCCCCCCCCCCCCCCCCCTAAGATATAATATAAATATGTGAGCGCTTTTTCCAGTCTTGGGAGCATTTCTGGAACTCACCGTTCGCTATAGTGTTCGGCTCCTTTAGCGATTCTGTTTCTGTCTCGTCGGTAGTGGCGAAACGATGTCGTTTCATGGTTCTCTTGAGCCTCGGGAACAGAAGGAAGTCGCAGGGGACCAGTCCGGCAAACACGGTGGCCGAGACAATATAACGTTTTCATTTTGTTTGTTTTTTATTTGCCAAAATGTCACGAACAGTCATTGAGATGCGAAAGGGAGCACGATCGTGATACAACTTCCACGAGTGCTTTTGCCACAATTCTGGTCGTTTTCTTCAGACTACTTCAAGCAAACGGCGCATAGCTTCCAGTTAGTATTCCTTATTGACAGTACGACCGTAGAGCAGGAACTCATGATCCACTATCCCACTGGAAACGAAGAAAACTCTGAGTATAACCTTCACATGTGATCGAACTTGTCAAGTTTTTTCGGTCTTGGCTCTTTAGGCAGTTTCCATTCGGACAATTAAGTCTTGCTTTTGACATCATTCCCGTATACCGCCCGTATACCGATGTTTCGTCGCCTATCATAACCTTCGTTTGAAGGTATGGATCGCTATCGATTTCATTCAGAAATTCCTGCGCGATGTCTACTTGTCGTCATTTTTGGACGAAATTCCACAATTTCGAAACAAACTTTGCTGCTACACGTTTCATGCCCAAAACATCTCTGATGGTGATTCGGTGATTTTCCAGAGTCATTTTCTTTATTTCTTCCATATTGTCGTCAGTAATTGATATGCTATGTCAGCCAGGGTCTTCGTGTCTTCAACGTCTTCGCGACCCTCTTCGAAACGTTAAACCACTCGTAAACTCTTTATTTTTCTTATAGTAGATTCGCCAGCATTTCGAAGGCAGTGCTGCACTTTATTCCTGTTTCCAAGCAAAATTTTAATGGAAATTCTTTCATCCACCTTTTTCGAAAGTAAAAATTCGCTGAGCAATCACGTAAAACCTTTTCGACTGTCAACAACAAACTAAATATTTAAAATAGCTGAAAATGTAAACGTACATCAGGAACATTAGAAATCTGCTGTATAAAGACCGCAAAATTAAACTCGCGTCACTTTTTGACTACTAAGAACTGTGACTGACGCCCGAACAACAAGGAACTGACATGCATCTAAACCAGAAAATAGCTCATTGATAATGGCTAGGCACTAGCCGAAATCTGGATTTGCCAAATAAAACCTGCAAAAAAAAGGATGACTGATTGCTGCTTTTTCTATGCCTCGTGATGACTGGGTGTTGTGTGATGTCTTTGGGTTAGTTACGTTTAAGTAGTTCTAAGTTCTAGGGGACTGATGACCATGGATGTTAAGTCCCATAGTACTCAGAGCCATTTGAATTTTTGATTGCTGCTTTCTATTATTTATAAATCATGTCACAATCTCTGAGTGCACCGACTTTCCTGATGGAAGGTAACCTGACGGCGTGGTAGTGTTTTGGTATGAAGCTATATTTCATCATATGGAGTGGGACGAATTACATTAGTTGAGAGATGGTTAAACAATAAACAATATCACAGCATCCCGAAGTAAAATTAGCTCAAAAGTATAGGATGTTGTCAATTACATGTACAGTCAAAATCTTCCGTAAAAAGACCCATAGCGCACATCAGAACATACATGAGTGGCTTCTTCGTAACAGTCCCAAAGCTTTTCAGACACCACCTCAGTCACCAAACTTTAACTCGATAGAGAATTTATAGAGGTAAATTGATAGAACTACTCACTACTACTGCAATCAACACGAAAGAAGATGTGAAAATAAAACTGAAGGAAGAATGGGAACTAAATGTGCCTTAGTAGCTCGAAAAAATCGTTGATAACATATTAGAGCATTTGAAAGCATTGTTAAAAACGGAAGTTATCTCACGAAACACTGAATTAAAGTATTATTCCCGTATTCAAGAGCAGTTACGTTGTGACTGTTTATTATCGACATTATAATACTGTTAAGAAAACAATGTGCAAGGAATATTTGGTTTTGGGTAGCATGCAAAATCGGCCAAACGATACAGAAACTGGGGAGTAGCTGTATGAGGATTTTTGTGTGGTGGAACAGGTCTCGATACTTCCTCTTTTCACAATATCCAGGTGTCGAGTACACTGACAGCCCAACCAGGCGTTTAACCCGCTGTGTGAAGAGTGTACAGTTCGGACCGGGGAATTTGGGGGTTCCACGGTATGAGCCCACTCGTTCTGAGTATGGTTCAAATGGCTCTAAGCACTATGGGACTTAACTTCTGAGATCATCAGTCCCCTAGAACTTAGAACTACTTAAACCTAACTAACCTAAGGACGTCACACACATCCACGCCCGAGGCAGCATTAGAACCTGCGACCGTAGCGGTTGAGCGGTTCCAGACTGTAGCGCCTAGAACCGCTCGGCCACCTCGGCCGGCCGTTCTGAGTACCGTGAACATGAATCAGGACTTTTATTTCGACATTTTCGGTGACTAAGTGTGTGAGTTGTTCGCCGCAGACATGACGCTGGGGGTGTCACTTCCTAATTGACGGGCTCACACCAGACACGCCTAGTGCCGCCGCGAAATGCAGCTACACAGTAACCGGCGGCAATGAACCGACGGCCGTCCGGCGCACATGCTGCCCAGCCAGCCAAAACACCACCGCCATCGAAATAAATAGGATGTATGAAATTTAATCGCAGTTGCGAATAAGAGCAACCATCAGCTGCATAATGGAATGACGATAACTAAAATTTGTGCCGGGTCGGGACTCGAACTCAAATTCACCGCTTTACTTGAGTGGTCCCCTGAACCCCTTTGACTATCCGTACACGACAGGCAGCCAAACTACCACATGTCGTCGTTCCTGCTTTGCAGCCTGTACTCGTACACACATTATGTAATTCCCATATAGGGGAGCACATGTGAATCTGAATTCGGAGCGAATATTGCATCGTGCTTCTTAACAACACAGACAGTGCAATATTTTAAGTGTATCGGAGGCCGCTATCATCAACCCCCTTCAGTACTGTGATCTACGTGTGCGAGTACTCAGCCACTCTCTCAGTGATTACAGTACTAACGGACTTGGCTACGAACTTGGACGCTGTGGACATTGTATTGGACCTGACTGCGTTATTGTGTTGGAGTCATTAAGTGAACGATTTTTACGTAACTGTTCTAGTCTCATTCTCTCCTTTCTGCCTTTGGAAACCACATTTCGTGACAAACATCGTGCTTGCCTGCTGCGTTGCATTGATACTGACTATTTCTGTGGTTTCAGCTTCCCGAGCTGCAACTTCTGTTGCTGATTGTTCTGCATATCACATTCTGTTTCTGTTCAGTGTCTGTTGTGTTTGAGTCGTGGTCAATGTACTACCGTCTCGAACCAAAGGTATTCTTTAATAAGCTCAACAAATTCAGCAACTGCTAGTAGAAATGACGCAATTGATGGAACTTCAAACAAGTTTTGTACAAATAAGGTATTCCAACAACTGTTCTATTTATAAAATATGCAAGCAAGTGCCAAAGAAACTGGTATAGGCATGCGTATTCACATGCAGAGACACGTAAACAGGCAAATACGGCACTGCGGTCGGCAACTCCTATATAAGACAACAAGTAACTGGCGCAGTTGTTAGATCTATTACTGCTGCTACAACGCCAGGTTATCAAGATTTAATTGAATTTGAACGTGGTGTTATAGTCGGCGCACGAACGCTGGGACACAGCAACTCCGAGGTAGCGATGAAGTAGGGATTTTGCAGTACGACAGTTTCACGAGAAATATCAGGAATCCGATAAAACATCAAATCACCTACATTGCTACCGCCGGAAAAAGATCTTGCAAGAACGAGACCAACGACGACTAAAGAGAAGCGTTCAACGTGACTGAAGTGCTACCTTTCCGAAAATTGTTGCAGATTACAGTGCTGGGCCATCAACAAGTGTCAGCGTGCGAACCATTCAACGAAGCACCATCGATATGGGCTTTTGGAGCCGAAAGCCCACTCGTGTACCTTTCATGACTCTACAACACAAAGCTTTACGCCTCGCTTGGGCCCGTCAACACCGACATTGGACTGTTGATTAGTGGAAACATGTTGCCGGACGAGTCTCGTTTCAAATTGTATCGAATGGATGGACGCTTACGGATATGGAGACAACCTCATGAATCCATGGAGTCTGCATGTCAGCCGGGGACTCTTCAAGCTATTAGAGGCTCTTTAATGGTGTGGTGCTTGTGCAGTTGGAGTGATATGGGACCTCTGATTCGTATAGATACGACTGTGACAAGTAACACATACTTAAGCATCCTGTTTCATCATCTGCATCCACTCATGTGCATTGTGCATTCCGACGGACTTGGGAAATTCCAACAGGACAATGGGACACCCCACACGTCCAGAATTGCTACAGAGTGGCTCCATGAACAATCTTCTCAGTTTAAACACTTCCGCTGGCCACGAAACTCCTCAGACATGAAATTACTGATCTGGGACGCCTTGCAACGTGCTGTTCGAAAGAGATCTCCACACCCTCGTACTCTTACGGATTTATGGACAGTCCTGCAGATTCATGGAGTCAGTTCTCTCCAGCACTACTTCAGACATTGGTCGAGTCCATGCCACGTCGTGTTGCGGCGCTTCTGCGTGCCCACGGCGGCCCTAGTGGTATTAGGCAGGTCTACCAGTTTCTTTGGCTCTTCAGTGTATTAATTACGCGATCAGTTTCGTCACTTTTTTTAGTATCATCTTCCATCCCTACGCAAACTGTATGATAATATCCTATATTCAGTGATTTAGAACAGGTACCATGTATCTTTTCTGGTCTCATGGATTTCTATACAAACTGAATTTTGATGCCCAACCCTGCGTGTATTACGACAGGTACCATGTACATTCACTGGTCTCATGAATTTCTGTTTACACAATGCGTGTACAGCAAACAACAGTTGTTGACAAATGGCCGGACGGAGTGGCCGAGCGGTTCTAGGCGCTACAGTCTGGAACCGCGTGACCGCTGCAGTCGCAGGTTCGAACCCTGCCTTGGGCATGGAAGTGTATGATGTCCTTAGGTTAGTTATGTTTAAGTAGTTCTAAGTTCTAGGGGACTGATGACTACAGAAGTTATGTCCCATAGTGCTCAGAGCCATTTGAACCATTTCTTTGTTGACAGATGGCTGAAGTGTAAATAGAAATCCATAAGACCAATACCAGTCTGCACCGAGGGTTGGATATTCCCAATCATTTTGCATAGAAATCCGTGAGACCAGTGAATATACATGATGTATGGCCACAACTAGCACCAGCTGCCTGTGCATTACAGTTCCAGGCGTTCGACACCAGCAGGAAGGCTAATTTTCAAACCGTGCTCAACTGCACGCCCACTTGAATGCATATCACATTCAAGGCATAGGCAGAAACCACATTGTTTGGTAACAGGAGGCGTCGCAGTTTATAGAATGGCATGTAAATTTTTTGCCATTGGTCGCCCCAAAAGTGTACACTATGCGGTCTCGATTGCTGCATAAGACAATTAGTTTGATGGACAACTGAACGTGGCTACCACTCGTTACAAGTTTTTCAGATTACGTCGACAACCTCCCTAACTTACAAACAATGGGCAACTGATTTACAAGGCCTGATTGTGCTTTGCAAGTTTAAATGTGAATGTGGTAGATACTGGGGGAGACACCTTGATTCGAGATGCTGTCACCCAGAATGTGTCTGACTCTAGAATCAGTAAACAAATACTAAACTAACCAGACCCAAGTTTGAGGCAAGTGTTGGAATTAACCGAGCCATAGGACTCTTACTACACTGCTGCGGTAGGCTTTGATTCTACTCACATTTCTGTGGTGCAAAGTAGAGCTGATGGCAAACATGACGCGCGTCCAGTTCACTCACCGCGTCATTTCAAATCACAGCCAGGCCAGCGCCATAGACAACAGCAGGAGCGTGCCAGCCAGACGGCACGTCGTGTTAAACCTTGCCCTCGGTGGTTCACGTCACACAAGCGGCAGGCGTATCCCTACCGTGACGCAAACTGTTTCCATTGCGCCAAGCATGGACACGTACGTTCAAGGTGTTTGCAAAAGCGAAAGTCACATACGTAATCTGTTCCTTATTCCAAGTGTCTCTCTATGAATGTCAACGTCTTACATTCAGAGCCAACTAGTGACAGTCATAGTGCCAAGCCAGTGTCAAAATTAATGTCGAAGAAGTCTCAGAACTCTTCTCCTACTCACGACAAAAAAAACTTTTTGTAACTTTGCAGATTGCTAATTACTTGCTGTGAATTCTGTGCCTCACAACAGTGTTTCAAAACTGTGTATAGACTTTAGTCAACCATTTCAGGACGGCCTGGGCAAAGCAACCAATTCTGAGGCTCAAATTCAATAAAGAAAAAAGCGCAACCGTGGTTTTATCGGGCACGGCAATTAGAGATCAAGTGGGGCAACAACTGTTAAACGCCAGGATAAAGGCGTAATCACTTCAGTAGCAGCTACTCTTGTAGTCATCAGGAAATCGCAATGCGTGCTTATTTCAGGTCAACAGTGTATCATCAGTGATTGACTCATTTGTATTACCACGGCCCGACTAACTAGTGGATAGGGTAAGTGCACGTTGTTTCCTCTCTAAAACAGACTTACTGGAGGCCTATTTGCAGATTACGTTGGACGAGCAATCTCAAAAATTTTTGTGATCAATTTCCACTTGGGTTTATTCAAGTTCTTACGTTTGCCCTTCGGCAGTGCTTCAGGCATGCAATTTTTCAGAGCTATCTCGAACAGGTGACTACTATAGTGCCTTCGTGCACGATTCGTTAGGATAATATTGTGGTTTTGGGACGTACTCCTGAGTAACATCTTTCTAATCTGAGAAGTTTGTTTAAGGTTCTCTCTGCCCCTCGTCTCAAGCGCAACAAATACAAGTGTTCCTTTTTTCATACTGACATCGATTACTTAGGCCATGTAATCAACGCTCAAGGCAACCACCCTTCACAATCCCACTTAACTGCCATTCATGACATCCCAGCATCTCGCAACGTAAGTGAACTTCAAGCAGTACTAGGAAAAATCACAATATTCGTTTCATTCTGAAGTATATGAAAATTGCGGCACAGATTGCGAAGGATAAATGTTCCTTTTGCGTGCTCACAAGACTGTCAAACTGCTTTTCAACGAATGAAGGACACTTTATTGAGTGCTAATTGTTTCATACATTCTTATCCCAATAAGCCAGTGGTGCTAGCAGTCGATTCCTGCTCATACAGGACTGGTGCAGTGCTTTTGCACATGGTTGGATCTATGGACAGACCAATTGCTTTTGCATCTAAGCTCTTGACCAAGGCTCGGTGCAATTATTCCCAACTAGAGAAGGAAGCTCTTGCCATTATACACAATGTGACAAAATTTCACCAGTATCTTTTCTCCACCACCCACTGACATCGTTGATCAGCTCTTCCAAACCAGTCCCACCACACACTGCGCAGAAGCTGCAGCGCTGTTCTTACCAGTACGAAATCATTTACAGACTGACAGCCAAAGATTCCAATGCAGACACCTTCTCTCGTTTACCAGTTGGCAACGATACGGTGTTCGACATATGTGAAGACCCTTGTTTCTATATTGATGTGCAGGACCAGGAAACTCTCGTTGGATTACCCATTGATCATAATAGGTTTTTTCATTTTCTGCTGATAATCAGGTAAAACAATGGGTATATCAATTTACCATAGCAGCAGTGGTAAAATTTTGGCTTTTAAATGAAACTTCTTTTAGAAACAAGTAATATTTTTCACAAACTTTCCATTCGTTTGAAATGTTGGTTTACTGTAGAAATTGGGTTCAAATGGTTCAAATGGCTCTGAGCACTATGGGACTTAACATCTGTGGTCATCAGTCCCCTAGAACTTAGAACTACTTAAACCTAACTAACCTAAGGACATCACACACATCCATGCCCGAGGCAGGATTCGAACCTGCGACCGTAGCAGTCGCGCGGTTCCGGACTGCGCGCCTAGATAGAAATTGGGAAAAGAAGTTCAGCATTATTTTAATAATAACTCCCACAGTTAGAAACTAGCAACAAACACATGGGATAAGAACCGGTACAGTATTACAGAGACAATAATTTACCTGTTGCCATGTGGTGGTGCCTATTAGACGGTAAACCAGCATGTACAGTGTGCAAGACTTGTCCACACCTTCTCTATACAGAGCTCCTCACTGTCGTTCTCAGACATCAGCTGTATTGCAAATTGACACCACCCCTAACCTGCAAATATTTTACAAAGTGTGGTAAAAATGAAGTACAATACTCCATTTGCTTTAAATAATTAAAAACGGAGGAGGCACAATAAAGTTGCAAAATCTTTTAATGAGAAGTCATCCACAAAGTTCCTTGCAAGAAAAGTTAAATTTGATTGATATACGTATAATTTTATTGATCTGCTATAAACTAGGGATAACAACTGAACCATTAATTTTGTAGTTCCTTCAGCGTGAAAATTTGGTACCATCCAAAACTGACTATGCAGAGAAGTCATCAACTTGTGATATTTCGCTCTTGCCTTCGCTGCACCTGTCTCCTTCAGTTCCAAAATCATTACTGGGAACAACATGGTTTCTGGAGCAGCCTGTGCTAGCATAAGCTGTCACCAGTTGGCAAATATGATGCACGAACATCGGTAGTAGGCTCTGGATCAAGTGCGTCAATCACTAGAGAGACCAGAGACACACTGACAAGAAACACGCCGCCAACTCCCTCTCAACAGCAAGTATTTAGGCCGCCGCCATTGACTGGACGGCAGTACTGACACTCATCGAGTTTACTGTATGTCAGTTCATCCCAGAGCAGGTCACAGGCTACGACAGTACATAGCGACCAGAGTAGTGACTATAGTGAGACTAAAGTCTGTAATAGCAAGATTACCGATATTTTCTGCAGGAGGGCTATTACTGAGGAATTTGTACCACAACATATGGACTCTATTGAGTTACGTAAATGTTTGTATAAATAAAGAACCGTATTAATCCACATGTACATTTGTGTCGTAGAAAGAAGATACTGGCCACCCATAACAACATCCTCTCCCTTGCGGTACAAGACTCTGCAGTGGAGATAAGGATACTACACAGCCTCAACCCCATATCAATCGTGATCTCCTACTCCTTCATCTTCATTAGAATTTGTCAGTCATTGTTCGAAGTCTACTTTTATTACTGGAAGCAACAGGCATAAAAATCGTAAATCGGTTATTTCATAAATCCGTTATTCTAAGCGATTTTAAAAGTCAGGTTAAACTGGAAATGAAAATGACCGGCGTGACCGAAAACGTTTTGTTTCGGTGATAATCGCCGTCTCTACAGCAGGGTGCCATGCTGCTTCACTTGGATATTGATTAATCGAGTGTTTTTGTTCCACTGTCTGTACAGAAGGAAGTTCGTCTTTTGCAACAAGGCCATTGGGGCATAGTGCATAGACTGATCTTTGGTCAAGGCCCAGCGCACTTTAGCAGAGACTGCACACTGATTCTGGGGGTCTATCTGCGAGCATCCGTTGGCTAACTGCGGGCCTGATGCAATCGACCACAACCGCAAATACCATCAAAACGGACACGTCAGTTCTCTGTATTGAAGATCTCCCAGATGTGATTGTCTCAGGGAGGGGGAGTCGTCATTTGACTATTGGGCCGACCTATTTATTTTGTACAAGGGTTGTCTGGGATACACAGGCAGCATGAGAATCAGCTCCTCTCCTGTTGGCTGTGAGATTCTGCTGCAGATTTCTCGGTTTCAAAGACGGAGCCCTACGGCATCTCGCATCCCCAGTCGCCCCTCGGTCTCAAGCTGGCGGCGCTGGACAGAGATCCCACGTATGTCGATGTCATCACAGAGTCAGCAGCTTCTGCCACAGGAGTCGGCTCCTATCCACCTAGCAGTTTTTTTGGATGCATCCGAAGACCCACTGGCGCCTTTGCTTCATTACCAGTTCCAGAAGTCGCTCCATTCCTGGGTGTAGTTGTACACTACATGACCAGTTTCTTGGCCGGCGTTCCCTGACATTTGCAAAGTGAATGTCGGGGTGTGGGGAGCAGCTTGACATCGACCACAGTTCCAGCACTTAGCTCCCCAGTGATACCTGGGCCCACACCTTCCCCTGCCAGCAAATCCAATACACAGTGACGGTAAGGAAGTTTTTTTTGGAAGGGGGGGGGGGGAGAGGTGGCAAGGATGTGGTGTTGTTCATCACAGGCACCATGCCCGACATGTCCGTAATACATAGGTTGGCACCAGACATTCCTAGTACCACCGCAAGAGGCATTTTCCGATTTCTGCCTTTAGAACCCAACTATCACTGCAGCATACGATGAAGCCCCCCCCCCCCCCGCGTCTTCATAATGAGCGTGCTGTGGTCATACGCGTCTTTCCAGGATTGCATACATACGTTCTTGGTTCGAGGGACACTCAGGCACCCTGATGCAGCTCGACTGGCCCACTAATCCCGTAGACAGTTTCAGGGACTGAAGAAGATCCTTGCGAGAATTTAGAGAGGTCGGGTAGAGAAACAAACCGCGAGAGGACGGGTTTGCGACGCGAACGAGGAGATGCGTGCGGACGGCTATAGAGAGAGGAAGTTGAGAAGAGTGCTGTGGGTCAACTCGGGTTGTGGAGACCCGGCCGGAATCAGTCGGCTGCTGCTGCCTTGGTCGGCTACGACTGTCCTTCGCGGAAGAGGTCCGTGGGGCTGTGAAGTGGAGGCTATTGTCTATTGTCTATTGATACTACTACGTACATCTACATCAACGTGATTACTCTGCTATTCACAATAAAGCGCCTGGCAGACGGTTCAGTGAACCACCTTCAAGCTGTCTCTCTACCGTTCCACTCTCGAACGGCGAGCGGAAAAACGAGCACTTAAATTTTACTGTGCGAGGCCTGATTTCTCTTTTTTATCGTGATGAACATTTCTCCCTATGAAGGTGTGTGCCAACTGAATGTTTTCGCAGTCGGAGGAGAAAACTGGTGATCGAAATCTCATGAGAAGATCCCGTCGCAACGAAAAACGCCTTTGTTTTAATGACTAACACTCCAATTCACTTATCATGTATGTGGCACTATCTCCCCTATTTCGCGATAATACAAAACGAGCCGCCCTTCTTTGAACTTTGTCGATGTCATCCGTCTGTCCCAGCTGATGCGGATCCCACACCGCACAGCAATACTCCAGGATAGGGCGGAAAAGCGTGGTATAAGCAGTCTCTTTAGTAGGCCTGTTGCACCTTCTAAGTGTTCTGCCAATGAATCGCAGTCTTTGTTTTGCTCTACCCACAACATTATCTATGTGATCGTTCCAATTTAGGTCATTTGTAATTTCAATCCCTAATTATTTAATTGAATTTACAGCCCTCAGATCTGTGTGACTTATCGCGTAATCGAAATTTAGAGGACTTCTTTTAGTACTCATGTCAATAATTTCACACTTTCCTTTATTCAGGGTCAATTACCACTTTTCGCTCCATACAGATATCTTATCTAAACCAATTTGCAATTCGTTTTGGTCATCTGATGACTGTACAAGACGGTAAATGACGGCATCATCTGTAAACAACTGCCGGCCTGAGTGGCCGAGCGGTTCTAGGCGCTACAGTCTGGAACCGCGCGACCGCCACGGTCGCAGGTTCGAATCCTGCCTTGGGCATGGATGTGTGTGATGTCCTTAGGTTAGTTAGATTTAACTAGTTCTAAGTTCTAGGGGACTGATGACCTCAGAAGTTAAGTCCCATAGTGCTCAGACCCATTTTTTTGCAAACAACGTAAGACGGCTACTCAGATTGTCTCCTATCTCGTTAACATAGATCAGGAACAATAGAGGGCCTATAACACTTCAGCCGGCCGCAGTGGCCGAGCGGTTCTAGGCGCTTCAGTCTGGAATCGCGCGACCACTACGGTTGCAGGTTCGAATCCTGCCCCGGGCACGGATGTGCGTGATGTCCTTAGGTTAGTTAGGTTTAAGTAGTTCTAAGTTCTAGGGGACTGATGACCTCAAATATTAAGTCCCATAGTGATCAGAACCATTTGAACCATTTTATAACACTTCCTTGGGAAATGCCGGATATTACTTCTGTTATACTCGATGACTTTCCGTCTGTTACTACGAACTGTGACCTTTCCGACAGGAAATCACGAATCCAGTCGCACAACTGAGGCGATATTTTATAGGCATGCAGTTTGTTTAGAAGACGCTTGCGAGGAACGATGTCGACGGAGCCCGATGGGCCCAATTCCGGCTATTGGAAACGGTGAGTCTTGCTGCGCATCGGACAATCCTTGGTATAAGGACTGTTCATAAAGCGGCGAGTTGAATCACAAGCTGATTGTGGATGTTCCTTACGAATTGAGCTTAATGCTTTGAACTGTGTATGCTGCTTAAAGGTCTCACAAGTGTAGTAGGCTCAAGCCTACGTTTGGAGGTGACTTTGTGGTATACCTTGGTCAGCTGAAATACATGATCGAAACAGCATTCACAACTGTAGAAGCTTTCTTGCTGTGTCGTGGTTGCTGTTATTAGATGCACTGAACTTATTAGTGCAGATTGTCAGCAACTTAGTACATTCAGGTTTCATTCTTGTCAGATAACGGAGTTGAACTTCGTGCCAATGCTCATATGCCACACGCCCCTTTAAGCAATGTAAGCTTTCGGTGTGGCCGGCTATTGCTCCTTAGTAATGTTATAAACTTATTCTGTTTTAGTGCACTTAAACATGCCTGCCCATGTTGTTGGACAAGCAAGTTGTTTATGGTGGTCCAAATCGTCTGAGCCGATCAGTTGATCGGGAGAGGAAACAACACAATGCAATAACCGTATTTTTAATGTTGTTGTGGCAAAACGGGTCGGTGCCGTGGCCTTGGAATATTATGGAAAACGTTATGTACGCAACAGTTCTGTTAAAGTTATTATGTTTGAAGGTTTGTTAAAGTGCCTCGCTTAATTTGCTTGCCACTTGGAAACTTAACTGCATTCCGTGCGAGTGCACAAAATTCATTTAATCACGTTTTAATCTCATTGCTAGCCATTTATTGAAACTGAGTTTTACGATTTTAGCCAGTCGTGTGTCTTGAGAAATAATCGTTTCTGAAATGAACTGACCAATGGACTTATCAGTGTTGGTATTCTTGATGTTACAAAATTAATCAGCCAATTTATAAACATCATTATTTGTTAGCCTCAAGTTTTGACACGATTTCAGGAAGTTGTTAGTTGTTCAAGATGTTGATTGCGTTAATAATTGCTGAATATGTAAAGCAAACATTTTACTTAAAATACCACTGTTTGGGATTTGTTAAAGCCAATTTTTATCTTTTTATGAGATTATTGTTTTAAATATATCTCAGATTGTTCAAGCTAAGCGAGATCTGAAAAAAGTTTTTTCTCATTAAGATGTCATTATCATAAATACGTGCTATATGCAATTAAGCTTGCTAACTGTAAGATAAAATTTCTGTTAAAAATTTTTAACTGTTAGTGGTGTTGCTGTTGTTACCCTTGGGTTCCCCTTCCACACAACAGCCCTTGTGCTGGGCTTTACCTTCTTCCTGGTAAAACCTTTTTCAGGGACTGTGTGGAAGAGCGGCTGAAAAGTGGCAATGAACATGAAAGTCTAGTAGCTCCGACGCCCATACGTCGCCGGAAAAGCTCCTGGCTGATGATTCCAGACCAGCAGGCGCGGGCAACGCCGGTTTTCGCCGAAACTCACAAAATTAATTCGTAACAAAAATAATAAACATGCCCATTAACTTTCTTTGTTAATGATTCTCATGTAGGCCAAAGCAATAAATTAAAATTTGTACTACCAACAGCAATCGAATGCTAGTTTCCTGGTTGTTAGTTAGAAGCGCTATTTGTTGCACCATACTGGCACTAAAGGTACCAGAACTGCATGGGCTACCCTAACACATCCCACCTCACTCTTATAGATTCCAACTCACGCCTCAGCCCATTACTATTCCTTTTGGAAACTTGCATCAGTGCTGTTATAAATTTCAATTCGTTGCTTTGGCCTACACCATTATAAAAGATAAGGGTGAGACTCAATACGTCCCAGGAATACCAACTATATATGATTAATATATCACCTACACCTGAGGAACAGGCAGGATTAGCCTCTTTCACTCATTGCTAAGGTGCTATTCCAATATCGGAGAGCCTTGGCAATACTGATGCAAGTTTAGAACTTAAATAGCAATGGGCTGAGGTGTGAGTCGGAATTTGTAAGGGCATGGGAGACGTACTCGGATAGTCTATGCAGGTCTGGTATTTCTAGTGCCAGTACAGCGTAACGGGTTCGAATCTCCGTGCTGGTACAAATTTTAATTGACTACTTTGGCATGCATGATTATCGTAAATGAAGGTGGGGCTCTATATGTCTAAGGAATGCCAACTACATATGATTAATATATTGCTTGACTAAAATTTCCCGGTATTCTAAAGCGGGTCACACATTGATCATGGGGCAGTGAATGGTATAACCATCCGTGAGAAGCGTCTGAGAGGCTGCCCTCAACTACAAGTTCTGCGACCCTCGCACACAGTGTGACTGCGGCGTGTTGATGGCCGTATGAGATACAATCTGGATTCAGCAGCGGGCGGCCGCACCTCCGGCAGACAAACGCAGTTAGGCGCGCAGCCGTCAGCTGTTTTCACCTGAGTGCGCGCCAGGCGGGAGCGCCGCTGATGATACGGCCCGCAGGTTTCTCCGCATTCCCATGTGGTACACGTACCGCGGGACCCCTACGCCTTTTCTTGGAACCTCTGCACACGCCGGCAGCCTTGCCCAACTTCCGGACGAATTGGCCTCTCCTCCGTCAAGAAAAACACCGAGCCGGGGATGACACTTTTTTGTTTTGTCTCTGTGTTTCCCCCCGTCACTAACAAATAGATTAAGCGATTTTCAGTATGTTCGACCCATTCGGTCCAAGTTGATCTAACTCAGTTGCTGGTCAAGTCTTCTGATAGAGTGAAACAGTACATCTTAGCAACGGTCGAAGTCGGTTTTTTGAATCGCAGTTTGCCCCACACTCGAATTTCACTTAGGTGGCAAAAACCATTGGACAGCGATATGCACATATACAGATCGCAGTTGTATTATGTACACAATGTGAAAGAGGGCAGTGCATTGGCGGAGCTGTCATTTGTACTCAGGTGATTCATGTGAAAAGGTTTCCGACGTGATAAGGCCGCACGACGGGAAGTAACAGACTTTGGACGTTGAATGGTGGATGGAGTTTGACGCATGAAACATTCAAGTTCGGAAATTGTTAGACAATTCAGTATTCCGAGATCCACAGTGTCCACAGTATGCGGAGAACACCAGATTTTATGCATTACCTCTCACCAAGGACAACGCAGCGGTTGACGGCCGAGAGCAGAGGCGTTTGCGTAGAGTTGTCAGTGTTAACGGACAAGCTACACTCCGTGAAATAACCACAGAAATCAATTTGGGATGTACAGCGAACGTATCCGTTAGGACAGAGTGGCAAAATTTGGCGCTAATGGACTATGGCAGCAGACGACCGACACGAGTACCTTTGCTAACAGCACGAGATCGCCTGCTGGGCCTCTCCTGCGTTTCTGAACATATCGGTTGGACCCTAGACGACTGGAAAACCGTGGCCCAGTAACAACTGCTGGTAAGAGCTGCAGGAAGGGTTCAAGTGTAGTGCAGACCCTACGAAGCCATGGACTGAGGTTGTGTGCAAGCTGCTGCTGGCTCAATAATGGTGTGGGCTGTGTACATGGAATGGACTGGGTGCTCTGGTCGAACTGAACCGATTGCTGACTGTAAATGGTTATGGTCGGCTACTTAGAGACCATTACAGCCATTCATTGACTTCACGTTCCCAGACAACGATGGACTCTTTATGGAAGACAGTCCGCCATAGCCGGCCGGAGTGGCCGAGCGGTTCTAGGCGCTACAGTCTAGAACCGCGCGTCCGTACGGTCGCAGTTTCGAATCCTGCCTTGGGCATGGATGTGTGTGACGTCCTTAGGTTAGTTAGGTTTTATTAGTGCTAAGTTCTAGGGGACTGATGACCAAAGAAGTTAAGTTCCATAGTGCTCAGAGCCATTTAGTCCGCCATATCACTGGGCCACAATTGTTCGCGAGTGGTTTGAAGAATATTCTGAACAATTAGAGCGAATATTTGGCCACCCAGCTCGCCTGTCATGAATTCCATCGATACTGATGGTACACAATCGAGAAGTCAGTTGGCGCACAAGATCCTGTACCGGCAGCACTAACCCAACTGTAGACAGCTGTAGAGGCTCCGTGGCTCAGTATGCGGGATCTGCAACGACTTGTTGAGTCGATACTATATCGAGCTGTTGCAATATGCAGGGCAAAAGGAGGCCCGACACAATATTGGAATATAACCCATGACTTTTTTCACCTCAGTGTATGCTGACGGGATTAAAAAAGGGAATCAGACACCGAAAGAAACAATCGAGTTTTACTATGTGAGGACCTAAATAACTGACAAAGACAGTAGTAAAAAGGATAAACGAGAGAAGTCATTAAGTTGTATCACCTCAAAAATTCAAGCTGCGACTACAAACCTACGAAATCCAACTCGCTCTGTTCATCCACGAGACCCAGAAAACAGTAGATATCGGCGCCCATGTTGATATCGCGTTCCTAGACTTCTGGAAGACGGGCGATATATTCCCACACTGCCGCCTAATGAATAATATACGATCGTGCGCAATACCAGACGAGATGAGTGAATGGACTGAAGAGTCTCTAACAAATAGAACACAGTACGACAATCTCAACACAGAGAAGTCTTGAGACACAAAAGCACCTCTATGGGTATGTTATTGGACCATTACTTTTTACAGTATATGTAAATGATCGAGTAGATAACGTCGGAATTTTGAAGAGGCTTTGCGTGGGGAACGCTGTTCTATACAGAGAAGTTGCAACGCTAGAAAATTGTAGCGAAGTGGAGGAAGATTTTCCGATGATCTGCGCTGTAACGAATAGTGTATAAATACGCAGATAAACACATTATTGCATATTACACTATTGCATAACACTCACTGGAACCAGTCACATCCATTAAATATCTTGAAGAAGGGCTGCGGAATGACTTAAAGTGGAACGACGTCATAACACTAAACGTAGGGAAGACAGATGCCAGTCTGAGATTAATTGGAAGAACCCTCAGAAAATTTAGTTAACCCACGGAGGTCGGATACGAAACCCTAGTTAGACTCATATTTGAATATTCCTCGTCAGTCTGGGATCAGTACTACACAGGATTGATACAGGAAATAGAGAAGATGCAAAGAAGAGCATTGCGTCTCGTTAGAGATTCATGTAGCAAGAGCGAAAGCGTTATAAGAGATGTTCAGCCAACGCCAGTGCCAGTCGCTCCCAGAGAGGCGTCCTGTATCACTGCGTGGTTTTGTGAACGTAAAATTAGGGAGATCCGAGTTCACACAGAGGTAATCGTGCTTTCTGCGAATCATTCGCGACTGGAACAGGAAAAGAGGTAAAATGATACTAATACGCAAAGTACCCACCGCAACGTTTGCTGAGTTTAGATGTTGCTATTAGATGATGGTATTAGTCCTTTTACCCATATTCACCCTTCAACACGACGTTTCATTCACAACGATGGGTGACTTTGCTGACATCTTGGTTGTATTGGATTGGTGCATACCTTCGTAGCGTTTCCCATATTAAAGACAACAGATACACGCAACAGAGACTTTTGTCATCAGTAATATAATATATTATCCTTCACTATCTATAACAGTCTGCCAACGATGGAGTAACTTTCCAATTCCGCTACCGCAGAAACCATGTGGTACTGAGGCGCAGAACTACTCCAGCCATGACTGGAGCGCATTTTCATCCGGAAAGGAAGTTCCCTGAAGGTTGTTCTATAAATAACGGAAAAGGTGAAAATCCGAGGGCGCTAGATCAGGTGAATAAGGTGGTTGCGGAATCAATTCCCAACCAAATTCCTGAATAGTATTTCTTGTCAGTCTAGCAGAATGTTACGGGCGTTATCATGGAGTAGCCTCACTTCACGCAGTCTTCCTGGTCGTTGTTCTTGGATTGCGTCTGCAAGACGTCTCAGTTGTTGGCAAAAATGCCAGCAGTGGTGGTTACACCACGGGGAAGCAACCCGTAGTACTCCGCTCCGTCGCTGTTCCACCAGACTTGTAACATGTATCTTTTGTGGATGCGTGCACTTCTTTCTGCGGGGAGCTCTTACCTTGGTTGATGTTAAACATTCCTGCCTTTCTTTATGTTAGTATAAAGACAGCATTTATCGTCACCAGTAACGATTCAGGGCAGGAATGGTCAGCGTTGTCCATTAGCCAATAGACAGGAAGGGTGGCAAAGATGATGATGGTTACTTAACTGTTGGGTGCTTTTGACAGTTATATAGCATTTTAAAGTTAAAACGTGATTTTTTCAAAATGACTTTTTTTGTATTTACGTACCTATATAAATGTATATCAAAAATAACTTGTGATAGCTACATGAAACTTTGTGACCTGTTTTGTTGTAACACATTACACCTACTGAAGCACAATCACGGTAGTGAGTTGAATAGGTATGAATCTTAGGATCTTACATGTACAAGTATACATGATAAAAAATTGCATAATTTTTTGGTTCCTTCGTATCTTACCTCTTAATTCTGCTTCAGTAGACATAAATAACAATGACAAGTTACCTGTAAAAATTTCAGATTCTTATCTTCATTGTTTCCAGAGTTAAAGGTACTTGCATGAATGCATGGTCTCACGGCAATATGAATCAATAAAATCTTATCGGACTTCCAGTCTCTTCAGGTGGTTAAAAATCTATGAGCTTTCGACTGAGCTCTCCTCAGCCATTGTCAAGTGGTAAAAGACAGCCGTATTGCTGCTGTCTCGCCGTTATATAGCCACGCTACTGGCTGCGACGTCACTGTTGCCCTTTTCCTCGCCAAATGTGGTAATGCTCTCGTCTCGTTCCTTATTTAACGTTGAGTCCATAGGTCCTGCAAATTCTCCTTAAAATACTTATCTGGTATTGAGTTTACTGCTTAAATTTTTATTTTTATTTCAAAATTACTGTAAAATATATTTAGTCAGGCGATCTCTTCCACTGTCCTTCTGTCTCTTAATTCCGTGTTAGGAGAATTTCGGGAGGAGGAGGGGGGGAGAATTCATCATACTCCACCTTATGAGCTGCGTTGTTTTGTTTTTGTTCCTCTAGCAGCGCTCAAAGCAACCGTGGCGAGCTGATATTAACGTCTTCCAGGACTGTAGACATGTACCCGCAAACGAAAAAAAAAATATATTAATTAAGTAGCTTTTATTTCTCGGTGTAATAATTAAAGAGTTGACTACCTCTCCTATTTTCGGTTCGACTTATTTCCAAGTAAATGCCCGACGAGAATTCGGCTTTTGCTATCCATAACATATGAAACCCTTCAGCTGAAAAAGAAAAAAAAGAAAGAAAAATAATGTAGCTTAGGATTCGGGAGGGGTGGGGTTCAGGCTCTAGTTGTACGAGCGTGGACTTAATGTGAAATAACCTTTGATAACCGTATATTGTAATATAGAAACATAAACAACATCGATTTAAATTCTTCACGCTCAGTGTCAAACTATAAACAATGTTCTCTCCGTAAGTAATTCTTTTAAAAAATCAAATAAAAAACGACGCACCACTGGGGAATTGCCCAAATGGGTCGGAATCGGGACCGGAAACGGGTCTTTCCAGCGGATCGCGCTTAGTTAAAACTCTAGCGCGATCCTCCCAGCCCTAGCGGCGGCCGAGCGAAACTCGTTCAAGGTCACCCGCCAAGATGGCAGCACACACAGCCATGTACAATACCCACCCACCTCCCCAGGAGTCGTAACTCCCGCACCCATTAGTGCAAGCAAATCATTAGTTTCAGAAAAATTGGATAATTTATTCAAGAGAAAGAGCTTCACAAATTGAGCAAATCAGTAACTCGTTGGTCCACTTTTGGACCTTTTGAAAGACCTTATTCCGCTTGGCATTGATTGACAGAGTTGTTGGAGGTCCTCCTGTGAGATTCCGTGCTAAATTCTGTTTAATTGGCACGTTAGATCCTCAATGCGCCATCTTCGAGCATCGAGCGGCGCAAGAAGTATCGACCACCACAGAGATACCGCACAGCAAAGCGGTCTCACGAGACACCAATGAGATGCTAGGAAGAGTCCGAGCCTCCTGTGGCTCCCAGGTGCCACCGCCGCGCCTCAGCCCTGAAACAGCGTCGCCAGAGGCAAGTATTGCAGTTGTGTTCGAGGTTGGATCCCGCCCGCTTCCAGGAAGTTCCTATCGGAGTACCGTCGTTGTGTTGCCTACTGGCCGTCACACTGTCCGTGTCAACCGCCGGAGAGTGAAGAGACTTTCGTCTCTCGTGAACTGTGCCTACGTGCCAACGCTATCAGAAGTATGTCGACAAGCGTCTACAAACTTGTTTTTTTCTAGTGACTGTAGCGAAGCCACTGTGCGGCAGTTCTGAAAGTGTAGCAATTCGCCACGCATTAATCGTGGCTCATTGAGTGTTTTCTGAACTAAAAGTCCATGTGTGCAGTTTCACAGCTACAGCCGAGCATGGCGAGCAAAGATAAGTTTTCTTGCAGGCAATGAAGTATTTTTTTATTCAAAGAGTTCTAGCTAACTGTACTATTACCCGCCACCTCAGTGTCCAAGATGTCGGACACAACAGTCAAATTACCGAGGTGGTTGCGGGACCCTTTCCGTAATACTCCTAACTTTCTCAATTGGGAAGAAATTCAACGATCAAATTGGTCAGGGTAGGGTTTGGCAAGCGCGAAGACAAGCAGTAGAAACTCTTGCCGTGCGCTGGTGGACATTCACTTAATCTGTGAAGCTCTTTCTCTCGATAAATCGTCTAATTTTTCTGAAATTGCAACAATTTGTGTGTCTGCACATATTCATCACAACAGTTCTTCATTTGACCACCCTGATGGATTTGCTCGTCCGATAGTTCCAGCTGGGGCTCCGAACAACATGTGGTCCTTAAAGTGCACGCCTGGGAATATTAGCATCTGTGGAATGTGATTTCCAATGGCATTGACAGCAATTATCATCGTAATATTCTCTCCCCTCTCTCCAAAAGTCATGCTACCAGTCTGCTTGATGCCTTTGGTTCAAATGGCTCTGAGCACTATGGGACTTAACATCTATGGTCATCAGTCCCCTAGAACTTAGAACTACTTAAACCTAACTAACCTAAGGACAGCACACAACACCCAGCCATCACGAGGCAGAGAAAATCCCTGACCCCGCCAGGAATCGAACCCGGGAACCCGGGCGTGGGCTTGATGCCTTTCTCACAAATAAATTTTGGTGAAATGCGGACAGTTGAATTTGCAGTTTCACCAAGATAATAAATTTCGCTTGGTGGAAAATGATTGCTAGACATAACAGTTCTCAAATTCTTATAAAATTCAGAAATATTTGCATAATTTAAGGTTGTAGTTCGGGAAAAGCTTGTTCCTGGATACACATACAAATGCGTCTTCTTCTTCATTACCCTTCACGGTTAATGAATGCCTAGTCAAGGTAGTTTTTGAAAGTCCATATTTCTTTGTTGCAGATCTAACCTTAGTTTTATTGGATGAAACATCCATTACAGCTTCAGACAGCGCAACACAATCCACTTTTTCCATGGTTTTCCCTGTTTTACTTCTTGGCATTTTCCTATAAATAATATAAACAAATAGGATACCAAAACAAAAATATTTAAAACGTCATGTTGTACCTTGGGCGATGCACCAAGGTACAACAGGAAGAATGGCCCAAGGTGAACAATCAGCAGTGCATCAATAAATAATAGTCCATACTTCGAGGTTACAGCTTAGAAGGATGTCACACAGTTCAATGAAAATAGAATATTCACTATTTACCTTGATAACAATCTTCTCGAAACGTCTTCTTTTGTTCATTCATTACACGAGGTAGAGAGGAGGTAGAGGAGGTAGAAAAATACTTCCACACCAAGAAAACTGACGATTAAGGTAAATAACTGATGATGGTCGAAGTAGAGAGGATATAAAATGTAGACTGGCAATGGGAAGGAAAGCGTTTCTGAAGAAGAGAAATTTGTTAACATCGAGTATAGATTTAAGTGTCAGGAAGTCGTTTCTGAAAGTATTTGTATGGAGTGTAGCCATGTATGGAAGTGAGATATTGGACGATAAATAGTTTGGACAAGAAGAGAATAGAAGCTTTTGAAATGCGGTGCTACAGAAGAATTGAAACGTCCCCTTATAAAAATTATACAGGACTGAGCTTAACCTGACACAACATTTTTAGCGCAACGTAATCTGACTTTCAAAAATCCCTACAAAAAAAATGGCCCTGACTAACATTAACCTATGCGTTTCACAAATCGCTTACCTCACAAAAATCTTGGTTACTCGAACTACTGCAATACAGCAGGCCACTGCTGCCAGCTAAATAAAAGATTCGAACTATGGAAGGCACTGACTACTGATAGGGATAGTTAGCAAATGAAAGATATTAATAGAGAACAAACAATGTATTTACCTTAATATCATATATATATATATATATATATATATATATATATATATATATATATATATATATAGCGGTTCATGAAAAAGTTCAAAACTCCGCCATCTCTCTCCCCACATCCACCACTGCTGGCGGCTCACCTCCAACTGCGCAACGCTACGCGCTGTTCACATCCAGCTGCCGCTGCCCAACACTACAATGGCAGACAACAATGCAAACTAGACACAGACTACACACAGCACAGCCAGTGATTTTTATAGAGAGGTGGCGTTACCAATAAGAAAACCTAAACAGCCCCACAAAAAAATTTTACAAATTGTTTTGGGCACTGGCCAATAATGATATAAAATTTTTCACAATTACAGTAACGAAGAAATCAAATGCACACACTTATTGATACAATGTTGGTCAAAAGCTAAAATTTTCTCACAGTCCATAAAGACAGTCCTGATCGTTCATCACAGTAAAATAGCAGTGTTTTTCTCGAAGTCTGAGCAGTAGAAGAAAATGCACACGGAAGTAGTGGATTTCCATGCAGTCTTGAAGAAGTAGTGTTGTCCTTCCAACGAAAAGACAGTGCTGACTCTTGACATGCAGACAGGTAATGGGCCACAACAGAGCAAACCCACAACAGAGTCATTTGAAGTTTTGAAGGCTATTGGTAGGTAGGTCATCACAGAGCAGACCCACTGTAGTCCTGGTAGAGATTATGGCATTGGTGGGCCACCAGAGGTGCAGACCCACTGTAGTCCTGGTAGAGAGTATGATATAGGTGGGCCACCAAAGGTGCAGATCCACTACAGCCCTTGTAGAAATAATGGTACTGATGAATCATCAAAGGTGTAGACCCACTGTAGTCCTTGTGGAAATAATGGTACTGGTGAGTCAGCAAAGACGCAGACCCACTGTAGTCCTTGTAGAGATGGCCAGCAGCCATCTGATGTGACTGTGCGGGTGCACAATCACCATTGAAGAGTCTTGCGGACAATATAGCAAGTCCATAAACCACCACTTGTGCACTCACAAAGTTTCTGGAATTGTCCTTAGAACCAGCAATGCTGTTATCCAGTCCTTTGCTGAATTATTAACACATGTGCGAACACTAACAGTCCCAACTTCTCACATATTGTGCATTACTATGACCAACAGAAATGTGTGCAGTGAAATGAATGCTTACAAGTTACTTAATTTGATGAACTGGTGTCAATTACAATATTATAACATAAGAATACAATTACAAAGGTACAAAATACATCATTAAAGAACATAACAATACAGAGAACATTTGTAGTACAGGCTTTACAAAAGAATAGAAATAAACATATACATCAGTGTTACAAAAATAATGACATAAGTACATACATAAAGATCAGAATAACTTTTGAAACATCACCTTCACATATGAGCAACAAAACAGAATAAATAATGTCTCAACATCTTTACAAAGTAAATAACATAGTATTAGAAAAATTCTACAACATAGCTCTCATCAGCTAAACACATAAAGACAGGAAAAACACAAATACACAAGGGTACACAAACATATAGAGGGATGACACAAAAGGAAAGGACAGGGTTTGTTTTACTGCAGTATTTTGCATGGAGATCTCCCTTTGTTCATCATTATTCCCAAAAGTACTATCTAAGCCTGCTTTCTGTATTCTGTTCACATCCTCTTTCAAAATAGTTTTTCTCCACTGTACACTACTTTTTTTTGGCCAAACCATTTTCTTATATCTTCTCAATGCATTTCATCCAATTCATCATAGTTAGTTTCTTATATAGTCTACCCCCTCTTAAGCTAACTTAAATCTACTGAGCTCAGATGCTAAACTAAGGGACGAGGCAATGCAGCAGCACAAAACAAGTAACACAAACATCAATGACAAAAAATTCAAACTGGCAAAGCAATTGCAATATTACAACTAATATAAGGCACTGTGCAGCAAACAAGAAAAATAAATGCGTAGCAAACTGGCTTAACAGCGTAATACAAAGTCAAATTCAGTAACATTATGCCTGGCAAACAGCAGCAGAAAATGAAATAACTTATACCTAAACATGACATAGCTCAAGCAGAAAAAATAGTACACTAAAGATAACAATGCAGATAAGGGAAATATATAATCACATATTAATGTCTAAGTAATTAAAGTGGTGCACCACAAGAAGTTATTCTACCAAAAAAATTACCAAGTACTTGAAAAGAAAATTATGAATGCAGTTCATGTGAAGGTAAATGTCTTTTTGTGCTCCCTCATTTTTTTTGAAAAAATTATTATTTACTCGATCTGTAGACAGAAAATATTTATATTAGTACATCTATAAAATTTTATTTTAACCAATGCTGCAGTGCCACTAGAAACTAGATATTAAACAAAATGAACAATCTCTAACTAGAAAGACAATAGATGTAAAATGTTTCTCATCATTTCATTAGGCATTTTAGTGAATATCATAAATTAAGAGCTCCACAGTGTAATCACATGTTTTCAAGTTTGAGCGTGTCGTATTTACGATGCTTTCTACAAAGGAATGTCAATAGCGAGGATAATGGCCTCCCTTTTTTTGTCTTTTCTACCTGTGCCTCTGAAATGGCACACACACTAATGGCTTTCTCTCCAGGCGTCTGACACAGCTGGGTGCCCACGACGCATTACGTGCAGGTGGTCACTTTCTTACGGAAATATTTACGACAGCAGTTTCCGCTACAGTGGCAGTCTCATATAAAAAATTTCAGAGATCGAGAATTCGCGTTGCAAATGTGTAGATACAAAATCTTATGAATATAACAGTGTCCAAAAAATTTTCGCCGGCATTGTGATACATTCACACATTTACACACATTTCATAACTCTTGAAGTACGATTCTTGGTTTCCAACATCCTTTTTTCACAAGTCAGAGTCCCTAACCACTATTCATTACTCCTTACCTTATTACACATATACATATTCGTCGTCATAAAAATAACATCAAAACATCTCAGTCAAATCTCAAAAACGTCGTAGCTTTATGCAATAATTTCAAAACCTAAAGAAAATTCTCTGCTCATTTCAATAGTGTCATCTACCTCAAACGTACTTTAAAATCATGATCCCATACCAAATATATCATTCAAAGCTCTCATAATATCACAATGGTTCCGAAAAATATGAGCATTTCACAAAGTACAGACAAAATACAATTTCATAAGTGTGAAGTTATCCAACTGTGTAATTACGTAAACATCTGTCACTGATGTAGTAAAAAAAGTTTCTTTCTCTGTTAAATGATCAGATAGCTGTGTAATTCTGTGTTAGAGAAATATGGTACCGATGTGTAAAGTTGTATAAGCAAATACCATATTAGCTAGGGCTCCTTGTGCTTGCCAAACACATGGTACACAAAGTAATCGTGTACCCCCCTGAGGATTAATGTAATTATACCCTCAGGTGTTACAGATTACAACAATGGAATGAAATTATTACGGAAAACCTTTGTATCATTGTACTTCAAATATCTTTAAAAAATAAATGTTTTAAGTACAAAATTAATCACTCAAATACGTGTACTGTAGCGCTAAACTGTGCGTCTTGTTGTGAGAACCTCTGTGGAAGTGTCGTAGTTATTGTCCTCCGAAAGCTAAATTGTGCAGAAGTCAATGTACTTACCTCATGATAAACAAAAGTGAAATGCTATGCGTATAGATATCTTAGTTATTAAGCTTATTGCCATGATGAAGAAAGTACTGTGCTGTAACGTATTGTTGTGCTATGGAAAAGGCAGGCTCATTGTAGCTATACCACAAAAGTTACTACCAAAACATGTTTTAGTTTCCAGAATAAAACAGAAAACTGTGCAGATATAAAACAGAAACACTGCAAAAGCAACATTGTAAATTGTCATTCATTAGTAGCGTCGTGATAAAATCGTGTAGCTGTCACATAAACTAACCACTGTGTCGTCTGTTCACAATAACAATGCATTCGTAATTTCTGTTTAAATAAGTTCTCTTGGTTCTTGACTGGATATTTAACATCAAACATTGTTGCATGTTAACAGATTCTAAGTCTGACAAAGTATACTAGCGATGTAAAGTGAAAACTTATATGGCAAAGACAAAGTTAAAAAAACAGATTATCTTTCAATAAACGGTTTTACATGTGAAATGTGGTGTAAACCTTTACTCTTCCTAGTACACAGAGTTTCAACTTGAACGCAATTATCATACGGTATGCGTCGGTAAAGAATACTGGAATTTTTCTCAAGGCTAGCTTCTATGTTATTTTTCTCTGAGCCAGCCGGCGCACGTGGGTGCCTGCGGCGCGAGTATTGTCTGTCGCTTTGTTGGCGCGCGTTGTTATTGGGATTAGGAGACCTAACTTCTACAAATTCGCCTTGCCGAGAGGGCCCAGCTCTGTTAGAATCCCGCCAGTTCTGATGAAAATCACGTCTGTCGTTTTGTCGGTAGTTTACATAGTTTCTTGTTTGTCGGTCATGTGGTGGAGAATTTCTCCCTGAATCGTAACTGCGCGCTGGACCATTGCATCTAAAGTTATTCTGTCTCCCTTGATAATAATTATTTTGGTTCCCATATTGTCTGTTTCTATGGTAATCTCTGTCATATTCATTACTACAGAAATACGATCTTTCTCTGTAACTGTTATTACTCTGCCAGTGGTTTTCATATGGGTGGCGTCTGTTTTGGTCACGATTTGCTTTGTAAGAATAGACTTGTCGTGTCCAGTTATTGTTTCTGTCGTCACGAAATTGTGACGGATGTGACCTGTAGTGATTGTTTTCCTGTTTTCGCATCCCGCGACTGTCTGTGTCGATTTCTAATTCTTGTAACAGTCCCTGAAAAGCTTCAATGTCGTCTTTGCAACGTCCTGCTAAAATAATATGTCGTAAATGTTCAGGTAATTTGATTAAGCAAATGCGGATGAGCTCTGAGGGGCTGTATGGGTTTGACAGGTACTGATTCTTGTGCAACATGTCTTCAAAATATTTCACAAGACTGGAGAATTCAGGTTGTTCGAAATGTTTCATCATTATGATGCCATGTTTTCCTCGGTCTTGTGTGACTTGAGACCAATATGCTGAGAGGAAGGCATGGTAAAATTCTCCTTCACTGTGGCAATCGTGAATGACCGATCGCATTCTTACAGCTGGTTCATTCTCTAAGTAGCCACACATAAATTCTAATCTGTGTTCTAACGACCAGTTGGGAGGAAAACAATGAGAGAATTGATGGAGCCATGCTTGTGGATGAATGTCGTTGCCAGAATTCTTAAATGTTTTGAATTTACGTGTAGTAATGAACAGCTTATAGTCAAAATCATCATGTCGGCGAGTCGCATATCGGTCATTGTTACGTCGTGTCGGCGGTTCCATCTCAAAATCCAATGCGCCTTGCCAATTTCTTTCATAATTTCCGAAGTGTCCTGTGTTATTATTTTGTGGTTGTTCCGTATTTCTATGTCCTTCTTCCCGTACTGGAGCGCGAGTGTCCTCTGAAATATGTAATTCTTGTATTACCTGCGTCAACTGATCTTGTACTTCCCGGATTTCTCTTTTGTACTGTGTATTGATTTGATTTTGATTTTGTTTTAATTTTCTAATTTGTTCATACTCTTCTGTGTCAGTGAAGGCTACAGGTCTTGTGTCATTCAGATCATCATCTACCTTTGTAGATAAGTTAGTGACCTGATCCGAAAGTTCGGCTACTTTCTCCGAAAGTGAACACATTTCCTCAGTGTGTTTTTCTGAACCAAGTTTCAGAGTGTCCATTTGTGTTGAAATCGAATCTACTGTGTCCTTCAAGATTTCCTGAGTTTTTGCAAGTTGCGTAACCGAATCGGTAGATGCAACTGAGTCAATTTTAGCCCACAAGGTCTCATGATTTTCATGAACAATGGTTTGCAGTTCTTTTATGGCTGCTTCATGATTCTGTAATGCATTTTCATGCCGCGAAAAAATAGATTGAGAATGCTCACAAATTTGTGTTTTTACGTCATTACAGACTTCTTGACATTTCGATTCAATGTTATGTAACTCACTAGTTAAATCTTCACGTGTTTGTTCAAGTGTGATGTCTAACTTTTGAAGATTTTGTTCCATTGTGTCTAACTTTTTAAGATTTTGTTCCACTGTGTCTAACTTTTTGAGATTTTGTTCCACTGTGTCTAACTTTTTGAGATTTTCTTCCACTGTGTCTAACTTTTTGAGATTTTGTTACACTGTGTCTAACTGTTGCTGTGTTTGTCTCTGGTGTTGTTCCATTGTGTCTAACTTTTGAAGATTTTGTTCCATTGTGTCTAATTTTTGCAGCCTATGTCCCATTTGTTGCATTAACTGTAATAACAATGCACTGGTGTCTGAAACATGTTCCTCAGTGCTATTCGGCAGTGAAGTTGCACCGGCAACATTCACATTTTGACAAGCAGAAAATGTTTCTTGACTCATTTGAGAAAACGGTGAGAACCCAAAACCTGAGTCTACAGTATTTGCAATATTGTGTTCTGTCATTCCCGATTCCTAAGGCGAGCTGTTGCCGACCAATCGATCGATAATGCTTCCCTGTTCACTACCTGTTTCACTGTCTACACCATTATTTGACGCCTGCTCCATTTCCCTATGCACAGTTACCAAATTACTACTTTGAATGTCTGTTAATTCATTACACAGCGGTGCTGGTAAGCTACACTCGTCGTCACTATTATTTCTCAGTTTACTTTGGAGCCTAGTGTTACGTTTTTCACATGCCATTATTATCACAATATTTCACACGATTACACAGAAAAGCACAATTTGAAGAGCAAAAATAAGAGAACACATTAACATAGCACTGAAAATAATATGTAGTTAACTGCAAGCACAGCTGTGAAATACTTGGTGCAAATCTACATGCATGCCACAACTGTTTTACTGTACAACAATGAAAGACTGCAACTACAAAGGAGATTTTCTCTACAATTACGCACTAGCAATAAACAAAAGCTACACTAATTACACAAACTACAAGAAAAAATCAAAAGATTCCAGTGAGGTATCCTGGCAGGGTCGCCATATGAAACGTCCCCTTATAAAAATTATACAAGACTGAGCTTAACCTGACACACAATATTTTTAGCGCAACGCAATCTGACTTTCAAAAATCCCTACAAAAAAATGGCCCTGACTAACACTAACCTATGCGTTTCACAAATCACTTACCTCACAAAAATCTTGGTTACTCGAACTTCTGCAATACAGCAAGTGCCACTACTGCCAGCTAAATAAAAGATTCAAACTATGGAAGGCACTAACTACTGATAGGGATAGTTAGCAAATGAAAGATATTAATAGAGAACAAACAATGTATTTACCTTAATATCATATATATATATATATATATATATATATATATATATATATATATATATATAGCAGTTCATGACAAATTTCCACACTCCGCCATCTCTCTCCCCACATCCACCACTGCTGGCGGCTCACCTCCAACTGCGCAACGGTACGCGCTGTTCACATCCAGCTGCCGCTGCCCAACACTACAATGGCAGACAACAATGCAAACTAGACACAGACTGCACACAGCACGGCCAGTGATTTTCATACAGAGGTGGTGTTGCCAATAAGAAAACCTAAACAGCCTACTTACAGAATGCTGAAGATTAGATGGGTAGATCACATAACTAATGAGGAGGTATTGAATAGAATTGGGGAGAAGAGGAGTTTGTGGCACAACTTGACAAGAAGAAGGGACCGGTTGGTAGGACATGTTCTGAGGCATGAAGGGATCACAAGTTTAGCATTGGAGGGCAGCGTGGAGGGTAAGAATCGTAGAGGGAGACCAAGAGATGAATACACTAAGCAGATTCAAAAAAAAAATGGCTCTGAGCACTATGGGACTTAACATCTATGGGCATCAGTCCCTAGAACTTAGAACTACTTAAACCTAACTAAGCTAAGGACAGCACACAACACCCAGTCATCACGAGGCAGAGAAAATCCGTGGCCCCGCCGGGAATCGAACCCGGGAACCCGGGCGTGGGAAGCGAGAACGCTACCGCACGATCACGAGCTGCGGACAAGCAGATTCAGAAGGCTGTAGGTTGCAGTAAGTACTGGGAGATGAAGAAGCTTGCACAGGATAGAGTAGCATGGAGAGCTGCATCAAACCAGTCTCAGGACTGAAGACAACAACAACAAGATAAACACATTTAGTTTGCTTTTCAAAGGTTACAAATGAGTAGACATAATAGTTAACACCATGGCAGTAGTTAATTTACATCAAACCAGATGGCAGAGCTACACCGAATCAACCGAAGTGGACCCTGCCCAAAGTACAACACTCTCCCCTAATTATGCAGGCACTCGTTTTGCTATATCTACAGCTCCGCAACAGCGACTGCCAAGTCGCAATAGTCTCCAGGACTAAACTCGTGTAACTGTGTTTCCTAGCGTAATTGCAAGAACTGTATTGAGCTGAATGTAGACTTTGAGTCGTCTCGATGCAGAATCGGAGGAGTGTCCGTGGGGTGTAGTCAGTTCAGTCTGTCGGCGACAGAATCTTCATCCCTGTCATTACTAGGCGGACAGAAAGTAGTCCGCGGTTGACAGAAATCTCTTTGGCAACTGGCAACACTATTACAGGACGATTATGACGCGCAGATGGACGTGGTACAAAAGAAGAAAATGGCCCGAATTTGTGATGAGCCATCTGTGATAACCTGCTGGTCGGAACTGAGAGGCAACAAGTAAGTGGTGTGCCTCAGTGTGGTGGCCTCCCGTGGTATCTGTTAAGCACTTCTTCAGTATGGTATGCAACACTATATTCGATACCCATCACACACTAAATTAACTCTCACAAAACCTGTCATAGAAGCACAGAGCTAGACTTCTGTAGATAACTAAACTCTTCATGGTTCTTCGTCTCTGGGTGTGGGATGCTGTCTTCCAACACACAACCTAATTACTATTGCATACACTAACAATGTGTCATACAGCCCTCTTTGTGTCTATTACGAACTTAGCAGCAAATGTTTGGGCGCACCGACTGCCTCTCTCCCCCAAAAAATCAATTGTGAGGCGTGGACAAAGAGCTGTATTGCTCAGAATGTCGGAGGCATTTGACACAACTTTCGTAGAAGGCTTATGCATTGTTTTTGCAACAAACCCATCTGACATAACCATTAGACACTGAGCAACAGCATACTGCTTCAAAACGGGAAAACTGGACAAACTACGTGCGATAACATGAGAGGATATTAAAGAAAAACGGCAATTAAATCTTTGGAAGCTTGAGACATGGCACATAGAGTGGGATACATCTGACAAGGACATCGGGTCTTCCTCTTCTTCCCGAACATCCGAGAACGGCTGAGACTCAAACACGTTGACCAATCAAGATATAGTACACTTCCTGACTGGCCACGGCCCTTAACCTACGCATCTGCACAGCTTTGACCTCAGCCAAAGTCGTACATGTGAATGTGGACGACATGGGCCCCCTGAAAAATAACACTACAATGCAACAAACTAACAACGTAAGACGATGACAGAAAACGAAGACGTAGGGCAAATTTTAAGAGAAAGGAATGAAATACCAAGAGCACTACACATGACTTACAAGCAGCCACTACCATATACAAGATCACAACCAGACAAAAACTTTACGCCACAACATGACACCCATGACACATGGGAAACAGATGAACATACAGACACAGATGTCGACACGAAAACACCAGTATCACGAGATACACCACAGTAGCAGATCAGACGATTGCAACAATGCTGCAAGTAATACATACATGAAATACGTTAGTAACAAGAAATAAAACATCGAATTTTCTTGTTTGTACAAAGTATAAGAGGTCATTCTTTAGTTCTTTGGATCATTATTTTCAAACAAATAATTTTGTAATATGTAAACTGTATAAGATACAAATTGTAAAACTTGTGAACTTTATAATATTGTACATAAAAATACATATGCAATGTAATAAGACTCAGCTACACAACACGAACGCACAACATACACGGTTTCTGATAAGTAACTCCTTGTTTTTAAATAGTTATAATTTCTTTACTTATGAACTAATTTTCTTATAACTATTTCTGTTAGAATCAGCACTCCCTGATATTGTGATTAACATCATTTTTTTTTCTTTTGTTTCAGTTGTAAAATGCAGCCTGTGTTGACTGTGGAAGAACGGGACAAAATACCACCTAGTTATGAAGTCTGGGGATTTCTGGTGCGAGTACAAAGGTGTTGAAGGCTGAACGAGGGATCCGTTCAACACTGGATGCGCAAGCAGTTAATAATTGCCATTCCAAATTACTAACAACAGGGAGTGTCGCTGATGGAAGAATATCAGGAAGTCTACCAACTTCGAGGACACCAGACAATGTTGACAAAGTTCCGTGAAATGTTCACGAGAAGCACTAAGAAATCATCAAGGATCTGGTGAAAGTGATCTTCCACGTTACACAGTTACTACGATGCAGCAGTTGTTTCATGATAACTGTGACAGAAGAATGGAGAACGATGGAATTTTCTTGGGTTGGAATGATGATAGGCTATAAATTTTTGTGAACATTCTGGGGACCGATGAGGTAATTTTACACGTTGGAGGATTTGTAAACAGGCATAACTGACATCAATGGGCAACGGAAAATTCACACGAATGTGTTGAAAAAGCACAGGGGCGCTAGAAGGTGACACTATGGTGCGGTATCACTTCATCCGAGGTTTTGGTCCTTTCTTTCTGCGGAACACTATGAACGGCGATGGATACCTGTAAATGCTGCAAGATCATGTATGGCCACTAATTTCACAATGGGACAACCCTCAGCTTAACGTCAGGCAGGACGTAGCACCTGCACATTTCGCAAATCATGTCCGCGAATGGCTGCATGATTATTTCCCAGGTCCGTTGGACCGACAGACGTGGTGCATATGTATGACCTGTCCGCAGCCCTGATTTAACGCCTTGCAGTTTTTTTCTCTTGGGGTGGGCTAAGGACGAGGTTTACAAGACAAAACCACGGAACTTGGATGAATTGAAAGCAGGAATACCTGAGTGTTAGCCAACGTTCCACCTAACATACTGCAAGCAACAGTTTCGCTCGTACCAATTCGTTTAAAAAATACGAAGAGAATGCTGGAGCCTATATGGGGGTTTAAAATGATATTGAACACATCCTGAAGGGGTGCATGCATGTGCGAAGGAACTTTGCATCGTAATTTGGAATAACACAGGCACAGCAGTATCGTATTTATCCGCCGTCACCGGGCAATCGACTTTGAAGTAAAATGTTTCTCCTGTACAGAAATATACACAATGTATGTACGAGTACAGGTTGTAGAAACATAGTTGACGACATGTGGAAGTTTGGGCCTGGCCGTGGGTCGTGCTCTGTTAGCCTAAAGATATTAGCCGGCACGGTAGCTCAGCGTGTTCGGCCAGAGAGCTGGTTGGCCTCTGTAATGAAAAAAACTGAGTGGAAGGATCAACAAACGAACTTGAACGGATGTCATGTGACGTCCGCAACGACCAAACACAACGATCAGCAACGAACAAAATGGAAAAGAAAGAAAAATAAATAAAGCGACCGTTCGCTATAAGCGGGAAATCCGGGTTCGAGTCCCGGTCTTGCATAAATTTTCACTGTCTCCATTCCATTACACAGTTGATGGTAGTCCATATTTGCAACTGCGAATATATTTCATGTACACTGATAAGGAGTGCCTTTATACGAGACTCGAGGTCACTCTTCCGAACTTCCGAGGCTTCTCTCCCGATTATGATGCGGGCAAATGCAGGAAGTAACTATACCAACAAATAGTAATGGCATACCTTATACGCACACCAAGAAGAGCTAATCTCACGACCTACCTGCATAGAGTAGTAGTCAGAGTAGAATATAATATGCTCATTCACGTTATACAGGCTCAAAGTGTTTACTGAAGCCCTCACACTTGAAATACCCAGTTAAAGGGGCCTTTTTTCATTATTTTATTGTTTCTTTTCGTCTACTGTTTTCTGCTTAAGGATATAGTACAATTTGTTTCCCTTTTCCAAAATGTACTTTATGTATCACATGTTTTTATTAATGATGTAATTATTGTAAGGTGGCGTGGTCTCCTGACCTTCATTTCTTACATATTCCATCCTCACAATCGTATTCTGCACATCAGGACGCTTCATTCGAATCCAAACTCGATAAGGTAGCGTCAATTTTGTACGAATTCATGTAAGCGATATGTAAATCTAATAAGTAAGTCGCAAGTGCGCACCAAGGTTGAAAAAGTCGAGGCTGGCGTACACAACATGACGGCCACAGGAATGTTCGTTCTAAAGAGGAAACCATCCCATTGGGAAGACAGTCCCTGCAGAGGGCTGGGTCAACAACATACCTACTTCAGCTGAAGTGACTGCCCAGAGAGAAGACAGCTTTTGCTAGATCGAAGGGATAACGACCGCCGTGTTCGACTTTAAAGCAAATTCCGCTACATTGTGTGGGAGCGTCCAGAAGACGCATTTTTTCATGGACCGACTGCTTAGTTACGGAATTCTCACAGGAGGACAGTATACGCCTAACGGAGATGCTACATATTTTTGCATTGGTCGACTCAAACGAAACGTCATTCTTCCATTTAAAAGAGCAACGCTGATTGGCAGAATATTTCTGACGCAGACAGCCAGAGGAGTGAGGGAAGACAGCGAATGATATGCCCTTGCAACTTTTCCAGAAAAAGGGGCCGTTCCGTTGTCGCTCTTTGAGCGGGAACACGTAACGAGAGCGAGTGCGCTCGTATGTGTACGCAAAGAGTGAGGAACAAAGTCTCTCCTCAGTACTTCACTGGGTGAGCACCTCTGTCATTAGCGAATCGGAGTGACACTCTATATTGAGTCGCTCGCGATTAAGCGTTGTTCACTGTGTTGGCCACCACACTTATTGTGCGGTGTGAACACGGACACGGTAGTAGTTAAATGCCTGCGAGCGAGGATTGAGTGGCATCGCGGTGGAATGGTTATCTGACTAGTGTACCACGCGAATAGTCAGACTAGGGGCGGATAGGAGTCCTTGTCTTCATCAAGGCGTAGGGAGAGTTTGATTGGCGAAGGAAAATCCAGATAGTTGTGTTATTCGCCAGCAGAGAGCGACGCAGGCAGCAGTCGTCACAGCTCATGGTATTGTGCACTACAGTATATGCGAGCCCCATCTGTCCTCCCTAACAGTGCACTCCACTACATTTCTCATGCGACAGCCTTGACAGTACCTAGAAAAGTTGTTCAAGTTATGCCGAGTACATAACATTCTTAAAGAAATGGGAGAAAAGAACCTTTCCATACTTTGTAAAGTAATAGCATTCCTATCCATAAGAGGTAATCTACTGCTCCAAAAAGAACCCAGAAATTTATTATTATTTTATAAGGAAAAGTTTCACTTGATTTCTCAGAATTTTTTGTAATAAATAATATTTTTCGTTCGTTTAATGTTTTTCTTACACTAACTAAGCAATACTCCCGTACCTAAGTATCCCACTAGTTACGTAAGAATATATAGAATATTTTTGTGTCTTTTCCTTACAGTGGACGACTCCAGAAGATATTTGTTGCTGAATGTTTTTCAAGCAGTTCTTGTTGGTACATTAGGAGCGTCTGTCTGACTTCTGTAGTAGTGTGAGGTGGATATTGTTTCTTGCAGGAGCCAAAGGATACTTGTTGGATCAATTTATTGCGCAACTTGACAAAATAAAACCCACACACTTCCATTATGTAAAAGACAAAATAATAGCACTGAGAGAAGCTGTAGACAAAGATGAAGCGTGTGTGATTGCATCTTGTTACTTGTTTTTAGCAGCAGACGACCCACCATAGTTATCAAGGCAGTCGGTCACTCTGTAATGTTACTAAATAAATAAATAAGAAAATAAATAATGTTTCTTCTGGACACTAGGAAAAAACGCTGTCCACACTCCAAGTGGGCGACGTCCATGTACAGCTTGAGCAGGGCCTGGTTTGGCCGTCATGACCCTCCACACGCTGCCCGACTCCACGGCACTCCAGGTTGCCCCTCTTTCCGTCTCGCTTGCTGACTACCAGCGAACGCTCTTCTGTGAACTGCTGGCTGCGACGACTACTTGGGCCCGCAACTCTGGACCCAAAAGAAATGCAGCAGCTGCCCAGCGCAACCCGGCGTCACCCCAATACTTGTCAGCCGCTAGACGCCGCAGTCACCGCCAGTGCCTCAAGCTGTTGTGGGCACCACTGACGGGCACTAGCCAGTATCAGCCCGCTGACAGGCAACCCGGCCGCCGAGTCAATGCCTCGCCCTGGTGACGCACTACAGGATTGGCAGCCACTTCCACGGCGGCCACAGCACTGATCTCCGGATGATGTCGGCAGTACTTCTCCGTACAGTCGACTGCCCTTCCCCCTGCCGCGCCGACATGGGTAGCCACGGGTGGCGTTTCTACTGACTGCACGCCGCCAAACGTGCCCTCTGGTGCGAGAACAGCATCTCACCCGCGCAGGAGCGTCCTGTCAGGGAAAGTGGAAGAAGAGCTGTGCCGCGAAAGTTATGAGGGGCATTCAATAAATAATGCAACACATTTTTTTTCTGAGCCAGTTTCGGTTGAAAAACTGCGGAATTTGTTGTGAGACATAGTCAAATATTCCCGCTTCAGCTTCTATAGTTTCATGCAGTTGGTGACTGGCGCTATACGTAGCCATCAAAAAGTCGTATGTATCGGAGATGCGTTCCAAGCGGAGAGCTCTCACTGAGATTTTTTTGGCGCAAAACTAGAGCATCGCAGATATTCATAGGCGCTTGCAGAGTGTCTACGGAGACCTAGTAGTGAACAAAAGCAAGGCGAGTCGTTGAGTGAGGACTCTGTCATCATCGAACAAGTTCACGCAAACCTGTCCGATTTCCCGCTTGACAGCCGGTCACACACAGCTGTGACTACTGCAGTGTTGGAACGTGCAGACACTCTTATTCAAGGTGACTGACAGATCACAATCAAACACCTCGCTGCACAACTGGACGTTTCTGTTGGTACTTCTGACACAGTGGTCCATCAGTTGTAGTACATGTACCCGCTGGGTTCCTCGCCGTCTGACAGAAGACCGTACGGAGCACAGAGGATCGTCTGCGTGCAATTAGTTGCGCGTTATTAGGATCATCCTGACAATTTTTCGTCGAACATCGCCACAGGTCACTAACCATGGGTTCATCACTTCGAACCGGAAAAAAACTTCAATCCCTGGAGTGGGGCCACACCACATCTCCTCTGAAGAAAAACTTCAAAGCAGCACCCTCAGCCACAGCGACGGTCTTCTGGGGCTCTGAAGGGGTTACTCTTTTTGATATCCACTCTCATTGTGCAACGATAAACCCGGAAATGTACTGCGATACCCTCACAAAATTTAATAAACGACTTCGGTGTGCTGCTCGTCTCAACAGAAATGCAAACTGACGTCTCTCTTTCCATGACAACGTAAGGCCTCACACAAGTTCGTTCGCGAAGGAGAAGCTCACAAAACTTCTTTCGACCGTTTTACCTGATCCACCCTACAGTCCAGATCCCCCTAGTGAGCCACCTAGGCTGCCTGTTGGTGCCAGTATTCTGTTTTCAACGTTCTAATGTAAAGCAACTTTCAAAGAGTGTGAGAAATGTATTGAGAAAAGCATTATATGTGTCGTCTAGGTTATCAGCACTATAAACATCATGCCAATCTCGTTCCTTAATGAAGCTTAAAAGGTTCTCTATTGCAACTGGTTTAGCTTTCCTAAGCAGTTTATAATTGTATTTATTTTGTTATAGAGCGCAAAAAACTTTTAGCGTTAAAATTTGTGCATCATGGTCTTAAAGACCATTTACCTTTTGCTAACAGAATGTCACACTAGCAATGAAGAATGAACAAAAATGTTATCTATGTCTGTGCTACTGTTCCCCTGCACTGCCGTTAGAAAGAATTCAGTTTGCATCAGATGATATGAATTAAGGAAATCTACCAGCAATCTCTTTCTTGCACGCTCAGTCACACAATTAATACTATAGTCACCACGTATAACTAATTTCCTGTACTTCCTAGCTTCACGGTCATCAATGGTATCTGTTCTTTCGGGAACTCTTACGGGACTCGTCAGCTTAGTCTGTCGCGAGTAATGAGTGAATGGGCAAATATCTATTAGGAACACTACGAACGTAGGTTGTGGACAGTTGGAATGTGGCTCTCACGGGAAGCGTTCAAGGGATAAGTCCTCTGCAGTCGCGCTATCCTCTGTGCCCTCGGTGGCTCAGATGGAGCCCCTCCGGCGCAAAGTTTTAAGCCGGCACGGTAGCTCAGCGTGTTCGGTCAGAGGGCTGCGTGCTCTCTGTAATAAAAAAACTGAGTCCAGGAATCAACGATCAACTTGAACGGATGTCTTGTGACGTCCGCCCAGACCAAACGCCATGAACTATATCGAACAATATATATATATATATATATATATATATATATATATATATGAAAGGGAAGAGAAGGGTAATCAACCTCAAAAATCTGGAAGAACGTTCCTCGAAATTCCAAGAAGTCCTCCAAAGCAAGTTCCACATAACTAAATATGGTGATTTGGCGGAAATGATTGTTTCAAGTGCACAAGAAGTCGGTGGCCTGTGCCAAAAAAATAAACAACCAAAGAAATTCAGTGCCAAAACGGAAACCCTTTTACAACAGACGAGAGAAATGAAAATCCAAACCGATCGTGACATGGTAGCGTATTCTGAACTATGTAAGGCAGTGCGAAGAGAAATGAAAACTGACATACAGAAATTCACTGAAGATACCTTACCTTACCTTGGAGAACAAGACAAGTTTAAAGTCAGCCAAACGCAAACTCACAATCGGTAAAAAGCAGATTATCGCACTCGATGGAAACGACAGTCGAATCACTGAAAAGGAGGAGGTTTTGAAGTTCATCAGAGACTTTTATAGCAATTTGTATAGCAATCCAAGGGAAAATTTGAGTGTATCTAAATTAAATTATGTACCTAGTGTTCCATATATACTCCCATCGGAAGTCAAGTGTGCTCTAGATACCATGAAGAAGGGAACAGTGCCGGGTGATGATGAGCTCAGCGTTGACATCCTCAAACTGGCAGGAGAGGTAACAATAAATCACTTGGCAAAAGTATTTACTTCCTGCCTGCACTATGCTTCAATCCCATTATCGTGGAACAAGGCTAAGATTATACTGATACACAAGAAAGGAAGTATTCACAATATTAAAAACTACCGTCCTATCAGCTTGCTCTCAATTTTGTACAAAATGTTCACAAAGATCTTGTTAAACCGAATTAGTTCCACCCTAGACTCAGCCCAACCTATAGAACAAGCAGGATTCCGAAGCAATTTTAGCACTATTGACCACATTCTGACCGTTAGTGAAGTGATAAGCAGAGCGAATGAATACCAACTGCCTCTCTGCATTGCCTTTGTTGACTTTGAAAAGGCATTTGACTCCGTTAGCCATGTAGCTGTCCTCCAAGCATTGAGTGAGCAAGGAGTGGGAGCAGCATACACTGAAGTGCTCAGGTAAATCTACGAGAATTCTTCAGCTTATGTTAACATCGGCGAATCAACTAAAGAATTCCGCATCATGAGGGGTGTCAAGCAAGGCGATCCCATCTCCCCAAAACTGTTCTCTGCTGTATTGGAAATGCCTATGTCAAAGCTGAGCTGGGAAGGTAAGGGAATTAGAGTTAATGGAAGAAGGCTTACCAATTTGAGATTTGCTGATGATATTGCCTTACTGGCCAAAGACTTCGCAGAGCTCCAAAACTTAGTTACAGATCTTGCATCGGAATGTCAGCTGGTTGGCTTGAACATGAACCTTTCCAAAACAAAAGTAATGTCCAACAAATGGGTCCCAGCTGGAGATGTGAAAGTCAAGGACAGTCTACTAGAAGAGGTCAGTGAATATGCCTACGTTGGCCAGATTATAAATATGAAGGGAGACATAAGGTCAGAAATCTATCGACGCATCAAGCTTGACTGGCAAGCATTTGGGAAGAATTCAAAAGTATTCAGATCAAAAATGCCAGTAAATTTGAAGAAAGCAGTATTTGATCAATGCATTCTTCCTGTGATGACGTATGGCTGCGAGACATGGACACTGAACTCATTTACAAAAGGGAAACTTAGGACAGCACAGAGAGCCATGGAGAGATCAATACTGGGCTATAGAAGAAAGGACAGGAAAAGGGCAGATGACATCCGGTCTGTGACGAAGGTTAATGACATCTTAGAGACAGTAGGTTCCTTGAAATGGCAGTGGGCTGGCCACGTCGCAAGAAGAAAAGACAACAGATGGACGAAGCTGGTACTGGAGTGGAGTCCGAGAGAGCACCGGAGGCCTAGAGGAAGACCACCAGACAGATGGGACAAAGACATCAAGAAGATCGCTGGTAATACCTGGCAGAGAACTGCCCAAGACCGTCCCACTTGGAGAAGACTGCTGAAAGCCTACCTGAATCCACGACTCGAAGAGGCCACATCATTTAATGATTAAATTGGCTGATGATGATATATATATATATATATATATATATATATATATATATATATATATATATACACCGGGATCTCCTACTTACAGGGCAGACACTCTATCCATTATATAAGGGATAGTCTGCCCTGTAAGTAGGAGATCCCGGGTTCTAGTCGCGGTCGGCGCACGCATTTTTCAGCTGTCCACATTGATGTATATCAACAACACCTGTCGGCAGCTAAGGGTTTCCATTTAATTGTTGTAACTAAAGAAGTTAGACCATTATGGAAAAAGGAGAGTGGGTCACAATTGATTCACCTCTTACTTTAAGAGCAGACAGCAGATCATTCTCTGCAGAATTGAGGACGTTTCTTATTTGCATAAGTGATATGCCTTTTAATACTACAGATGATTCCAAAATATTTCTGTTTGAAGATGAAACCAACTTGGTAGTGACACAGTATCAAATAATGTAGTTCAAAACATTAGTTCATGGCTTTTAGAAAATAAAGTGGTGCTACATCACAGTAAGCCTCAGTTTTCACAGTTCATAGCATACACATCAACAAAAACGACATTTTGATTACTCAAAATGGGCATATGATTAGTGAAATCAACAGTTTAAATTCCTAGCCGTTCAGATAGACAGTAACCTGTTGTGGAAAGTCCATGTTCAAGATCTTATTCAAATACTAAATAGTGCTTTATTTACCATTAAAACAGTATCTGAAACACAAAAAGTAGACTACTTCGCTTATTTTCATTTACTTATGATGGATGGTTTCGTTTTTTGAGGTAACTCTTCTGATTCAAATATAGTATTCTTGGTTCAGAAACGGGCGGTTTGAGAAATTTGTGCTATAAGTTTGCGAGCGTCTTATCGATCCCTGTTCAGCAGTCTGGGAATTCTGACATTGGCCTCTCAGTACATATTTCTTATTCCCAAAAGTTAGCATCTTTCGCTCAACATTAAGCAGAAATCCAATCTGCATTTGGAACTCTCTTCTTTGAGTCTTGTGCAGAAAGGTGCGCAGAATTCTGCTGCATCCATTTTAAATAAGCTGCCACAAAAATTCAAAGACCTTAGCAATAATCCACGCACTTTCAAGTCTAAACTGAAGAGTCTCCTCATGGTTCATTCCTTCCATTCTGTCGAGTAACTCCTCAAAAACTTAAAAAATTATGCTAATTCCTGTGTTAGGTGTTGTTTAAACTTACGGATTGTCGTCTGTATAGGATTCACATACGTTTAATTTTATCTATTATTACTCTTCTGTTATAATTTCATGTAGTGACTCGTTCCATGACCACGAAGGCTTGTTCTTCAATTTGGTCCTACGGAACATGACATATAAAATATAAAAAAATATGATCCACTCCTTCCTAAACAGTCAAACCGAACGGCTATTGAAGCTTCGAGGCAGAGTCTTACGGTGCATTACTCGTAGGCAAATGTCGAAAGCAGGTTTTCAGATCACAGCTCCTCCCACTGTTTTTGAAGGCCATAAAGGCTCATTTCAAGCGAAAGTATCTCAACCATTAACGTGCGACATAAGTAACCAAATTCCTGGAGAGTCAGTGACATAAAATTCCATAAACGCTGTAGGTAGTACAGACTGTGCATTACTTCGGGAAGGTGGTATTTTGCCTTACGCATTGTTTTGGAAATTCACAGTTGGAATCGACCCAGAAACTCAGATGAGAAACACCACCCTCAACTGTTCCTAAAGGCTATTCATCGAGATTTGCCGTGACCAGGAGATCAACTAAGGATTATCTGGTCGCCTGTACTTTGCTAGTTCATTCTACTACGGACGCGAACTAGCTAAAGGCTGAGCAGCTGAATCACGCGGGCAAAGTAACCAGAACACAATTGTCTTCTCTGACAGGATTAAATATGTTCTCGACACTTGAAACGAACACGAGCTGCTCCAAATACACTACTGACCATTAAAATTGTTACATCAAGAAGAAATGCAATTGATAAACGGGTATTCATTGGACAAATATATTATACTAGAACTGAAATGTGATTACATTTTCACGCAATTTGGGTGCATAGATCCTGAGAAATCAGTACCCAGAACAACCACCTCTGGCCGTAATAACGGTCTTCATACGCCTGGGCATTGAGTCACACAGATCTTGGATGGCGTGTACAGGTACATCTGCCCATGCAGCTTCAACACGATACCACAGTTCATCAAGAGTAGTGACCGGCGTATTGTGACGAGCCAGTTCCTCATTTTCTCTGCCTCGTGATGACTGGGTGTTGTGTGATGTCCTTGGGTTAGTTAGGTTTAAGTAGTTCTAAGTTCTAGGGGACTGATGACCATAGATGTTAAATCCCATAGTGCTCAGAGCCAACCAGTTCCTCGGCCACCATTGACCAGACGTTTTCAATTGGTGAGAGATCTGGAGAATGTGCTGGCCAGGGCAGCAGTCGAACATTTTCTGTATCCAGAAAGGCCCGTACAAGACCTGCAACATGCGGTCGTGCATTATACTGCTGAAATGTAGGGTTTCGCAGGGATCGAATGAAAGGTAGAGCCACGGGTAGTAACACTTCTGAAATGTAACGTCCACTGTTCAAAGTGCCGTCAATGTGAACAAGAGGTGACCGAGACGTGTAACCAATGGCACCCCATACCATGACGCCGGGTGATACGCCAGTATGGCAATGCCGAATACACGCTTCCAATGTGCGCTCACCGCGATGTCGCCAAACACGGATGCGACCATCATGATGCTGTAAACAGAACCTGGATTCATCCGAAAAAATTACGTTTTGCCATTCGTGCACCCAGGTTCGTCGTTGAGTACACCATCGCAGGCGCTCCTGTTTGTGTTGCAGCGTCAAGGGTAACCGCAGCCATGGCCTCCGAGCTGATAGTCCATGTTGCTGCAAATGTCGTCGAACTATTCGTGCATATGGTTGTTGTCTTGTAGACGTCCCCATCTGTTAACTCAGGGATCGAGACGTGGCTGCACGATCCGTTACAGCCATGCGGATAAGATGCCTGTCATCTCGAGTGCTAGTGATACGAGGCCGTTGGGATGCAGCACGACGTTCCGTATTACCCTCCTGAACCCACCGATTCCATATTCTGCTAACAGTCATTGGACCTCGACCAACGCGAGCAGCAATGTCGCGATACGATAAACCGCAATCGCGATAGGCTACAATCCGACCTTTATCAAAGTCGGAAACGTGATGGTACCCATTTCTCCTCCTTACACGAGACATCACAACAACGTTTCACCAGTCAACTGCTGTTTGTGTATGAGAAATCGGTCGGAAACTTTCCTCATGTTAGCACGTTGTAGGTGTCGCCACTGGCGTCAACCTTGTGTGAATGCTCTGAAAAGCTAATCATTTGCGTATCACAGCATCTTCTTCCTGTCGGTTAAATTTCGCGTCTGTAGCACGTCATCTTCGTGGTGTAGCAATTTTAATGGTCAGTAGTGTATATGGTACTGTAAAAAATATCCTCTGCCATTCCCTATAAAGTAATTCCATCGACCGTTTGTTCTTAAACTTCGTTAGAGATGTTTATTGAATATTCCATACAGCCGGCCCGTGACAAAGCTGTTGAGTGTTTGTGTAACAGTATTCTATTTGCAGCGCCACATTACGTATTTGGTTATGATACAAAAAGTCTATACTGTCACCAGACAGCAAAGACTGCTAAGGGAACGTATATAACTCAGTTGCTAGCCTTCAGTGAAGCTGTTTCTGAACTGAGTCGAGGCATTGATACTGGAAGTCTTCGAATGTCCGCCGAAATGCAGTCCGTATTGGTGAGCAAGCAGAAAATGAGGACCACCTACTTCATTCCGTATCGAAGTATAGAAGTACCAGAAATTCTACCCTATAATGATGGTTTACAGAAAAGGTAGATCTCCATAAATCGTGTCAATAAAATCACAAACTGTTCCATCCATGCTGCCTTGTGCTCGTCAGTCAATTTATGCGATACAGATCTGTAAACGTTCTTGTGTTTGTCCAAATCATTTTGAATGATAGCTTCAGGCCTTTTGTTGTTAATCAACAATTCGATAATGCAGAAGTTTTCCGATATAGAACTCATTGTCGCCGGTTTTGTATCAGCGTCTGCTGCAGTTGCTCGATATTTTCTGTCGTTATGCCTATTGACACTGGAAGCGGAAGTGACAAATCATCAACAACTTTCTTCCTAACGATAAATTCATTTAACCACTCGTAATATATTTTATGCTTGTCGCTTCTGATCTGTACACTGGCACATATATCGCATACCTCACATCTGTCGTGTTTCGCAGTTTGTATCGCATCGTGATGTTTACACGTCACTCCGGGTCATTACACGTACTGTGTTTGACTGGCGGAAGCAGGAAACTCTCACTATTAGTGTGTTTTGCACATAAAACGGCACCCGTTTTCATTTCTCTCCATAGGTATGCATAAATATTTTTCGAATACGTTGCGTTTAGGAACTTGCCCATAAGCTAAACCTTTTAGACGTATCTTCTGTGTTGTTTACAATATGAGAAATGAAGCAGGTGGATTATAGAAACCCTGGCAACTACAATTTTAATTTCAGATATTTTAACCTGCAATGAATTATATTCCACAATGTACTGTCTGTACTGAGGCAATTAAATCAGAATAAATTTATATTTTATAATTATTTTTCCTATTCCCTGCATCCCTAATGGAAGAAAGCCGCACACACTACCAAATATTTCGGGTACCAAGTGAAATACGACACTTGAGGTGGACTAAAACCAGCAGCTGCTGCTTTGCAGTGAGGTGTTGGCTCTTTAAAGCTCGGAGGAAGGAAACTTGGAAGACAAATCACCTGCTCCACCTTTTATGTAAAAACTCAATTGTTATGAACGTGAGGAAGAGCTGGACAGGCAAAAAATAAAAACAAGGAATATTCCTCAGGCTTGCTCGAACAGTCCATGGGTGTATTGCCGGTCCATAGTGTCCACCCTGGTGAATAATTATTCACCAGGATGCCTCTTCGAGAGTCAGTTGAGCTTATTGCACAGAAATTTGACGAGAAGACGACCGACCTTTTTCAAGCACTTTCTGACCTCCACTTATTTTCTCTTTAAGGAGAACACTATGAACAAACAGAAGGAGTCGCAATGGGGAGCCCACTCTCGCCTGTGGTCGCCAATTTCTATATGGAATGCTTCGAGGAGGAAGCTTAGGCGTCATCCAAATGGAAACCTACTTGTTTTCTACGTTATGCCGCGCGGGATTAGCCGAGCGGTCTCAAGCGCTGCAGTCATGGACTGTGCGGCTGGTCCCGGCGGAGGTTCGAGTCCTCCCTCGGCATGGGTGTGTGTGTTTGTCCTTAGGACAATTTAGGTTAAGTAGTGTGTAAGCTTAGGGACTGATGACCTTAGCAGTTAAGTCCCATAAGATTTCACACACATTTGAACATCTACGTTATGTGGATGACACGTTCGCGATCTGGTCCCATGGAAGGGACAAGCTCCTAGACTTACTACACACCTGAACCCCATACATCCGAACATCAAATTCACTATGCAGACCGAAGCAGAAGGAAGATTACCATTCCTGGACGTCATGGTCAACAGAAAAGCTGACGGCACGTTGGGCCACGGGGTATACAAGAAGAAAACGCACACCGACTTGTGTTTGCATGCGGATAGCTGCCACCACCCTGAGCACAGGAATGGGGTGCTAAAAACACTGATGCACAGGGCTCGCACCATCTCCTACGCAGAGAGTCTGCCCCAAGAGCTGGAACATCTCAAAACTGTACTCCGGAAAAAGGGTACTCGCAGTGGCAGATCAGACGCGCTCTCCGTCCCAACTCTACAGTACAGCGTGTGGAGGCGGAAGAGGTCGCGGAGAAAGAGAGAGCCACTGCCTATATATCGTTTACTGGCGCACTATCGGGGAAAATAGGACGAATGTTGAGGAAACACCGAGTAGGAACTGTCTTTTGCCCACCAAATAAAACACGAGCACTATTCGGAAGTGTCAAAGACGATCTCGGCTTGCGGAAAGCCGGCATATACCCGAATCCGTGTCAATGTGGGAAGACTTACGTTGGACAGACAGTGAGCACCATCGAAGATCGTTGCCGAGAACATCAGAGGCATACTCGACATGGGTACCCCAACAAGTTGGCGGTCCCAGACCACTGTTTGTCCGAGAATCACGAAATGGACTACTAACATACCAAGGTCTTGGCACAGACATCTAAATACTGGGACAGCGTCCTTAGAGAGGCTATCGAAATTCGTACCAGGGACGGACTCAACAACTGAGATTGCGGCTACAACCTCAGCAGGGCATGGGAACCAGCTCTAATTGAAAAGACGTTCAGCAGAGGAAACGAACGGGCAACTATGGCGGACGAGGCAATTACACCGACGCCACCACAGACGCTGACGCCAGCGTCTCAGCGACCGCTGACGCGCGGGCGCGGACCGCGGAGAGAACGCCTCGCGAGGGGAGGGGATATAAGACGGCCACCCGCCATCAACAGCTTAGTTCGTCAGCGCACCTGACTATGGCGACATGTCTGATCGCCGAAATACTGTGCCAATTGGACACTATGGACCGGCAGTACACCCGCGGACTGTTCGAGCAAGAAATACGCCGGGAGAAACTAAAGAATCACAATCCCCAGGCTTAATTCTCGCATCAGTCCAAGGACGAGTGATCTACATACATACTCCGCAATCCACTATACGGTGCGTGGCGGAGGGTACCTCGTACCACAACTAGCATCTTCTCTCCCTGTTCCACTCCCAAACAGAACGAGGGAAAAATGACTGCCTATATGCCTCTGTACGAGCCCTAATCTCTCTTACCTTATCTTTGTGGTCTTTCCGCGAAATGTAAGTTGGCGGCAGTAAAATTGTACTGCAGTCAGACTCAAACGCTGGTTCTCTAAATTTCCTCAGTAACGATTCACGAAAAGAACGCCTCCTTTCCTCTAGAGACTCCCACCCGAGTTCCTGAAGCATTTCCGTAACACTCGCGTGATGATCAAACGTACCAGTAACAAATCCAGCAGCCCGCCTCTGAATTGCTTCTATGTCCTCCCTCAATCCGACCTGATAGGGATCCCAAACGCTCGAGCAGTACTCAAGAATAGGTCGTATTAGTGTTTTATAAGCGGTGTCCTTTACAGATGAACCACATCTTCCCAAAATTCTACCAATGAACCGAAGACGACTATCCGCCTTCCCCACAACTGCCAGTACATGCTTGTCCCACCTCATATCGCTCTGCAATGTTACGCCCAAATATTTGACGTGACTGTGTCAAGCGCTACACTACTAATGGAGTATTCAAACATTACGGGATTCTTTTTCCTATTCATCTGCATTAATTTACATTTACCTATATTTAGAGTTAGCTGCAATTCTTTACACCAATCACAAATCCTGTCCAAGTCATCTTGTATCCTCCTACAATCACTCAAAGACACCTTCCCATACACCACAGCATCATCAGCAAACAGCCGCACATTGCTATCCACCCTATCCAAAACATCATTTATGTAGATAGAAAACAACAGCGGACCTACCACACTTCCCTGGGCACTCACGATGATACCCTCACCTCCGATGAACGCTCACCATCGAGGACAACGTACTGGGTTCTATTACTTAAGAAGTCTTCGAGCCACTCACATATTTGGGAACCAATCCCATATGCTCGAACCTTAGTTAGGAGTCTGCAGTGGGGCACCGAGTCAAACGCCTTCCGGAAGTCAAGGAATATGGCATCCGTCTGATACCCTTCTTCCATGGTTCGCAAGATATCATGAGAAAAAAGAGCAAGTTGCGTTTCGCAGGAGCGATGCTTTCTAAAGCCGTGCTGATGCATGGACAGCAACTTCTCTGTCTCAAGGAAATTCATTATATTCGAACTGAGAATATGTTCGAGAATCCTGCAACACACCGATGTTAAGGATATTGGTCTGTAATTTTGAGGATCCGTCCTTCTTCTACCCTTCTTATATACAGGCGTCACCTGCGCTTTTTTCCAGTCGCTCAGGGCTTTACGTTGGGCAAGAGATTCGCGATAAGTCCCATCAGGACCTGGCGATTTATTTCTCTTCAACCCATTCAGCTGCTTCAGAACCCCAGGGATGTCTATCACTATGTCCTCCACACGGGAATCTGTACGAGACTCAAACGGCGGTATGTTTGTATGATCCTCCTGCGTGAAAGATTTCTCAAATTTTAAATTTAAATTTCAGCTTTCGTTTTGCTGTCTTCCGTTTCCAGGCCAGACTGATCAGTGAGTGGCTGGATGGAAGCCTTCGACCCGCTTACCGATTTTACGTAAGAACAGAATTCCCTTGAGTTTTCAGCAAGATCTTTTGCTAAGGTATGACGGTGGTAGTGGTTGTATGCTTCACGCATCGCTCTTTTTACAGCAGCACGAATCTCTACTAACTTGTGCCTGTCCTCGTTCTCCCGATGTTCGTTGTACCGCGAGTGCAACTGTCTTTGCTTCCTGACCACTTTTTCGGCACATACTTCTCCAATGCGTGATTTACAATGTGTTTAAAATTTGCCCATAATTCTTCCACGTCCATCGTACCGGAGTGATACAGATATGTGGGTCAACGGTTCCCGAAAGCAGCAAAAATCGCTAAAGTTAACAAATACCCCTGATGGAATCTGTCAGATCCTATACAGAATCGTTCTTGAATTACGTTCAGAGCTGTTCTTGAGCATTGTTCATCACTCTGTAGTTCATACCAAAGGAAGTTAACAGAGAATATAGAGAAAATCCATAGAAGGGTAGGGCCACAGGTTCCATCAGTAACCGCAGAAGCGTCACGGAGACGGACATACACTTCCACTGGCAGACGCTACACGAGATATGTGGTACGTTTTAGGTCACGGAGAGGTTCACTTTTAAAATTCCGAGAGTGTATTCAACAAGAACAGCCCATCTTGCTCCCATGCGTATCTCGAGAAATGATCATAACTGTGGAATCGGAAAGAAATTGAGCTCCTGGAACAAGAAAGGCAGGCAATGTAAGTTACAACAGTACCCTCCGACACGTACTGTACCGTAGCTTGCAGATCGTAGATGTGTATGCTGATAAAGAATATGACAGCAGGTATAAACACAGTTATTTCTAAATTTAGAGGTCACTCTACTGCCATCAAAATTTTGCTGCACCAACTGATGTCGTTTGATCCTTTCGATGCCGTATCCTTGTTCTTCAATGGAGCTCGCAATACACTGAGACGTTTATCATACTCACTGATCTTTTATTATTATTTTTAGGTTTCACTTCCCATTCCTGTTGCTGGCGTTAGTGTTATCACGCGTAGGCAGCTGCACTTTAGTGGCACAGGCATCCGTTCTTACGGTTTTTTATCATTTTTAATGGGTTTTGATCTCTAGGCCGTACAGCCATCAAGAGGTGGCGATCCAATACCTGGTTTAGTCACATCAACCCCAAAGATGGGGGCAACAGCCCTCCTGGGAAGAACTACGCTACCAGTATCGAATAAAACGGGACTGTAAAATAACTTACACGCTAAAAACACAATTAAACGGGACTGTAAAATAACTTGCACGCTAAAAACATTTATCTGTTATATTAATTGGACTGTAAAATAACTTGCACGCTAAAAACACAATTAAACGGTACCGTAAAATAACTTGCACGCTAAAAACATTTATCTGTTATATTAATTTCAGAATTGGTTTGTAATGGCCACCAGTGAGTAAGATTGTAAGAGCTTCTAAACATGTTAGAAACATTTTGGATTAATGTTTTGTCAGTTGTCGCACCCATTTAGTTGCACTATAGCAACATTTTGTCTTTTTGGTGAAGACTAAAGGATTATTGTAGTTCTAAACGTGTTACTTTTGGTATCTTGTAATTATTCATACTGTATTGTATTATGTAAAAAAGTAAAGACTGACTAAAGATAGACGTCAGACAAGGCTGAAGTCATACGATGTGATGAAAATTCAACAGCTGAAACACGTTAATCAACACCTAAGTCTCTTTGAAGCCACATCACCTGAGACATTACTCATTTCTTACCACGAATTGTGTTATTTTAGCTTTTTTATTCATATCTGGTCAAGTGTAATTAACGAAAAATCACTGTTTCACGTGAAGTGACGTTGTTAACATAATATATAATTTATACTGTCACCATTCGCTTACACCTATAAATGTCACTTCATTAATAGCCAGCTGGCATTCTTCAGTTTATCTGCTAGAAAATAATGTACAAAATCATAACGACCACTACTAGATGCAAACAAGTGGACATAGTGTACCCAGACTTTTGGAAAGCTTTGAGACTTCCACACTTACCTGTGCTACATGGAAACAGCTCATATTGGATATCTATCAGGTTTCCGATTTAAATCGAAATTTCTTGATAAGCGAAACATCGCACAATAACCTGGATGGATATGTCCATTGAGGTAACAAAACTCATGGGATAGCGATATGCACATGTACAGCTAGAGGCAGTATCGTTTACACAAGCTATAAAAGGGCAGTGCATTGGCGGAGATGTCATATGTACTCAGATGATTCATGTGAAAAGATTCCCGACGAGAATATGGCCGCACGACACGAATTAACAAACTTTGAATCTAGAATAGTAATTAGAGCTAGACACATGGGGCGTTCCATTTCGGAAATCGTTAGGGAATTCAATATTCCAAGGTCCACTGTGTGAAGAATGTGGCGAGATTACCAAATTTCATGCATTACCTCTCATCGCGGACAACGCATTGGCCGACGGCCTTCACCTAAAGACCGAGAGCAGCGGCGTTTGTGTACAGTTGTCAGTGCTAACAGACAAGCAACAGTGCGTCAAATAACCGCAGAAATCAATGTGGAACGTACGATGAACCTTCCTGTTAGGGTAGTGCGCCAAAATTGCGTTAATGGGCTATGGCAGCAGACGACCGGCGCGAATGCCTTTGCTAACAAAATGGTTCAAATGGCTCTGAGCACTATGGGACTCAACTGCTGAGATCATCAGTCCCCTAGAACTTAGAACTACTTAAACCTAACTGACCTAAGGACATCACACACATCCATGCCCGAGGCAGGATTCGAACCTGCGACCGTAGCGGTCGCGCGATTCCAGACTGTAGCGCCTAGAACCACACGGCCACTCTGGACGGCCTTTGCTAACAGCACGACATCACCTGCGGTACATCACCTGACCTTATAAGCATATCTATTGAGACTCAGATGACTGGGAAAACCCTAACCTGTTCACACGACTACCATTTTCGGTTGGTAAGAGCTGATGGTAGGGTTCGAGTGTGCTGCAGATGCCACGAAGCCATGCACACTTATGCATGCACTTATGCATGACTTATGGATGGCTACAGTGGCAGCATGGCTGATTATATCTGCAGGGGACTTCAACGACTTGTTGAGCCCACACTACGTCGAGTTGCAGAACTACACCGAGCAAAGGGAGGCATCCCATGAATTTTGTAGCGTCAGTGTGATTACAGGTGCATGTAATGAGTTCCAGCTCTTAGCACAGAAAAATGTGAAGTTTTGCATTTCGCAAAACATTAAACACTTAGCCATCTTTAACGTTACCATTAGTGAGTCATATTAAAAAGCTACGTTATTAATGAGTCACAACTATGGTCAATCTTATTACATCTGAGAGGGACAGTGGTGTGAGGTAACCGGCGAGCTGGGGCGCCCTGAAAATATTCTAAGTTCGGAGTTGGCGTGGCCGCACGGCCCGCTCGGTGTGGCAGCAAACACGTGGTGCCGAAAGTTAGCCGGACAAGAGGGGCAGCCCAGCGCATGGTCCAAGCCGAGCACGTGGCTGGGAATTCCACGGCGACGCTGTGTCGATGAAAGAGACTTGTATGCCGAGAGTGCCAAAGATGGCGCACTTTGAGAAACCAACATGGCGGACATTTCAGAGTTCGTATAGAAATTAATAGTAGCCAGATTAATCATGATACCTCAAAAAGAAACATGTACATTACTGTTATTTGCACGACGATTCTGATGGTGTAATCAGATTTTCAATATCTTTATTAGTTTAAAGTTTAGTATCTGACGGTAAATTATACAAGTGACACCCAGCAACAAATTTCCAAAATCTGACGGTTCACCCGAATCGTCGATCGATGTGTCTTTAGAACGCTATTAGTGTAAATCTTTATTGGTATGATTTACAGGCATGTAACTTGAATAGTACATGAGTTACTGGAGGTCAAAGTGGCCGATTACTATCGATCGCGACAGGCCACAAGTGCTCCACAGCTACACGAAAAGAGCGGTAGCAGTATGCTTATAAATGTATTTATTCGTGTCTTTATTTATCTCCGATATATACTATTCACGAATAAATTGGTCAATTATTTACTGTGTTTTAGAAAGCACAGAGACATTAGGCTACTTGCTTAATTTTGTTTCTATTCCTTTGATATATGTTCATTTAACTTGTTTATGTATTTAATAATGTGTGTTTGAGCGTGTTTATTGTCCAGCCGTGGGAATATTTATTTAATTTCAAGTTATTTAAATGTAAATTCAGTATTTCGAATGTGTTTCAAAATGTTTGTGACGGTGCATTGGTTTGGGGACATGACGGGAGCGCTATCGTCAATCAGAGCGCTCGTTACTAAGGGAGGCGACTAGCGAGGTGAATGTACTGGGAGTTCGGAACTGTGCGGCACGAGGGACAGTCGCACAGGACGGAGTGTGACTCACGGTCGCGGCAGACACTTGGAGAGTGTGGAACGGTTTGCGCCGAGTGGTCGTGGCAGATAGAAATACTTCGGAGTGCCGATTTGTGCACTTGGCAGATTTCCTTGGCCTCTACAGTGAAGACGTAGTGTGCGGTTAGAAGTGAATATCTCGCGTGCTATGTTGTTGTTCATAACTAATTCCGTGCAGTAGGAATCTATTGTTTACTTGTTATTCAACTTATATTTTACTTGATTGCTGGACCATCCACATCAATGTTTTGCAGAAATGTACCGCTTTCCCAAAAGTACTTCTACTATCGCACTCATCTTTTAAAGACGTTAAAATAGTACATGCAGATTTTATTTAATTGAAATCTTTCATTCATAAATTTATATGTCACATTCGTAATTCGCAATTGCCGAGTGATAGAAACCTCCGACCAATCTATTCGTGTGTGTATTCATATTTTATACTGTAGACTCAGCAGTATTTTGCTTGTAATGCGGCAATTACGTATCCCAGCCCCTAGACAACGAAACCAGTCAAAACTTTTAATATCTCATCACTGAGTCAGAGAGTACGTAGTTGAGGGTCACTCATCATACCATTTCATTTATTATTTGAAACCCCGTAGAGTGTAATGGTATGAACTGGATCGTTCACAAAAGCTAGATTGCAAGTAAAGTAACACTCAGGCTTCGAATCGCTAGTAGGATAGTGACAAAATGTATTCTCTCTGCAAAGGCAAAATACTTGTTCCGCATCTATTAGAATATTCCTAAAATGTGTGGGATCCACGTAAGCTCGAACTATCAGGGGACAACAGATGTGTACAATGAAGGGCAGCCCAGAGGGTCAAGCTTTTGTTTGATTTGCGGGATAGTATAACAGAGTGGCGCAGTGTAATCACGCAAAATGCATTACAACATTCAAAGAAGTAGCTTTCAACGCAGAAACTGCGAATATACTTCAACCCACGCTGTACCGACCCGCTAAACAACGTGAAGATAAAGCTACAGTAATTAAAAAAATCCATGAAACTATCAATCTCCTCGCACTCCACCTGTGAATCAGACTGAAGTAAATCTTAAAATGTGGAACACCAAAAAGTACTTAACGAGATGCTGCAGTGACTAAGACACTGGAATCACTTTTTGGCCATCCACACTCAGATTATTAGCGGTTTCTCTAAATCAATTTCGGCGAGAGGCAGGGTGGTTCCTTCGTTCCTTTTGAAAGGCCACTGCCCGTTTTGGCTCCTGTCCTTATACAGCTTGTGCTCCCTCTTCAGTGAGACGGGACGTTAGACTATTTTGTTTCTTCCTTTCTTTCTTTACAAAAAGAAAAAAGTACAGTACACCTTACATACACTTTATACTGATTCTCAGAATAAAGCTGCAGACTAAATTACATCGTAAGAGCGAGGCAGCATGCCACGCTGAAGCTGACACTTGTTTATGTGAGCCTATAGGTGAACGATATTTGTCCAGATAAAGTCCCCGTGATGCGTATTTGCGCGGCAACGACCGCGTGTCATAATGCAAACGTAGAGGTGAGACATCGTAAATTTGTCAGAAGTGCCCGTCATAAAACTACCAGCAGTACCATGGGCAAGCTCGTTAAGCATTCCCGTGGTCTACCTCCGCAATAGACAGTGACGGCATTACCAATGCCGCATACATAATACGGTTTATATTGCTCCAGTCCGCTTACAAACTGACATCATTACTTCACTAACAACTCGTAGATGATACCTCTTATAAAACCAGTTTCTTCTTTCTTCACTAACGTACTTCACTAACAACTCGTAGATGGTACCTCATATAAAGCCAGCTTGTTATTTTCCCTGGTTAAAGTCTAAAATTCATCACACGCTCACAGGAACGAATTCAGTCGAGCGTTGCTGAATTCTGTTTCATGTGATGGTAGAAACAGAAGCGCTAGAATGGTAACCAACCATTCTGCACTCCGGTAAGTGTAAAATATACCCCATCTGTCATTATCACATGTGCATGGAAGCTACTATAATTAGCATTATGATACGTAAACCGCCATACTAATTTTGTACAAGGTAGCTTTTGCAGTGTTCTTAGTAGACTTAACTCCTGGAGTTGGTAGGCGGTTTTGTTGTACTCCTGCTTCGCTCTCCAAAATGCTAGGCGACCTCTACTCACAGCTCGTGTCTCAGACCGCGTATGACTTACAACGTAACATTCCCAAATGTAAATAAACGATCCTAAAAAAATTAGCGGATGTGTAGGTGGGGCAAAATAATGCAATACGTATTTTTTGTTTGTGCCCAACTTTACTTTTGAGGAGTGAAACACACCCCGAAAGGTAATTTGGCGTATTAGATTTAGAAGGAATATGTTCGAAACAAGTATACATATAAAAAAATTGTGTTTCGTGTAAAAGTTGATAGTTTTTGTTAATACTTAAGTACTGTTAAAAATTACCACCACAGTTAGCCGTGCGGTCTAACGCACAGCTTTCCGGATTGGGAAGGAGCGCCTGATCCCCAGCACGAATCCGCCCGGCGGACTTGTGTCGAGGTCCGGCCAGGCTGTGGATAGTTTTTAGGCGGTTTTCCATCTGCCTCGGCGAATGTGGGCTGGTGGCCCTTATTCCGCCTCAGCTACCCTATGTCGGCGATTGATGCGCAAACAAATTCTCCACTTCCATGTAAGCGTACACCATCATTACTCTACCACGCAAACATAGGAGTCAGACGTTCCCTGGGAGGGGGGAGGGGGAGAGGTCCACCGGGGGCCGAACCACACAAGAACCCTGAAAGAGTGGTTCAGTGTGGGGCAGCGGAGTGGTGAAGTGGACTGCAGTAGTCGTCGTGGGGTTGTGGACCACTGCGGCTGCGGCGGGGACGGAGCCTCTCCGTCGTTTCTAGGCCCCCGGTTTAATATACAATACAGTTGTTAAAAATTGTGTAATCAACTTTTATAATAATTTGAAATTTTTTTAAATACCCCATCATCATTAATTAATTTTGAAAACTGAGAACTTTTGTTGCAACACAAATTGAAGAAGCTTTCAAGCCACATACATCCCTGTGTAATTAAACTGGTTTGTGAAAAATAAGCTGTACAAAATGTGTTGTTGGAGTATTTTCAACATACTTAATTAAAATGCCTAAACATTTATTACTCTCCAAATTATCTATCTTGCATTCGTTTTATATTTTAAATTGTTATTCTACGTTTTTCATTCACGGTTTTCTGTTTGTTGGTGTACCATTTCACATAAATGTATTTTTTTGTTAATGAAAAATGATAAGTAACTCATTATTATGACAGAAAATAATTAAAATAATGATAAATGCTGAAAACATAACGTTTTTTAAGCCATGTGTATGAAATGAACGAAATTTCTTCAAGTAATATGCACGACAAGGAAGACAACGTAAAACAAAATTCAGGAGCATTTCAAATTGTTGCAGGTGATCCTCTAAATATCCTGATTTGTATTAGGCATGTTTCAGTACATTGGTAAGCCTTGGCGAAGAGAGCTTATCGTGTACTAGTGACTGCAGATGGATAATATTGTTACTCAAGTGGAGATTGACTTCATAATCATTCAACAGAACTCGATCTGAAAAAAGTTCTTCCAATATCGAAAGCCGTACATCTCCCATGGCTGTACCTACGCTGTCGATCCCTTTGGGGTTACCAGATGAACAATATCTTTTGACGTAGTCAGACGTTTGTATACCAGATTTAGATGTCACAAGGACATTTGGGGCTTCAAAAGAAGATTCTCGAATTCTTGGTCCGAACTTGCCATTACTTTATCTTAAATCTATGGAAGTGCGGGTAGTGTTGTTGACCCTTTACACGTCAAGGCCGTTTATTTAGACTTGGTAATGTTCCCTCGTTAGCAGTGCATTATTACACCTCCGAACCACGGCAGTGAGCAAGTTACTGCAGTGGTTAAGGCACTGAACTTGTATTTGCGACCAGCGGAGTTCAACGAATGGCCAACAATCCAGTTGTTGGTGTCTCTGTGGCTTCTTTAAATCGATCAATGCGCATGCTGGTATGTTGCCCTTGAATAGGACATAGATGATTCCCTTTCCTCGTCTTTTTTGTACCGAAGATTGTGCTCTGCATATTTTCAACATTTCGCGGCCCTGTCAGCAACTGTATAAATATTAATTTTAATTCTAAAATCCAATAGACTCAGTTGCAAAGTTTACCTAGATTTACCTAGGTTTCAGTCGGGAAGTCCAGTACAGCGCTCGTGGGTGCCGCATCGCGGTCGCGAAGTGGGGCCTAGGCAGTTTCAGATAAGTTTTTACAAATACAATAATTTATGGATTTGTAGTTTTAGCTTGACGATGTTCACTATGGACAAACGGTTGTTATTTTATTCTGAAGAAGGTTGGGTTATCCCAACTGAAACCTAGGTAAAGCTAGGTAAAATTTACAACTGAGTCTGTTGGTTTTTAAAATTAAAATTAATTGTGCTCTGTCCCTAAACCATATTCCCTAAGCCACATTCAAACGTGCAAGGAGTACCATTAAAGTTTTAATTATCACCTCAAAGGAGGATATATAGTCCATTTTTTTGTAATCAGAACGACGAATATATATTCGTCAATGACACTGATAACGTTCGGCTACGTAATTATGGCGCCGATGTTTGCCGACCGACTCTTGTATATTCTACGAGCATCTCTTCTATGTTTCTCTAAATGTAACACACCAGTATCTTAGAGAGGTCACTGAGTTCCTAATCCAGAACCTGACACGTGAAGAACAGCAAGTGGCGAGGCACACTGCAGAGGTAGAAGCAGAGTAACTACGAACTGGCTACAATGCCTCGTGCATCAAGATCACTGCATGCATAGGTTAGAAACGATAGCAAAAACGTATGTATCCCTTAACTTAAAAAAATATCAAGACTGCCTAGCAGATTAAAACAGCGTGCCGAGCAGACATTCTAACTCAGAACCTTGCCTATCTCGGGCAGTGCCTTTACCGACTGAGGTATCTGCGCACACATCACGACCCGCCCTCACAACAACCGCACTTCCTGCCTTCCACACTTCACAGACTTTCTCCTGCATACCTTACGGGACTAGCACTTCTGGAAGAAAGCATAATGCGGCGAATGACTTAGCCTCGTGCTAGAGGATCGTGAGAGCGGGTCGTCAGTCGGTCAGTCGCCCCAGCCAGGTTCCGAGTTCCAGTCCCGGCCCGGCACATAGTTTTCAGCCTTCTGGAAAGTTTCGAAAGCGGCGCACACTGTGCATGAGAGAGCCATTCTAGAAATATTTTCCTCCGTTTATGACCTACAGACTCCAGAAATCCATCACTGTGTTCTAAAACACCCTATATTTAATAGGAATCAATGCACCAGAGTGTTTGATGTATAGACTGAAAGACGCTCTCACTTTTAATAACTCTGTGGTGGATTGACTTTCGCCCTGTAACAGGGACTTTTCATAGCGGCAAGGTTGCTATTGAGCAACTGTAGTATTTATCATTGTCTATGCACCCACGTGTGTCAAATTGTTTGAAGTTCCATGAATATTAAGTGAAATTTTATCCCTACTTTCCACCACAAAAATTCGCGCCACGAAAATCTAAGTGCTGACCTGCAGATCGAGCGATCAGAGATTACATTTTACTAAGTATTTCCTAGTAATTCACTCTTACAGTTTATGTGAGGTTAGAGATCAGTGGAGAAGGGGAGGCGTGCTGCCGTGCACATTGTAACGAAGTTTAACAAACTAAATGACTACTTGAAAAACATTTATTCACAGAGCTGGAGTGTATTTAACATGGAACTTATTAAGACCTAGGACTATGGTTCCTTACAAACAGATTTTAACAAGTGATTCTTGAAGTTTTCCCGGCGTATTGAATGTTCGATGAGATTTCGGGATTGCAGCCGGATCATGTTGACTTCTTGCAATGATATTTCGGCAGGCAACTGTCCAGCCGAAATAGCGTGGCAAGAAGTCAACATGATCCGGCTGCAATCCCGAACAGATTCTACCAATTTAACAATCATCATTATTCAGCAGCGATTGTGTTGGCTAAGGAACAGAACATGGACGCACAATTGCTTACATACAAGGTTTGAAACTCATAAAAAGTCAAAACCGAAATTAAACATCTTCCAGTTCAAATGGTTCAAATGGCTCTGAGCACTATGCGACTTAACTTCTGAGGTCATCAGTCGCCTAGAACTTAGAACTAATTAAACCTAACTAACCTAAGGACATCACACACATCCATGCCCGAGGCAGGATTCGAACCTGCGACTGTAGCGGTCGCTCGGCTCCAGACTGAAGCGCCTAGAACCGCACGGCCACTCTGGCCGGCATCTTCCAGTAATATCTGAACATTCAACGGAGGCTTGTGACTCGCACCGAAAGTAATCATGACGCAAGAAGTGGATAATGGCTGTTTAAAGAACAGGTTCGGTTCCACCTGAACCTAAGAAAAACGATAGCAGAAATATCTCTAGCGAGAATCCCGCACTGCTTCTAACGATAGAAAATTAATCGTTATGGAAAGTCTTAACTCATAATTGAACTGACTCCCATCCAGAACTCCCGTACAGGTGCGCACAGAAGCAACACTTCACACTTACGGAACAGCGACTCTCTGCTTCGACATGTCTCGTCCGCTCCCTGGTAACTTCTGTCTAAAATCCAAATCCAGATCTCGTCTCAGTACAGACGTGTTTGCCAATAACACGAAGCAGGCGTCTCCTCCAATCACAACACAGAAGAGACAACGCCTGGTTCTTTCTTCACAAAAATTGCCACTCGTCCCTGTCGGGCGCTCTGGGAAAGACAATCGGGAGAGCCCCCGATACGAAAACCCGCGCACGTAACTCTCCCGCGCCTGCCAGGCTGCCGTTGTCAGGCATCTACAGTCGGGCCGGGACTCGAACCGGGATATCCCACTTATCGTGAGCGATTCCCTTACCATTAAGCTATCCGAGCATGACTCAGGGCTACACCGAGTTCCATATGTTGTCAATCACGTGTCTGCAACCCGTACTGGTACATCCAACACGTATATTCCCGTGCAGGGGAGACATTTTACTTGAAACTCGGTTGCTCGGTCTCGGCGGATAAATACGATATTCCAGTGCCTATGTTATTCCGAATTACGAATCAATGTTCCTTTGGACTGAAATATCGTATGTTCAAGACAGGTGTTTACACGTACTTAGTGTGTGATATCAAAAGTAGTATCTACAGTATGAGAAAACGCAAGCAGACAAAAGATGTTCTGCCTATTTGATCAAGCCACAAAAACAAGGACATTACTCTTATGAGGCGCGACAGTAAAGTAATGAGACTGATTTTCTCTGCAAGATGTGGCAACCCTGCAGGATTGCGTAGGCACAATATCTTTGAACTTGGTCTATAAGCTGCTTCTAGTCCAAGCGGCACATCGGTGCAACTGCTCAGTCGTGAGTTGTGCTGTAATAAGTTAACACGAGTTTGTGTCTCTCGTCATGGGAATGGAACCGATAATAGTGCGCAACGGCATGCCATTTATTTTTGCGTTAAATTGGGTGAAAACACGACGGCAACTTACGGTAATCTTCAGAAGGCTTTTGGAGAGGAGGTTATGTCAAGAGCTCAAGTTTTTCGTTGGCGTAAAATGTTTAGTGAAGGCAGAACGAATGTTCAAGATGAAGACCACAATGGACGACCATCAACCTCAGGAACGGATGTCAACTTGGCCAGGGTGCGTGAACTCGTACGATCAGATCGAAGATTATCTGTGAAAATTATTGCAGAAGAACTGAACATCAGTCGAGAAACGGTTCGTCTAATAATAACTGAAGATCTTGGTATAAGAAAGTTTGTGTAAAAATTGTCCCCAAACATCTCACACCACAACAGCGAGAGACATGGAAAAATGTGGCAGCCGATCTGTTGGAGCAAACGGAAATCAATCCAGAATTGTTGAGCCGTGTTATCACTGGTGATGAAAGTTGGTTTTTTCAGTACGATCCAGCGACACAACGCCAAAGTTCGCAATGGTGCTCAAAGGGATCACCCAGACCAAAAAAAGCTCGCATGTCAAAGTCAAAAGTAGAATGCATGTTTGTGTGCTTCTTTGATTCCAAGGGAATTGTTCATAAAGAGTGAGTGTCTCCTGGACAAACAGTGAACCAATATTACTACAAATAAATTTTACAAAGACTTCGTAAAAAAGTTCTTCGTGTCCGTGCCAACATTGCTGACAATTGGATTCTGTAGCAAGATAATGCGTCATCCCATACTGTTCTGTCAGTACAGCAATTTTTCATCTCAAAACAAATTTCAGTACTACCACAGCCACCTTATTCACCAGACATCGCTCCGTACGACTTTTTTTCTATTTCCAAGAGTCAAAACTGTGGTCAAGGAACACCATTTTGAAACAACGCAAGATGTCCAAAAAGCTGTGACGAGGGTCTTGGAGAAAATTACAGAAGATGAGGTCCAGAAATGTTACCATCAATGGCAAAAGTGCTGGAAAAAGTGTGTGCAGTCAGAAGGGAACTACTTTGAAGGAGACAACACTAAACTTGACTAAAACGGTTAGCAACATTTTTTTTCACATCAGTCTCATTGCTTTATTGTGGCACCTCGTATATGAAAAGTGTACTTGCTGACGCCTTTCACGACATTCCCTGCGCGCTGCTCCGAAATAAATTAACGTGCTGGAGCAAAGAGCCTGGTCTCAGATCTCGTGCAGCAGTTATACAAGTCGGTCGAGAGCCCAGAACATAGCTCAACGTGCACGGGATATGAGTGTCGAAAGGCGCTATCCCAGACCGCTTCTGACGCGAGATGCTAATGCCGCATGGGAAATGCCCTTAAAAGTCGGCCGGGAGAGAAGTGGAGAAATGGCGCAAGGCGCTCATTTGCGTGGCTCGCCGCTTTGTACGGAGGCTGCGGAGGCGGATGTGCGCCCGCCGGCTGGCTGCCGCTAATTGCGTGGGAGGCGGCGCCGCGCTGCTGCAGACACTGTGGGTGCCGGGCCGCCCCGGAAGACTCTACGGTCGCAGCAGCGCTGGCTGGCACGCAGGGACAGTGGGACCACCCTGCGCATCTGTCGCGACACTTGTTTCAGAACCGTGAGCTGGAAATGAGATACGAAATCAGAGGCAGAGTTTCCGGTCAATACATGTTATGCACCGCTGTCATAATCTCACGTCACTAAGGAGGACACTCGTCGATTTGGAGCACTGTTGATGGTGTAGTACTGGTACCAGGCGATCATATGTCCCTCCACCGCTAACGTAAGTTATAGTTTGTAGGTACCAGTCAGTGCAGTATGTTAGCTCGACATTGAGACGCAACACTATGGCAGAAAGGAACTACCTAATTTGGACGTTTACATGGTGATACTGTCACTGAGATAGCCCGATTTATTGATGTATCACCGCAGACTATCCAAGTAATGGGTGTACCACTCGCAGCCAAGTAACACAGCGCAAGACCAGTATTTGCACGAGGGGCGTTCAATAAGTAATGCAACACATTCTTTTATTGAAAGCAAGTCGGTTTTGTTCAGGATACCAATACACCATATTATTCCTCACTGTTTTGGCTACAAAACACTGCAGGATGATCTCCCTGCGATGCGACGGCCTTTCACCACCTTACTGGAAGGACCGCATGGTACCTCTCTACCGGTCAACGTCGGAGCCAATTCTTGTTACAACAATAATCTATCTATCGTCCACGCACTGCTTTCCGCGAAGAGTATCCTTCATTGCGTCTCATGCGCAAGCAATTCCGCACAGATGGTCCTTTGTTGCTCTTCATAGTCTTCCATCAGGCCGTGAGGAATCCAGCGAGCAGACGCCTCTGTGTACCCCACCTGGAGGACGAGTGTGTGAACACTACCCAGAGACGTCCAGTTGAGCAGCGGAGTGTTCGATTGTGACGCGTCGATCACCTCGAACGAGGGTGTCCGAACGTTCCAAGATTGCAGGAGTAACAGCTATGTACGGCCGTCCGGCACGAAGATGTACTCGTCGTGCTTTTCTTCAGTGTCACGTCTCGGTAGACAACTAGCGCGGTATGAATATCTGCTATGCTCTGGTTTTCCGCCAAATGAAACTCAATGACAGCTCTCAATTTGGAAGGCACCTCTGCAACAGACGCCATTTTCAAGGCTACTTACAGAGCCGCCACCTATTGGAACTTCATGATACTATAGGGGCATAAGCGAGAATATTTCGCGATGCCCCACAACAAACTCTGCGTTTTTTGCCGAAAAAGGCCGAAAAAAATACGCGTTGCATCTCTTATTGAACGTCCCTCATCAAAACGTCCTGACTGACAAGTTCCAGAGACATCATTCCTTGGCAGTGACAATGACGACTGCTTTAAC